>NC_091072.1:83270000-83895000 GCF_032405125.1 Capricornis sumatraensis
GATATTGAATATAGTTTTCTGCACTTTACAGTAGGACTTTGTTGTTTATCTATTTTATATGTTAATATAATTCTGTATGTCTGTTAATCCAAAATTCCTCATTTATTCCTCCCCCTGCTCTTCCCCTTTAGTAACGTAAGTCTTTTTTCTATATCTGTGATTCTATTTCTGTTTTGTAAATAAGCCCATTTGTATCTTTTAGATTGCACAGTAAATTAATTTTCTTAAAGTGAGGATGAAATAAAGTCATGCTGAAAAAAAAAATCCTATGGATAAAACCTAGAGCAGGATTTAGAGTGATCTTTAGAATTTTCATTCCCCAGAAGGGGATCAGCTGGACAGTTTTGTCTGATTGGCCCTGCCCCTGTGTGGTCCTGTTTTCTTTGTTTTAGTTGCCTAGTGCTTGGAGAAGGCAATGGCACCCCACTCCAGTACTCTTGCCTGGAAAATCCCATGGATGGAGGAGCCTGGTGGGCTGCAGTCCATGGGGTCGCTAAGAGTCGGACACGACTGAGTGACTTTACTTTCCCTTTTCACTTTCATGCATTGGAGAAGGAAATGGCAACCCACTCCAGTGTTCTTGCCTGGAGAATCCCAGGGACAGGGGAGCCTGGTGGGCTGCTGTCTATGTGGTTACACAGAGTCGGACATGACTGAAGCGACTTAGCAGCAGTGCTCAAACCTGGCTTGGTGGGGAGACAAGTTTGTGGCAGCTGGGACACACATTGTAGATGTTCCAAGGAGAGGTAGGGCAAAGCGAGTCCAGGCTAAGCACTGCTGTGGGGAGCTCAGAGTAGCTTCTGATGGAAGTGAAGTGAAGTGAAGTGAAGTGAAGTTGCTCAGTCGTGTCTGACTCTTTGCGACCCCATGAACTGTAGCCTACCAGGCTCCACTGTCCATGGGATTTTCCAGGCAAGAATACTGGAGTAGGCTGCCATTTCCTTCTCCAAGGGATCTTCCCAACGCAGGGATCGAACCTGTGTCTCCTGCATTGCAGACAGACACTTTACTGGCTGAGCCACCGGGGAAACCTTCTGATGGATAACTATACATATGGAAGGGAAGAAGTAAAGCTGAAAACATGCTAAAGACAAACTTCACTTTTACAATAGTTTCTCCAGGGCTAGCTCCTGCAAAATCTGTTTAAAAAAATCAAAATCTAACAAACCTTCATTCTTTTTTATCCTTCCCACTGAAATGAGCTTCCTACCTCTTGGCTATCCAAATTAGAATTAATTAAAATTAAAGGTTCATTTCCTCAGTCTTGCTAATCACATGTGCTAGTGGCTACCATGCTGGACAGTGAAGGTATAGAACACGTTCATCATCACAGAAAGTTCTGAAGAACAGCATTGCTGAATATGAATGGGTCCAGAGCTGAGTGAGTAATTAAACACAAGAGGCTTGAAGGCCTGAGGTTAATGAAAGGTGGCTTCAGAACCAGGGTTGAGCTTCAGGATGAGAAGCAACCAGGGGCCTAAAAATGAGTCATGTACCAAAGAAACCAAATCAGGTCAACCAGTGGGCTCTCAGAGTAACAGTGATGAGTCCAAGTAGAAATGAGTTGGAGTAGAATCCAGCTGGCTGGCATCCAAGGGTGCTGTGTGAGGTCTGTGGGGAATACATGTGAGGACACTCACTGACTTGTTTCTCAGTACTCCTCTGTTCCCAAGAGCTGAATCTTCTCACATCCCCTCTATCCTTGCCTTCCTCCTTTTAAGCATCTAGCCATCCAAGCCAAACACATTGGAATGGTCTTTGACTCTTTGTGAACTCTTGACACCTGTCCCCCTCCTCACACAACCCATCTGCTTCCTTAGTCCCACCCCTGTTGCTTACACCTGGGTTCACACTGTTTTTTGTTTTTCCTCCCTTGGACGAATATTCATGCCTCTCAGATCATATTATTAGCACTAATCTTTTCCCTTTCCAGTCTTTTCTGATTGTTTTGTTCAGTTGCTAAGTCTTGTCTGACTCTTTGTGACTCCATGGACTGCAGCACGCCAGGCTCCTCTATCCTCCACTATCTCCCAGTGTTTGCTCAAATTCATGTCCATTCAGTTGATAATGCTATCTAACCATCTTATCTTCTGCTGCCCTCTTCTCCTTTTTGCCTTCAATATTTCCCAGCATCAGGGTCTTTTCCAATGAGTCAGCTCTTCACATGAAGTGGTCAAAGTACTTGAGCTTCAGCTTCAGCCATCAGTCCTTCCAATGAATATTCAGGGCTGATTTCCTTTAGGATTGACTGGTTTGATCTTGCAGTCCAAGGGACTCTCGAGAATCTTCTCCAGTACCACAATTCAAAAGTATCAATTCTTCTGCAGCTCAGCATTCTTTGTGGTACAACTTTCACATCCATACATGACTACTGGAAAAACCATAGCTTTGACTATATGAACCTTTGTTGGCAAAGTGATGTCTGCTTTTTAATACACTGTCTAGGTTTGTCAGAGCTTTCCTTCCAAGGAGCAAGTGTTTATTAATTTCATGGCTGCAGTCACCATCTACAGTGATTTTGGAGCCCAGGAAAATAAAGTCTATCACTGTTCCCATTGTTTCCCCATCTATTTGCCATGAAGTGATGGGATCAGATGTCATGATCTTAGTTTTTTACTGTTGAGTTTTAAGCCAGCTTTTTCACTCTCCTCTTTGATCTTCATTAAGAGGCTCTTTAGTTCCTATTCACCTTCTGCCATTAGAGTGGTTATCATCTACACAGCTGAGGTTGTTAATATTTCTCCTGGCAATCTTGATTCCAGCTTGTGATTCATCTATCCTGGCATTTTGCATGATGTACTCCACATATAAATTAAATAAGTAGAATGACAATATACAGCCTTGTCGTATTCCTTTACCAATTTTGAACCAGTCAGTTGTTCCCAATTCTAACTTTTGCTTCTTTACCTGCATACAGGTTTGTCAGGAGACAAGTTAGGTGGTCTGGTACTCCCATCTCTTTAAGAATTTTCCAGTTTGTTGTGGTCCATATAGCCAAAGGCTTTAGTGTAGTCAATGAGGCAGAAGTAGATATTTTTGTGGAATTCCCTTGCTTTCTCTAAGATCCAACAAATATTGGCAATTTGATCTCTGGTTCCTTTGTCTTTTTGAAACCCACCTTATACATCTGGAAGTTCTTGGTTCATGTACTGCTGAAGCCTAGCTTGAAGGATTTTGAACATAATCTTGCTAGCATGTGAAATGAGTGCAATTGTATGGTAGTCTGAACATTTTTTGGCATTGCCCTTCTTTGGGATTGGAATGAAAGCTGACTTCTTCCAGTACGTGGCTACTACTGAGTTTTCCAAATTTGCTGATGCATTGAGTGTAGCATTTTAACAGCATCATCTTTTAGAAATTGAAATAGCTCAGCTGGAATTCTGTTGCCTCCACTAGCTTTGTTCATAGTAGTAATGCTTCGTAAGGCCCATTTGACTTCATACTCCAGTATGTCTGGTTCTGAGTGACCACACCATCATGGTTATCCAAGTCATTAAGATCTTTCTTTTGTAGTTCTTCTGTATATTTCTGATGCACTTGTATAAAATTAGATGCTCAAAATTCTCCAAGCCAGGCTTCAGCAATACATGAACCGTGAACTTCCTGATGTTCAAGCTGGTTTTAGAAAAGGCAGGGGAACCAGAGATCAAATTGCCAACATCCACTGGATCATGGAAAAAGCAAGAGAGTTCCAGAAAAACATCTATTTCTGCTTTATTGACGGTGCCAAAGCCTTTGACTGTGTGGATAACAATAAACTGTGGAAAATTCTGAAAGAGATGGGAATACCAGACCACCTGACCTGCCTCTTGAGAAACCTGTATGCAGGTCAGGAATCAACAGTTAGAACTGGACATGGAACAACAGACTGGTTCCAAATAGGAAAAGGAGTATGTCAAGGCTGTATATTGTCACCCTGCTTATTTAACTTATATGCAGAGTACATCATGAGAAATGCTGGACTGGAAGAAACACAAGCTGGACTCAAGATTGCTGGGAGAAATATCAATAACTTCAGATATACAGATGACACCACTCTTATGGCAGAAAGTGAAGAGGAACTAAAAAGCCTCTTGATGAAAGTGAAAGAGGAGAGTGAAAAAGTTGGCTTAAAGCTCAACATTCAGAAGACGAAGATCACGGCATCCAGTCCCATCACTCCATGGGAAATAGATGGGGAAACAGTGGAAACAGTGGCAGACTTTATTTTGGGGGGCTCCAAAATCACTGCAGATGATTATTGCAGCCATGAAATTAAAAGATGCTTACTCCTTGGAAGGAAAGTTATGACCAACCTAGAGAGCATATTCAAAAGCAGAGACATTACTTTGCCGACTAAGGTCCGTCTAGTCAAGGCTATGGTTTTTCTAGTAGTCATGTATGGATGTGAGAGTTGGACTGTGAAGAAGGCTGAGCACCGAAGAACTGATGCCTTTGAACTGTGGTGTTGGAGAAGACTCTTGAGAGTCACTTGGACTGCAAGGAGATCCAACCAGTCCATTCTGAAGGAGATCAACCCTGGGATTTCTTTGGAAGGAATGATGCTCAAGCTGAAACTCCAGTACTTTGGCCACCTCATGCGAAGAGTTGACTCATTGGAAAAGACTTTGATGCTGGGAGGGATTGGGGACAGGAGGAGAAGGGGACGACCGAGGATGAGATGGCTGGATGGCATCAGTGACTCGATGGCCATGAGTCTGAGTGAACTCCGGGAGTTGGTGATGGACAGGGAGGCCTGGTGTGCTGCGATTCATGGGGTCACAAAGAGTTGGACACGACTGAGCGACTGAACTGAACTGAACTGAGGCCATAATTCTGATCCTTATCTGCTGGACCCCTGACTTCAGTGGCCTCTGCTGCCTCCAGAACCAAGTCTCCCATCTTGCCCTGGCATTGAGACATTTTGTGAAATGCTCTATCTTTTCAATGTTGTCTTTTCTTACAAGTTTATGTCCTATTCTAAACAGTCAAATTGGATTAATTTTGATTCTTAAATCTATTTCCTGCCTTGATATACTCATACTGTTCCTTCCACCTGGGACACCTTCCCCACCCTTTCAACTTCACCTTGCATTAATATCCCAACCTTGTTACAAGGCTCAAGTTAAATTCCTCCCCTATCAAATCTCTTCCTACTTTCCCCCTAAATTAAATGTTCTCCACCTATTTCTCCAGATTCACTCTCCACCCTTGTTCACTGTGATGGGTGCCTAGGAGGCTAGTCTATATGGATTGTGTCATTGACCCTCTGGTTTCTAATTGAGTTTGGCCAATTGTACAGTATCAGAGGGAAAGAGAGAGAGAGCAGTCAGGGTATTATTGCCCTGATGCCCTTCTTGTTTAGCTACAGGTGGCAGAGGTTGCACTGTGCACTGACGGCTGCTGCCCTTGACTGCTCCTACCCTTTCAGACACTCTGAGGTCTAGAGATGATAATGTATGTGTGTGTGCTCAGTTGTGTCTGACTCCTTGCAACCCCATGGACTGTAGCCCGCCAGGCTCCTCTGTCTGTGGAGATTTCCAGGCAAGAATACTGAAGTGGGTTGCCATTTCCTACTCCATGGGATCTTCTGGACCCAGGGATCAAACCTGTATCTCTGGCCTCTCCTTCATTGGCAGGTGAATTCTATACCCCTGAGCCACCTGGGAAGTCCCCTCCTGCGTTGGCAGCAGTCTGCTTTTGCTAAGCCTGCAGTGCTTTACCAGTTTTGCTTGTTTCTATTAATTTGCCCCATAGCTTTGTAAGTAGTTATTTCATGAAATGCTCCTCAATTATTCCTTTTGGATGTTCTCTCCATTTACTACCAAATGTCCTGACTGGTATACCCCAAACTAGATACCGTTACTCTCTCCTTTAAATCCCTTCTTTCTTAAGGTACTCTGTAGTCATGGGTTTCCCTATTAGGCTAAATGCCCATCTTGAGCACTTGTCATCTATCAATCACTATTCTGGATTCTGGGAATAGAGTGATGAGTAATGTAGATTTGCCCTCGCCACCTTAAACCAGAGTAATAGAACTAATACTTAATAAGTGATTACCACATGCCAGTACTTTAAAAAGTTCTTTAAATGTAGCAAATCACTTCATCCACACAACTACCTTGTGGTATATTTTACAAATAAGAGAATAGAACCTCAAAAATTAAGTAATTTGCCTAAGGTCACACAGCCAGGAAGTAGCAAACCTTGAATTCTAATCCAAGTGGTCTGACTCCAAACCTTATATTAATGCTCTTAATGGCATCACAATATTGTCTCTTAACTATTAATAGCTTAGTGTCCTCTGCAATGACTAGCACGTAGCTGACACTCAGCCCATTTGTTGAGCTGATTTGGGTAGATGGTCGCATTAGGAATGGAAGAAACCAAAGGGATTATGCCTTCTATAGGTTCAAAAAAAATTTGATTTCAATAGTTTGCAAGAATAATTTGATTTTCTTTATTTTGTATAATGTTTATCTGCATTAGCAGATGGTAAGAAATAGATCCTCTTCCCCATTTAACCAAGCTAAATAGCTGCTTACATGACTGGATCTTCATCACAGACAGAATTGTGTGTTTTAACCTTGGGCAAGAGGCTGCCTCTCTTGTGACATAGCAATACTCAAGAGATAGTATTTGCAGCAAATGTTTAGTTACAACAGAATAGCACCCAACTTGTAATCATTAAGAGGAACCCATGTAAGAGTTCGCCACAGCTGTGACTTCTTCCACTGGTGAATCACTCTGTTTGAAATATAATGTACTCAAAAAGCAGCAAAAACTGTAGTTAGAAATCACTGTAATGGCTTTCGAGAAAGCTATTGCTAATTTAGGGCCCAATTAAAACTAGAAATCCAATTATTGCTGAATAACATAATTGCAAGAAAGTAACTTGAATTGCATGTATGTCAGTAATTAAGGAGGAAGCTTTAATGAGAGAATCTGTCTGAACCATTACAGGGAGGGGCCAAAGAGCCTGAAGATCCACTTCCTTTCTCCTTCAGGGTGGGTCACAGCAAGAAATGCCCCAGGTTTTGGGTGCAGGCAGTCAGCTCTGAATCCTGTAAACATTCTGTGCTTTTACAGCCTAGCTCATGAAATCCTGGTAGGATAAATGCAGGATTTATAAGCAGCTTAATCTGAATCTGAGTCGACATCCAATGACTATCAAATACATTGTTAGCTCTGAAAAATTAAGTATCAGGAGGTGCTATATGGCAGGTACTCAAGCTACTATAGAAAGCAGTTGGCAGTACAAGTGTCAAATGCTCTACCTTCACAGTTCAAAGTCAGATTTTGACCTTGTGGTTAATTTTGCTACACTGATTCTGTTGTTTGCAATGGAGTAGCAGGTTGCTGGGGACAGAGGTCTCACTTACCAGATTGGGGCTCAGCTCCAGACCCACTGGGCGTGAAGAGTGTAAACTATAGAAATGGCTGAGCATAAGAGTAGTAGTAATAAGAGGCACCATTTCTTGAGGTCCTTTGTGCCAGGTGTTTTAATTGCTTTATTTAGTTTAATTAAAAACTTATTTTTTTTACCTATTCATATTCATTTGGGTCATGCTGGGACCATGACAGATGGCAAAGTGCACCCTGTGAATGAAATGCCAGAACCTCCAAAGAAAGCAAGAAATCCTATTCTCTCAGCACTGAATCTATAAAAGATCGTCTTACTCAGCAATAAATAAGGGGCAACAGAGGGAAAAATCAATTTGCCTCAGGAGGAATAAAATAAAGCCCTGATCAAGTCCAAAGACAGTGTCCCATCACCTATACGTGTCCACCTTTGATTCCTGTCCTGGTGTCTGTGTCTCCCCTTTGGGCGTGGGCTTGCAGGCACTCAGCCTCGTACTGTCCTTGCAGTCTCCTCCCCAGCCTGAGTGCTGCTGGCAGCAGGCTGGGTCCTTCTTGTCCCAGTTCTCGGCTCAGGTCTGAACTTTCAGGTAGTTTTGTTTTAAGTTTGCGACCAAGAGGAAATCAGAGATGAAGTCTGAGCATGTCTGGGCTTTTCTCCACTCTCAGAAATTGGAGAATAGCCCCTGGAAGGCAGGGGTTAATGTCCACAGTCTGGTTCAGCCTCGCCTCCTCAGGGCAGGTAAGAAGCTGAGAAAGAAAAAAATTAGGACAATACTATGATGGGTGGGAGGGCAGGAGGGAGAAACAGGGGAGCCAACTGGGGAATACTTCAAAAGGCCTCCCACACATCTCCCCTTCCATAAGGAGCCCAGACTCAGTTTTCAGGAGTCGGGTAAATCTCAGAGTTCAGCTCTGGCCTGAAAAGACCGGAAGCAGCAAGATGGCATAATTAGAGTGGGGCCTAGTTCTCTAGGCTCAAGGAGAGGCTTAGAGTTAAATGGTTAATGAACTTCATGGACTGTTCTGCTTGGAGTTACATGAAATGGTTTCCCATGTTACAGAAGTTTCATGCAGTGTGGACCTTCCCGTTTGCTTGAAAACTTCGGGAACTTTCTATCTACCTCCAGGTTCTGGGGCTCCAGGGAATGTTCTTGGCTGTGGTCTTCAGCAAGCAAAATAAACTTGAGAGGTTTATGTCAAGGAGCCCTTGAGAAAGGTCCCAGCTACTACAGACTACTAACGCTTTTACAAACAAAACTCAAAAGGACCTCAATCCCTTGTGATGGAAACGTTGATAGAATCTTGTTCCAAAGACACTCTGTTATGCCTGCTCTTTAGTTGTGAATCACTAGTTTCTATACATTTTATTAAGCTTTCGCTCCTGTAGTTGGTTTTTGAAACCAACAGACCTTCCCTTTTACTTTCCAAATATGAAAAATAACAAAATTAAATGTTTCTTTTAAAAAGTACCTATGCCAGGAATTCCCTGATGGTCTACTACTGGGCATATACCCTGAGGAAACCATAACTGAAAAAGACACAAGTACCCCAATGTTCACTGCAGCACTATTTACAATAGCTAGGACATGGAAGCAATCTAGATGTCCAGACAGTTGTGGTACATAAATACAATGGAATTTTACTGAGCCATAAAAAAGAACACATTCGAGTTAGTTCTTACGAAGTGAATGCACCTAGAGCTTATCATACAGAGAGAAATAATTCAGAAAGAGAAGAACAAATATCGCATATTAATGCATATGTATGGAGCCTAGAAAGATGGTACTGATGAACATATTTGCAAGGCAGGAATGAGACACAGATGTAGACAACAAACTTGTGGACACAGTGGGGCAAGGAGAGGGTGGGACGAATTAAGAGAGTAGCATTGAAACATATACATTACAAAATGTAAAATAGAGAGCCAGTGGGAATTTGCTGTATGACACAGGAGATCAAACCTGGTGCTTTGTGACAACCTAGAGGGGTGGGATGGGGTGGAAGGTGGGAAAGAGGTTCAAGAGGGAGGGGACATATGTATACCTATAGCTGATTCATGTTGATGTGTGGCAGAAACCAACACAATATTGTAAAGCAATTATTCTTCAATTAAAACTAAATAAATTAAAAATAAATAAATAAAAGTACCTATGCCAAGAATTCTCTGACAGTCCAGTGGGTTAGACTCTCCTGCCTCCACTGCTGGGGACCTGGGTTCAATCCCTGGTCAGGGAACTAAGATCCCACAAGCTGTGTATGTGCCCCCCCCCAACTCAAAAAAAAAAAGTTAAAAAAAAAAGTACCTATACCCCTTCCCCCAAATGAAGGCTCACCCAGACAAGCAGGTCTGAACCAGGGTGGGCTCAAATCTTGACCACTGAATTTTATGATTATTGCAAAGCCCCGACTAAGACTTTGCTGCCACTTCAGACTGGAGAGAATAGAACGGTTTCCAAGAGATCAAAATGAACTAGCTGTGGGTTTATCCCAACTTATTTCACACAAAAGATAAGAGTGTAAGAATGGGCATTAATATACAAAAGCACTCTTGGTTGTTTAGACCCTAGACTTGGGTCTCATAGTTTCGTAAGTCTTTTGCAAAGGTTTTCCTATTTCATAACTTTACACTCAGCCCCAGGGCACAAACACTGGGGGATCTTCCACCTAACAGCCAACTCAGGCTCTACATGCAGTAACATGCGGTCAAGACAGCCTGATGCCACAGCTCTAGCCAAGTAAACACCAACTGCCTGGTACAAATTAGAAGCAGAAGAAAAAGACACTTTTTTAATCCAGCTATGAGGAAGGAATGGAGTGTGTCTCCAGTCCCCCAGTAGTCCCCTGTACGCCAGACTCCCCAAATTTCCCACAGTCTCCAGCAGCACAGTGTTTCAAGGACTTGCACCATGGGTCCTAAGCAGGAGGCTGGGCCATGCTCAAGAGACTCAAACTCTGTTTGTTGCTCTGTTTCTGGGAGGGGATGGGCTGCACAGTTAAGGATGAAGATAGCTGGTAAAGGGATGACCATGTGACAAGCATATGGTCTGGGATGAACCTGGACCAACTAGCTCATGTTTTAACCGTGGAGCCCATCAGAATATGGAAGATGAAGTGTGACAGATCTCCCGAAAGCAAGTGGTGTGCTCCCTTGCCGTGGTGTCCACGGAGGAACTTCTCCAAGGTTGTCATCAGATAAGCAAGGCCCCGGGACACTCATCCTTAGCTCGCTGACCGTGCTTTCCTACTGCTGCAGCCACCACAAAACAGGGAGTGGGGTGTGAGGCTGACGGTGGAGAAAGGCGAGGTCTCCACACCTCACACCCTTCCCCTGCAGTGGGTCTCACGTGGGGCTTGGGGAAGCCCCAGGAAGACAAGGTTTGTGGCAGCCCCAGGATTTTTCTTCTGGCAGCCAACAGCTGGCCACACTGGAAATTTCAAGGTTATAGGGGAGGTCTGCGGTACAAATGTGGGACAGCGGCAGACGACTCTTGCTCGTGGATGGAGATAAGTTGGTAACATCAGGAAGGACATCTCTGGAAGCAGGCACCCAAGGGGCTCCAGAAGAGCTTACACTCCCCTGCTCTGGGGACTCTTCGTCATGAGGTCTCTCTCTTGTGTCTTGGGAAGCTTCCTTTCGTGCAGGATGGGGTGGGATGTGAAGGTCTACGGCTAAGAGGGGAAGAGGAGGGGAGGGCAGCGCCTTTGGACCCAGCAGAGGTAGACTACCAAAGGCGAACGGTTCAAGAGAAAAGGCCGTTTCTTGGCACTTGCTGGGGCGAGGGGGAGGGGGTTGGGCGGAGGCAGGAGGCGCTGCTCCCCTCTCCTCCTCTTTTGCATTAAAAACAAAGAAAGTCCACGGTGACGATTGTGAATGGAAGGACGTCAAAAGCTGCATCTCCGGCTCGGTTCAGCGGAAGCCCATTGTGGCCAGACCTCCAGCCACTGGCGAAGGCCTCCCTACCCCGGCAGCTAGGACCCAACGCCCCAGGGCTGCGGGGCCACGGGTGAGGCTCAGGAAGGCTTGGAGCCGCGCGGGTCCTCGTGGCTAAGGAGGCAGCGCTGGGCAGACACGCAGGAGGCGAGTCCCTGCCTAGGCGCCCAGATCCGGCGGGGTTCTTGGAGCTTGTGGAGCTCCACAACCTCCAGGGACACAGCTGCCCGCTAGATAATTCTAGAAATAGCTCTAGGAGGAAGGCAACGTCATCATGATTTCCTGAGAACAAACTGGAGCCTGAGCGTATACAGAAGTCAGCCAAGGTCTTAGATGATGGAGCCGCCACCTGAGCGCCTTAGTCAGGAAGCCGCCTCTTTCCTTGGCGAGTGAGCCAGATAAGTGAAGACAGGACCTGCGGGGCTGGTGCCTAGGCAGCAGTGCTATTTCCTGAGGTATCTGGAATTTCAGCGAGGATGGGCTTGAAAGTGAAAGTGTTTAGTCCCTCAGCCGTGTCCAACTCTTTGTGACCCCATGGACTGTAGCTTGCCAGGCTCTTCTGTTCATGGAATTCTCCAGGCAAGAATACTAGAGTGGGTAGCCATTCCCTTCTCTAGGGGGTTTTCTGAACATAGGGATGGAAACTGGGTCTCCTGCATTGCAGGCAGATTCTTTACTGTCTGAACCACCAGGGAAGTCTCAGGATGGGCTGAGTTTTCAGGGAAAGAACCTGAGGCAGAGTCTCTATTGAAGGGCTGGGAAAGTAGGAGCCATTGACCTGTGAATCTCAATCCTAAAATGGGAGTAAAATGTTTACAGTAGTTACTGCTTATCTGTCTACTCCTTTCCAAAGTTTGTTACCCTTGGTCAACTGTGGTCTGAAAGTATTAAATGGAACTTTCCAGAAATAAACAATTCATAAGTTCAAAATTACACGCCCTTCTGAGAAGGGTGATGAAGTCTCACTATGGCGCTCTGATCCTTGTCCAGAGTCTCCTACCTGTTAGTCACTGAGTAGAGGACTGGGTTATCAGATCTCAGGGTGCTGTGCTGCAGTTCAAATTGCCTTTATTTTGCTTAATAATGGCCCTGGAGGCAAGAGGAGTGGATGCCAAAGCCACAAAGCGCTTTCTCCGGGTAGAAAGGTGAAATCTATGCTGACCTGCTAATATCTATGTTAAGAGTGAATCTTTGATCCTGTGAAGATGTGAAGAGGGAAAGGGGAATTCCTGCCGGTTTTGTTGTCAAACGTCAAACTGCAAAAGTTATACCTGTAGTGTGTGATAAGTGCTGAATTAAGATGGAAAAGGTATCACATTTGTAAGATATTTTGAAAAAGAGAGACCGCATTCACGTAATTCTATTACAGTGTATTGATATAATTGTTTTCTTATAGTTATTGTTGTTAAACTCTCATTGTGCCTAATTTATGAATTCAACTTTGTATGTAGGTATAGGGAAAAAAAAACACATAGGGTTGTGTACTATTGGTGGGTTCAGACATCCACTGGAGATCTTGGAATGTATCTCCAGCTGATAAGAGGGACTATTGTCTTAATTATAAGTAGGGAAGTTCCTTGATTAGTTTTCTATGGCTGCTATAAAAAATTACTGAAAACTGGGTAGTTTAAAATAACAGAAATTAATTCTCTGATGTTCTGGAGGACAGAAGTCTTAGATCAAACTGTAAGTAGGGCTACCCTCCCTCTGGAGACTCTAGGGAAGAATTCTTCCTTCCCTTTTGGTTTCTGGTGGCTGTGGGCATTCCTTGGCTTCTTTGGCTTGTGACTGCGTTAATGTCTGTTTCTGTCTCACATCACCTTCTCTTTTATGTGTTTTCTCTTCTTGTGTCTCTTATGAGGACAACAGTCATTGGTCTTAGGCCCCACCTGGGCCATCTGTTATGGCCTTATCTTAAAATTCTTAATTTAATGACATCTACAAAGACTGTTTTTCCAAATAAGACCACATTTATAGGTTTTAGGGATTTGGGCATCTCTTTGAAGCCCACAACCCGACCAACTACAATTGTTAAATGCTTTCTGGGAAATAAAAGATAAAAGACATTTACAAAAGGAAAATTTTGTTCATGTGTAGATGAGATATTTTCTAAAAAGCCTTAATGAAATAGTTCACTGTTGACTCTGAAGCTCAGATTATACAAGTAATGTTTTTCCTGTAAAATCATAATACTTGTAAAATTCCTTGTAAAGTATATTAATACTTTCAAAGAGGTTCATCAATGCTTCCTCCCAACAATTCTCTCTATCCTTGTGGGAACATATGTACATTAGGAGATGGAGTCTGTTTCCTTCCCTATGTACCTGGCCATGGGTTGTTGACCAACGGAATGCTGTGGAGGTGACCTGGACTTCTGAGCCCTGGCCTGAAGGCAACTTTTGCTTTGCCCTTTGGACTCAGATGCTTAGTAAAGAAGCTTGGATCAGAGAACTGAAGAATGTGGAAAGAGAGAAAGGGGGACCCATTTCAGTCACAACCTTAGATGCACAAGAGTGAAGGCGTTTTGTACTTTATAGCTGAACTTCTACCTACTGTGGCCACAAGACTGATCCTAGCCAACAACACATGGAAGAGAAGAACCTTCTGTCTGCACCTAAACAAGGTGCAGAATTGAGAGAAATAACAAATTGTCCTTATCAAGCCAGTAAGTTCTGGTTCAGTTTTGTTGAAGTAGATGACAAAAACAATGCAGTATATTGTGTCATTCAAAATTGTAAAAAATTGTTACATGAACTAAGGAAGATGATAGTAGACACTGTGTAAGCAGAAAAATGTTTTGATATTGGAAATGGAAGCTTTTGGTGATTTGCTTTGGATCTTGTTCAGGATCTGCCAAGGAGATATGCACAAGTCACAGAGAACAGGAAGATGGGTGGAAGCACCTGTCTTGTGGGGGCACCACCCCTTGTGCATGCATTTGGGAAATCTAGCTTGGGGGAAGAGTACTTTAGACAAACTGACTTTATGTTCTGGTTTTATTACTAATTTACTATATGACCTTGACCTTGGGAAAGTCATGCATTCTCTCTGAGCTCCAAATAGGAAATCTGTGTGGCTGATGATAGCCATTACTAACTGTTAGGCCCCTGATACATGCTAGGCCTGCAGTAGGTGCCATCCTGAAATAATATTGGACATCATCCTCATTTTTGGATCAGAAAGGAGTGGTTCCAACAGAGTTAGTAGCCAGCCCTAGGTCACATGAGGGTAGTGGAGAGAGGGTGGTAGGTAGGTATTCAAATCCAAGCAGTTAACTTCAAATCTGTGCTTTTGTGGCTGTGTTGCAGCTGCAGCTGCACCATGGACTCACTTCTTCCCTTTTGGTTTGAGGCAGTTATCAGCCCAGTCATCTGAGCAGGTCCTACTGGGTGTTCACCATTCACTGAGGCTCATGGACAAGATTCCACAAGCATCCATAAAACCACCACAGAATATATTCTTTACAGTTTTCCAATACATGTCTTTCTCACCGTCAGTTCCTCAGTATCATTACTCTGCCTCCCTTTCTCTCACTCCTAATCAGCAGCTAGCTGCTAGTGATTTTTATTCTTCACCATGTTTCTTTTATCTGTCACCTCCAGCCACTATCTGCTTTTATCCTACCTTGGCCTGGCACCATCTTTTGCAAGAAGCGCCTTATCTGCCTCACCCACAGTCTCTCCATCAGCCCATTCATCCTTCATACAGCCAGCAGCCTTATCTTCTTACACGCAAGTTCGAGATTGTCATTTGCTTCTTCAGAAAACTTTAATGGCTTTTTATTGCCTATAGAATACAGAATTTAAAAAATTTAGGATATAAATAACATGTACTTATGGCTCATGGTAGCTGTTTACTAACTGAAACAAAACAAAACAGCATCCAACCTTTTCTATTCTCTCTGGCCCTGCAGTGTCTGAAACTACATGCATCAGAGGCTGTTTGCCAGAGATGGAGTGCTTTTGTTTACCTGTCACATAGTGTAGCCAAAGCTCTATACCAGAGTTTACTTTTGTTAGTTTATGTCTCCCTGTGAGTGGTAAACTCTAGTGGGGGCAGATTTCTATGAGGCCTTTCAGTTTTGGGGGGGCAGGAAAGCAAAGTATTAATGAAACACTCGCTTTCTTCTTAGTATTGTTATTTTTATTGCTACCACTCTTGACAGAGAGAGCACACACCAAGATACTGTTGCTCCAGTGTCTTCTATCTAGAGGGAATGGCTCATTCCTGCCTTGTACCTACCTGCCTTTGTTATTGACATACATATTTAAGCTTACTCTTCCATGAGCCTGGGTGCTCTTTGATAAGGTTCACTCCTAACACATGATCAGAATCTTTCAGTAAAGCCCCAACTCCAGAAATTTCGCTAGCTTAGTCTAGAACATGAACTTAAAAGATGCTTACTCCTTGGAAGGAAAGTTATGACTAACCTAGATAGCATATTCAAAAGCAGAGACATTACTTTGCCAACAAAGGTCCATCTAGTCAAGGCTATGGTTTTTCCAGTGGTCATGTATGGATGTGAGAATTGGACTGTGAAGAAAGCTGAGCACTGAAGAATTGATGCTTTTGAACTGTGGTGTTGGAGAAGACTCTTGAGAGTCCCTTGGACTGCAAGGAGATCCAACCAGTCCATTCTGAAGGAGATCAGCCCTGGGATTTCTTTGGAAGGAATGATGTTCAAGCTGAAACTCCAGAACTTTGGCCACCTCATGCGAAGAGTTGACTCATTGGAAAAGACCCTAATGCTGGGAGGGTAGGGGACAGGAGGAGAAGGGGACGACAGAGGATGAGATGGCTGGATGGCATCATTGACTTGATGCACATGAGTTTGAGTGAACTCTGGGAGCTGGTGATGGACAGGGAGGCCTGGCGTGCTGCGATTCATGGGGTCGCAAAGAGTCGGACACGACTGAGTGACTGAACTGAACTGAACTGAGTCTAGAACTTCCCCCTAGAGAAGCACCAAATTAATCATAGCTATCTTTGCTCAAAGCTTTCCTGCAACAAGGATGTCCATTGGTATTTCAGGAGGCTTTCATTTCAGGGGCCCCACCAGTGAGCTGAGAGAAAGCAGTTATTGTTAAAACTAAAAAGGGAAATCTAAGTTGATATTACTGAGAAAATATATCAACATTGCATCATTTTGATTATTCAGCTTACAAAAAAACCTGCCTGTAAGCCCTACTCGTCAGGCAGGAGCCATTCTAGGTCCCAGGTGGGAGTGATTGTGAGTGGGAGTAACCTGTGAATAGGGATGAGAAGGTGAGAACAAGAATTCCTGAATAGCTTTGCATTCTAAAGCAAGAGCTGCTAAAGCAATAGTTTTGTGATGTTTTTGGTCTATTCCAGGTTTTCCCCACAATTCTCAATATCAAGGACCCTTTTAGTGATTGACACCTTCCTCATGTATCCAGTTAAAAAAAATCTACAAAATAATTTTAAGTAATGACATATGTTTACATATATGTATAAATATATATTTATATATATTCAGGAATATATATATATGACAGCAACAATACATATTTGTCAGTCCAAATAGTCAGTGAATGTGGGAAACAATGTAATTAGAGTCCATCACAAACTTTTTGTTGTTTTTGTCTTGTGCAGATGTATTAGTTTGATTTTCATTGGACTTTCAGAAATATAAAAATGCTTAAGGACCTTCATTTGCACTTTTCTAAGTTGCTAGGAGTCTAGGAAACCCTGGAAATTGTATCAGGTTATTTTATAATCTTTTTAGATAGGAAGTAACCATCCCAGGATATTGAAAAGGGCTAAGTGTACAATTTTGGATGTTACAAGGTCATGTAATCAACTTTGACTGAATGCTGCTCAAAGACACACCAAAGATAACTGAATTATGAACACTTAAAACTAATTTGTGCTGACCCATCAAGAGAAATTTATGATTTCATTCCTAGAAATAGGATAAAGAAATGAAATAAAGTCTAATTCCAGTGTGTAAATTAGGGAAATCAACCTCTTCCCCATTTGGTCCTGAATAAACTGCTTTCTATTTGACGTGCTCAAGAGCGTGGTCTTCCCTTTAATTCACATTGTGAAATAATTGCCCTGGTGGAAATCAGAAACATGCAATGTAATATATTAGTTTTACTCAATGATTCTTGAGAGGTGATACCTCAATTAACAAATCCTCAGGGAAAGAGGCAGTGTGGAAAAAAAAAAATATGTTCCAATCTCATCTTCATAAATCAAGCCAGGCAGAACTGCCTCTAAGCATTTGGCAAGACAGAAACATCCCTCAGCAGAGTGGTTCTCAGCCCTGCCCAGATGTAAGCAAACAGGGCCACTCTTTAGCAAAAGTATGAAATATTTCAGCCTTCTGTCTTTCTCTACTTTTCCTTTTATGTTGTCTTCACAGACTCCCCCCTCCTCTGACTTAAAGCATTCCACACCTTCTTTTTTCCTTATCTTCCATCAGAGACTGATTTTGTTGGAAATTTTCATTTGTTGGAAAAATAATGTTAATGTTGATTTAATGTGAATGAGCATTCATGGATATGGTAAATCAAGCAGGTCTTGTTTGCTTGTTTGTTTGTTTGTTTGTTGTTTTATTTTGGCACACCGTGCAACATGCAGGATCTTAGTTCCCCAGCCAGGAATTGAAGCCATGCTTCCTGCTGTGGAAGCACGAAGCCTTAACTGCTGGACTGCCGTGGAAGTCCCAAGCAGGTCTTTGAAGTCAAGCGTTTATCAGCTTTGAGAATCCTGGGACTTGAAACTGCTTGCTATGGTATCCCCAGCTCTAACTCACTGCCTAGTAGGTAAATAACAAACTGTTGTTGAATGAACAATTAAAGACTTAGTTCCCTCTCACTTGAAGGAATTCAAGTTTAAGGGGTAAGTGAAGGGTGGGGCATGAATGTCCAGAGGCTTAGGGAAGTAGGTGAACTGAAATACTAATAGGTCTCATCTGATGATGAACCCGACAGTTACTCCAAGGTGTCTGATGGGTATGTCAGAAACAGGGGGATTTATTCTTCCTTCAACACCCCAGCTTTTTGTGTGCCTGGGAAAACCAAGGAAAGACTGTAGACCCTGGGTGCTGATACTTCCTTTTACATTTATTTTGTCCAGTTAGTAGCAATACATCGTTTGCAAAGCCCAGGGTAAAATGAAAATGAGGGCCCCTTGTTCAAAATTTATTAAGAATTTCATGCAAATCAAAATGATGATGAAATACCACCTCAACCTCATTAGGTTGGCTGTAAAGAAAAGGATGGGTAATAACAAGTGTTGGCAAGGATATGGGAAGACTGGAAACCTCACACACTGTAGCTGAAAATGTAAAATTTACTAACACTTTGGAAAACAGTCTAGCATTCCATCAAAAAGTTAAGCATAGAGTTACTATATGATCCAGCAATTCTATTTCTAGTAGAGAGAATTGAAAACATATGTTCACACAAAAACTTATCTTCATAGCAGCATTATTCATAATAGTCAAAAAGTGTAGCTCAGATGGTAAAGAATCTGTATGCAATGCAGGAGACCTGGGTTCGATCTCTGGTTTGGGAAGACCCTCTGGAGAAGGGAATGGCTATCCACTCCAGTATTCCTGCCTGGAGAATCCCCATGGACAGAGGAGCCTGGCAGGCTACAGTCCATGTGGTCACAAAGAATCAGACATGACTGAGCGACTACTACTACTGCTACTAAAAAGTGACAACAACCCAAGTCCCCATCAACTGATGGGATAAACAAAACATGAATATATCCAGGGAATGGACATATTGTCTCCATACAATGGGATACCATTTAGCAATAAAAGGAATGAAGTACTGATACATGCTACAACATGAAGGAACCTTGAAAACATGCTAAGTGAAAGAAGCCATATACAAAGGCCATATATTATAGGATTCCAATGTGATGAAATGTTCAGAATATGCTTCCTTAGAGACAGGAATTAGATTAGTGGTATCAGGGCCTAGAGGAGGGGAGAATGGGGCATGACTGCCAATGGATTCTGAATTGCCATTTGGGCAAAGAAAACGTTCTGGAACTAAGTTGTGGTGATGGTGGCACAAGCTTTTGAGTATACTAAAAACATTGAATTGTATACTTTAAAAAGGGGATTTTATGATATGTGAATTATATCTCAGTAAAAAAAAAATATTGAGAATTTCAAGACAGCAAGAGCAAAACACGAAGCAAAGTGAGGAACCCTTCTGAGTCTGGGGCCTGGGTGACTACACGTGTGCACCCCCCACCGCCCACTGCAGTGTCTTAAGCCCTCTCCTTTTGCCTCCTCTCTTCCAATCCCTATTGTGTATTTTCTCCCAGTTTAGTGCTGTGTGAGGTGTGGTATCCCCTGGAGAAGGAAATGGCAACCCACTCCAGTATTCTTGCCTGGAAAATTCCGTAGACTGAGGAGACTGGTAGGCTACAGTCCATGGGGTCGCAAAGAGTTGGACACGACTGAACGATTTCACTTTCACCTAGGGGTGGTGTATAACCCAGTTGACAATAGAAAGAACAACCATACCAGTTTCCCAGGGACTGGGGGTTTTCCCAGGATGTGGAAATTTCAATGCTAAAACTGGGAAAATCCCAGCCGAATTGAGATGAGTTGGTCACCTTAGTGGTCAATGAACAATATTTATGCTGTCATTTCTCCTAGCTAAAATCCTGAGGTACATCTCCTGGTCCTTTAGGTCTGTTTAGGTCTATTCATCCTCAGTGGTGATAGCAGGTATGGAGAATTGGCTCCGGGCCCCATCGTCACCTAGGTAGTTAGCAGAAATGTGGAACCTGAGGCCCTTCCTGTGTGAGCGTGCTCAGGTGCTTTAGTCTTGTCCAACTCTTTGCAACCCTGTGGACTGTAGCCTGCCCAGATCCTCTGTCCATGGAATTTTTCCAGGCAAGAATAGTAGAGTGGGTTGCTATACCCTCCTCCAGGGGATCTTCCCAACCCAGGGATTGAACCTGGGTCTCCTGCATTTCAGGCAGATTCTTCACTGCTGAGCCCCCAGGGAAGCCTGAGGCCCTTCTTGCTGCTGCTAAGTCGCTTCAGTCATGTCCAACTCTGTGTGACCCCATAGACAGCAGCCCACCAGGCTCCCTGTCCCTGGGATGCTCCAGGCAAGAACACTGGAGTGGGTTGCCATTTCCTTCTCCAATGCATGAAAGTGAAAAGGCCCACTGAATTAGAACATGCATTGTAACAAGGTCCCCAGGTGACTCAATACACATTAAAGATGTGGAAGGTAAGAGATGGCTGAGCATATAGGAGATCTGGATTCTGGTGCTGGATTTGCCATTATCTCTATGCAACCTTGGGCAAATTGCTTAACCTTTTTGGGTCTCAGTGTTTTAACCTGTGAAATGTGGGAGTTGTATTCTTAAAGCTAGTGGATAACGGATATATAAATATTTGTTAAATTTGCAGCATCTGGATTTGAACAGCCCACATCTACCTGGTTCTAAAATCAGACAACTCTGCTTTGGCCACTTAGTAGCTTGGAAACTTTGGTAAATATCCTTCAGTTTTCTCATCAGGGTTGTTGTGGAGAGTAAGTGAGATAGTGTTCACAACATGCCTGGTTTGGGGTAGACCGTCATTAAGTTGTAGTTATCAGTTTTTGTATTATTAGAATCTAAGGTTCTGATGAGAATGTGCTATTAGAATACACCTTCATTAAGAGACCTGAATCTGGGTATCTTTTCATAACTGCGAGAATCTTTGTGTCTTGAAAACACGTAGAAACTTAGTGTTGGGTGGGAGGATATATTTAATTCCAGATTTCTTATTTAGATTGTTTCAGCTTGGAGGTTACTTAAAAATCCAGTCTATTTCTACCTAACATATAGGTCTTGTGTCTTAGGATAGACTCATCAATTGCAAAGATAAAAAAATTCAGGGAAAACATTTGCAAACAGGGCACATCAATATGGTTTCCATGGTTAAGCACACTAAGCTTTGATCTTTGAGATAGAATGGTGACAGAATTTCAGTGCTTGAGGTTTGCTTCGCAGGCTGGATGTTGCTGGTTGACAAGGGCACATGACAGTTCTGAGTCTCCAAGGTCTTTGTTGGATATTTTTGTTGTTCTTGGTCCCAGCACTCCATCAGATTTACATGTTGGAGATATAATTAGCCATAGACTGATTGCAAAGAATCAGCCATAATTTAAAAATATGAATTAACATAAAATGGCAAGCATTAAAAGTTAATGTTAACTTGATGCTCATTTATTTTTGCATCCAAATGAGCCTTATTAAGTTACTTAGTCCATCTAAACATCAGGATTTTCTCTCATATGGTACGATATGATAACAATTTCTTATATGCTAACCTCTGATAATAATTTTGAAAACTGCAGGCCCAGTCTGCTGTTGATACTTAGTTTTCAGTTTCTTCTGTAACCTGGATTAAATAGGCACCACTATACAGTTTGGCATATTAAAATACAGAGTCAAAATATAGATTTTATATTTTCAATAAGGCTTTCTAATGGAAATTATATTTTGACTGTCAATGCCCTGTGGTTTTCTTCACTGTCAGCACAATCAATAACTTTGCCAGGTGGATGGAGTACAGATGGGAAAGGAATGTATGGAAATGTAGCAGGCTTGTGAGATGTGGGCTTAAAAAAGCAAATCAAGCCAATTGGCTTAGAATTATGATGGCTGGCTTTCTAATGCATATTCAGAGAGGGCTGAAAAAATGTATGAAGTTTAATTGTACCATAAAGCTGTCACAAGAAAATATATACTGAATATCAAGTAGGGTAACACTTCTTCTGGAGAGTTAATCTGTAAAAGTTAAAAAAAATTAAAGAATGTTATAGTTGAATAAATAACAGGAAGAAATAGGTGGTGCTAGGGAACAGCTTTCGGAATAAGAAAAGAATTGCACAAGCTCGACTTTAATAGGAGAAATGTATTTGATATTTCATAGGTCCTAGAATTTCCCCATTGAATATGTAGAACAAGTCTGGAATAAGAGTTTAAAGAATGAGATGATTTTAACATTTTCTAAACCCAAGGTTTAGTAAATGTATCAACAGTATTTAGTTAACCATTAATATTGAGATGTTATGTGCATCAGTATCAATGCATGGGGTTTTGTTCCTTTGTGTTTCTATAAGCCAGGCTGAAAATGACTAGAAATACCTGATATTTCATCTAGTAGAACTGATTCCTCAAACTTTAATGTGTATATAAATCACCTGGGGGTGGGTCTTAAAATGCACAATTATTTTTGAACTTTTTGTTGAGGTAAAACACACACAAAATTAATAATTAACTATTTTAAAGGGTATAATCAAATGGCATGTGGTATGTTCAGATTGTTGTACAGTCATCACCTCCATCTAGTTCTAAGATGTTTCCCCATCAAGGAAATCCAGTAGCCATCAAGCAGTCACTCCTCATTCTCACCTTCTCCCAGACTCTGGCAATTACCAACCTCCTTTCTGTCTTTCTATATATGTATTCTCTATGTTTCAAATAAGTGGAATCACACAAATAAATGGAGTCACACAGTATCTGAGCTTTTTGTGTCTGGCTTCATTCGCTAATGTGCAGACTTTGATCTGGGAGGTGTGGGGATGGAGCCTGAGGTCCAGCATTTCTGCTGTACCACCTGATGCTGCTGCTTCTGGCAAAAGGGTGGTGCTTAGATGGGGCTGGGACTCCTAGTGTCAGGGCTGCAGCCCACTGAGGAGCAGGGCAGGCCAAAGCATTGATTGGCCTACTTTAGCAGGATAAAGAGCTAACTGAAACACTGATGGAGTCAAATGGACTTGCTGGCTTATTTGTGCTCAGAGATACTGAGGATATTATAGGGCTTCCCTGATGGCGCAAATGGTAAAGAGACTGCCTGCGATGTGGGAGACCTGGGTTCCATCCCTGGCTTGGGAAGATCCCCTGGAGAAGGGAAATCTATCCACTCCAGTATTGTGGCCTGGAGAATTCTATGGACAGAAGAGTCTGGTGAGTTACAGTCCATGGGGTTGCAAAGAATCGGAACAACTGAGCAACTAATAACACGCACATATTGAGGATCTCTGGCAGATCTTTTCCACAGAATGTGTAAAACTTCAGATCATGTGCACTGCCATTTATGCTTTATTTAAAAAATTTTTTGGCTGCTCTGGGTCTCCATTGCAGCACCCGGCCTTTCTCTAGTTGCCATGCAGTGGGGCTTAGTTGCCCCACAGCATGAGATCTTAGTTCTTCTACCAGGGATCCATCACACCTCCTCTGTGTTTGAAGGTAGATTCTTAACCACTGGACCATCAGGGAAGTCCTGTTTATGCTTTATTTTGTTAAATTACCTTTGCCTTCTATCTCAAGGGTTGGCAGCCTATGACTAGGGGCCCAAATCCAGTCCATTGCCTGTATTTGTATAGCCTGCAGGCTATTAATAGCATTTTTTTAAATAGTTGAAGAATAATCAAAAGAAGAATAGTATCTTATGGCATGTGAACATCACATGAAATTCAACTTTCAGTGTGCATAAATAAAGTTTTATTGGAACACAGCCATGTTTATTTGTTTACTTATTGTCAATGGCTCTTTTCATGTTATGGTATTGTTGACAGAGATCATCTGGCTCACAAAGCTAAACATGTTTGCTGTCTGGCCCTTTACAGACAAAGTTTGTCAACCCCTGATCTATATGATTATTTCAGGCTGCAAATACAAAATAACGACATCAAGATAACCTGTAAAGTCCTTGTGAAGAGAGAAGCCTGTGATATTATGGCAAGCAAACCAGAGGTTAAACGCTAGAAGAAAAAATCAGCTCACAGAGATGAGTTTTACAAAGCACATCTTTTAAAGAAATTCTAATTTCTCAGTAAAACAAAGAACTAAAAATCAGGTTTCTGCTCCTGACCAAGCATAAGAACTTGTATTCTTTTTTTCTTTCCTTTTTAAAAAAGCCATTCTTGGCCATTTCCTCACATTTCCATGGCTATAAAGCAGTATGTGAAAATGTCAAGTGCTTTCTAAGAATGGATTTTACACTTGCCATTTTCAAGTGCAGTGGATTTACACTTCAAAAAGTCAGACACGACTTCATAATTGAATTGCACCTGATCTTTTCAAGTGCTAGGGACTGGAACTTGGAGTCAAGGACAAGCTCGGAACTAGACTGTTTCTAGAGGTTGAATCTATCCTGAATTCAAGCCTTCAAAACTAATAATAAAAGACTTCTGCAGGTTAAATGTAGGCATGGAGGAAAGACTTTTGAGTTCCAGCCCAGGTTGTTAATGAAAGTTCACTGTGTTAATTTTCCTAGATTATTTTTTGATATTTAAAAAATAGTGGCCTGGGTGACCTAGGATTTATGATATACCCACATTTGATTGGCGGGGTCACTAGGGCAGTCTCTAAGGAAATGACAGACTAAGCTTTAGGGATTTTCTTCTACCTTAAAGATAAATGGACTAGAGGTTGCCATTATGAAAAGCCCAAGGCTGCTTCCAAGAAAGGTTCAGTAAAAGTCGTTAACTCTCCAGGGTCTCAACCACTAAGAGACAGACATGCGCACTCATCTAAACCTTCACAGAGACAAAGTCTTTGTGGCTCTTTTGAAAAAAAAGGAATGTATCTAAAAGTTAGTGTTCTAGCAAACATTTAAAAAATGGAATAAGTCAGAAAAATCAAATGAAACATGTTTTCCTTTAACTCACTTAAAAGCTGTCAGGAAAATATTTTGGCCAAATTTGTGCTCTTTGCATCAAGGAAGTGCATTGATTTGAGACTTTGAGTTCTTACTTGCTTCTCATATATTAAAAGAGAAAAACATTGTATAAAATCTTTCTAAGAAAAGTTACAGATAAAATATGAAAATAGTGTATGGAAATGTGCCCTAAAGACGTACCTTTCATCAGAATAGTTGTGCATCTTTGTAAAATCGAAGGGTACTATGTAGTCATTCCTTCTGTTAAATCTGGTGAATGATGTTTGAGACTCAAAAGAAGCAAAGGTAGAATGTAGTCTCATCTCAAATGGAGAGCTGAAGTTCCACAATACACCGTCTTCTCTTCTTCCTCTGAATGCGCCCTACACAGAGTTAGACACCCCACAGGTTCATAGGGCACAGTCCTCCACAGGGCCACCCTCCCTTCTCATACCAACTGTAAGTTTGAGGGTATTCTCAAAACCATCCTGTAGTTCCATATTTTGCTAAGACTCACAAGAATTCATGGAGCAGACCATATGCATGTTTATGCTTATTATTGGGAAAAGATATAGATTAAAATCAGCAGGAAGGAGAGGTGCTTGGGGCAGAGTCAGAGTGAATTGAAGGTGAAGTTTCTGTTGTCCTGGACACATTGCCCTCCTGGTATCAATGTATGACAATACACACGGAATTCTGCCAGCCAGGATGCTCACCTGAGCTTTGATATCCAAAGATTTTATTGGAGCTTCATTTTATAGGCATGACTGATTGCCCTTTTGACTGAACTCAGTCACCTGATTGACTGGTACTATGTGACCCAAAGCTCACACCTAAATCACACATTGCTTTTTCTGATGTGGCCAGCCCCCAACCAAAAATTGTCAGGGGTGGCCCGCCTCCACCCTAAACAAAGATACTCCTATCAGGTATGAGGAGCTTCCCCAATGACTCAGATGATAAAGAATCTGCCTGCAGTGCAGGAAACCTGGGTTTAATCCCTGGGTTGGGAAGATCCCCTGGAGAAAAGAATGGCTACCCACTCCAATATTCTTGCCTGGAGGATTCCATGAACAGAGGAACCTGATGGGCTACAGTCCATGAGGTTGCAAAGAGTCAGAACATGACTGAGAGACTAACACTTTCAGTTTCAGATATGACAGAGATTACCCTCCAGAAGCCAAGGGCAAAGGCTAACCCTCTCTTTGGGGAAAGTCACATTTCTACTAAACACTTCCATTTCAAAATAAAAATAAAGAATTATTTTTGGAGTCAGTCATCTCAAAGGGTTGCCAGTCATTGATTGCAGTGCTTTCTTAAGCACTTTGTTTTACAGTTGAGATTAGTGTGTGAATGCAGAAGAATTAAATTTCCTTTGTCCTTAGCTAAATTCCTCATCCCAAAGTCAAGGATTTTTTTGTTTGTTTGTTTATTTAGTTGGCGAATAGTAAGATCTTTTATTTTAGGTGTATGGTTTTAAAGATGAAGCAAATTACTGTGAAAAAGGTAGAGATTGTCTGCTATTCTAAATCCATTAGGATTATGTATTCAATAGAAAATATGAATTAATTTTTATCCATTCCATTACTGACAACTTTTTGAGACTAACTTTATTATTTTTTAAATGATACAGCACACTTATTATAAAAACCTCAAACAGTAAAGTAAAAAATCAATTATGGAAAACACATTAGACATATCACTAACCAGATAACCTATGTTAATAATTTTACTTGATTATAAATTTTAACAAACAGTTATTGTTCTTTTTTGTTGCTTTTTTGTGTCTTCACTAGACCATAAGCTTTATGAGGACAGGGACCAAATCTCTTTTGTTTACCAATGAATAGCTAGCTGATTACAGCATGGTGTCTGGCACAATTACCAAAGATTTGTTTAACGGATGATTGGTGAACATCCATCTATCTATCTATATATATACATATATATATATGTAAACAGATATCTGCAGAATGTAAGCTCTTTTGAGACAGAGCTTTTTGTATGTTTTCCATCACTTTTATATCCCAGTATTGTAGAATACCAATAACCTCGGATATGCAGATGACACCACTCTTACGGCAGAAAGTGAAGAGGAACTAAAAACCCTCTTGATGAAAGTGAAAGAGGAGAGTGAAAAAGTTGGCTTAAAGCTCAACATTCAGAAAACGAAGATCATGGCATCTGGTCCCATCACTTCATGGCAAATAGATGGGGAAACAGTGGAAACAGTGTCAGACTTTATTTTGGGGGGCTCCAAAATCACTGCAGATGGTAACTGCAGCCATGACATTAAAAGATGCTTACTCCTTGGAAGAAAAGTTATGACCAACCTAGATAGCATATTCAAAAGCAGAGACATTACTTTGCCAACAAAGGTCCATCTAGTCAAAGCTATGGTTTTTCCAGTGGTCATGTATGGATGTGAGATCTGGATTGTGAAGAAAGCTGAACGCCAAAGAATTGATGCCTTTGAACTGTGGTGTTGGAGAAGACTCTTGAGAGTCCCTTGGACTTTAAGGAGATCCAACCAGTCCATTCTGAAGGAGATCAGCCCTGGGATTTCTTTGGAAGGATGATGCTAAAGCTGAAACTCCAGTACTTTGGCCACCTCATGTGAAGAGTTGACTCATTGGAAAAAACTCTGATGCTGGGAGGGATTGGGGGCAGGAGGAGAAGGGGATGACAGAGGATGAGATGGCTGGATGGCATCACGGACTCGATAGACATGAGTCTGAGTGAACTCCGGGAGTTGGTGATGGACAGGGAGGCCTGGCGTGCTGCGATTCATGAGGTCGCAAAGAGCTGGACACGACTGAGCGACTGAACTGAACTGAACTGAGTGTAGAATAGCAGTCAACAAACTAACAGCCAGTAACCAAATCCATCTAGCAGACTATTTTTAGTAAATAAAGTATTGTTGGGACGTAGCCACACCCACTTATTTACATGTTGCCTGGACTGCTTTCATGCTGTGGTGGCAGAGTTAGGAAGCTACAGCACAGACCCTGTGACCTGCAAACTGAAAATACTTACTATGTTGACTTTTGGCGCTTCCCAGGTAGTGGTAAACAACCAGCCTGCCAATGCAGGAGAATTTACAGAGGTGGGTTCAATCCTTGGGTCACGAAGATCCTATGGAAGAGGGCCTGGAGAATCCCATGGCCAGAGGAGCCTGGTGGGCTACAGTCTGTGGGGTCACTAGGAGTCGGACGCAACTGAAGCAACTTAGCACACATGCTTGTAGACTTTTGTAGAAAAGGTCCATCTCTTCTATGAAATGATGTCTGTCTGTCATTTAGTAAATGTTTGAAAATATTTGTAGCAGAATTAGGTTTTATATGAATTCTATATACTGTGTAAGGTGTTTCTTACTAAATAATATTTCAGATATCCTATAATTTTAAATAGTTGTGTTAAACTTTATCTGCATGCTGTAATATACTTTTTATTGGACACTTAGGGTATTTTCTTATTTAGTAATTTTTTGTGGTTGTAAACAGCAATATAGTGAGCATGCATCTTTTTCTATATATGCAACTATATCAGGGTAAATTCATGAAAGTGGAGTTTCTAGGTCAAAGAATTGTCATGGTTTTACATTTTCGATGTATTTTTGGCAGATTGTCTCTAGAAAGGTAGTACTGATTTACATGCTTAACAATAGGACATTTCCCCATAACTGCACCAACACTTTTTATTTAAGACCAGGATTTTTATTCAGGCAAGACACAGACATTAAAAAAAAGTCAGATGTCAGACATTACTTCGAAGCTTCTTTTGGTAATAATGCTGACTTGTCCTGCCATAGTGATGGGAGATATTGATATAAATGGTTTCTACTTGCCAAATTAAGAGCATGGTGGTACCCTTGATTACATTTACATTTACCACTAATTCCCTGAGCTCCTGAACACAGGGGAAAAATCATTATGATAATGAAGGAAGCTATTTTTAAACAAATGTATGCATGTACATTTTGGAGATAGAAATGTTATGTTCTTCTTTAGAAAGTGAAATACATACCACTCATTTATTCAAGGCAAAACTTAATATCCATAGTAAAATATAACTTTTCTGCCCAAAAGTCTCATTTACCTTTAGAAAAGAAGAATGAGATGACAATCCAATTTCCAGGCTCCTTGATGGCAGTCTAAAGGTGTGTACTGACAGTGATGTATTTGGAAACTATTTCGGATTCAAGAATTCAAGAAGCCCAGAGCTAGAATGACCATTGCAGTCCTGCCTTTCACCACCAGGAGCTTGTTCATTAGTCCTCTTGAAAGCGTAGAAAATGTCCAACTATAGGTAGATGGGGCAGGAGAGGGAGGGAGGCACCATTCTGTCCTCATCAGCTTTTTTAAAAAGCCAACTGGAAAGTGAAATTGAGCTCCATTAGCGGTGCACTGTGAGGGCACAGCAGGTTAAGTCCTTTGACCTGATTGCTAAGCTTCTTATGTTTTAAATCTTATGTCAGGAAGATTACTGACCTTCTCTTCAATTCAATTCAAAAGTTAGCAGGTTGAGTAGTAAAATTTTAAATCTCTTCGCCACATATGAAACTAGTTATTTAGAAGGAAGAAAAGCTCTCCTGTGTGCTTAGCTGAGGAAACGGATAACTTCATTGTGCAGTAAAGGGTGCTTTTCCCCTCCTGTCTGATGACTAAAACTGCGTGGCAAATAGCAAAATGGCTTGGAATGGAATTTAGGTAGTGTGAAGCAGTAGGGACCATGAAGGAGTCAAGGGAAGGGAGTATAACTGCATGGCCTTGGTACACAGCTCTGGGGCTCCCTGCTATTCTGTCCTGCACTGCATCAACTCAGCACAAAATGAAATGAAGTGTTGGAAATTAACAGGTGAATAAGGTGATGAAGGGGCTTCCCTCATGGCTCAGACGGTAAAGAATCTGCCCCCAGTGCAGGAGATCTGGGTTCCATCCCTGGGTCAGGAAGTTCTCTGGAGAAGGGAATGGGTACCCACTCCAGTATTCTTGCCTGGAAAATTCCATAGACTGAAGAGCCTGGCGGGCTACAGTCCATGGAGTCATAAAGAGTCAGAGGTTACTGAGTAACTAAGCATGCACTGCTTTGCAGATTGGGCCTAACTGAATATCTTCATTTCAGTTTTACTTGTGGTTATTCATGCAATAGGATATGAGAGAGAATGTTACCAATCATTTGGAAATGTTGTCAGTGGAAATAGAAAATATTGTCAAGCGTATCTGACATGTGTGCAGCCATACACAAATCCCAATTAGCTGGGTAATTGCCATCTTTGTTTTTAACTTCCTCCCAGTTTCTTTTACAAATTACAATTGACAACTAGAACCTAACCAGAGAAGAAAATCCATCTGATTGCTGATTAGATCACTCAGGAAAAAGGAATATTTGTTTGTTAAACGACTTTCAAAGGTTATTTGCTAAGAGACAGCTGCTAAACTGGAACTCCTGAATCAGTATTATTGACTGTAATTCTTGGGTAAAGTCCATTAGAGACAACCTAGCATTTTAAAGTGGTGGATTATTATTTTAGTTACAGAATAGTTGGTGAATATCAAGGAATATCCCATTTTAATGAGATGCAGGTCCTAGGCAATTATTCAGCTGTTCTTTAGTGGCTAAGTCATGTCCAACTCTTTTGCGACCCCATAGACTACAGCCTGCCAGTCTCCTCTGTCTATAGGATTTCCCAGGCAAGAATACTGGAATGGGTTGCCATTTCCTTCTCCAGAGGGTCTCCCAGCCCAACAATTGAACCTCGTCTCCTGTTGTTAATTCCTCAGGTAGTTTGCTTATGGTTGATGTACTTGAAAGTAGCAAGAAGTCTAGATAATTATTCTATAGATGTTTTTTTTGATTGATTTTTTTGGTTACATCTGCCTTTTTCAATTTCTGATTCTTTCACGCTAAAATTGTGGTGACCCAATTCTTCAAGTGGAATATTTTTGCTACATTTATGTAGTACAGAAGATTTAAAATTACTTTCAAAGAATTTTGTTCCTGCCCTCAAATGCTCCCTCAGCTCACCAGCAAGTAGAGGTGAAATCACCTTTTTGTGCTGTCAGGCTTTTCAATTTTCACCCAAGAATGTTAACTCTCTTCCTAGCTCAGCTCAAGCATAAGGCTCTGTAGTGAACTGACAGCATAAAATGTCCATACTTCAGTTATTTTTGGAAGAGTGCATGTTAAACTCATTGCTGTACGCATCATCTCTCAACAGCTCAGCCAATTCAACAGTATTCATGGAGGTTGTGTGAAGGCTGCTCAGTTTAAATGTTCTTCTGGATAACTTCAAAATATTCCTGGATTGAGCCATGACAGCATAAACCTGTGTGCCTAGACTGATTCATCTTCGCCCCTTGCAGGTTTGCTTTTTACTGTATTGACGTTGGAGTTTATTATCACCAGAGTGGTCAACCATCCCAGTTTGCCTAGATAGTCCTGTTAGAACTGACAGTCCATGTCTCAGGGCAATTTCTAGTCTTAGACAAACCTGTGTAGTTGGTCACCATACCAGTTAATCAAACACATCACCTTGGAACTTACTGGTGTATCTAACATAAGGCTGTGAAAATCTTTATATGAGTTCTCAGGAAGTAATTCTCTTTGGTCTTGATTTTTCTCCTGAGCAGCTATGTATTTAGTCAAACACCTTAAATTTAAGTGAATTGTGAGACTGCAGAGTTTGCTTTCTTTTACATTGACAAAAAAGGGCTACATTTATGGCTCAGCTAAGGGATGTATTTTTGTATTAGCCACATACGTAGCTCCATTTTATGTGCTTGATTTCTTTATTTTTTATTTCTTTATTCTTCCTCTGCTACCTCTAATATGTTAACTTGTATTTACATATTCATGAAAACTGCCTTTGGTGCTTTTTGTTAAAGAGGAAGCATAAATAAAAATTGCTATGTTACACCACAAACAATATTGCAGGTCAGGTTTTCCAAGAAGTAGACCCTGATAAGGAAATTTATGCATAGGACATTGATTAGGGAGTACTTTTAGCACTCATAAAGTAAGAGAAGGGGAGGAAGCAGGACACACAGCAGAGGTATTGAGGCTCCAGCTGATCCCAGGGGACCTCTGGAACTGGGGTGGCCATGTGGTCTTGTCTTGGATTTGGGCAAGAGGGCTGACACTCACATCCTCTTCCCCTCTGATGAGTTATGAAATGTGGCTGCCCCTGGGAGGAGGTATGACCTTGCGTGAGGGGCTGTCTTTAGCTGAGGGCAAATCTCAGAGAGGTCCAACAGTGAGGTGGCAGCAATACTGGTAGCTTGGGTAATGAATCCTCCAGCATTGTATCCTCCATGACTAGCATGCAGTGTGGAGTAGTAGAAAGAGAGGAAGTCTGCACTGTTTGTCTGTAAAAGAAGGAGAAGAATACCTTAAGTGCAGTATTCTTATGAAAATCAATCAGAGTGTATATTACTATATTTCAGTCACTTAACACAGAGTGTGCCACTCAATAGATGGTTATTGTTGTTGTTTAGTTGCTAAGTCATGTCCAACTCTTTTGTGACCCTGTGGACTGTAGCCCACCAGGCTCCACTGTCCATGGGATTTCCCAGGAAAGAATACTGGAGTGGGATGCCATTTCCTCCTCCAGGCATTCTTCCGGACCCAGGGATCGAATCTGAGTTTCCTGAATTGGCAGGAAGATTCTTTACCTCCAAGCCACAATAAATGGTAACAACCACTATCATTTCTTTCTCTTTTTTCTACGTGAGCGTGAGGGATTAATCTATATGAAAGCATCATGGATCATTTTATTCAACGATTTTACTGTGCATGAAGGTAGTTATAGAAGAAACTTAGGTTAAGAAAAACAAAACAAAACAAAAATAATTTGGAACATGCACATTCTAACACTAGTTATAACATAATATTCTTTCTCTAACAAATCAAGAGCATAAGAAAAATGACATAGAATGTTTTAAGTAGATTATTTGCAAGTCTCTATTATGAAATTTCTTGTGAGCCTCTTGAGTCTTTAGGATGAGGAATTAGAAGCCAGCATAATACATACAGAGTAGGCTGGGCAGCTTTGACACTTTCCTGGTTGTAGCCAGATTCCTTCCGTTTTGAGCATTTCTATGACCCACTTTTTTTCAGGCACTGTGAAAGCAAGAGACCAAAAATAGAAAAGCACAAGATGAGACAAAGGATAGTTAAATAAAGTGAAAGGGATTGAAGAAGGTGAGACAGTCATGAAACTAAAAAATATTAACTCTCTCTAGTGATATATCTTTAAATAAAATATCTTCAAAGAGCAAAGTATAAAAAGCTTAAAGGGAAACTAAACCCGTGAAGTTAATAACCAGTAAAATAATGCTGATTTAAAAATAAATAGGAAATTTAAAATCATAGAAATTAAAAATAGAGCATAAAAATATTTGAAATTCTTTTTAACAACAACTACAGACATGGGCTTCCCTTATGGCTCAGCTGGTAAAGAATCCGCCTGCAATGCAGAAGACCTGTGTTTGATCCCTGGGGTGGGAAGATCCCCTGGAGAAGGGAAAAGCTACCCACTCCAGTATTCTGGCCTGGAGAATTCATGGACTGTATAGTCTATGGGGCTGCAAAGAGTCAGACATGACTGAATGACTTTCACTTTCACTTTTCACAGATATAACATTGCAAAAATGTATGACCAGGGTTATTTTATAAAACTCAAGTCAGATGGCAATGACGACCCTGTATGCAAGACAGGAAAAAAGACACAGCTGTGTATAACGGACTTTTGGACTCAGAGAGAGAGGGAGAGGGCGGGATGATTTGGGAGAATGGCATTCTATCATGTATACTATCATGTAAGAATTGAATCGCCAGTCTATGTCTGACGCAGGATACAGCATGATTGGGGCTGGTGCATGGGGATCACCCACAGAGATGTTATGGGGAGGGAGGTGGGAGGGGGTTTCATGTTTGGGAACACATGTAAGAATTAAAGATTTTAAAATTTAATAAAAAAAAAAAATTCAAAAAAAAAAAAAAAAAAAAACTCAAGTCAAAGACATATCAATTAAGACAAAAAATAATCTAGTTAAATCAAAAAATATTTTTATTGGCGCATAGTATATTGTTAGTTTCAGGTGTACAGCAAAGTAAATCAGTTATATGTATACATATATCTCTTCTTTTTTAGATTCTTTTCCAGTATATATGTTTTTATAGAGTATCGAGTAAGAATTCGCTGTGCTATACAGTAGGTTCTTATTTGTTATCTATTTTATATATAGTAGCATGTATATATCGATCCTAATCTCCCAGTTTATCTCTCACTTCCCCCTTACCCCTGATAACCATTTCTTTATTTGTAACATTTGTTTTCTTTATTTGTAACCTTATTTGTGTTTTGTAAGTAAGTTCGTTGATACCTATTTTTTTTTGATTCCACATATAAGTCATACTGCTGTATGACAATCTCTAGGTCTGTCCCTGTTACTGCAACTGACAGTACTTCATTCTTTTTATGACTGAGTATAATATTCCTTTGTACATATGTACCACTTTTTTATCCATTCCTCTGTAGAAAGACATTGAGGTTGCTTCCATGTTGTGGTTATTGTAAACAGTGCTGCAATGAACTGGGATGCATATATCTTTTTGAATTATGATTTTATCCAGTTATATGCCCAGGAGTGGGATTGCTGGATCATATGGTAGTTCTATTTATTTAAAGTTAAGACCATAAGGAAGCTATATAAATATGTGAAATGGAGCAGGACCCTGTAAGGCCTTGTTGCGAACAGACCTCTGTATCCCTGTATCTTGTTTGTAAAAAAGTTTTAGCTTCCTAGGCCTTCCCCAAGTTCCAAAGATCAAATTTAGCCTGTCAGTTCAGTCGCTTGGTTGTTTCCAACTCTTTGTGACCTCATGGACTGCAGCACTCCAGGCTTCCCTGTCCATCACCAACTCCTGGAGCTTGCTCAAACTCATGTCCATCGAGTGGGTGATGCCATCCAACCAACCTTTCCTCCGTTGTCCCCTTCTCCTCCTGCCTTCATCTTCCCCAGCATCAGGGTCTTTTCCAATGACCAATTTAGCCTGATAAATCAGAAAATACAGAAACAAAAGAAAACTGTCAAGTAAGAATAAAAATAGTTTAGCCATAAAACAAAGTCAGGTGTTGTTAGTTCCTCCTCAAGGGCTACAGATAATATTCTGAGCTATACATTTGGTTGTTTTGCAGATGCTAAGGCCCCCTACCTAGTGGAAGAAGTTAACTCCCTATTGACTATCAGCGTGTAGATCCCGGACGAGTTGGAACCAGAAGGTTGACAACTGAGATTCCTGAAACATTACCCTGTCACTCACCATTAGCCAGAAGACTGCATACAAGCTGATCATGTCCTCTGGGATCCTCCCCCTCACAATGTATTATTTTTGTCTATTTATTCACTTTTGGCTTCCCCGAGTCTTGGTTGCTACCAGCAGGCCTTTCTCTAGCTGTGGCAAGTGGGGGCTACTGCCTAGTTGTGGTGCGTGGGCTTCTCATTGCAGGGCCATCTCCCACTGTGGAGTGCAGGCTCCAGAGCTCGCGCGCTTCAACACTCGTGGCTCTCGGTCTCAGTTGCCTCCTGGCACGTGCAACCTTCCCTGATCAGGGATTGAACTTGTGTCCCCTGCTTTGGCAGGTAGACTCCTAACCACCAAACCACCAGTGAAGTCCTCCTTCACACTGTCTTTAAAAGCCATCAAGGAGTTGGGTCTTTTGGGCATCAGCTGCCAATCTGGCTTGGTGCCCTGCAATAAATGCTATGCTTTCCTTCATTACAACCTGGTATCAGTAGATTGGCTTTGCTATATATCAGGTGAGTGGATCCAACTTTAGTTCAGTGACCTATGTTCACTTTTTAAAGTAATTTCAAATCTGCTCCTTCGAGGAGTCATTTGGTACCATTTACCTATAATGTGAATCTACCTAGAAAATGTGAACTGAATATTGGCAGAATGACCTCATGTTCATGTTCAATTCCCTTACAAGATATTTGGTAAACTATAAAACAATATACACTTATAAGATTTATAATTATTACCTAATAATATAGAACTTTGCTAGTCTTTTATTTACTTATTTATTATTTTTAATTTTATTGAAGTATAGTTTATGTAAAATATTGTGTTACTTTTAGGAGAACTACATAGTGACTTGATATTTACTACATTATGTAATGGTCACCACAATAAGTCTAGTAACCATTTGTCTCCATACAACGTTATTACAGTAATATTCACCATTTTCCTTATATATTATATCCCTGAGGCTTGTTTATTTTGTAATTGGAAGTTTGCACCTCTTAATCTCCTTCACCTATTTTGCCTTACCCTTCCCCACTCCTCCCCTCTGGCAACTACATCTTTGCTGTATGATTAACTGTGTCAAGGGAGGTAACCTAAGTGACAAGGTGACTAAACATGGTTTATTTTTCTTTCCCAATCCTATTTAAGATGTGGCAAGTCCATAGATAACTAATACGAACCTACTGTGGAGCACAGGAAACTCTACTCAATACTCTATAATGACCTGTATGGGAGAAGAATCTAAAAAAGAGTGGGTTATATATATATATATATAAAACTGATTCAAAGACTTTGCTGTACAACAGAAAGTAACACAACATTGCTAATTAACTATGTTCTAATATAAATTAATTAAAAAAGATGTAGCATGTTCTGTGAAATTCACTAAAATGTTTGACTATTAAAGGACTCTAAGGAAAAACTATGAAAATATGCGTCTGAAAGATAAATCATAGTATTAAATTATTAGTTTTTAAAAGCATGGTAATTTGAAATAGCATAAATCATTTCCTACGTCTTCAGGCATGCCACATCTTTTATGTTTTTGCAACTGCTTTCTGTTGTGGATTGTTGTTTTACTGTAAATGTTCCTTATTGCCTGGTGAGATTTCTTTGGGGGTATTCTTTTTGATAACATTGTCACTTACTATAGAAAAGAAAAGTTCTTTGGGAGCTGGAAGGGCAGTTAGAAAATATAACTCTACTCTGCCACTGTTATCCCATTCATACCCTCTCTCCCCCACCGCTGCCAATGCACAGAGATTCAGAAAAACAAAAATTTGCAGTCCTAAAGAAGCGTTCAAATAGTAACTGCAATTTATTCATTAGTCACTTGGAGTGCTTGTAAAGCACTTATTCTTGGATTCTTCTCCAATCTGATTAGAATAGTTGGTTTGGGCCCAAGAATATGTATTTTAACAAATGTGACAGGTAATGCTGATGTCCACTCAAGTTTGAGAACCACTTTTTCAAACATCAGACTGGGAAGTGAGAACTCCTGGTAACACACTGTCACACAGGACAGCTGAGAGGCAGAGAATAGATCTTTAACATGTATATTTGAAAAATCAGCTCTTTCTAAGCTGCAACTGACATACAGATGATAAACTCACATAAGGGATGCTTATCAAATTTGTAGACAACTCAGTAGAAAGAAAGGTTGACATGATAGATGGTGGCATTAAAACTCAAAAGGGTCTTGACAGGCTGTGAAATAGGATTGAAATCAGACACTGAAATGGAACAAGGATAAATGTAAAATCTTCTATTTGGGTTGACAAAAAAGTTCACTGCTCAAGGTCAAGATGGAAGAAAGCAACTTAGTAAGAATTCACCAATGAGGATCCAGGACATTTTGTTGACTGTCACCATGATAGAAGCTGTCAGAGTGAAGAGCCTGCTAACAAAGCTAAGACAGTACAAGGCAGAAGTGGTAGAGAGGGGCCGAGGGTGGAGACACAGTCGAGTTTCTCTGTGCTTGTCAGGGTGTGCTCCTTCCTGGATGAAACAGTCTTTAGAATACTGATAAACCAGAGCTCTCAACCAGAGGAAGCAGCCAGGATGACCGTGCCTCATAATCACACTAAATGAGGGATGACCGAGATTTAACTCAGAAAAGTCAGGTTTTTCAAATATTTAAAGGTACCTGCCATTTATAATAGGGAACAAAGAACAGATAAGACAGGAGATCTTCGGGAACCTAAAGGCTGGGGTACAGGAGAATTGAGGAGGATCAAATGGAGCAGAAGCCTTTAGGAGAATATGGACTGAAAAAAAGGAACTTTGCTTTAGCATGTAGAAAATTAGCTGCATTGTGTCTCTGCAAATCAGATGCAGAGACTGACTGGAGATTTGCGAGGACGGGGGCTGGCAAATACATGCAGGCCATCTCTGTAGGCAGCAAATTCTAGAATTTTGGTGAAGAAGGGAAGAATTTGGATGAGTTTCCGCAAATACACTAGCCTGAAATGTAATTTAAAAAAATTATTTATTTTTTGGCTGTGCTGGGACTTTATTGCTGTGTGGGCTATTCTCTAGTTGTGGCCTGCAGGGGCTACCCTCCAGCTGCAGTGCCCAGGCTTATTGCAGTGGTTTCTCTTGTTGCTGAGAATGGGCTCTAGGGTGTGTAGTCTTCCGTAGTTGTGGCACGAGGTCTCAGTAGATGAAGCACAGGCTCAATAGTAGTGGTGCAAGGCTTAGTTGCTCTGCAGCCTGTGGGATCTTCCCCGACCAGGGATCAAGCCCATGTCTCCTGCATTGGCGGGCAGATTCTTTACCACTGAGGCACCAGAAAAGCCCCTGAAATGTAATTTTGTGTTAAAGGTAAAGCAGTCATGTAGGTTTTGATGGGGTGACTGGATCTCAGTTTGTAGATTTAATTCTCTTGTCTCGGCATATTACTGATATACTGTCCGCTTTGACTCTCAAGAATAGGCTGGTGTGGATGATAAATACCATGATGTTGCAGTGTTTGAAGGCTGAGGGAGGTGAGCCAGTGGAGAAGGCATGAGACTGGAGATTTTGCAGTGATCATGCGTAATGAGGAAGTAAGTCCTGCCATGTCCTGACTGGGCCGCAGCAGGCCTGGGCTGGCCAGGAAGCCAGGCTGGGGATTTGGTTGGACAGCGGAGCTCTGGCAGGTGCTGTGAATCCATAGGCTAGAGGCCAAATCTGGAACTTGGCTGGAACCAGCAGGCCTCTGGCATTGTATCTGGCAGTGATGAAGACTTCTGCATTTTAATAGAGCATTCTCAAGAAGAGGAGGCTTCCTGACTCCAGTGGATGCAGGTGAAGAATCTCCTCTGGGGCTTCTCTCACCAGACCATTCTAAGGCCAAATTCCAAGTCCATTAGTTTTCAAAGGCATGCTGACAGAAGCTTTCTTCTCCTGGCGTTTCTCTCCTGAGTGGAATGAAAAAGAACTTGCTTCATTAGAAGAAGGCAAAAAGGAGAAACCTATTAAATCAGAGCGAGTTATGTAAGTTTAAACCTAGAAATTGTGATAAATGGGCCATCCAGGAGGGCGGCAGACGCTGGTACTTTCCTGTGAGTGCACATTTAATAGGACTGAGGATTTGTACATCCTATCCCCACTCACAACAGCCACACACAATGCCCTGGGCTTTTCAAATGTCAGGGAACCCTGGACCACCAGCCATCCTTTTAGCTGCTCTTTTATTGGCCTCTTTGGGGCTGTATTTCTTTTCCACCGTGAAGGATAGATGTGATATTATAGCCCCATCAGAGGTTAAGAGCACAGATATTGCAATCAGGGAAACTGGTCTGAAGCTCATTTCCATTAGTTACCACCACTGTTTGCCTTTGGGCAAATAAGTTCCTGGGTCTGAGCCTCAGTTTTTTCATTCGTGGAATGGGAATAATGCCAGTACTTATGTCCTTAATGTTTTGTGGGGACTATAAATGCGATTACAGTGTGAGGTAAAGTGATTACATTGTTGTTTTGTTGTTTTAGTCACTAAGTCGAGTCTGATTCTTTGCAACCCCTGGACTGTAGCCTGCCAGGATCCTCTGTCCCTGGGATCCTCCAGGCAAGACTACTAAACTGGGTTGTCATTTACATAGTTAGCATTAATACTGCTCGTGGCTATTTTTATTGTTCTTTGCTGCTTTTTGGTGAGATGTTTGAGGGAAGCTCAAGTAGAGTCAGGAAGTGCTTCTGTCTCTCAGGTCTCTTCATCAAGCATTTACTGAGCACTTCATATATGTGTGAAGGACTTTGTTGTTCAAGAAAGGTACTTATCAATATCTTACTCTGTGCTAGTCTGGTGGATACTGTCTAGCAGGACCCACCAGGATGAATTGCAGTCGATCCCCTCCTGACTCTACTGTGGATTTTTTGAATGTTTAATTACAAGAATGGAAACCATAACAATCATAATACATAACACTTTAAAGGTGTATAGAACAGAGTCCAGGTTCAGACCAGGACTCATATGAACAGTGGTTTACAATTAACCAGTGTCTTCAAACCAAAATGTGTGTGTGTGTGTTTGTGTGTAAAGGTTAGTTCCTCATTATAGTAGCCATGTTGCTGTGAGCAGGGCAGATATTATCTTCTCCATGATTTTGGTTGAACTCTTTAAGTTTATATAACTGCTTTTGGAAACGAATTTGGATTGAGCAGCTGTTACGAGAATATGTAAAATTATACAACATTTTGTAGTCTTTTGTAACTCTTTTTGAAATAGTTATGAGTTCAAATGTGGTGGCAAATTTAATCTATGCTGCATGACAGGATTGCAGATTAGCCAAAAATGACTAAGCCCTTTGACACTGGAAATAGCAATTTTTTTACCATTTCAATATACGCTTCTTAGGGTTAGAAGTGATGCATTGGCTGTTAACCAGCTCTAACAGCTTTAGAAAAGACTGCATTTTCTTTTTTTCCTCCTGTCCTTCCCTCCCTCCCTCCCTCCTTTCCTTCTTTCCTTCCATTTTTCTTTCCCTCCTTCCTCAATCATATACTTGACTTCTTTTGTGAATAGCTAAGTTTTGTAATCTACAGATCAAGGTGCTTTTAAAATAAATTTTAATTAAAAATATTTCTGCATATAGCCATAAACCTTTTCAGCTAGCTTGATTTCTTTTTCTCCATGGGCTTAGTTTGTGAACCTGGAGCCAATTTACACAATTGATTAAAGCAAACCTAGATAGTTCGTGACCCATTTTTATTAGAAGGTTTTCTCTTCCTCATCTGCTATTAATATCATGACAATTAAGATGGTATTTACACTAGCCTGGTTGGCAATTTTCAGAATCAAATCTTGGTTCTGGAAGTATAAGATTTTTAGAAACACTGAATCTGAGTTCTCTCATCTGCAAAATGACTATATTATCATTTTACTGAAATATGTGAATTGAAATGTACCTTGTAATTCTTGGTTGATGGCTTTTTAAGGATAAAACTTTAACCTGTGTAATTCTAAAAAGCAAAATATGGCTAACTTGATAATAGAGATTTCTAGGCCATCATCAATATCCTCTTATTAATGGCAATGCTGGTAGTGACGCCAGTAGGAATAGATGAAAAAAGACTTGTATCTATAATGGCATCATAATTAACATGTCACTAATGGTCCTTTGGCATTATAGTTTGAGGAAATAATGAAAATGTCATTTCAAGTTATTCTATCATTTATTAAGAAGAAGTAAATGAAGTCCTCAAACTGCAGGTTAAGATCAATAGGTGTTCATCAGCCATTAGCTGCAGGGTCACTGAACTTCAGCTTGTTACTCTTTCCTATTTCTGCTACACACTGGTCCGTGTGCCCTTTGTGTGTTTGTATGATAGTGCCGCCTAGGAATGAATAGGGCTGGAGTCACTCACACTGGGGTCAAATCTATAAAATGGTTACTTACACATTGTGTGACACACTTAATTGTTCTGAGTCTGCTTCCTAAAATGTAGAAATGATACCTTTCTCAGTTTGGTTGTGAGGATTAAAAGCGATAATGCATAGAAGTACCTGGCACCCCAAATTGGTAACATGTATTGAGTGCCTCCTCCATGCTTTCTGTGTATGTGATAGTTCAGACAGTAAAGAATCCATCTACAGTGCAGGAGACCTGGATTCGATTCCTGGGTCAGGAAGACCCCCTGGAGAAGGGAATGGCAACCCACTCTAGTATTATTGCCTGGAGAATCCCATGGACAGAGGAGCCTGGTGTGCTACAGCCCATGGGGTCACAAAAAGTTGGACACATTTGAACGACAACATAATCAACAACAACCACTTACCAATGCTCCCTTTCCATTTTACAAGTGAGAACTCAGGGAGGTTAAGTGTCTGTGACTCTTGCATAGGTGGTAAACAGCTGAGGTAGCTTTCCGGCCTGGGTCGTCATTCTCTGCGGCTTCTGTTGTGGTGCTTCCAACATGGCAGGCCCTTGAGAGACCACAGCTTTTCTGGTCCCTCCACTAGGATTTTTGACTGAGGGTCTGAAAGAAATAATTTCTTCGTATTAAGTTTGTGTTAATATGACCTTCAGTTAAAATACAAATGTACAACCTTCTACGCTGGCACACTCTGAATTCAAGCAAGGGATTCTGTGTGCTATCAGTCATTGTTAATGCCAGAGCTCAGAACTGAAGGTCTTTATACCACCTTAACTATTCTTTTTCTTTTTAAAAATTTTACTTTGACATAACTCAAATTTACAAAACTGTGTAAGAATAGTACAAGGAAATCCCACATGCTCTCCTTTTAATTTATTTATCATTAAAAAAATAAATATATTTTATAAAGTATAGTTGACTTAACAATGTTTCAGGTGCACAGCAAGGTGATTCAGTTATACATATACACATATATTATTTTTGAAATTACTTTTCACCAGGTTATTACAAGATATTGACTATAGTTCTCTATGCTATGCAGTAACCCTTCATTGAATATCTATTTTTTTAATTAGAAATGTAACATTCTATTCATACTAAGTCAAACAAGTGGACTCAAAACATCATAATTTTTTAGTTAGGCAAAAATTAATGTTTTCTAAAATTTATATGCCTTACACAGATTTATATATATGTATGCAAAAGCTTTTCTACCACTTGATAAAGACCTAAGAGAGAACATTAACAAAAAGAAGATATGGAGAAACTGGTGAACATAAACAAAATGAAATGGGAGCACTGAATATGAAATAGAAAAAGTGAAACAAACTAGATAAAAGTAAAAAATCCTCATGTGAATACTCCAGTTGTTTTTAAACATGAATGCTCATTAGAAATGTATCTGGAGCTCTGGAGAAAAAAAGCAATACCTGAACATTTGTATTTTTTGAAATATTTCAAGATAATTCTGATATGTATCTGGATTTTTAAAGAGTGATTACAGGTTTTTCTATTATAGAGTTCTATTATTTTTCTGTTAACCAGTCAAGAAACACCTGGGATAACAGGCAAATTTGGCCTTGGATATGGAATGAAGCAAGGCAAAGGCTAATAGAGTTTTGCCAAGAGAACGCACTGGTCATAGCAAACACCCTCTTCCAACAACACAAGAGAAGACTCTACACATGGACTTCACCAGATGGTCAACACCGAAATCAGATTGATTATATTCTTTGCAGTCAAAGATGGAGAGCTCTATACAGTCAGCAAAAACAAGACCGGGAGCTGACTATGGCTCAGATCATGAACTCCTTATTGCCAAATTCAGACTGAAATTGAAGAAAGTAGGGAAAACCATTAGACCATTCAGGTATGACCTAAATCAAATCCCTTATGATTATACAGTGGAAGTGAGAAATAGATTTAAGGGACTAGATCTAATAGATAGAGTACCAGATGAACTATGGACAGAGGTTCATTACATTGAACAGGAGGCAGGGATCAAGACCATCCCCATGGAAAAGAAATGCAAAAAAGCAAAATGGCTGTCTGAAGAGGCCTTACAATTAGCTGTGAAAAGAAGAGAAGTGAAAAGCAAAGGAGAAAAGGAAAGATATAAGCATCTGAATGCAGAGTTCCAAAGAATAGCAAGAAGAGATAAGAAAGTCTTCTTCAGCGATCAATGTAAAGAAATAGGGGAAAAGAACAGAATGGGAAAGACTAGAGATCTCTTTAAGAAAATTAGAGATACCAAGGGAACATTTCATGCAAAGATGGACCCGATAAAGGACAGAAATGGTATGGACCTAACAGAAGCAGAAGATATTAAGAAGAGGTGGCAAGAATACACAGAACTGTACAAAAAAAATGACCAAGATAATCATGATGATGTGATCACTTACCTAGAGCTAGACATCCTGGAATATGAAGTCAAGTGGGCTTTAGAAAGCATCACTATGAACAAAGCTAGTGGAGGTGAAGGAATTTCACTTGAGCTATTTCAAATCCTGAAGGATGATGCTGTGAAAGTGTTGCACTCAATATGCCAGCAAATTTGGAAAACTCAGCAGTGGCCACAGGACTGGAAAAGGTCAGTTTTCATTCCAATCCCAAAGAGAGGAAATGACAAAGAATGTTCAAACTACTGGACAGTTGCACCGATCTCACACACTAGTAAAGTAATGCTCAAAATTCTCCAAGCCAGGCTTCAGCAATACGTGAACCATGAACTTCCAGATGTTCAAGCTGGTTTTAGAAAGGCAGAGGAACCAGAGATCAAATTGCCAACATCTGCTGGATCATCAAAAAAGCAAGAGAGTTCCAGAAAAACATCTATTTCTGCTTTATTGACTATGCCAGAGCTTTTGACTGTGTGGATCACAATAAATTGTGGAAAATTCTGAAAGAGATGGGAATAGACAACCTGACCTACCTCTTGAGAAACCTATATACAGGTCTAGAAGCAACAGTTAGAACTGGACATGGAACAACAGTTCAGTTCAGTTCAGTCCGCTCAGTCATGTCCAACTCTTTGCCACCCCATGAATCACAGCACACCAGGCCTCCCTGTCCATCACCATTTCCCGGAGTTCACTCAAACTCATGTCCATCGAGTCTGTGATGGCATCCGGTCATCTCATCCTCTGTTATCCCCTTCTCCTCCTGCCCCCAATCCCTCCCAGCATCAGAGTCTTTTCTAGTGAGTCAACTCTTCATGTGAGGTGGCCAAAGTACTGGAGTTTCAGCTTTAGCATCATTCCTTCCAAAGAACACCCAGGGCTGATCTCCTTTAGAATGGACTGGTCAGATCTCCTTGCAGTCCAAGGGACTCTCAAGAGTCTTCTCCAACACCACACTTCAAAAGCATCAATTCTTCAGTGCTCAGCTTTCTTCACAGTCCAACTCTTGCATCCATACATGACCACAGGAAAAACCATAGCCTTGACTAAACAGACCTTTGTTGGCAAACTAATGGAACAACAGATTTGTTCCAAATAGGAAAAGGAGTATGTCAAGGCTGTATATTGTCACCCTGCTTATTTAACTTCTATGCAGAGTACATCATGAGAAATGCTGGGCGGAAGAAGCACAAGCTGGACCAAGATTGCTGGGAGAAATATCAATAACCTCAGATATGCAGATGACACCACCCATAAGGCAGAAAGTGAAGAGGAACTAAAAAAGCCTCTTGATGAAAGTGAAAGAGGAGAGTGAAAAAGTTGGCTTAAAGCTCAACATTCAGAAAATGAAGATCATGGCATCTGGTCCTATCACTTCATGGGAAATAGATGGGGAAACAGTGGAAACAGTGTCAGACTTTATTTTGGGGGGCTCCAAAATCACTGCAGATGGTGACTGCAGCCATATAATTAAAAGACACTTATTCCTTGGAAGGAAAGTTATGACCAACCTAGATAGCATATTCAAAAGTAGAGACATTACTTTGCTAACAAAGATCCGTCTAACCAAGGCTATGGTTTTTCCAGTGGTCATGTATGATGTGAGAGTTGGACTGTGAAGAAAGCTGAACACCAAAGAATTGATGCTTTTGAACTGTGGTGTTGGAGAAGATTTTTGAGAGTCCCTTGGACTGCAAGGAGATCCACAGTCCATTCTAAAGGAGATCAACCCTTGGTGTTCTTTGTGAGGAAGGATGCTAAAGCTGAAACTCCAATATTTTGGCCACCTCATGTGAAGAGATGACTCACTGGAAAAGACTCTGATGCTGGGAGGGACTGGGGGAAGTAGGAGAAGGGGATGACAGAGGATGAGATGGCTGGATGGCATCACCGACTCGATGGACATGAGTTTGAGTGAACTCCGCGAGTTGTTGATGGACAGGGAGGACTGGTGTGCTGTGATTCATGGGGTCACAAGGAGTCGGACATGACTGAACAACTGAACTGAACTGAACTGAATCATGATAAAATGGTATTGTTAGTAATACTTGAGTAATCTCAATATTAAAAGACATTTATCAGTTTTCACAATCAATAGCAAGACAAAAAAAGATAATAACAATTTCAAACCATAATTGGAATATGATTAACTTAATATAAAATAATAACATAAAATTGGGCAGGGATCAAGCAGAGTGATGTGGTAAGTGGAAGTGCCTATATGCACATGTTTTCATTCACCCTGCTGGTCTGTGTATTTCGGTTGGTGCATTTAATACATTTCCATTTAAGGTAATTATCAATATGTTTGATGCTATTAATTTTTTCTTAGTGTTTTGGGTTTATTTTCTATAGATCTTTTCCTTCTTTGATGTTTCCTGTCTAGAGAAGTTCCTTTAGCATTTGTTGTAAAGGTGGTTTGGTGGTGCCAAATTCTCTTAACTTTTGCTTGTCTGGAAAGCTTTTGATTTCTCCATCAAATCTAAAGGAGAGTCTTGTTGGGTAGAGTCTTCTTGGTTGTAGGCTCTTCCCTTTCATCACTTTAAATATATCATGCCATTCCCTTCTGGTTTGTAGAGTTTCTGTTTAGGAATCAGCTGATAGCGTGATGGGAGTTCCCTGTATGTTGTCATTTTCCCCTTGTTCCTTTTAATACTTTATCTCTGTCTTAAATTTTCATCAGTTTGATTACTGTCTGTCTCAGTGTGTTCCTCCTTGGGTTTATTCTTCCTGGGACTCTCTGTGCTTTCTGGACTTGGTTGACTATTTCTTTTCCCATGTTAGGGAAATTTTCAGCTATTAGCTCTTCAAATATTTTCTTAGGTCCTTTCTGTCTTCTCCTTCTGGGACACCTATAATGTGAATATTGGTCAATGTCGTTCCAGAGGTCTCTTATGCTGTCTTTCTTTCTTTCTTTTCTTTTTTCTGTATTCTGTTCTGCAGCAGTGATATCCACCATTCTGTCCTCCAGGTCATTTATCCATGCTTCTGCCTCCGTTATTCTGCTATGGGCTCCTTCTTGTGTGTCATTCATCTCTGTCTTTTTGGTTTTTAGTTCTTCCAGGTCTTTGGTAAACATTTCTTGCATCTTTCCAATCTTTGCCTCCATTCTTTTCCCAAGATGCTGGATCATCTTCACTATCATTATTCTGAATTCTTTTTCTGGAAGGTTGCCTATTTCCACTACATTTAGCTGTTTTTCTGGGATTTTATCTTGTCCCTTCATCTGGGACATAACTTTCTGCTTTTTCATCTTGATTACTGCTCTGAAATATGGTTTTTGTTTTAGCCACTGTGAATCTGTGGTTCTTCTTGCTTATTCCTATCTGTCCTCAGGTGGATGAAGCTAAGAGGCTTATGTAAGCTTCTTGATGAGAGGGACTGGCAATGGAAAAAACTGGGTCTTGCTCTTGTGAGTAAGACCTTGCTCAGTAAAGCTTTAATCCACTTATCTGCTGATGGGTGGGGTTTCACTCCCTCCTTGATGTGGTTTGACCTCAGACAACCCAGCCCTGGGGTCTAGGGCACTGTGGTAGGTTAATGGCGAACTTCAAGAGGATTTACGTCAAGGGGGACCTTTCAGTGTCCCCATCCTTGTGGTGAGCCCCAGCCAATCCATGCCTCCAGAGAAGGTCCTCCCACACTAGCAGGTAGTTTTGGTTCAGTCTCCGGTGGGGTCACTGCTCCTCTCCTCTGGGTCTTGGTGCATGCAATATTTTGTTTGTGTCCTCCAAGACTGGAGTCTCTGTTGCTTCCAGTCCTCTGGAAGTCTTATAATCAAATCCTGCTGGCCTCAAGACTAGATTCCCTAGAGATTCCCAGTCCCTTTGTCAGATCCCCAGGCTGGTAAGCCAGATGTGGAATTCAGAACCTTCACAGCAGTGCAAGAACTTCTTTGGTATTATTGTTCTCCAGTCTGTGGGTCACCCACCCGGTGGTTATGGGATTTAACTTTATTATGATTGCACACTCCTACCATGTCACTACAGCTTCTTCTTTGTCTTTGGATGTGGGGTATCTTTTTTTGGTGGGTTCCAGCATCCTTCTGTCAATGGTTGTTCAACAGCTAGTTGCAACTTTGGTGCTCTCACAGGAGATGAGCACACATCCTTCTACTCTGCCATCTTGAACCAGAAGTTCCCCATATACTCTTGATGCAGACTCATCAATTCTGTGTGTATTTTATCCCATTGCTCTATCCCTCTGTTTGGGTGTATATGTACATGTGTGAAGTGTACACATATTCTTTCCTATGAACCACTTCAGAGTAAGTCACAGCCATCAGCTATACCTGCTATTTCACCCCATATATTACTGTGTGTGCTTCCTGCAAACAAGGAAACATTTTGCACAACCACAGTAATATAATGATCAAAATCAAGAATTATAACATTGACACAATCGTTAATCAAAGTCATTATCTATATTCAAATATTGTCAGTTCTCAAAGGCTAGTTGAGAATCAGATATTGTTTTTGTTTGTCATGGTTCCTTACTTTCATTCTATCTGAAAGAGCTTTTTGTCTTTCCTAACTTTGAAAATTTGAATACAGACCAGTTATTTTGTAGAATATCCCTCAATTTGTTTTGTCTGATATTTCCTCATGATTAGATTTGGATTATACAATTTTGGCAGGAAAACTACAGAAGTTATGTGTCTTACTAATTGTATTGTATCAGGAGACACATAATGTTGGTTTGTGCCAATATTGGTGATGTTAACTTTTATCACTTGGTTAAGATAATGTCTGCCAGGTTTCAGTTGTGGGGAGATAATTTGAGATTTTATACAGGAGTACAAGCTATAGTCCATAGGGTCAAAAAGAGTTGGACACAACTGAAGCAGCAGCAGCATTCTTTGAGCACTTCCTTACTTTCTGGCAGAAGATGCTCCAGATTCATCTTGTACTGCCTCTGTCCCCACCCTGGAATCAATCTTTTCCCCAGAGTTTTGGTTCTTTGGTTCTTTTTAATGGAGAATGCTACATAGAAATCAAGATCAGTCACTGATACAAGAATTTACTTTTTGTGTAAACAGCTCTCTGTGTACCTGTCTAGGAAACACACATATATACACGTAGATATACACACTCCTATATCTACATTTATTTCCCTTTGAAAATCAAGGTACTTCTGATATCTCTAATTACAACTCAGTACCACAGGGTTTTTATAATAGCTTTCCCCTTTCTACATTTGTAACTCCCTTCTCCATCAATAAAGGACTCAACTCCCATTATCCCAAAATATTTATTCATTTATTCAAGTTACATAGAAACTAATTTTAGAATCATTAACTCATAGCACCACCAAAAGAAAACCTAAGGATTTGAATTCAATATTTAGTTAGAGGTTTTTGAGGACAAAAATGAAATATCTATAAAATAAAATATAAACATATGCAATAAAAGGCATAAATATTTTTTAACAGAAGTTAAAAAATTACATGAGAAGTTAAAAAAATTACCTGAGATTACCTAGCTGGTAAATGGCACACATTATATTTTTAAATTTAATTTAAAATTTAATAGTTGAAGTATAGTTGACTTATTATATGTTTCACATGTACAACATAATGATTTGATATTTTTATAGATTGTGCACCATATAAATTATTATGCTACTGACTACATTCTTTGTAATGTCCATTATATCCCTGTGACATTTATTTTATACCTGGTAGTTCATCCCTTTTAATCTCCTTCACCTTTTTGGCCTATCCCCCAACTCCCTCTCCTTTGACAATCACTAAATTTTTTCTTTGTATCTGTGAAGATGTCCGTTTCTATCTTGTTAATTTTTTTGCTTGTTTTTTAGATTCCACATATAAGTGAAGACATACAGTATTTATCTTGTTCTGATTTATTTCACTGAGTATAATAACCTCCAGATCTGTCCATGTTATACAAATGGCAAGATTTCATTCTTTCTTATTTATTATTCCATTATATATATATATACGTGTGTGTGTGTGTGTGTGCACCATATCTTATTTATCCATTAGTATGTCAGTGGGCACTTTGGTTGCTTCCATATTTTGGCCTTTGTAAATAATGCTGCTATTAAAATTGGGGTACATGTTTCTTTCCAAATGAATGTTTTTGTTTTCTTCAGATAAATACCTAGGAATGGAATAGCTGGATTGTATGGTAATTCTATTTTTAAATTTTTGAAGAAACTCCATACTGTTTTCCATAGTGATTGTATCAATTTACATTCCCACCAGCGTGCATGATGGCTCCCTTTTTTCCATATCCTTGCCAACACTTGTTATTTCTTGTCTTTTTGATGATAGCCAATCTGACAGTGTGAGGTTATATCTCACTGCAGTTTCAATTTGCATTTCTATGATTAGAAATGTTGAACATTTTTTCATTTGTATGTTGACCTTTTCTATGTGTCCTTTGGAAAAAAGGCATAAATCTTGAGTCCAATTTGTTGGGTTTTTATAAATGAATACACTCATGTATCCTACATTCCTATAAAGATATAGATGTCTCAGTTCAGTTCAGTTCAGTCATGTCCAAATCTTTGCGACCCCATGAATCGCAGCACGCCAGGCCTCCCTGTCCATCACCAACTCCTGGAGTTCACTCAGACTCATGTCCATCGAGTCAGTGATGCCATCCAGCCATGTCATCCTGGGTTGTCCCCTTCTCCTCCTGCCCCCAATCCCTCCCAGCATCGGAGTCTTTTCCAATGAGTCAACTCTTCGCATGAGGTGGCCAAAATATTGGAGTTTCAGCTTTAGCATCAGTCCTTCCAAAGAACACCCAGGACTGATCTCCTTCAGAATGGACTGGTTGGATCTCCTTAAAGTCCAAGGGATTCTCAAGAGTCTTCTCCCACACCACAGTTCAAAAGCATCAGTTCTTCAGTGCTCAGCTTTCTTCACAGTCCAACTCTCACATCCATACATGACTACTGGAAAAACCATAGCCTTGACTAGATGGACCTTTGTTGGCAAAGTAATGTCTCTGCTTTTGAATATGCTATCTAGGTTGGTCATAACTTTCCTTCCAAGGAGTAAGAGTCTTTTAATTTCATGGCTGCAGTGATTTTGGAGCCCCCCAAAATAAAGTCTGACACTGTTTCCACTGTTTCTCCATCTATTTCCCATGAAGTGATGGGACTGGATGCCATGATCTTCGTTTTCTGAATGTTGAGCTTTAAGCCAACTTTTTCACTCTCCTCTTTCACTTTCATCAAGAGGCTTTTTAGTTCCTCTTCACTTTCTGCCATAAGAGTGGTGTCATCTGCATGTCTGAGGTTATTGATATTTCTCCCAGCAATCTTGGTCCAGCTTGTGCTTCTTCCAGTCCAGCATTTCTCATGATGTACTCTGCATGAAAGTTAAATAAGCAGGGTGACAATATACAGCCTTGATGTACTCCTTTTCCTATTTAGAACCAGTCTGTTGTGCCATGTCCAGTTCTTACTGTTGCTTCCTGACCTGCATATAGGTTTCTCAAGAGGCAGGTCAGGTGGTCTGGTATTCCCATGTCTTTCAGAATTTTCCACAGTTTATTGTGATCCACACAATCAAAGGCTTTAGCATAGTCAATAAAGCAGAAATAGATGTTTTTTTTGGAACTCCCTTGCTTTTTCCATGATCTAGCGGATGTTGGCAATTTGATCTCTGGTTCCTCTGCCTTTTCTAAAACCAGCTTGAACATCTGGAAGTTCATGGTTCATGTATTGCTGAAGCCTGGCTTGGAGAATTTTGAGCATTACTTTACATAGATGTCTAGCATACTAGAAAGTTCTCTTTTGCTCCTTGCTAACCAGTCTCCCTGAGAATAAACTAATTTTCAGATTTGTTTTGCTATTGTTTGCTTATAAATGAAATAATAGGGTATTTTTTATATTTCATTTTAAATTCTTCTGATTTTTAGTTCTTTCAGTATTTTTAAGTGTAGATCTGCCTGGTTATTCTTAAATTTTAATGCTTACCTTCATATTTAAAGGAAGTTCTACCCCTCTATAGCAGGATTGCTGAAGCAATTACTCTGAGATAAGATTGTGATGATAGAAGGCTGGAATCATACTGATCTTAAACTAAAAACTCTTTGATGGCTTGGAATTAATTTTTATGAGACCTTGTATAAAACTGGTGGTATAAATGAACTTGTAATGGTACTAACGCCATTCAGAACTATATCAGTTAATCAGATGTACATTAACTTATTCTAGCATTCTTAACTCATTTATAAATAGAAATATTTATTGAGTACACCTCAGATCTTTCTCTGTCAGAAATCTAGCAGTGAGCAAGATAGGTAACACTGCTATTCTATTGGAGCTTGATATATTTTATTTCCAGTATTATCCACTGTGTGTGTGCGTGTGTAGATCCAAGTTTCAGTCTGATCTTATTAGAGCTGAATGTATCCCTGTACCTCCACCCAATTCATATGTTGAAGTCTTAACCCCAGTGTAATGGTGTCTATTGAAAACAGGACCTTTGAGAGGTGATTTGGTCCTAACGGCAGGGCTCTGGTCTGATGGGATTGGTTCCTTTTTAAGAAGAGATGACTGAGAGCTGCCATATTGGGCACAGAGCTAGAAAGTGGCCATTTCCAAGCCAGGAAGAGAGCCCTTTCTAGGCTCTGACCATGCTGGTGCTCTAAACACGGACTTCTGCCCCCAGAGCTGTGAGAAAATTGTTGTTTTAGCCACCAGGTTTATATTTTGTTATCTTAGCCTGAGCAAACTAAGACAGATATTGTGTTCCTTTTGTTTGAAGAACTGCCTTTAACATTTACAGAGTAGGTACACAGGCCATGGTTTCTTTCGGGGTCTGAGAAAGTCTTTATTTCTCCGTCTTCTCTGAAAGATTCTTCTGCCAGGAATAGAAGACTGGCTGACAGTTTTGTCTTGTAGCACTTGAAAGATGTCATTCTCTTGTCTTCTGGCTTGCACAGGTTTTGATGAGAAGATGACTGTAACTTCATCGTTGTTCCTTTATGGATAACATGTCTTTTTTCTCTGGCTATCTTCAGCATTTCTTCTTTTCAGCAGTTTGGATATGTTGTGCCTCTGAGTAACACATAAAGGAAATGTTAGATGCCTTAATTTCCTTGTATGTAGCAAGAGTGTTCTATCAGTAAGTTCCCCTGCTATTTGGCTCGTGGGAATCCTTTGCTTGTGGTTCTTTTTTCAACGCAGCCTTTCTCATCAAATATTATTAAGATATTAGGAACTGGCTCAAGTCCTGTGTCCATGAGGCTTTCATGGGAGATAAGTATCATGCCATAATTTCTTTACCTCCAAGCTTTTTCTTCATTGGCCTCGACACATTTTAGACTAAACCCATTCTCTCTTCTGTGAAATGATTTCAAAATATTTCATCATTTACTGTCTTCCTTTAAACATACTCTTTCTTCTAAATATCAGCTTCATTATTTAAGCAGGTTTTTTTTTTTTTGTTGTTGTTGTTGTTGTTGCTTGATGTTTGGATACTTTGTCAAGAAAATCCCCTCATCTTTCCTCTACTAGTATCGTTAATTTCTTCAACTCACAAGATTAATTTAATTAGGTTGGTTTCCTTTTTTGATGGGTGACTCTAAAGATGAGAAAAGGAAGGCAAGTAAGAGTCTTACTCAGAAGGGCTTCATACTTGGTTTTATACTATGCTGTTGCCATCCTGAAATTCATAATAACATTTGAACAGAGGACCTCACACTTTCATTTTGCACTGGCTGATCTGACAATTATGGACCTGGGTCCTGGGTTTGGGATTAACATTTCAGTTGGAATTTTGGCTAGCCAGCGGTGGTATGAAGATATTAGGTGCCTTGAGCAGAGAGAAAAGAGAATACAAGGAGGCAAAGCCATCTCTAAGGTAGCAATGGCAAAATTATATTCTGCAGGGCATTCCATTTATGTGTTAAATGTAAAAAGACATTACTAGTCAAATTTCATAAATGCATTAAGGAAGGTTAAATAGATTTCTTTAGAATAGAACTTTTAAATGTTTAATCTGAGGAGCAGTATTATGGCCAACTCAAATGGGTTGTAATCTGCAGCATTTCCAAAATTCATTTAATAGTGACTAATGGTCTGGAGGAACAAGGGTTTTGGGGTCTGAGTTTTGGAACACAGTTTGACAAATGGGGACAATAATTACATGCTTCCAGAGTGAGGAGACCTGTTCCATCAGGAGCTTTTGGAACTAGGCTTATGAATTATTTAGTGGAAGAAATAGAAAGATTCACTCTTCTCTACTGATAGACCAAATACATTGTTACATGCATGAGTGCAGGGTTGACATTAGCCCCATTTCTACCCACCAGTACTTCCTGGATCATGACTTTCTTCCCTTTCTTCTTTAAGATTACCCTTCACTTTACATCTTAGTCAGTTTTTACTTTGGTGAAAGATAAATTTGCCATGTGCATGTCTCCACTGAGAATTTTAGAGGGATTTTCTCTAGGGAACATTAAAAAAAAAAAAAAAAAAAGGAGACTTGGCTTCTGTACTGAAAATGCACAAAACATTTACTACTAAATGAATAAAAGCAGGGATCAGAGTCTGAATCCTTTCCTGTTTGGCGACAGCTATGGACAGCATGCTCTGCATATCCCATTATACCAGCCTTGGCTGGGAGCTGTAGTTGTAGCACCATAAGTGATCCCATATCACCTTCTAATGTACCCATCAGCCTTACTCTATAAATCAGCTGGAAAATGAGCCTGCACTTAAGGAGCTTGTGCCTAGCTCACAGGAGACCACTAAGAAGTGTGTTAGTGAGGTGGGGAGAAGAAACTGGGGACAGACACTAGGAGCTGTTTGGAAATTGGCATGATAGTGGGCAGGTTGCCAGTGAGTCTTTGTTATGTGCTTGCTGCTTGCAGAGCATATTTAATATAACAGCATATATTGAGCCATAGCTCTCAATTCTGGCTCAACCACATATAAAAATTAAAGAAATGAAATAAAATTGTCTAAGAATCTGATTACTGCTTGTGTAGGTTGGGACAAAGGATCTTAATCTTCAGCATGTTTTTCCCAGTGCTTCTGATGCAGGAAGTCAAGAACTACTAAATGTTGAGAAATGCTGATGTACGCAATAGAATATATTTAAAGAAAAATCATTAAAAACACACTTCAAAGTCACAGTATCTGACCTGAAAAACAATAGATAATGAAATCTGAAGAAAATCTTTGCGGTCGGCATTTTTCTTTTTATTCTCCTTATAGAATATTTTTGGTGATAAAATAACCTATCACTTTAACTGGGATTAAGATATTGTACCAATATTCTTTCAATTCTATTCTTGTTTCAGGATAGCTGTGACTTTTAAAATCTTTTAATTCTGTTTTTGCTGAGAAATACTTATATGAAAGACAATACTATAAGTGCTCTATGAAGCTCCAATTATAATTTAAAAGACTGTATATATAGATGTGTGTCTACAATTTAAAACATTTTTTCCCTTCATGGAAAGTTCAGCAACTGCTGTGAATTTTTTCTCACCAGTGGGTTTTTATAATTGTTTTTCATTATCCTAAATTTTTTAATATTTTATTGTGAAATCAACTAATTTTACAATGAACACTCATATAACTACTGCCTAGATTCTACCACTAACATCGACTCTATTTGTTTCAAAACATATCTGTTTGATTATTTGTCCTCATCTCATCCTTTAATCCATCTTTTGACACATTCAAAGTCAACTGCAGACATCAGCATATAGTCTGAAGTATTTATTTACAAGTTATCTTTCTTTTGCTATAAAATATACATATTACAAAGAAAGTAAAAATCTAAAGTGTTTATTTACTGATTTTTGACGAACGCAAACCTCTGTGTGATGCAAATCCATGTCAAGATATAGAACATTATCACCATATCATGCCCTTTCTCAGGCAACCCCCATCTTTTGCTTATTGCAGGGTTTAATCATATAGTATGAATTGTTCTTTCAAGTAGCATAATGTTTTAAGATTCATCCATACTGTTGCATGTATTAGTAATTAGTTCTTTTTTATTGCTGAATTGTGTTCCATTTATGATTATACCACAGTTTATTGGTTTTCCTATTGATGGATATCTGGGCAATTTCCAGTGTCTGGCAGTTATGGATAAAACTTCTATGGATATTCTTGTTCAAGTTTTCTGTTAATACGTGTTTTGATTCTCTTGGGTGAAAACTAGGAATAGAATTGCTCATTCATAGTGTATGAGAGTTCTGTTTACTCCACATCCTTGCCAACATTAGATGTTGTCAATTTTAAAAACATGCACAATTTGGATGGGTGTACAGAGTATTTCATTATAATTTTAATCTTCATATCTCTGATGACTGCTGCATACTTTTTCATGCACTTATTGATAATTTATATACTTTTCTTTTGAAGTGCCTGTCAAAATTTATTGCTTATTTTTAGTGGTTCTTTTTTTTTCTTTTGGAAATTAGTAACTGTTTTAATAATCATCCTGTGGGCCTCATGGGCTATCTATTACTGGGTAAATGGTATTTCTACATACAAATTTGTTTTTATTCTGTGGCTTGCTTCATTTTTTAATGTAAAACAAAAACATTCCTGAAATCTATTATTATCAACTACTTATAAATCTGAGTTCAACCTTTTGCTATTCAATATCTATTATTTAAGGGCAAGAGGAGAAAAGAGTGACAGAGGATGAGATGGTTGGATGGCATCACTGACTCAATGGACATGAGTTTGGGCAAACTCCGGGAGACAGTGAAGGACAGGGAAGCCTAGTGTGCTGCAGTTCATGGGATCTCAAAAAGTCAGACATGACTTAGTGACTGAACAACAAAAACAATCTATTATTTAATTTCTACATTCCCATTATATCCAACTTTTTAAAAATCGAAATATAATTGATTTACAATGCTGTATTAGTTTCAAAGTGATTGAAAGTGAAAGTGAAGTTGCTCAGTCATGTCCGACTCTTTGTGACCCGTGGACTGTAGCCCACCAAGCTCCTCTGTCCATGGGATTCTCCAGGCAAGAATACTGGAGTGGGTTGCCATTTCCTTCTTTGGGGGATCTTCCCGACCCAGGGATCGAATCCAGATCTCCCACATTGCAGGCAGACGCTTTAACCTCTGCACCACCAGGGAAGCCCTTAAATACAAGAATCCAAGTACTAACATCAAAGATTTCAAGGGAGGAAAGGAAGCCAGGTTGAAAGAAGAAAGGGGAGGAGGCGGGGGGTGGGGGTGGTACGAAAGGGGTGGCCTTACAGACGTCTCAGTTATACATATATTAATTATTTTTCAGATTCTTTTCTGTTATAGATTATTACAACATATTGAATATATTTCCATGCTTTATATAGCAGATCCTTGTTTATTTATATTTTATATATAATAGTATGTATCTGTTAACTCCAAACTTCTAATTTCTCCCACCTCTCCCACACTTTCTCCTTTGGTAACTATTTGTTTTCAAGGTCTGTGAGTCTATTTCTGTTTTGTAAATAAGTTCATTTGTATCATTTTTTTTAGATTCCACATATAAGTGATATCATTTATTTGTCTTTCTGATTTACTTCAGTTAGTGTGATAATCTCTAGGTCTATCCATGTTGCTGCAAACGGTAATGTCTTTTTCTTTTTTATGACTAACATTCCATTGTATTTGTTGTTGTTCAGTTGCTAAGCTGTGTCTGACTCCTTGCCACCTCATGGACTGCAGTACACCAGGCTTCCCTGTCCTTCACTGTCTCCTGAAGTTTGCTTAAATTCATGTCCATTGAGTCAGCATGCTATCATCTATTCATCTGTTGATGGATATTTAGGTGGCTTTCATGTCCTATCTATTGTAAATAGTGCTGCTATGAACTTTGGTGTGCGTGTATCTTTTCAAATTAAAGTTTTCCTCTTTTCAAGGTTTATGCTCAGAAGTGAGATTGATGGTGGGCTTCTCCAGTGGCTCAGTGGGTAAATAATCTGCCTGCAATGCAAGAGACACAGGAGATGAGGGTTCCAGTCCTTGGGTCAGGAAGGTCCCCTTGATAAGGAAATGGCAATCCACTCTAGTGTTCTTGCCTGGGAAATCCCATAGACAGGAACCTGGGGAGAGTCCATGGGGTCACAAAGGGTCAGACATGACTGAGTGACTAAGCACACACATCGGAGTTATTTACGTATCTCACATATTAGTTTGTCAAACAAGTTTTGCAAACTTTTCTCTTAAGTCTTTGCCTTATCTATTTGATACACTAAAAACTTACATATTAATAAGAAAAGTGAAAAAGAGAGATAAAGCTCAGTTCAAAACATGCTGATTGGTGGCTAGTGGGACATGCAGTTGACCTTTGTAGAAAACAGTGATCCCTGAAGCAGGGAGTAGGAAGAGTAACTTGGAAACAGAAATGGATATACAGAAATTTCTGTATATCCAGAAATACACAAGAAGCCCTCTAAAACTGTGTATCATTTGACATACATTTCTGATTTAAATTTTTCAAAATTACTTATGAGTTAGATTTGTTTCACTCCTCCAAATCTTCAGTAAAGTGGACACTCGAAGAAGAACTTCCATGTGGCTGTGCACCCTTCTCAGAAAAGCATAAGATGGAAAATGATTCAGGAATGTGTTCATTATATTGGATTTTTTATTCAACAAAATTCATTTTACATTTATTAGCAAAGCATTACGCTGTGCACTGATAAAATCATGAACATTTTATTATGTGTCTACTATGTTTCATTCCCTATACTAAACACTTTAATATGTATTATCTCTTTTTATCTTTCTGCAAACCTTATTTATTATCTCACTTTTACCCTCTCTTTTAGAAATGAAGAAACTGAAGTAGCTTATTCACAGTGAGGATTCTAACTCAGGCTGCCTGGCTCTAAGCCTACACTCTGGATTGTTAGTGGACAGGTAGTCATCTCATCTCATTATACCAAACATTATGGTGATATTTATTAACTTGGGAGCCATAAAAGTAAGGAGTGAAAGCAAGTAGTAATATGAGTGTTGGAGGGAGGAAATACTTCATTATTTCCAGTGACTCTTTAGTATGAACTTCTTTTCTCAAACCCCATGTTTTCCCTCCATTTCATTCCATAAGAGCACTAGAGAGTCAGACTGGTCTATATCTGGTGGCTGTCCTGTGAGTGGAGGGCTATGCAATCCAGCGCTTAAAGGGCGGCTGATTTCCACCATATCCTGTCTCACAGCTCACTTATAAAAAGAGCATCCAAGAGCGCACATTCTAGGATTTATGACTTGGGGAGCATGGTAAAGACCTCCTAAAAACAGGTTCTTTTTTAACTGTAAGGTCCTTCTTCCATTTAGATCTAACTGAAGATGCTCCTGTAAGAAATATCTTTAACTTAATAGTCAATATTTATTTGTTTAAATCATTTATAGCCATGTTTTAAAAGGCATTGTCAAGTAGAAAAGGAGGCCCACTTTGGCTAACATCAAGGTTTATTTTCTAAGAAGATTCAGATATATTGATTAGAATGAGACTGTGGTATTTGTTTCATCTTAATACTTGAAAAACTTCTCCTCAAATACCGATAACAATTCCCTGTTGAGTACTGCCTTAGATCAAGGCATCTCTGACCTTCTAAACTAGTGGTACTTTAGCTCTTCATACACCCAAAGAAGGTTGATTACAATTGGACCATCTTCTTCCTCTCCTATAATACTCTTATTTTTCCTGGCTCCTTGCTCATGTTGGTTCCCCAACCCATTTGTTCTCTAAGCTTATTCAGAATAAGCCAATCAGGCTCTAGTTCTGCATCTTCTTTGAAACTTTCCCTGGCATTATAGTGGTTAAGAAGGCAAACCCTGGGTTTAAAGACATTTGTGTTCAAAATTTGGCTTAGCTACTGACTGATGATTTATTTTACCTTTCTTAGTTTATTTTTCATTTGTAAAAAGAGAATAATGATACTTGGGTAGTAGATAGATTTTAAAAGTGGCTCCTACGATCCCTGCTACTGGTGTTGGTATTCATATGTAATTCTCTCCTTATGAATGTGGGCAGGACCTATGACTTGCTCCAAACCAATAGAATACAGCTTATACAGATATACATGCTTACATATCTATGATTATGTTTCATATGATTGGAACATTTGTCTTGCTAGGAAAATCTCTTCCCTGCTAACTTTGAAGAAGCAAGCTGCCATGTTGTGAGTTGCTATATGAAGAGGGTTGTGTAGCAAGGAACTGAGAGTGGTTGATAGCCAGTGAGAAACTGAGGTCTGCAGCCTAACAGCTTGCAAGGAACTGAATGTTATCAATGATCATGTGATCTTGGAAGTCTATCCTTCCCCGTCAAACCTCAGATGACAGTCCTGGCCCATACCGTGAATGCAGACGACCTAGCTAAGCCTGGCCCAGACCCTTGACCCATGAAACTATGAGATGGTACATGTATGTTGTTTTAGGCTGTTAAGTTTATGGTAATATTGTTATACAGTACTAATAAGTAGATATTCAGTGCAATAGATAACTACTAAGTGTGAAAGTGTTAGTTGCTCAATCATGTCTGACTCTTCACGACCCCATGGACTGTAGCCTGCCAGATTCCTCTGTTCTTTGGATTTTCCAGGCAAGAATACTGGAGTGGGTAGCCATTCCCTTCTCCAAGGATCTTCCTGATCCAGGGATCAAATATGTGTCATCTGCATTGCAGGCAAATTCTTTATCATCTGTACCATGAAGGAAGTTGAATATCAGATAATTAATAAAGATATTAAATATTTGTCACATAGTAAGAGATTATATATTTGGTCTCTGCCCCCACTTCCAGGCACATAGTTCCTAAACCACTTGGAATCTTCAAAGTGGTGAGTGTCTTTTTGTATGATGGTGACATAGCATACAAAATGTGGCTGAGGGCTCTTATGATACCTCAAGAGTGGGGCTGGATGTTAGGAGGGACAACCATGTAATTAGAGGATTGGAACTTTCGGCCACACTCCTCCACTTCTGGGAAGGACAGAAGATCTGAAGGTTGAGTTAATCACCAGTGGCCAAGGATTATCAGTCATGCCTAAATATGAAGACTTCATAAAAATTGAGGAGATTTAGAGAGCTTCTGAGTTGGAGAACACAATGAAGTGCTGGGAGGGTGTCACTCACAATTCCAGGCAGACAGCAGCCACTGTACTTGGGACCCTTCCAGACCTTGCCATTTCTTCATTTGACTATTCATCTATATTCTTTAAAATAAACTGGTGAACATAAGAAAGTGTTTCCCTCAATTCTGTGAGCCAAGCTAGCAAGCTATATAACCCAAGGAGAGGGTCATGGGAACTCTAGTTTATAGCTAGTTGATTAGAAGTACAAGTAACAACTTGGGACTTGCCCCTGGCATCTTAAGTGGGGACAATTTATGAAACTGAACCCTTAACTTGTGGGATCTGACCCTTAACAGAGGGTCAGAACTGAATTGTAGGACATCCTGCTGGTATCTGAGAATTGGTCAATGTGGCCACCATCCCTTCCCTCCCTGCCCATATCTGGTGACCTGAAATGTGACTGTTGTATGTAGAAAGAAAGAAAAATGGAGAGCTTTTTTCTTACACTATCTTATACAGTTGTTGTGAGAATTAAGTGAATTAATGGATGTAAAGACTTCACGTAGCCCTTGGAGCACGATAGATACTCAAAAATTAAAGATTTCTTTCTCTGACTTCCACCCTCTGCCCTCCAGTTCTTACTGATCTACCAACAGTTGAATTCCTGTAGCACTTACCAGTGTTGGAAGGCACATTTAGATTTCACCTTTCATCTGGATTTATAGTTCTCTACACATTTCTGGTGTTCAGTCTCTGCTTAAAGAGCTCCAGTGACAGGAAGCTCACTCTTCAGGCTTCCTCTTTTACAAAAGTCATGGCCTCAGCATCATTAGCTAATCAGGACATAGGTAGCCTGTTGGAAGCTTACAAGATCAAAACTCCATCCTGATCATTTGAAACTTCAGCCCATCTCAAACATATCTGTTGGAGCTTTATTTATGAGAGAGGATATTCAAATAGTCAATGAGCTTTTAAAAAGGTATTCAACATCACTGATCATTCAGTTCAGTTCAGTCACTCAGTCATGTCTGACTCTTTGTGACCCCATGAACCACAGCATGCCAGGCCTCCCTGTCCATCACCAACTCCCGGAGTCCACCCAAACTCATGTCCATTGAGTTGGTGATGCTATCCAACCATCCTGTCCTCTGTCATCTCCTTCTCCTCCTGCCCTCAATCTTTCCCAGCATCAGGGTCTTTTCCAATGAGTCAACTCTTTCATGAGGTGGCCAAAATATTGGAGCTTCAGCTTCAGCATCAATCCTTCCAATGAACACTCAGGACTGATCTCCTTTAGGATGGACTGGTTGGATCTCCTTGCAGTCCAAAGGACTCTCAAGAGTCTTCTCCAATACCACATTTCAAAAGCATCAATTTTTCGGTGCTCAGCTTTCTTTATAGTCCAACTCTCATATTCATCAGAGAAGGCAATGGCAACCCACTCCATATCCATACATGACCACTGGAAAACCCATAGCCTTGACTAGACAGACCTTCATTGGCAAAGTAATGTCTCTGCTTTTTAATATGCTATCTAGGTTGGTCATAACTTTCCTTACAAGGAGTAAGTGTCTTTTAATTTTATGGCTGCAATCACTATCTGCAGTGATTTTGGAGCCCAGAAAAATATGCCACTTCATGGCAAACAGATGGGGAAATAGTGGAAACACTGATCATTAGAGAGTTGCAAATTAAAGCCACAATACCTTACCAATATAGCTACAATTAAAAGATCAACAATACCCAATGTTGGCAAGTATGTAAGGTATGTGAAACTCTATCTCTAGTGAGGGCAAGTTGGAACAAATATAGTAAGTCCTTTGCATACGAAGAGTTCTGTTCCAAGAGTGCATTTGTAAGTCCAGTTTGTTCATAAGTCCAACAAAGTTACCCCAGGTACCCACAAACAGCTATACATACTGTACTGTTCTACATTTATAATAATTTTCACACAAATAATATATAATAAGTAAAAAAATTTAATCTTACAGTACAATACTTTGAAAAGTACAGTAGTACAGTATAATGGACTGGCATCTAGTGAACATGCAAGAAGAATTACTGCCTGGATGAGGGAGAGGAGGTAGGAGATGGTAGAGCTGAAGGACAGTCAGCAATAGGAGATGGAGGGCAGGCTGCAATTTCACTCATGCCTGATATTGATGGCATAGATTTTGGTTCCTTACTGGATTCAAATTCTACCTACCCTATTGAAAAAAAGATTCAGTGATATCTGGGTAGTAGCATGTTTGTGTCTTTGCAAGTTCACAGTTTGAAGTTTCATACATAGGAGACTTACTGTACTTGAAAAACTGGTAGAATCTGCCAAGGCTAAACAGAAACCTACTTAGCAATTCCACTCTTTGGTTTATGCCTAACATAAATCTGTGCTTATGTCTACCAAAAGACAGTTATGAGAATGTTTGCATGTAGTGTGGAGAGAAAGAAGCCAGACACCAAAGGGTAGCATACTCTGTGACTTCATTTATATGAAGTTCAAATAAAGGCTAAACTAATGTGTTGTGGTGGAAATAAGAACGATGGTTACCTTTGGGGCAGTATTGATTGAGGTAGCATTCTTGGGTATTGGAACTGCCTGTGTCTTGATACATGTGTTATTTACATAGATATACTTTAGATTTTGAACTGTGGTGCTGGTGAAGACTCTTGAGAGTCCCTTGGACAGCAAGGAGATCAACAAGTCAGTCCTAAAGGAAATCAACCCTGAATATTCATTGGAAAGTCCGATGCTGGAGCTGAAGCTCCAATACTTTGGCCACCTGATGCGAAGAGTTGATTCATTGGAAAAGACTGAAAGCAGGAGGAGAAGGGGAAGACAGAGGATGAGATGGTTGGGTGACATCACTGACTCAATGGACATGAATTTGAGAAAAATCTGAGAGATGATGGACAGGGAAGCCTGGTGTGCTGGAGTCCATGGGGTCATAAAGAATCGAATATAACTTAGCAACTGAACAACAACATTATTACATAAGTGAAAACTTCACTGAGCTATATACTATTACAGTTTGTGCACTTTATAAGTTATATACCAATAAAATAGTTTTTAAAACTATTAAACTGTCTCTTAGGTGCTAAGTAACTGGATTTTTCCATCCACCAGGCTAGAGAATAGCAGATTATCATTAAAGAAGGTAAGTCCACAAAATAAATGTTTCCAGTGTTAGTTTTCAGATCTTTGGCTTTTATGCTGTAATCTCTTGTATGTCACTAATTGATTTATGCCATTTGTCTGTTGACAAATTAGAGGCCAATATCTGTGCAGCCCAAACACCCAGGAAAGAGCAGGACATTTTTGTACACTCATAAAGATTTCCTGAGAGAGATACTAAGGAAGACAAGTTGTGCCTTATCAATATTTTGTTGTTTAACAATTGCTTTGTTAAAAGCATCTTTAGCTCTCTCTGAAAGCTATCTCTCTTTTTTTGTATGATATTTTCTTAACATTCGTTTAATATGGATTGAGATTCTATTTAATCCCTAAACATCCCTGCCCCTGCCTGACCATCATACAGTTCATTTAAATGTCACCACAGAGTTCGGAGATAATAGGGTAAACTCAGATTCCTTTTAAGGCAACGTGGAATTTTTAATCTCAGAAACTCTCTCAGAAACAAACGAAAGTAGAACAAAACCAAAACAGATCACAACACCATGAGAAGCCGGAGTCAGTTGTCAGGTTAAGACCCCAGATCAGTCTGTTGCTGCGCACTGTGGGCTCTTGTTTGTTTTGAGTTTTCAGGCCCTGCCTCAATCCTGGAGGCACAGCGGCCTGCAGACAGCACATGGATGAGCCTGACTGCGATAGACGCTGCTGGTCGCACTCTGCTCCCTTAGCAAACTTCTAAACTGGGATTTGAACATCTATCCTCACTGAGAATCTTTTTGTTTAACAGGGAAAAGAAAACAATATCTATTCTTGTAGATATGTGTGAATCTACCAGGGACTCTTTTAGGATACCAGGAGTCTCTGAGTATCTGTTTCCACACAGTCTTAGAGTACCACATCAGGAGTATCTAATGGATAAAGGGACTTCGTTTTCAACAGAGCAGTAAGAAGGAAAGAGGGCAGAAACCCTCCCGGGTTCCTAAGGGATGGATCCCTTTTCTCGCTGTTAAGTTGGCCAATTCCCTGATTTACTGCTGGAGCCCATACAGATGCCTCTGGTTCCTGATGTCACTGTTCCATTAGCACGTTTTGCACATTTTATTGCTAAGCAACAATTAGCAGCGTGAATCCTGCCTTCTGTGATTTCAATTTAGGCTTCACACATGGAATTTCGCTTTCATCTTAGCAACACAGCAACAGTGTTCATGGTTCAGCTAAAGCTGTTTTAGGAGAATCTGCCAGAAAAGATGGAGGAGGGAACCGCAGGTGTTTGTCTATTCCGTGGTGCAGTTTAAAAATGTTATTTATGAAAAAAAACTTCTCTAATTAGACAGTCAATAATTTGAAAGTAATACTAAAGGTTGGAGATAAACTCAAAGCAATTCATTTGGCCTTAAGGAGATATTGATAACAGTGGAATAATTATGAAAACGCTGAAAGAGAGCAAATGAAAGGTCCAGAGGAAAAAGAAAAAAAATTTTGCCAGAATATTTCTTGTGATAATAATAAAAAGAAATGCCTTCCTTCTATCCTCAATACCACACAGAATTCTTTTCATTGAGTTAATAGATATTATGAAAAGTTAATGGGAATAATAGATCTAGGAGGAGAAGTGAAAGAGTAGAGCAAACAGGGAAAAGAGTCCATTAAATTAAATATAAGCTGGTTTCCTTTTACCCTTAAGAGAAGAGAAATGATGATGTTTCAGCTTAGATATTGCTTTTACGAATATGCAGTTCCTTGTGAAATACTCTTGTTAGAAAAAACTGTCAACATTTAATAATTTGGTAAATAGAAAAATATTTTTATACCCATAAGGACAATGTTTTAAAAAATTCTACTGGGTAATTGGGTGCCCTGGTGGTGATAGTGGTAAGGAACCCTCCTGCCAATGCTGGAGACATAAGAGACGTGGGTTCCATCCCTGGCTTGGGAAGATGCCCTGGAGGGCACGGCAACTCACTCCAGTATTCTTGCCTGGAGAATCCCATGGACAGAGGAGCCTGGCAGACTACAGTCCACGGGGTTGCCAAGAGTCAGACACAGCTGAAGTGACAGCATGTATGCAGTAGGTTATCGTATTCTCTTCTACTGGAGAAGAGAGGAAACTGTGGTTAAGTCATTTAGGGAAAATGGAATATAGACATTTTACTGTTTTCGTGAGAGGTCTAATTTCTTGTATCTTCTTAGAATCATGAAGAATGACTCAGAGAGAATCATAATAGAGTCATAACTGAAGGAGAGAACGTTGTATTTTTGATCCTCTCTTACAGCTCTCTGAAAAACACATGAAAAATGTTTTTAGTATATAGGGGCTTATCGGGGATTAAAATTTTGGAGTTAAGAGATATTGGTCACGGAGTGTCAAATTCCCTCATAATGTAAGAAACTCTCTCCGACTTCAAATATGATGAATTCGCAAGCAAATGGTTCTACTTTGAACAGTGATTGCTTAAATCTCTGATTTTGGCTTTATTGAACAAAAGCTTCTTCTCTTTAACTTCACTTTCATTCAGTTTGACAAATATTTATTAAACTTGCTATGTAATCTCCATGCATTTAGCCAGATAATAAAAGTCTGTTGTCCTCAGAGAACACACAGTCTAACGGCCAAGTAAATAGATACAGCATCATGTTGAAGGCAAGGATAGAGAATGGTGCCCGTGCAATGGCAATGCAGGAGAAGCTTCCTTAGCTCATTTTGAGGGCAGAGGGTCAAGGAAGGATTCCTGGAGGTCATAGCATCTGAACTGCTTGGTTTTTACATGAAAATGCAAATAATGAATCTGTGACTAGATACCTGCAGCTGTTAACATGGATTACTCTGGAGAAGGGGAATTGGAGAGACAGACAAGGGATGAACAAGGACTATCACGGTATTCTCTGTGTCCTTCTATATTTTTAGAATGTACTACAGTGAGAATATAGGCATGCATAATGAAAAGGACATAAAGAGATTTAAAAAGAGAGAGAAATTGTCTCCCTTAAAATGGCCCTTCAAATTTTTGAAGATGTTACTTCCTGCTCCAGGTTCAATACTATCTCCCAGAACTGAATGGCATATTGTAAGCAGAATGCCTTGCAAAGTGGTTGTTACTGGACTTAAATAAATGTTTGCCTTAACCTTCTTTTTTTTCTATCTCCTTCTGCTACCATTCTAGTCTTTCCCTTTGGGTCATGCTTTTGATTGATGTGCGTGCTTAGTTGTGTCTGACTGTTTTGAGACCCTATCAACACACCAGGCTCCTCTGCCCGTGGAATTTTTCAGGTAAGAATCCTGGGGTGGGTTGCCATTTCCTCCTCCAGGGGATCTTCCCAATCCAGGTATCCAACCCGTGTTTCCTGTGTCTCCTGCATTGGCAGCAAGATTCTTTACCACTGCAACACCTGGGAAGCCCTTTTTGTTTGTTATAATTTCTTTTAAAATGTATCACCCAGAATTGAAGTCATTTCTTCAGAATACTGATGGAACAGATTTGACTACTGAAAAAGTACAGTGATATATAATCAGCTGAGTTAAATGTAAGACTTCTAGGCTTATATACCCATTATATTTATTTGTGTAGGCTAAAGTTAAAGAAACAGAAAGATCCAGAAAATCAGTAAGTTAAAGGACAAAGAAGCTTATTTCTCTTACATTTAATAGTCAAAAGTGAATATTCCAAGAAGCTGGGTAGCAGCCATGTATAGGTTCTGAGCAGACAGACAGGAAATGACAGCAGGAAGACAGACTCACTGTGGGCTTCCAGTTAGGTTCCAATGGCAAGAAAGGCATATGGCTATACCACCTACAAAGGCCGAGACATGTAGTCTAGTTGGCAGCCATGTGACTTATAACTTACTGCAATGGAGGAAGGGAAGAATGGATTTTATTAGACACCTAACAGTTAATGCCATACCCCTCAATATTGTATTAGCCTTCCTTAAAAAAAACTCACATTTTGCATTTATTACATCAAATTGAGTTTTTAATAATGAAATTATTAAAAAATTTTGTTTTGCATTATTTTGGTGTGGTTTATTCTCTCAAAAGTTATTGTGCAATTAATCTTACGTAAAAGTATTGCCTCAGTTTATATCATTTCAAATTAGGTCCTGATTCTTATAAAAATGTATATTTCTATATTGAAATCATTTTTATGTATCTTTATCACTTAATATTATTTCATGGACACATGTTCTTCTAATTTTAGAGCCATGTAGTTGCTCTTAATGCCATGTAATAGTACTTTATTATCTCTATGGCTGCATATTTCAAGTTATTGATTTGTTTCTTTTTGTATTTCCTCAAGTGTTTTCCTCCAATTCAGGCAAATAGCCTGCACTCCCCTTGTGCCTCAGGGGAGGGATATATCAAGGCAGAAAGTGTAATAGAAGCCATGGATGTCGACTTCTGTATTTTGCTTCTCTAAGCCTAAACCCACAGTGGAACTTAGAATGTTTATTGAGGTGGTGTAAGGGCCAAGGAGATTTGCTAAGGAGGAAAAAGAAAGTGCCTCTGCGGGTAGGATTTCCTGTGACCAAAAAGGAGGTTAGAGAATAGGAAGGAGTAGGAGAAAGAAGCATGTGTTCCTCAGTAGTGGGGCTCCCACCCTACTTCCAGACAGCAGAGCCAGGGGGGTGGGGAATAGAGAAAGCTCAGGTACAGAACTCCCAGTTTTTACAAAGAGGTGATGGTCCAACAGTGCCATTGAACAGCAGGACTCCTGGGTCCATGCAAGCTGTGCAGGCAGATGAGAGGGGACAGGTGGGCCACCCTATTTCCATGTCTCACCACTACATGTTCCTTGAAACTTCCTGGCGTGGTAAGGAATCTCAAGAATTAATGAAATGAAATTCTCTGGTTGGCAGATTGAGCTTACCAAGATAGACGTTAAACTGAGTTATAGAAAACAGACATTTCTTGCACATCTAAGTTTGGTGACTGACATTCACATCTGCTGCACAAGTGTGATTTGTTTAATCATTCTTTGGCTGCATCCAGGCTTTTTTTTTTCTACAAGTTAAGAAGAAAGTGAACCCATTCTAAATTTATATTATTGAGTTTCAGAACTTAATTTCAGACTTTAATCCTACTTAATTTAACCTTGGTTTTGTGTCATTGTTTCCATCCACTGGAAAAATTTTAAAGACTGATTTTGTCATCTGAAATATTATCTCCCTCTACCAGGTTAGTTATCTTCAGAAATGATCAGCATGTTTTCTGTTTTCATTGAAATTGTGATTAGCAATGTTGAACAGTTCAGAAACAGGGACAGAGTTTGTGGCGTGCTGTGATGGTCCCATCTCTAGTTTGAACATTTATTGATTATTCATTTCTGAGTTTTATTATTACTTATTCAGTTTTGATTCTATCTATCTGTATTCTTACTCAGTCTATAGTTCTTTATCTTGATCATATATATATTGTGGATAATGTTGTTTATTGCTTTGTGGTAAATATCTGCTTATCTATCATCTATTAATATGAACAAACATGAGTGTTTGTGGTGGTGTAGGAAAGGAATGTGAGTAAACAATGTGCAAGTGTAGTGGCAATGTCCTGAAGGGGGGGAAAAAGTTATTCTCATGAAATGCCAAAAATTCATGGAATAAGCCACTTATGTAAAGTATATGACACTGTCCAATAAGTTTCATATTATAAAGGACAGTTAGAAAACTGCTAAAGACTGTTTTCTCTGGAAGAGGTGGTGGCAGGAATATGGACAACTTTTACTTTTTATAGTGTGTATTTCTGAAATATTTGAATCTTATTCTTGAATTATGTTTATTCACTCAAAAATTTAGTGAAATATTTTATGTGCTTTGGACTCAGGATACAGTGGTGGGCAGTCAGATACTGTTTATTCTTTCATGGGCTTTTGTGTCCAAGAATTAAGTTATTCTCACCCAGTTCTGGAATTAGGATGCTTGGACTTAAGTTCCAAACTCTCCCTTATTATCTATGGAATCTTGGTCAAGTTCCTTGACCACTTTATACCTCAGTTTCGTCATTTATAAAACAGGGATAATAATTGTACCTCTAAACCTTTATGATTAGTTGGGTTGTGGTGAGGATTAAATTGGAAAGAAATGTGAAACATTTAAAGAAGCATGTAAAACATGGTAAATTACTGTGTATTTGTATTAGTGAGGGAGACAACAGACATTAATTATGTGTTCATATAAATACACATAAAATGGTACTTGTGATAGGTACTTTGTGGAGAGGCACATGGTACCATAAGAGGGCAGGGTATTTCTTATGAGGATAATATGATCTGATCAAGGAGGTGCTCCTGAAGAAGTGATGAATAAGCTGTTGTTCAGTTACTCAGTTGTGTCCGATTCTTCGCGATGCCATGGACTGCAGCATGCCAGGCTTCCCTGTCCTTCATTATGTCCTGGATTTTGCTCAAACTCATGTCCACTGAGTTGATGATGCCCTCCAACCATATCATCCTGTGTCACCCCCTTCTCCTTCTGCCTTCCTTTAGGATTGACTGGTTTGGTCTCCTTGCTGTTCAAGGGACTCTCAAGAGTCTTCTCCAGCACCACAGTTTGAAAGCATCAATTCTTTGGCGCTCAGCCTTCTTTATCGTTCAGTTCTCACATCCATACATGACTACTGGAAAAACCATAGCTTTGATATATGGACCTTTGCTGGCAAAGTGATCTCTGTTTTCTAATACACTGTCCAGGTTTGTCAGAGCTTTCCTTCCAAGAAGCAGGTGTATTTTAATTTCATGAATGAAGCTTACCATCCACAGTGATTTTGGAGCCCAAGTAAATAAAGTCTCTCATGGCTTCCACTTCTGTTTGCCATGAAATGATGGGACCAGATGCCATGATCTTAGTTTTTGAATGTGAGTTTTAAACCAGCTTTTGTACTCTCTTCTTTCACCCTCATCAAGAGGCTGTTTAGTTCCTTTTCCTTTCTGCCATTATATGAGTATCATCTGCATATCTGAGGTTGTTGTCATTTCTCCTGGCAATCTTGATTCCAGCTTGTGATTCATCCAACCTGGCATTTTGAATAATGTACTCTGCATACAAATTAGATGAGCAGGGTGACAGTACAGCCTTGTCACACTACTTTCCCAATTTGGAACCAGTTTGTTGTTCCATGTCTGGTTCTAACTGTTGCTTCTTGACCTGCATACAAGTTTCTCAGGAGACAAGTAAAGTGGTCTGGTATTCTCATCTCTTTAAGAATTTTCGGCAGTTTGTTGTGATCCACACAGTTAAAAGCCTTCACATAATCAATAAAGTGAAAGTAGATGTTTTTCTGGAATTCCCTTGATTTTTCTAGGATCTAATGAATGTTGACAACTTGATCTGGTTCCTCTGCCTTTTCCAAAGCCAGCTTGTACATCTGGCAGTTCTCAGTTCATTCACTACTGATGCCTTGCTTATAGGTATTGTCAAAAACCTTTACTATGTGACTGGACATTACGAGTTCCAAAAGGAAGTTTCTCAGATTTTAAATCCTTGGCCATAGAATGTCACAGACGTCTTTCAGGCTGGTATGAGAAGCACACATTTGAAAATACCCTACTATATTGTCAGGGCTGGTTCTTGGCGGCCCACATCAAATACAGCTAGGACACAAGGAGTGGGGTGGACAGACTAGACCACTGTTGAGACTGGAAGAAGCCAGTAGAGGGTGACTGCAGAATGCTGTGAGGCCAGAGAGGAGTTCTGGGAGAAAAGCTGGCTCCAAATTAAAAAAAATTATAAAAGCAGACGGTGAACTTAACCCTAACCCTCAGATGCCATCAATGATAAGTAGACTGTGTTGGGACCCCCAGACCACAGGGCTGGGGTCTGCAGGGGCACTGCATCTTGTTTCAGCGGGTTTTGGTAACAGTCATGGGCCAGACAAAGCTCATGTGTAGTGAATGGTAAGAAAAATAAAGCTAAGCCTATTCCTTTTCTATCACCTTTTCCAGGACTTCAAAGCGATCAGGTCAAGAATTTTCCTGCGATATTGTGCCCAAGGGTTTAAGATTCTTATAATTTTAAAAACCAAAACTCCCTGGCCTCTTAATGTTTGTGAGTCCTCAAGTATCCCTGATACTGATTCCCTCATTGCAACTCCTGGGCCTGAGATCTTGGCTTCATCTATCAATAATACTGGCTTGAAGCTGCTTTATAATAATCGCCTCAACTGTCTTGGGGTCCTGCTTTTGTGTTTCTTTTTACTTTTCTACTTCTGTGTTCTGATTATGAAAGGACAAATGTTTGTTGGTTGAAGGTTCATAAAAATATAACATAGAAAAATATCCATAATCTTACCAGAGGCAAACAGTGTTATTCTGGCATATGATCACCTGGCATATTTTCTCTGATTTTATTTTTTCATAAATCAGGATTATTTGCGATTCAGTTTGTATCCTGCTTTCCTCTTCACTCAATCTTATGCTGTGTTTTTTTTCCATATCATTAACAACTCTTCAGAAACATAATTTTTTGTAGCTGCCTAAAATGCTAAAGATGAAAATATTATGATTTACTTAGCTGTTCTCAGCCATAATTATTTTTACCCCAATGTGAATGCCTTTCTTTTTGGTGAAGACAGACGCTGTCAAGGGCTTGTGTTCTCTTCTTTCTCAGTCATTTATTACTATTACACAGTCTTTCTCAAGAAGTGGGTGTATCCCTTCCATTTTCATTGATTTATCGAACATGGTTAACCTTTGTGTTGTCTTAGCATTTTCTCCTAAGCCTCAGCTCACTGTGCTATTTAACTTTCCTGTCCATCTTACAGATGCTACTCACTTGCCCTTTTTCCTATCTTTGGTACATGCCCTTTCAAAGTATCAATCTATCAGAAGTTTTTCTGTGCAGACAGGATGGGTGGTTTCAGTTGCTGCTGAGAATAATCTTGCCTTAAACAGTCCTGCCTCACTGCCTGAAACTTTCAATCACTTGCCATGTAACACGTTGCTTCATCCATGAAAAAGATGGACCCCCTAGACAAATCATTATGAGGAAAGTTTTGATTTGCAGGGGTTGGGCTGTTTTGTTTGTACCCTCTGGAAAATGTACATGATTTTCAACAAAAAGAGATGGCATTGGTTGGCTAGGGCTACCATAATATATCACAGACTGGAAAACGTAAACAATAGGAATTTTATATATATATGTGTGTGTGTGTGCATTTATATATATATATATATATATATATATATATATATATATTTAGTCTTCCCAAGTGGCTCTAGTGGTAAAGAACCTTCCTTGCCAATGCAGGAGATGCAAGAGATGTGAGTTTGATCCCTTTGTTGGAAAGATCGCCTGGAGTAGGAAATGGCAAACCACTCCAGTATGCTTACCTGGAAAATTCCATGGGCAGAGTAACCTGGAGGGCTACAGTCCATGGGGTCACAGAGAGTTGGACACAGCTGAGAGCACACACACACACACACACATCCACGTATTTGGCTGTGGCGGGACTTAGTTGTAGCACGTGGGATCTTTGTTGCATCACATGGGGTCTTTCCTTGCAGCACTCTCCAGCTGTGGTGCACAGGCTCTGGAGCACGCGACTTGGTAGCTGCAGAGCATGTGGGATATTAGTTCCCTGACTAGGGATTGAACCTGCGTCCCTTGCATTGCAAGGTGGATTTTTAACCACTCGACCACCAGGGAAGTCCCTCAGTAGGAATTAATTTTCTCGCATTTCAGGAAAGTTTAATTTCTGGGTAGGGCTTTTCTTCCTGGCCTGCAGACAGCCGCTTTTTCTCTGAATCATCATGTGGCCTTTCTTGTGCCCATGTGCAGGGGGAGAGGTCTTTCCCTTCTCTTATAAGGACATCAGTCCTATTAGATTAGGATCCTACCCTTATGGTCTCACTTAACCTTAGCTATCACCTTAAAGGTCCTTTCTCCACATACAGTCTTATGGGGGTTAGGGCTTCAAGACATGATTTGAGTGGGAAGGAGTACAAATCAGTCCGTTACAAGAGGTCACACAATATCATGATGTTCAGCAGTTTTTGTACTTATTCTATGTCTTGAGAATATTTGTTTGCTTGCTATGTGAAATATTGTTTTTATGAAAGAAAAGAATAATCTTGCCTCTCATTGGCCACAAAAGAAAAGGTGATGTTGTCATTGGATGTTGGTTAGTCAATCATTTAAAAGGTAAAATTCCAACCTAAACAATAACCTAAAATATAATTCTTACAATTTTAGAGAGCTTGACCATGGACAAACCTGATTCCTTCAATTTTTCTAACTGAGAATACGAGGAGAAATTTTCTTCTATTATTGCTTTTAAAGATTTATTTTTCAGCTCAGTTCAAACGGATCTTTGTTGGCAAAGTAATGTCTCTGCTTTTTAATATGCTGTCTATTTTTATGTGCCTAAAAGACCCTGATGCTGGGAAAGATTGAAGTCAGAAGGAGAAGGGGATGACAGAGGATGAGATGGTTGGATGGCATCACTGACTTGATAGACATGAGTTTGAGCAAGCTCGGGGAGTTGGTGATGAACAGGGAAGCCTGGAGTGCTGCAGTCCATGGGGTTGCAGAGTTGGACATGACTGAGCGACTGAACTGACTGATTGAAAATGTGACAGGCTCTGCTCCAGGAACTCAGGATACAGAGATGAACAAATAAAATGCCTGGCTTCTGTGGGTCAAAATGTAGTGAGGAAACAGACAGTCAGGTAAACACACAGTTATATACTATGTAGGTGGATAAGTGCTATAAAGCAGAAAGCTTCGTGGGAAATAGATGAGGAAACAGTAGAAACAGTGTCAAACTTTATTTTTTGGGGCTCCAAAATCACTGCAGATGGTGACTGCAGCCATGAAATTAAAAGACTCTTACTCCTTGGAAGAAAAGTTATGACCAACCTAGATAGCATATTCAAAAGCAGAGACATTACTTTGCCGACTGAGGTCCGTCTAGTCAAGGCTATGGTTTTTCCTGCGGTCATGTATGGATGTGAGAGTTGGACTGTGAAGAAAGCTGACCGCTGAAGAATTGATGCGTTTGAACTGTGGTGTTGGAGAAGACTCTTGAGAGTCCCTTGGACTTTAAGGAGATCCAACCAGTCCATTCTGAAGGAGATCAGCCCTGGGATTTCTTTGGAAGGAATGATGCTAAAGCTGAAGCTCCAGTAATTTGGCCACCTCATGCGAAGAGTTGACTCATTGGAAAAGACTCTGATTCTGGGAGGGACTGAGGGCAGGAGGAGAAGGGGACGACAGAGGATGAGATGGCTGAATGGCATCATGGACTCGATGGACGTGAGTCTGAGTGAATTCTGGGAGTTGGTGATGGACAGGGAGGCCTGGCGTGCTGTGATTCATGGGGTCGCAAAGAGTCGGACACGACTGAGTGACTGAACTGAACTGAACTGAACTGAAGGTAAGTGGCTAGAGAGGTATTGGAGTTGCCGTAGTAGACAAGAAAAGTCCCCTCTAGTGTGAGGGAAGGAGCCACGTGCCATCTGGAGAAAAGTGTTCTGGAGTCACGGGCTTGTTGATAAGACATTTCTGTTTGTCTCTTAGATGTCTTTACCATTCACTTATTGCCTATAAATTGAATCTATTAATAAATACAGGATGTTTCTAAATATTTGACCAAATACTTCCCCTAAGCAAGATCCTTTTCCAATTTTCAATAAGAAGATGAGTTTTTCACTTTTTCTTCTGAGAAGCCCTGTGACCTATGTGTTTGCAAAGCACAGGCATCTTCAGGTACTTATAATGATTTTAAATTATCATTATTATTTTTACACAGAGTGAGCTCTGAAGAAAGTTAGCATTTTTTCTTCACACTCTTAAACAAGTATTTCACAAAATTTAAATTGTGATACACTGTCTACTGAGATGCTGCTCTCCTTTAAAAAGTGTCCTCTGATAAAATGCAGTTGACTCTATCTGTCTCTTGGTCATTGCCATACACATTAGCGTAGTGAAGGCTCTGAGAAGTCTTTTAGTAAAATGATTAATTTTGCTTAATGTTTTTGAAGCTTATTGACTATGAAACCATTAATATAGGACCTCCATATTTAGAGTGGATTCCTTAATTAGAGTTTAGACTTCTGAACTAAAGCAATATAAATACCATTCAGACAAAACACAAATGTAACATTACTTATGATTGTTTTATTTCTAATTGGCAGCCAACAGGGGATCAATAGCTTTTCTAAACTGCTCCTCCTGGCTAACATGCCAGTTTGCATCACAAACACAGCTCTTATTAGGGACCCATGTGTCTGGGAGGTCATAGTCCAGACCACATAGTTTGAAGCACAGCCCTGTCCATATGGTTTTTTCACTGTCTCTTTATATGGCTTCTTTGTTAGGCTTTGTTTTGTTCTTTCCTGGTCCTGATCCTATTCCTTTTCACCTTTTACTATCCCTGGCTGGTCTTTTTAGCTAGATCTGTCACATATTCCAACTGTGTGACCCAGGCTTTCCTTGTCTTTGCTCCATTCTTGGGAGATGCTAATACCAATAGTAGCTGTGGAAATGTAGTAGCAGAATTGAGTCTGATACGTGGGCTTGATTCCCAGCCCTGCCACAAACTTCACACACAGAGAAGCACGGAGCACCTCACACTGGGGCAGCAGATCTCTGTGGAAATGCTGTGCGTGGACAAACTTCAAAATTCTTTCTGTTGTCATTTTATAGAGCAGATAGATTTAACATTTTGTCCTCTAAATCAGATTATAAGATTTTCTGTTGTTGAAGTTGAAAATCCTTTTAATTGATGAAAACCATTTTTTGGTAGAGGTTCTTTACAATGTACTGTGTCCTCTTCTCTCTATTCCGCACTGTTCTCTGTTCTTTTTTCTGCATCTATTGCATATAGTTTTTAACCGTTTCTTTTGTTAATGTACTGTATCATGTTGATTTGTGGATTTTGAAACATCTATGGATCTCTAGAAAAAAATCTTATTTGACCATGTATATGCTCTTTTTATTCTAATCTTGTATTTGGTTGGCTAACATTTTGTTGAGAATTTTTGCATCTATATTCACCAGGGATACTATCTTGTAATTTTCTCTTTTCTTTGGTAACATCTTTATCTGATTTTGGTATCAGGGTAATGCTGGCCATTTAAAATGAATTTGGAACCTTCTTCTTTAATTTTTTAATGACAGTTTAAGAAAGATAAGAGTTAACGTTTTTTTTAATGTTTGGTAGAATTCACCTGTGAGTCATGAGCTTTTATTATTTGTGACATTTTTATAACTAATTCAGTTTCATTTCTAGTGATGGGTTTATTCAGAATTTCTATTTCTTCTTTATTCAGTCTTAAAAATTATATGTTTCTAGGAATTTATCCATTTTTTTTAGCTTGTCCAATTTATTTGCATGTAATTGTTTATAATAATCTCTTATGATCCTTCATATTTCTATGATATTGGTTATAATTTTTATTTCATTTTTAAATTTTATTTATTTGGACCCTCTCTTTTATTTTTTTGATGAGTCTGGCTAAAGGTTTATCAGGTTTATCTTTTCAAAGAACCAACTCTTAGTCCATTGATGTTTTAAAGTTTTTAAAGTCTCTTTTTGCAGTCAGATATTTAGTATTTCTCTTCTTTGGCTAACTTTGGGCTTTGTTTATTCTTCTTTTTCTATTTCCTTTAGGTGTAAGGTTAGATTGTTTATCTGAGGCTTTCCATGCTCTCTGAAGTAGGCCTATATTGCCATCAGCTGCCCTCTGACAACTGCTTTTGCTGCATCCATAGATTTTGGAACACTGTTTCCATTTTCATTTGTTTCCAACCATTTTTAAATTTCCTTGCTGATTTCTTCAGTGCAATTGGTTGTTTAGAAGCATGTTGTTAGCTTCCATATGTTTGTTCTTTTTCCATTTTCCTCCTTGTAGTTGATTTCTAGTTTCATACCTTTGTGGTTTGAAAATACGTTTTTTTAAGATTTCAGTCTTTTTAAATTTATGAGACTTGTTTTGTGGCTTAATATGTATTCTTCCTAGAGAATGTTCCATGTGTATTTGAAAAAAGTGTATTCTTCTGTTTTAGGGTAGAATGTGCTCTATATCTGTATTAAATGCATCTGGTCTAATGTGTTGTTTAAGGACAAATTTTCTTTATTACTTTTTTGTATTGATGACCTAACTTATTAATGTTAGTGAGGCATTAAGGTCCCTACTGTATTGCAGGGGATTGTCAATATCTCCCTCTATGTCTGTTCATATTTGCTTTAGATATATTTTCTTATTTAGGTATAAAGACTCTGATGCTGGGAGGGATTGGGGGCAGGAGGAGAAGGGGACGACAGAGAATGAGATGGCTGGATGGCATCACTGACTTGATGGACGTGAGTCTTGGTGAACTCCGGGAGTGGGTAATAGACAGGGAGGCCTGCCGTGCTGCGATTCATGGGATCGCAAAGAGTCGGACACGACTGAGCGACTGAACTGAACTGATGTTTAGTTATGGGCTTCCCAGGTGACGCTAGTGGTATAGAGCCTACCTGCCAATGCAGGAGACTTAAGAGATCCAAGTTCGATCCCTGGGTCGGGGAGATCCCTTGGAGGAGGACATGGCAACCCACTCCAGCATTCTTGCCTAGAGAACCGCATGGACAGAGGAGCCTGGTGGGCTACAGTCCATGGGGTTGCACAGAGTTGGACACGACTAAAGTGACTTAGCACTCAGGCACATGTTGAGTCATAGCTATTTACAAGTGTTATATCCTCTTGTCAGATTAAATTTCTTTATTCTTTGTCTTTTGTTACAGATCCTATTTTAAAGTATTTTATCTGATGTAAGTATCGCTACTCTAATTTTCTTTTCGTTCCCATTGTGTAGAACATCTTTTTTCATCCCTTTACTTTCAACGTGTGGGTAACTTTAGGTCTGAAGTGGGTCTCTCGTACGCAGATATTTATGGATCTTCTTTATTTAATCCATTCAGCTATTTCTTTTGTTTGAAGCACTTAGCTCACTCACATTTAAAGTGATTATTGATAGGTATGTACTTACTGCCATTTTGTTGTTTTTGTTTGTTTTTATAGCTCTCTGTCCCTTTCTTCTTCTCTTGTTCACCCATCTTGTGATTTGATGACTTTCCTTAGTGTTATGCCTGTATTCTTTTCTCTCTCTCTCTCTTTTTGTTCATCTGTTATGTTTCCAGTTTATGGTGATCATGAGTTTTATTTGTAACAGTCTATGTATCTAGCACTCTATTTTAAGTTGACGGTTTTTGAAGTTTGAATGCATTCTAAAAGCACTCTATTTTTACCTTACCACCCATGTTTTATATTTTTTCTGTCATATTTTCTATAATTTTATTTTGTGTATTGCTTGACTAATTATTTTAGATACAGATGATTTTACTACTCCTGTCTTTTGACCTTCTTGCTGGCATTATTGAGGAGTGATCCACTGTCTGTCGTGTGTGTTTACCTTTTCAGTGAAACTTTTTCTTCCACAACATTCTGGTTTCCAGTTACAGCCTCTGCAGAAGTTTTTTGAACACTTCTTGTAAGGCCAGGTTAGTACTGATCAACTCCATTAGCTTTCACTCTCCTGGGATACCTGATAAACTTGCCAAGTATCATTTTGTGGTACAGTATTCTTGATTGTAAGGTTTTTCCTTTTAGCACTTTGAATGTATTCTGCCTCTGGCCTGTAAAGTTTCTGTTGGAAAAATCAGCTGAATTTTATGGAATTGCCTTGTAATAAGTAATTGTTTTTTTTTTTTCTGCCTTTAATAGTCTCTTTTTATCTTTTGACAGTTTATTACAATGTATCTTGGCGTAGGTTTCTTTGGGTTCATCTTGTTTGGACTCTATGTGCTTCCCAGACTTGGATATCTGTTTCCTTTGCCAGGTGAGGAAAGTTTTCAGCTATTATCTCTTCAAATAGCTTTTCTGTTCCTTTCTCTCTCTTCTCCTTTTAGGATCGCTATAGTGTGAATGGTAGTATCCCTGGTGTTGTCCCAGTAGCCCCTTAAACTATCTTCTTTTCTTTGGAGTTCTTTCCTTTTCGTTGTTTTGATTGGCCAGAACTGCTATGGGCAGATTTGTGGGTAGAGCTATTATCTATCCTGGCTGGCTATGAGGCCTGGTCACAACTTTTTTGGGTGCACTGCTATATGGCGCTGGCTCTCCCAGAGCAAAACTGACCTTGAAGTGGCCTTGGTATTACATGGCATTGTCTGCAGGGTGGCTCATGGTGGGGGCTGCTTTAGAGGGGCCAACTGAAGTGGCTGGGGTGGGCAGTGCTGGTGCTCAGGGGAAGCATGGGGCAGGTGCACAGTGTTTAGTAGGCTGATGAAAAATGACAGAAATGGCATCTTCCAGTGGTTCCATCCCTGGAGAAAGTGCCACCCAGTCCCTGCCCCTGTGGTGCATACCCTAAGATTAGTTACTGAATCTCCTTCTTTTCTGACCTAGGCACCTTTCAAGCTGCTACTTAGGTGCTGGGACTTGGAATGAATAAGTTTGTGCATAAGATCTTCACAAGTGGAGTCTCCATTTCCCATAGCCCTTTGGCTCTCCTGGATGTAAACCCCACTGGTTTTCAAAGCCACACATTGTGGGGATTCATCTTCCTAGTGCAGGTCCTCTAGACTGAGGAGCCTTCATGGGGCTCAGACCCCTCAGTCATCAGGGTGGACCTCCTGCCATCATGATATTCCTCCTGCTACATTGCACCGGGCTGGATGAAGCACAAGCTGGAATCAAGGTTGCTGGGAGAAATAGCAATAACCTCAGGTAGGCAGACGATACCACCGTTATGGCAGAAAGTGAAGAGGGACTGGAGAGCCTCTTGAAAGTGAAAGAGGAGAGTGAAAAAGCTGGCTTAAAATCCAACATTCAGAAAACTAAGTTCATGGCATCCAGTGTTATCACTCATGGCAAATAGATGGGGAAACAGTGGAAACAGTGACAGACAATTTTGGGGGCCCCAAAATCACTGCAGATGGTGACTGCAACCATGAAATTTAAAGATGCTTGCTCCTTGGAAGAAAAGCTATGACCAACTGCTGCTGCTGCTGCTAAGTAACTTCAGTCGTGTCCGACTCTGTGTGACCCCACAGACAGCAGCCCACTAGGCTTCCCCATCCATGGGATTCTCCAACCTAGACAGCATATTAAAAAGCAGAGACATTATTTTACCAACAAAAGTCCATCTAGTCAAATCTACGGTTTTTCCGGTAGTCGTGTATGGATGTGAGAGTTGGACCATAAAGAAAGCTGAGTGCCGAAGAACTGATGCTTTTGAACTGTGGTGTTGGAGAATACTCTTGAGAGTTCCTTGAACTGCAAGGAGTCAATCCTAAAGGAAATCAGTCCTGAATATTCATTGGAAGGACTGATACTGAAACTGAACCTCCATTACTTTGGCCACCTGATGTGATGGACTGACTCATTGGAAAAGACCCTGATGCTGGGAAAGATTGAAGGCTAGAAGAGAAGGGGATGACAGAAGTTGAGATGGTTGGATGGCATCACTGACTAGATGGACATGAGTTTGAGCGAGCTCCAGGAGTTGGTGATGAACAGGGAAGCCTGGTGTTTTGCAGTCCATGGGGTCACAAAATGTTGGACATGACTGAGTGACTGAACTGAACTGAACATTGTACCAAGGTTATTGGTTCTTACCAGGTTGTGTGTCTGCCCTGCTTACCTGTCTTAATATGGCCTTTTCATCCTTAGTTGTAGAAAATATGTTCTGTTAGTCCTCAGGTTGTTCTCAGAGAGTTGTTCTATATGCAGTTGTGATTTTGGTGTGTCTGTGGGAAGAGGTGAGCTCAGGAGCTTCCTACTCTGCCATCTTGATCTGAGCTCTTCTATTATCATTTTATTTGGAGCTCTTAAGCCTAAATATCACAGAGTTCAGATTGCAAAGAGGTCTGATGATTTTTTAAACTTTCTCAAAATGAACCTTTTTATATGAGTTAGACATACATTTAGCTGAGAGCAAAAAAGATCTGAAAAATAATGGCTTAAATCAAGACACATTTTATTTTCTCCCATGAATCCTAGAAGTGAGTATTCCAGGATTTGGGAGTGGTGTCACATTGTCAGAGATCCAGTTTCCTTCTCTGCCATGTATTATTTCCATTCTTAGAAAGGCGTGCTCCCTCCTAGAAGTACTATATGACATTTTTACTTGTCTGTGCTTCAAAATTTAGTCTTGAGGCCACACCAAAGTGAATGGGAAACTGTTTAAAGACTCTTATGGTTGCCTAGTAATGAACCCACACAAAATATGAGGGTTCTTTTATCAAGGAAGAAGGGGTGACGATATGGAAAGGAACTGGCTGTCTCTGCCATAATTTCATTTTCCCAACTCGAAAGAAATATACATGTATAGTATGCTGTTGCTAAGTCACTTCAGTTGTGTCTCACTCTGTGTGACCCCATAGATGGCAGCCCACCTGGCTCCCGCATCCCTGGGATTCTCCAGGCAAGAATGCTGGAGTGGGTTGCCATTTCCTTCTCCAATGTATGAAAGTGAAAAGTGAAAGTGAAGTTGCTCAGTCGTGTCCGACCCTCAGCGACCCCATGGACTGCAGCCTTCCAGGCTTCTCCATCCATGGGATTTTCCAGGCAGGAGTACTGGAGTGGGGTGCCATTGCCTTCTCTGACATATATAGTATAACCATACAAAAAATAGAGAAGTAAAAAGAGGAAAATACTTTCAGATATAAGCTCTCAACACTCTGATTTAGGATTACAGGCTCACTGTCTTCACCCTACTCTCGTAACCTCAACTGTTAAAGAAAGACATGTGAGAAAAATTGGATCTTATACATACATACATATATATACATTTTTAAGATATGAAACTGAGCATTTATTTAGTTTTGGAAAATGTGACTACATGGGCTATACAGTCCATGGAATTCTCCAGGGCAGAAAACTGGAGTGGGTAGCCTTTCCTTTCTCCAGGGGATCTTCCCAACCCAGGAATCGAACTGAGGTCTCCTGCATTGTGGGTGGATTCTTTACCAGCTGAGCCAGTAGAGAAGCCTGGGAATGCTGGAGTGGGTAGTCTATCCCTTTTCCAGCAGATCTTTCTGACCCAGGGTCTCCTGCATTACAGGTGGATTTTTACCAACTAAGCTACCAGGGAAGCTGGAAAATAAACCACAGCACATCACTGGAATCTCGGAGATTGGTTTCCCTTCCTTTTGAAATCACCCTGGACAATTTATCTGAAATGTTTCCTGATGGTAACCTGGCTTTGCTCCTCATGCTGCTGCTGCTGTTAAGTCGCTTCACTTGTGTCTGACTTTGCGCGACCCCATAGACGGCAGCCCACCAGGTTCCCCCGTCCCTGGGATTCTCCAGGCAAGAACACTGGAGTGGGTTGCCATTTCCTTCTCCAATGCATGAAAGTAAGTGAAAGTGAAGTTGCTCAGTCATAAGGGCTGCCAATTCTAGCCTCTCCAGCACGCATCAGCCTCAAGGTAAATCCTTGCCAGTGTCTCCCAAGCCCACTTCCTTTTCTGTCTTCCACAGGGACTGTTCTCTGACTGCTCTATTGAGCTCATATGCAGAGCTCTCCTCCTCCTTTCTCTCTAGAAAACTGTCTTATTACTTGTTCTGGGTGATGTGGAGAGTACTGCACTGGAGCTACAACATATGGCCTCTGTCTTTACTTCCCTTTATGTCCTTGAACATACAGGGACTCAGTTTTTCTATCTGTGAAATGAGGACTTGGACAGAGCTGTCCTGTGACCTCCCAAATGAGTATCCTGGGACTGGGAGGGCTCTAGAAGGGTTCTGGAGTTGCTGAACTCAAACTGTGGAAAATTCTTAAAGAAGTGGGACTACTAGACTACCTTGCCTGTCTCCTGAGAAACCTGCATGCAGATCAAGAAGCAACAGTTAGAACCAGACATGGAACAACAGACTGGATCAAAATTGGGAAAGGAGTACATCTAGGTTGTATATTGTCACCCTGCTTATTTAAGTTATAGGTAGAGTATATCAAGGAAAATAGCAGGCTGAATGAATCACAAGCTGAGAATTAAGATTGCAGGGAAAAATAACAACAACATCAGATATGCAGATGATACTCTAATGGCAGAAAAAGAAGAGGAACTAAAGAGGTTCTTGATGAGGGTGAAAGAGGAGAGTGAAAAAACTGGCTTAAAATGTAACATTCAAAAAACTAAGATCATGGCATCCAGTTCCATCACTTCAAGGCAAATAGATGAAGGAAAAGTGGAAACAGTGGTGGATCTTATTTTCTTGGGCTCCTCATGGGGACCTGTGGATGGTGAGTGCAGCCATGAAATTCAGACACTTGCTCCTTGGAAGGAAAGCTATGACAAACCTAGACAGCATATTAAAAAGCAGAGACATAACTTTGCTGACAAAGGTCCATATAGTCAAAGCTATGGTTTTTCCAGTGGTCATGTATGGATGTGAGAGCTGGACCATAAAGAAGCCAGAGCACTGAACAACTGGTGCTTGTTGTGAACTGTAGTGTTGAACACGCTTGAGAGTCCCTTGGATAGAAAGGAGAACAAGCTGGTTAATCCTAAAGGTAACTAATCCTGAATATTCATTAAAAGAACTGATACTGAAGCTGAAGCTCGAATACTTTGGCTATCTGATGTGAAGAGCTGACTCACTGGAAAGACCCTGATGCTGGGACAGATTGAGGTCAGAAGGAGAAGCGGGCAGCAGAGGATGAGCTGATTGTATGGCATCAGCAATGCAATGGCCACGAATTTGAGCAAACTTCTGGAGATAATAACAAACAGGGAAGACTGGTATGCTGCAGTCCATGGGGCTGCAAAGAGTTGGACATGACTTAGAGACTGAATAACAGTTTAAGTGCTGTCTTTCGACCCCCACTTCTGTCCCCACAATTTATTAAGAAGGGAAGCCAGTATTAGTTTTACCTTTGCTGCTCTGAATTACCTGCCTGAAACTGATCTCTTCTCTCAGAATTGCTATATAAGTTTAAACATATACATAACCAAAGTAGACTGCTACTGTATAGGTTTATTTCTCCACAATTATGATTTTGTTGTATTGCTCTGACATACATCTTAATATATAACCATCTTTATGCTCATCTATCACTCCATGTGTTTTCTGGAAGCATTTTAAATATATTAGTAATTTAAGTTACTGCAGATATTAGTAACTTAAGTCTTTAAACGGTTTAAACATATCTTAAACTGAAGTACAATATTTTTTCTTTCTTTTTTGAGGTAAAATTAAATACAGTGAAATGTTCTACATTCAATTAGATTACATTTACACTTAATTTTTTTTTTCCACTGAAGATCCCCTTCTTGTGATTAATATGTGAGGCCTGTATATGTCAATAATATAGATCAAAATTCTGATGATTTGTAGATACATTTAACCAGTTCCTTATTGTTGGACTTTTTGGTTGTCTCTCAAATTTTTACTGTTTTAAAGAACATTGTGTGAAACATTTTCTATTATCTATAAAGACTCTATATCTATTTTTATTTATCCATTGATCTATATTTATCTAATTTTCTATCAATTATCTACTTCCTTAGGCTAAATTCTTAATGTAAAGTTTCTGGTTCACATGATGTATATAGGGATGTTTAGGGTAGTTGATCTATATAGCGAGATTGCTTTTCAGAACAACAGTCTTACTCTCCCACCTACAGGGTATATGATTGACTGACTACCTCTAATTCTTTTTATCCAGAGTTTTGAGATTACATAGAGAATTTCACAAAAGAGGCAATCTTATTATTATTTTTTCCCACCTTCCTATTAGTGATTTCTAAAAATCTCCTTTTACCGTATATATTCAAGGCTAATATTTATTTATTTCACTAGACAAGTCACATTCTTTTTTCCTAGTTCATATTTTTATACAGAAAAACTTAAGCCACTGGCAGATTTGTCTTCACTCATCCTTATCCAAATTGAAAGCCTGAAGGTGTACCTGGTTGTTTTGTTAAAATTGTCAGCGAGTAATTCAAAGGTTACCATATTTGCATTTCTGTTTGCTAAAGGGAAATTTATTTTTAATTACCACTTACTATAGCAAGACTATGTATTCTAAGAACTTTGGGTTAATTTTATTTTTAAAGAATTTACTTGACCCTTGAGCAACAGGGATTTGAACTGCATGGGTCCACTTGTATGGGGATTTTTTTTTTTTCAATAACGCCGGGGTTAAGGGCACCAATCACCATGCAGTTGAAAATCCATGTATAACTTTCTAGTCAGCCCTCCATATCCATGGTTCCACATCTGTGAATTCAACCAACAGCGGATCACATACTATTGCAGCAGGGATAAAACCCTGGGGTCCAACAGCTCACGCTAAAGGTGAGAAAACTAAAACCCATAGGGGGCTGTGAGGAATTTTGTCAGATGTCAAAGGAGGGGGATTTTTACTGAATTGACCTCAGAGGATTCTTGTTAAAATCTGGACTGAAGGAGCCAAGGACAGAACCCAAAGGCAAAGCGTAGTTGAAAAGAGGACTCAGAGGAGACTGACTAAAGACTAACGTTTCGTCAAAAGAGTCTTTACCCAGAGAGAGGTACTAATATCTCCACTTCAAAAAATTGTGGGTCACATTTTCCAGATTGTCTTATATTTTAAAAAATTATGTGCTGGCTCCTGGGTGTAAACAGGAAAGACTGATGTAGATAATATTTGCCCAGAAGAGCAGTGGCCCCTCCTTCTGTACCACTAGGATGAGGGTGATCTCTTCGGTGCACCTGAGCTGAGATGAGTAGGGCTGGGTTGCACACATGTCAGTTCAGTTTATCAGTGGTTTCTGGGTGGTTCTGCAAGTGGACTCTGGCTCCTTCCTCCAGTAGCTTGAGATCTAAGGATCCAGGAGTTTGTTGAGCTTCCCCTTGCCATTGAGTTCTGCCTGCAGCTTTCCATGCCCCTGAAGGTCTCTGTGCTCAGTCACAGGTCCTCAGCGTTCTACAGCTTTGCATCCTGTGAAGGTCCCATGGAGAAGAATAGATGGGCCATGAGTCTTTTGGGCTCCTCCTTGTTCCAATCCACATGCCAGCTCAGGCACTGCTGTTAACAGCCCAGATGGTTCCTTATTACACTCACCAGGTCCTACAACAGGTGGTGTCTTTACCTGCTCTTTTCCCAGGGACCAAGCAGCTACCCTTTTCTCACATGGAAAAAGCTCATCCCTCTTTGTCATGAGACCTTTAACAGCCTAACTGAAAGCAGAACTCTTTCCTTTCTTCTTGGTCCTCATTTCTTGGCCTTATACTTCATGTTCTCTTGCTGGATCTTCAGTTTATGGCTCCCTTCAGCTTTCCGCTCTCTGTCTGAGTCCAAACCCTTCTTTCTGTGTTGTGAAAGCATCCCGGCTACTTAACAAAACACACTCAACTACATAGTATGACTTGTCTACTTCCCAGTGAATTTGTAAGCTCTTCAATGGCAAATATTGTTACCAGCACAGTGCCTCCATATACATAATAGGTGCTTAATAAGATATGTTTTAGTGGAATAAGCTGCATGTTCTTTACTCTTTCACCATTCATTTGTTCCTTCATCAGAAATTAATCAATTAGTTCACTGCTCAGGCACTATAGAGCATCTACTGTCCTAGGAGTTGGGGGGAAGTATACCAAGAAAGATGGTTATTACTCCAAAGATGTTTCCTGCTTTTAAGGGACTAGCTCTGTGTGTGTTGTGTGTGTGTGTGTTTTGCGTGGGTGTGTGTGTGTGTTTTGCGTGTGTGTGTGTCTATTTTCCTGACAAGGCTCAGCAAAAACTCAGGCCTCTGCACTCTAGAACATGCCTGCTGCATTTCTGGGCTCTGTTGGAGTGTGGGTGGGAGGCCCCATGGGGCAGGTGGGAGGCCCCATGGGGCAGGTGGGAGGCCCCATGGGGCAGGTGGGAGGCCCCATGGGGCAGGTGGGAGGCCCCAGTGGGGCAGGTGGGAGGCCCCAGTGGGGCAGGTGGGAGGCCCCAGTGGGGCAGGTGGGAGGCCCCAGTGGGGCAGGTGGGAGGCCCCAGTGGGGCAGGTGGGAGGCAGTAAATGGGCGTTTCTCAGTAGACTTGTGGGAAGGCAGGGAGGAGCTTCCTAGGAGGGGAAGGCCCTTTGGATCATGACAGGTCCTGCCCATACTTCGATTCTCTTCCTCCAGAAAGAAAGCATTTTTAGTTTTTAATTAAATAAATGAATTACAAATTATAACATTTGTAACTGCAAGTTACAGAGACAACTTCAACAAATAAAATAATAAAACAATAAAGATGTGAAAAACACATCCCCTTTCCAAACCTCTGGTTTTGAATCTAAAATCAATTCCAAATTCAGCATACAGATTATATTTTTGCTTTCTAGGTATACAGGCATGTTACCACCGCCCCCACCCAACAAATACATGGTGTTGAAAATATTTAAGAGACTTGGCAAGAAATAAAATCATGCCGGACAAAAGCACAAAGGTGCTGGACTCGGAAAAGAGGGACAAATGTAAACAGAATCCATGGAGTCGCTAAGTATGCACGAGCACTTTAAATATATGGATGACTGAAGAACTGAACCGGTGGGCTTTGTCTGGGGAAGGATGTGGCTCTGGGTGTGCCAGGTGGGCAAGGAGCCCATAACGTTGTAGTCAAACTGGAGAAGCGATGCAGGCTAATTAAAAAGCACTTAGATTAGAAAACAGGAAGCAGAACGCCGCGGCGGGGATGCGAGCGCGAGGCTGGGCGCGGCGCCAGTGCAGGGGAGGAGGAGGTGGTGCTTTGCCGGCCTCAGCGAGCGGGGCGCCGACGCCAGTGCGCCCGGCTCCTCCCGCGGCCTCAGCGGGCGAGAACCCCGAAGGCCTGGGCTGGAGAAACCTGCAGAGATTCCGGATTCTTACTGATTTCCTCCTCACTGCAGATTTTGCTAAAACACAGTGCTAATGGTAAACGAAACTCTGAGCCTCTTTGCGGAGAGGCTGGGGCAACGACGTTTGAGTGTTTCAGCAGAGCCTTTCCTAGTCACTTTAAAAATGGAACGAGAAGTTTCTGATGAGGTTGGATTAAGAATGATGAGGTGCTGGCGGCGGCAGCTGTGGAGCTGGGGATGGGGACTCCTCAGACTCTGTCACCTCAGTTCTCGAGAATTTGGTTAGTCTGTCAACTTCTTCAGAGCCTGAGGTGTAGAGCCACTCATTTCCACTGCTGCCATCCTGTCCCAGTTGCACTTCGGGTTTTCAGCTTCTGAGACCAGTGGGATGCTCTCTTTCTTGGGCACCTTGGAAAATCCTCTCCGTAAGGTTGCACACACCCACTCCAGTATTCTTGCCTGGAGAATCCCAGAAATGGGGGAGCCTGCTGGGCTGCTGTCTATGCGGTCGCACAGAGTCGGACACGACTGAAGCGACTTAGCAGCAGCAGCAGCAGCAGCAAGGTTGCACACAATCAGGAAACTTCCTTGACCAAATCTTTCCCTACTTGGCTCGATCGAACTTATCATAGCCTTATATTTTACGAACGCAGTAGTGAGTTTTTAAAATTAGTCTTGTTAAGCCCCACCCCCCCCAAATCACAACATATATATATATATTATCATCTGCTTCATTTCTTTACTAAAAGCTCAGAAGTTTAATATAAGCAACTCTTGATTGCCCCCTGGCAAAGCAGTTTGGAAATTTATCATCTGCATGTTTATAGCGTTGTGTTGGACAAGGAGATTTAAATTCAAAACTGCTCTCAGAAGACCTACTAAATACTAACCATATCTTAAAGACGATGCAGAGATGTTCGTTATAATCATCAAATACACAAATTCAGAAGGTAAAAGTGCAACTGTAAATTATGCAGCAAATTGTTGTTGTTCAGTCGCTAAGTTGTGTCTGACTCTTCCATCCCATGAATTGAAGCACTCCAGGCTTCCCTGTCTTTCACAATCTCCTGGAGTTTGCTTAAACTCATGTTCACTGAGTTGGTGATGCCATCCAACCGTCTCATCCTCTATCATCCTCTTCTCCTCATGTCTTCAATCTTTCCCAGCATCAGGGTCTTTTCCAATGAGTTGTCTCTTCCTATCAGGTGGCCAAAGTAATAAGCATATATTCAAATAAGCCACTGTGAGGGCAGGTTTGTGTGTGTGTGTTTTCCACTGTGTTCTCTGCTCTATCCCAGGAGGATCTGTGGAACAATGCTTGGTGCACAGAAGGACTTCAATAAACTTTTGCTGAATAAGTGAATGGAGAAGGTACTTGTCTCCAAAGTGCTTACTTAAGATACAAAGCACATTTTAATAATACTGTCATTGCTCAGATTATTTGTTTGGAAAGAATTTTTCTTTGGGAATTTTTGTTAAAGCTGGTGCCATTCCTTTAGAGCCTTACTTCAATTTTGGGATCAAATCAATACACTCTGAATGAGTGAGTTTACTTATGTTATTTATCAGGCGTGGATCCAAATAACTCTCTTAGTTCATTCTCAAAAGGTGAATTTACCGTCCTGGAGGTTATTAAAAGAATGTCATAGACTCTAAAGGCAGTTCTCCAAGGGATATGCCAAAATGTTTGCATTAATAAAAGCTTCATTGGAAAAAGTTTCTAACTTCCTGAGACGAATACCTTGAAGGAAATAGAACTCATCTGATTTATTCTTGTATGTTTGATAAAAAATCAATTCCATTACTCATATTTACATTATACTCCTGGAAGGAGCTTAAGTGTATTTGATTGAGTAAAGAAAGAGGCATAAGAATTGTTTGTTCTTTATCACTACTCTTCCACAGGTTTTAAACTGGCTGCGAATAGGAGTTATTTCTTCTTTATTGATTCAAGTTCCATTTTCTATCATTTTATGCACTTTTATTCACTTTCAGAAATACCAGAATCTTTCATTCCTTAAGTTTCACGAATTATTGCCTTAACCGCAAAATAATGCATTGTCTTAAATAATAATATTGTCTTAAAAACACAAATACTATAGAATTGTATGGAGTGAAATATTTTAATCTGTTTGGAATAAAGAAAGCAAATTCAACACATAGTCACAACCCAAATTCTATTACCATAAAACCAAAGGGATATTTTCACCCTAAGCATTTTTATTTTGAAATGTCTTTCTTATGAAAATGTGCTTAAACTGTAAAAGTTTAAACAGTTGTTATAAAACTGATGCTAGGTAACCCTTACCTATGGCACCCCACTCCAGCACTCTTGCCTAAAAAATCCCATGGACAGAGAAGACTGGTAGGCTGCAGTCCGTGGGGTCGCTAAGAGTCGGACAGGATGGAGCGACTTCACTTTCACTTTTCACTTTCATGCACTGGAGAAGGAAATGGCAACCCACTCCAGTGTTCTTGCCTGGAGAATCCCAGGGACGGGGTAGGCTGGTGGGCTGCCGTTTATGGGGTAGCACAGAGTCAGACATGATTGAAGCGACTTAGCAGCAGCAACCCTTACCTAAATAAGTGAGCATCGCCAGTGCCTTGAAGTTCTCCTGGAGCCCATTCCTTCCTTTTCCTTTCCTTCCTCACTAAAGAGAACCAATAGCCTCTAGTTCTGGAGGCAATGATCTTTTTGATGTTCTCTACACGTTTCCAGTATTTTGGCCACCTCATGCGAAGAGCTGACTCATTGGAAAAGACTCTGATGCTGGGAGGGATTGAGGGCAGGAGGAGAAGGGGACGACAGAGGATGAGATGGCTGGATGGCATCACTGACTCTATGAATGTGAGTCTGAGTGAACTCTGGGAGTTGGTGACGGACAGGGAGGCCTGGCGTGCTGCGATTCATGGGGTAACAAAGAGTCGGACACGACTGAGCGACTGAACTGAACTGAACTGAACTGAACTGACACGTTTCCATATAAGTAGGCATCTATAAACACCATGGGTTACTTAGCCACTTTTGAACTTCATGGAATTATTCACGAGGAATGTCTGACCTCTTTCAGTTAACATTATGCTGGAGATTTATCCATGCCTTTTATCATGGTTGCTTGAAATTTCATTGTATGAATCTGCATACTTGGGTTGTTTCCAGATTTTGGTTATTATGTTTAGTAATAACTAATCTGCTCTGAGCATGTTTGTACGTACATCCTGGGGCACAAGTGCATGTATTCCTGTTGATATAGAACGAGGAGTGGAATTGCTGGATCACAAGGTATGCAATGTATTCTCCCCAAAATACCATTCTGTTACTCTATATCCTTTCCAATAGTGGGTATTTTCAATTATAAAATTGTTTGTATTTTGGTGGGTGTATAGTCCTCCAACTTTGCTCTTCCTTTTCAAAGTTGTTTTGGCTCTTCTGGGTCCTTTGCACCTCATATAAATTTTAGAGATTGTCTATCAGTTTCTTCACAGATATCCTGCTGAGATTTTGAATGGCAATCTGTTGAATCTATAGATCAACTTGAGGGAGAATTAGCATGTATTATTGTCATGTATTTTTCCTTTACATATTTTATAAATCCTACTATACATTATAACTTTTGTTTAATCAACTATTTAAAATTTTTATTAATTGTTTAAATTGAGATGTAGTTCATGTACAATAAAATTTACCATTTAAGGCTTACAACTCTGTGGTTTTTAGAATATTCATAAGTTTGTACAAACTTCAATACTATCTAATTTCAGAACATTTTCATCACTCCAAAAAGAAACCCCATGCCTGTTAGGAGTCACCTATGATTGTTTAAAGGTATATAAAGAATAATGAAAATGTCATGTATTTACTAACATAGCATCTCTTTCAGTGCTATTACTTGTGTAGGTCCATAGTTCCATCTGGTATCATTCACCTTCCGCCCGAAGCACATTCTCTAACATTTCTTGTACTATGGATCTGTTCATGATAAATTCATTCAGCTACTTTATGTCTCTAAAAGCCTATTTTGCCTTAACTTTTGAATACTATTTTCACTGGGTATAAAATATAGGTTAATAATTTTCTTTCTTTTAGTGCTTTAAAGATTTTGCTCCACTGTTTTCTTACCTGCACTGTTTCTGGTGAGGAATCTGTGTTCACCCTTTTCTCTGAACATTATGTTTTCTGTGGGTAACATGTTTTTTTTTTAATCCAGCTGATTTTAGATTTTCTATTTATCACTGGCTTTAAGTAATATGGTTGTAATGCACTTTGGCATAGTTTCTTTATATTTCTTGCATTTCTGTTTCTTTGAACTTCTTGGATCTGCAGGTTTATAATTTTCATCAAGTTTAGGAACTGTTTGACCATTATTTCTTCAAAAAAATTTCTCTTCCTTTCCTGTTTTCTGTATTCTTCTGAGATCCCAATTATGTACTTACTAGGTGGATAAAATTGCCCCACGTAATGTGGGTGTTCTTTTCTTTCTCTCTTTCTTTCTTCTTTCATTTTGGAATTCCTTTTTTCTCTGTGTGATTCATTTTTAAATGTCTCTATTGGGATATGTTCAAGTTAACTAATTTTTTTAAATAAAAATTTATTTATTTTAATTGGAGGTTAATTACTTACAATATTGTACTAATTTTTACCCTACCTTTTCTAATTTGCTATTGATCCTATCCAGTTTATGTTTCTCTGAGACATTATAGCTTTTATCTCTAAAATTCAAGTCTTCAAATTACATGCTACATGTCTATTTAAATTTTTGAACCTAAAGAACAGTTAAATAACTGTTTTAGTTTCCTTGTCTGCTATTTTTGTTATGTGATAATGCTGCACACATTGTGAACTGTAGAAGACATTTTATTGTCATTCTTTTACAATAATGATATTTATTTTTACAATCAGTGTTCACTTATATTCACACATATTTTTGAAAACATATTTGGTAGTATTTTTAAAATCCTAGAAATATTTAATTTTGTTAGTAGTTTTACCTATCAGTGATATTCTTTAGGCCTCTAGGTCTTACTTAGGAAGGCCTTCCCAAGCCAAGATTATAAAAATACTGTTATATAATTCTACCTGTTTTTTTGTAAATTTAATTTTTTTAATATTTAGACATTTAAATCATCCAGATTTGTTCTATATTTTGTGAAGCTAAATTTCTTAGTTTTTTCTAGGTGACTAGCAAAATGACTCATTACTATTTATTGAATTTCTATTCTCTTCCTCTGATTTGTAATATAACCTTATTATATAATTATTTCTTTATAAACATGGGTCCTCTATTTTCTTGCACCAATGCCCTGACTGTTTTAATTACCGTAATATGCAATAATTAATATTGAACTACAAAGTGACAAAAATATTGCTTTGTATTCTATAATGATAGGCCATTGCAGTTGGATAAGAATCTAGCTTCTGTCTTTATTTATTACAGAAGATATATAGCCTGAATGAGATAAGCAGCAGGGCTTGGTGGACAAAACGGTGATGTAAGTGAAAGAGGGAGTCCTTTCTCATTTTTTCTGAACATCTTTTCAATATCTCTGGGTTTCAGGGTCTTCATGCAATCCCAGGCTACATAGGGCTGTTCTCAAGGCCTGTTTCCTTGAGGGACATACTTGTTTCTCTAAATCTACTTTTAACCTTCTCCTCCAAATTCTACTCTCATCTAGTCTATGCTGGAAAGACTTGAGAAAATAATTTATACTGAGGTGTTGATGACTGATATATTGATTTAATGTAGTCATGGCAAATGTGTGGCTTCATTTCAACATGGATCCTCCAGCACCTAAAGTCAACAGCCATGGTGTGTACCTTGGGTTTGACCTAATAACCTTTCTTGACACAGAACTCCAGGAGTTCCTCACATTTCGTCAGAATTGGAAGATAAGTTGGAATTAGGTTTCTACTCCTGTAATAATGTTTTCTCTTCCCGGGAGAAACAGGCGTTGGAGAAATGGAGTCACAACATTGACTGTAGTGGTTTCCTAGGGTTGTACAAGAAAGTACCAAAGACTGAGGAGCTTGAAACGACAGACGTTTATGGTCTCACAGTTACGGAGTCTAGAAGTCTGAGTAAGCTGTCAGCAAGGGCCTGCTTCCTGCTGTGGTTCTAGAGGAGACCCATTCCCGGCCTCTTCTGGTGTCTGCTGGCAGCCCTTGGCATTTCTGACTTGTCCACGTGTCACTCTAAGTACTTGGCAGCCTGTTCCCTTGTGTCTTCTCGCTCTCTCTCCTCTGTGTGTCTGTGCCCATAGTTCCCGTTTTTATAAGGACACCGGTCAGATAGTAGGTTACTTCAATGACTAGTTTCACCTCTGTTGCCTCTGTAGTGACCCTGTCTCCCAATAAGATCACACTTTGAGGTACTAGGGGTTAGGACTTCAGCATATGAATTTGGGGGGACACACAAATCCTCTTTTTACAGTGGCACTCAAATAAAGCTGTGGATGGAAAACTCTTAATCCGTGTGTAAGAGCAGTCCTGCCAGGATCAGCCAGTCCTGTACTAAAAACATAACATTGCCTGATAGTGGAAAGGCACTGAAGACAGTTATTATTATTTATTTGTGTGGTTAAAGAGATCCCGGGCTGAGAGTCATAATCTGAAATTAAACCCTTGACAATTTCCAGAGGATTTAACAGGATTATTTCATCTTTGTTCTTGTTGAGCTCTATTTTAAAGGGATTTTGAGGGAAGTGTGTATTGCTCACTGAATATCCCCATGCCTTTTTACTGCAGACACAGCAATGCCATCATGATCTAGTTCTGAACACACTGGCACGTTTCTAGAACAGGTGTGTTTGTTCACGGTTTGTTTTTAATGAACCTGGGAAGTTTTGAGCTTATGAAGGAAGAATTTAGTTCTGTTGTATTGACCTTTTGGTATCACAATTTACAGGCCAACTTAAATTTATGAGCACAGGCTCAACACGCCTCATGTGAGATTTCAGTTCATCTGTGGAGAATGAGCGAGGCAGGACGTAAATTATGAGGTAAGGAGTAGTATTCACTAGGCATTTGCGAGATTTCTTGGTCAGCATATTAGTTGATTCATGATTAAAAAAAGAACTTATTAGATGGTGCTTTATGAAGTATTAGCTTTTTATTGCTTCTATGAAATAGGTATAATCTAATTTTATTATTAATGCAGAACAAATGTGCTGAGTCTTGAAGGTGTGCTCATCCGGGAATGGATGAAAACTGTTCTCGAGTACGAATTTGTTTGGTGCCTTAAGGGAAACCGTTATAAGTGATGAGTCAGACACCTGGGTGATGCCACCCAGCAATTTGCTCTTTCTTGATCAGCTGATAATAAATCCAGTGTTGCCACTTCATTAAGGAAATTGTGACAGAAGAGTACAGTCGTTAATCACAAACAGTACACTGATGTCTCTTGCTTTGCATGTGGTTTATTAAGGGCAATCAACTTAAAAAGTTTGGCTTGTAGCAGGCATGGAGACAGCACAGCATAGTGGGAGTGCATGCGCTCTGGAGACAGTCCTAAATCCAAATTTCAGGGTCATTTCTGGGCTCTCATGAGAACCTCAGATTTCTCACTTTTAAAATGTGGGCAATGATACCTCTCTTTCACTATTGTGAGGATTAAATCAAATCAGCTTATTATTGTACAGTCCCAACCCCAAATTAAATTAGCAACAAAATTAGTTTCCTATCCTTTCTCTCAAATTCATTTTTTTTTTTCAGTTACATGATCTTGTGATTTGATTTTCATAACTTGAAACTAAAACCTAGCTCCATTTGGAGGAAAAGTTGGTCTGGTAATTCTTTTATGTTTCATGACTCCACAGAAGAGGTACTGTTAAAATTGTTTAGGTTCAGCATTTTAAATAAAACCACCTCTTTGCAGGAGAGACACTCCTGTAAAATAGGTTAGGAGAAAGTATATAAATATTCTAAAAGCGTATACTCGGGTGCATAGCTCTTGTTCCAGGGGGTAACATTAGATTTCTTATGTAATTTGGAAAGAGAGGAGCTCTAATATTATTTCCTTCTTTGTTTCACTTAGAAGGGTCACTCATGTCCTCTTTTTAAAAAGTTATTTGGCTGCTCTGGGTTTTAGTTGCAGCACTTGAGATCTTCGATCTTTGTGGCTGCATGTATGATCTTTAGTTGCTGCTGCTGCTGCTAAGTCACTTCAGTCGTGTTCGACTCTGTGTGACCCCATAGACGGCAGCCCACCAGGCTCCCCTGACCCTGGGATTCTCCAGGGGCAAGAACACTGGAGTGGGTTGCCATTTCCTTCTCCAGTGCCTGAAAGTGAAAAGTGAAAGTGAAGTCGCTCAGTCATGTCCAACTCTTTGCCACCCCATGGACTGTAGCCCACCAGGCTCCTCCGTCCATGGAATTTTCCAGGCAAGAGTACTGGAGTGGGGTGCCACTGATCTTTAGTTACAGCATGCAAACTCTTAGTTGTGGCGTGTAGGATTTAGTTCCCCGACCAGGGACTGAACCTGAGCACCCTGCACTGGGAGCGTGGAGTCTTAGCCATTGAACACTCAGAGAAGTTGCCATTAGTCTCTTTATGCCACTCCTGCATTATTAGAGAGAAATTAAGTTTGGCCCTATTTGCCAAGTTTGGAACAGGTAGGATGACAGAAAAAGGACCCTCAGGTTCTTGCTTTAATTTTATAAAACTTTGTAGTTTTGTTTGGATAGTTAAATTGACTATAGGATTTTAAAACCTTAACTTTAACGGAGAAACCTGGTAGGCTACAGTCCACGGGGTCGCAAAGAGTCGGACACGACTGAGTGACTTCACTTACTTACTTAGTGTTCAGAGTCTTTACAGAAATCATCTACTTTGAAAATATTGTCTTCTTATAATAAGAGTGACGTTTTTAAAGCATGGCTACACGCTTTAAAAAGCAAACTGCGTGGATTGCAATTTTTATTTTAATGACACAAAAATTAATGGATTGCCTTATATATGGCTATTAAGTAGTATTCTGTGATTTTTTTATTCCCCTGCAGAGTTTTGTTATGCTAAATGCTCACTGGTTTCATTGTTTGACTCACAAATGTATATCTTAGGTTTCAAAATGTGTGGTAGTACTAACCATCTGTAATTTCCTTCATTTATCAGTAAAAAATGGCATTGGATGGGCAACAATTAATTACTTAACAACATATTATTTTTAAATAATCTGCTGCTTTTCAGGATCTGGAGAGAAACCTATCAATGTGCTTGGTGTATGACTGGGACAGAATTTTGCTACCATAGCTCTTCTTAACAGCAATGGATACCAGCAGGTTTATGACTCCATCTCCAGAGTTATTGCCCCAGGAAATAATATTTCAATTGTAGCTATCTCTGTGAGATGTCTCTATACAGACTCTCTTTTACCTTATGCTTTGAGACTGTCAGTGGATCAACCCTTCTTTTGACCAAAACTGTCAATGATGTAAATAGCAGTGGTGTATATTTCAGTGAAGATTAAAAAAAACTGAAATATGGCATGGAAGCAATGAGGTCAGTTGGAAACCACAGCAATATCTAAGGCTCAAGCACTTCCCCAAATCTACATATTGCCAGAAAATAAGAAGTATTCGTGATAATCTAGAGTGTCTTTCAGTTTAGTTGGGTGATTTTCCACCCAAACGTGAAAGTCGCTCAGTGGTGTCCGACTCTGCGACCCAATCATACAATTCCAAACCTTCTCTAAGTGGCCTGATAATCTATGAAAGTCTATTTAGACATGTTGTACAAACAAGCACTATATTCTCAAACAGGCATTGTTTGAGAAGTGTGTTTTAAGAAACAGTGGTGCAAGCTGACACACTGTTACAAATGTGGGAAAACAATGAATGTAGCAGACAGCTAAAGTGCTCCTCTGCCCAACACTTGATATATAATTTCCAGTGAAGTTATCTTTAGTAGTTAACCTCTGATGCTTCTTCAAAAGGTCTGCTAATCTGAATTTTCTTTTGGGTGTCTTGGAGATTTAGATGATTGTTTTAGACACTTAGAATTACTGCTGTTCTTCTGAGGCTTGTCTGAAGAGGGCCCGGTTTTCCTAATGCAGCAGCAGCAAGAACAATATTTAGCACTTATGAGGCTCCACTTCTCAGTTTCAAAGCACTTTACAAATATCAATTAATTGCTTTGAATGGGGAGTTCTGCAGCTGCTGGAGGAAAGAAGAGCACACAGTGATTGGCTCATTATCATTTACAGCTGTTGAAAAATGGTTTTCAAAGAAATAATTACAGATTTTCATACATATTTAAGGAAAAAAGGAGCAGGTTACTAAGGATCTTTTTAAACAAATGACTCGTGTCTTTGCGTTCAGTTTAGAGAGCAGCAGCTTTATTGCAAACAATTACCCTTCCCTAGACAAAAAGGAGAGGTGCTGTAATTCTCCCTCTCCAAGAAAATGCGGACAGTAAATCCTCTTTTTGGAAATAATCTCAATCTCACTGCTTTTCGATTTTTGGCTGTTTAGAATTTTTGTTTATCAGCAGTAGGGCCACTGCTGGACTGACTTAATGTCTGATCCCTCTTTAATTATGCATGAAAACAGAACAAGTAGACTATAATTGATAGTGCTTCTTGCATTGTTTTCCACAGAGCTTTATCTCCATAGGGGGGCCCCAAAACTATGCAAATGGTCTTTCTGTCACCAGGAGGAAAAAGAGGCAACCCGGGCCATGGAAACAGTTTTCTCTCTTTTTCTTTTCTTTCTCTTTCTCCACAACCCGTCCCCCCTCCCCCAACCGCTGCCGCTTCTTTTCATAATGTGAATCTCCTGGTTGGGCAGATAAGCTGCTAATTCTATTAATTTTCTTATCAAAATCAGCAAGGTAACCGAAGCTTCCAATTTAGTGATTTATTATCCCGAGCAAGCTATGCGAAGTGCACCTTTCATATTCTGTAATTGGCATGAGAGGGGAAGAGACTTTCAAGGGAGATGGCACTCAGCTAACTGTTACCATTTCAATTGACTATTGAGCAAACAGATGCAGTGTCCTTTCACTGGTTTAAATCATTTAAAATGATAAAGCTAGCAATTCTGCATTTGAATATATACCAGTGGATATCTGTGGGCAAGATTCTGACCCCTAAGACATTAAAATATGAGCACAATAACATCCCTCTATAGGATTTCACATCAATAAAACATCCAAGTGTGATATGTTAATTGACATGCAAAAGGCCAAAATTGATCACACATGTAATCTGACTGTTATTATTACACCATCTCCCAAGCCTCTGGAAATAAACATCTTTCCTTTGCACATTGAGTGCTGGGTTCTTTTATATATAGAAGGTGGCTGCAAACAGTGGATTCCAGTATTTAAGCATTGAAATAGAAACCAGTATCAGAGGCAGGAACATCAGCAGTTGGAAAGGAAAGAAAGTGGTGAGATGTTGGATGCCAAAGGTGAGTGGGAGTGATTGGGGTGTAAACATAGAAGGTAAACTAGATTTTGGGTGGGCAAAATAGCTACTTCCTTTTATTGTCATCTGGAAAGGTCCAGAAGGCTCCTGGGCCCCAGATATTATCATTAGTAAAACAACTTGAATTGTAGGGGTCCATTTCTTTGTTTATGACCATAATTTTCCTTTAAAATTAGCTATCATATAATCACTATCAACTAGTTTAATGACTGCATATAACACCACATATGTTGCCCCATTTAAATTTAAGAACAAAGTGTTAATTCCCCCATTCATAGATGATGCTTAGAGAGGCTTGAGAAATTAAAAATGTATGTAATGCTTAAGAGGCTTAGGAAGTTAAGTAACTTGTCTGACTTCACTTGGTTAGAAAGTATTCAAGCTGGGATTTAAATTTAGAACCATGAGATCTGAACCTCTTTTCTCTAATAATTGTACTATTCTTCCTCCTGCCACCTTCTATATGTATAATAAAAAACCTAGCACTCAATGTGCAAAGGAAAGCTGTTTATTTCCAGGGGCTTGGGAGATGGTGTAATAATAAGGGTCAGATTACATGTGTGATCAATTTTGGCCTTTTGCATCTCAATTAACATATCACACTTGGATGTTTTATTGATGAGAAATCCTATTCTTATTTCGCATAGGATATTTGCATATCCTATGTGAAATACAATTCTTCCTTGTATTTCTGGAAAAATTAGCACCCCAGACCATTAAATCTTCAATATAAATCACACTTTGAATTATACCATACACAAACCTTTGAATTAGTTTTTTGGTACTTAAAACTTCAAAGACACTTCATATTAAAATTGGGATCACTGTTTTTCATGAAATAAGTTTTGACAGTTTGAAACTTCCCTTCTAATTCTTTGGGATCTTTTCCCCTTGCCTTTCCTTGAGGAACAGGCCAGGGATTATTTTCCCCTGTGGAGTGCTGTCCACAGTGCCTATGGCTGGGAGATGTACTGCAGAGGTGCACAATGATTTAGACATTTGTTTGGGCTTTTAATCTTTTCTCATCTACACGTACCACCAAAATAAAAACCAGTGAAGTATGAGCCCTATAAATCTGCTTGTTCTCTCACTCCTCAGAAATATTTCAGGAAGAACTTGACACTTGTAATCAGAACTGGGCTTACATGCTGCCTCCTTTTGATTCAGCGATTCTGTACCCCTTCCTTTTCCATTTTAAACAGCATGAAAATAATGGGAGCCAGAAGGACATGGGCTGGGGTAGTGCTGCTGTTGGAAGGATGTAAAATATGCTTATATAAAGTGAATTTCCACCTGACTTCAAGTGTGTAGATTATTGAATTAAGAGAGCAGGTTGTGAGGGCAGTAGGAAGCTACCATACTTCTCAGGGGATGCAGGAAAAAGGCAGGTATATTTTCTTGACTTCTTGGACCTTTGCATATGACTCTAATGTTTTTATATCATAGGCATGATCCTATGCTAGTTTAAAAAATCAATCCAATTTCTGGGTTTGTGGGTGATTACCTGTGTCTAGTACTTCTGGGTTACCTTGATGAATTTCTGTACCCCAAGACTAATTGGTTGGACCTGAGGAAATTTACTTTAAAGGAAAAATTGTAGTCATGTTCTGGTCATTATTGATATTATTAGATGGTACCTTCTCACATGGCCATGCTCTGACCCTGACCATACATTTAAATTTTCTTTTAGGGTCACTCAATTCAATCAGAATGATGAGCTAAGTCTCAGTCAAAACCTGTAACCTCTTGTCTATTAAAAGCAAAATTTCCATGATTATGGGATGGATCTATATAGTTAACAGCAGGCTGTGAAAGTGCTGCACTCAATATGCTAGCAAATTTGGAAAACTCAGCAGTGACCACAGGACTGGAAAAGGTCAGTTTTCATTTCAATCCTAAAGAAAAGGTAATGCCAAAGAATGCTAAAACTACTGGACAATTGCACTCATATTACACATTAGTAAAATAACATTAAAAATTCTCCAAGCCAGGTACCAAAGTATGTGAACAGTGAATTTCCAGAGGTTCAAGATGGATTTAGAAAAGGCAAAGGAACCAGAGATCAAATTGCCACATCTGTTGGATCATTGAAAAAACAAGAGAATTCCAGAAAAACATCTACTTCTGCTTTATTGACTATGTCAAAGCCTTTGACTGTGCGGATCACAATAAAGTGTGGAAAATTCTTAAAGAGATGGGAATACCAGACCATCTGACCTGCCTCTTGAGAAATTTGTATGCAGGTCAGGAAGCAGTAGTTAGAACTGGACATGGAACAACAGACTGGTTCTAAATAGGAAAAGGAGTACGTCAAGGCTGTATGTTGTCACCCTGCTTATTTAACTTATATGCAGAGTACATCATGAGAAACTCTGGGCTGGATGAAGCACAAGCTGGAATCAAAATTGCTGGATGAAATATCAATAACCTCAGATATACAGATGACACCATGGTTATGGCAGAAAGTGAAGAAGAACTAAAGTGCCTCTTGATGAAAGTGAAAGAGGAGAGTGAAAAAGTTGGCTTAAAACTCAACATTCAGAAAACTAAGATCATGGCACCTGGTCCCGTCACTTCATGACAAATAGCTGGGGAAATAGTGTCAGACTTTACTTTTGGGGGCTCCAAAATCACTGCAGATGGTGACTGCAGCCATGAAATTAAAAGGCACTTACTTCTTGGAAGAAAAGTTATGACCAACCTAGACAGAATATTAATGTGAAGTCAAGTGGGCCTTAGAAAAAATCACTACGAACAAAGCTAGTCTAGGTGATGGAATTCCAATTGAGCTATTTCAAATCCTAGAAGATGATGCTGTGAAAGTGCAGCACTCAATGTATCAGCAAATTTGGAAAACCCAGTGGCCACAGGACTGGAAAAGGTCAGTTTTCATTCCAATCCCAAAGAAAGGCAATGCCAAAGAATGCTCAAACTACCACACAATTGCACTCATCTCACACGCTAGTAAAGTAATGCTTAAAAGTCTCCAAGCCAGGCTTCAGCAATATGTGAGCCATGAACTTCCAGATGTTCAAGCTGGTTTTAGAAAAGGCAGAGGAATCAGAGATCAATTTACTAACATCTGCTGGATCGTGGATAAAGCAAGAGAGTTCCAGAAAAACATATATTTCTGCTTTATTGACTATACCAAAGCCTTTAACTGTGTGGATCTCAATAAACTGTGGAAAATTCTGAAAGAGATAGGAATACCAGAGCACCTGACCTGCCTCTTGAGAAACCTATATGCAGGTCAGGAAACAACAGTGAGAACTGGACATGGAACAACAGACTGTTTCCAAATAGGAAAAGGAGTACGTCAAGGCTGTATATTGTTACCCTGCTTATTTAACTTCTATGCAGGGTACATCATGAGAAACGCTGGGCTGGAAGAGGCATAACGCTGGATGGAATCAAGATTGCTGGGAGAAATATCAATAACCTCACATATGCAGATGACACCACCCTTAAAGTGGTGAGGAAGTGAAGAGGAAGTAAAGAGCCTCTTGATGAAAGTGAAAGAGGAGAGTGAAAAAGTTGGCTTAAAGCTCAACATTCAGAAAATGAAGATCATGGCATCTGATCCCATCACTTCATGGGAAATAGATGGGGAAACAGCAGAAACAGTGTCAGACTTAATTTTTTGGGGCTCCAAAATCACGGCAGATGGTGATTGATTGCAGCCATGGAATTAAAAGACGCTTACTCCTTGGAAGGAAAGTTATGATCAACCTAGATAGCATATTCAAAAGCAGAGACATTACTTTGCCAACAAAGTTCCATCTAGTCAAGGCTGTGGTTTTTCCAGTATCATGTATGGATGTGAGAGTTGGACTCTAAAGAAAGCTGAGCACTGAAGAATTGATGCTTTTGAGGTGTGGTGTTGGAGAAGACTCTTGAGAGTTCCTTGGACTGCAGGAGAACCAACCAGTCCATCCTAATGGAAATAAGTCCTGAATATTCATTGGAAGGACTGATGCTGAAGTTGAAACTCCAAAACTTTGGCCACCTGATGTGAAGAACTGACTCATTTGAAAAGACCCTGATGCTGGGAAAGATTGAAGGTGGGAGGAGAAGGGGATGACAGAGGATGAGGTGGTTGGATGACACTACAGACTACATGGACATGAGTTTGAGTAAGCTATAATAGTTGGTGATGGACAGGGAGGCTTGGCGTGCTGTGGTTCATAGGGTCCCAAAGAGCTGGGCACGACTGAGCAACTGAACTGTACTGATGGTAACTTGAGTTTAAAGTCTCCTTTATGTTTGGAACAATTAAATCATACTAAAGATTGTCAGTCTAGTAATGAGCTTCCCTGATGGCTCAGAAGTAAAGAATCTGCCTGCAATGCGGGAGGCCCAGGTTCAATCCCTGGGTTGGGAAGATCCCCTGGAGGAGGGCATGGCAACCCACTCCAATATTCTTGCCTGGAGAATCTCATGGACAGGGGAGCCTGGTGCGCTATAGTCCACAGGGTCACAAAGAGTGGGACACGACTGAGTGACTGAGCACATTATGATATGACACAGGGCAAGCATTCTCTGAGAATAGAAATATTCTCTGAAAATAAAATATTATTTTCAAACAGAAGAGGCTTGACAATAATTAGCAAGATTTGGGTCTAAAGAAAGATTATTTGGGACCTTGTTAAAAGGAAAAGAGGAAGGTCGTACTTATTATGGGATAATAATTCCCTGGGCTCCTGGGAAGGATTCACTATGTAAGAGTAGGGCAGAAAAGCAATCTAGTAAGCAGAAGTGTAGAAAGGTTGACCAGATGAAAGAGGAAAAAGACAAAACTGTGTTTGTGTTTGTATTATTTACAAAACACTTTGTGTTAAGCACTGTGGTATGTGATTTCCCTGTATTATCTCATAAATTATTTCCATTTTGCAGATGAAAAAATTGTCTAGTTATCATTATTATGCTTGAAATTGTTTTGCAAGGGCATGACCAATATGATTTTTAGAATTCTTATGTCTACTGTCAGTGAAATACTAGCTATAGAGACTTGGGTATTATGAATTGAAAACAGAAAGAATTTATGTATGGAACGAAATTTCCACAGCTGATTCAGTGGTTTGTTGTTGTTCAGTTGCTCAGTCATGTCCATGTCTTTGCGACCCCATGGACTGCAGCATGCCAGACTTCCCTGTCCTTTCATCTCCCAGAGCTTGCTCAAACTGACGTCCGTTGAGTTGATGATGCCATCTGACCATCTCATCCTCTGTTATCCCCTTCTCTTGACTTCAATCTTTCCCAGCATCAGAGTCTTTTCCAATGAGTCAGTTCTTTGAGTCAGGTGGCCAAAGTATTGGAATTTCAACTTCAGTATCAGTCCTTTCAATGAATATTCAGGACTGATTTCCTTTAGGATTGACTGGTTTGATCTCCTTGCAGTCCAAGGGGCTCTCAAGAGTCTTATCCAACACCACAGTTCAAAAGCATCAATTCTTCAGTGCTCAGCTTTCTTTATGGTCCAACTCTCACATCCATGCATGACTATAGGAAAAATCATAGCTTTGATTAGACAAACCTTTGTCAGCAAAGTAATGTCTCTGCTTTTTAATATGCTATCTAGGTTTGTCATAGCTTCTCTTCTAAGGAGCAAGTGTCTTTGAATCTCATGGCTACAGTCACCACCTGCACTGATTTTGGAGCCCAAGAAAATAAAGTCTGTTGCTATTTGCATCGTTTATCCATCTATTTGCCACGAAGTGATGGGATCAGATGCCATGATCTTAAGAGTTTTGAATGTTGAGTTTTAAGTCAGCTTTTCACTCTTCTCTTTCACTTACATCAAGAGGGTCTTTATTTCCTCTTTGCTTTCTGCCGTATAAGGGTGGTGTCATCTGCATATTTGAGGTTATTGATATTTCTCCTGGCAATCTTGATTCCAACTTGTGCTTCATCCAGCCTGGCATTTTGCATGATGTACTCTGCATATAAATTAAATAAGCAGGATGACAACACATAGCTTGACATACTCCTTTCCCATTTTTCACTAAGATTATATAAATCCTGATGACTAATAGAATAGTCTTAGTCAAGTCATAAAAATTCTCTAATCTTCAGTATAAAATAGAATAAAGTGTCTGCTCTTATATATTCTACGAAAGTCTTTTGAAAGTAACTGAAACAGGCTTAATAAGGCAAAGCATAATTGTGAAGAAAGGCATTTATGAGACAAATTATTTGTGATTTTAAAGAACAGACTTTTGGACTCAGCTGGAGAAGGTGAGGGTGGGAAGATTTGAGAGAATACCATTGAAACATGTATATTGTCATGTGTAAAACAGATGACCAGTGCAAATTCGGTGGATAAAGCAGGGCACCCAAAGCCAGTGCTCTGGGACAACCCAGAGGGTTGGGGTCAGGAGGGAGGTGGGGGGAGGGCTTAGGACGGGGAGGGGGGCACATGTGTACCTGTGGCCAATTCATGTTGATGTATCACAAAAACCATCACCATATTGTAAAGTAACTATTCTCCAATTAAAAAAGTTAAAAAAATTTGACTATGGATGCTTTTCATAAATCTAGCTAGAATGAAACTAGAACTTGATTCTGTTTGCTTCCAAGTTTCCATCTGTATCTTCTGTGTACAAGGGTGACTTTGACTTCAAAGGGCAATGGGAATTGGATCTGGTATAAAAATGGGGCTAGGAAATATATGGTCTTTTAGGAAAAGTTTATTACATACTGTACAGGAGCTCAAGTTTCATTTTGATTGAATACTTTTTTCAGTGGGATTTACTAGCTAATTATTCCCAGCTTTGTGCCTTGGCAAGACTTACCTAATCTATAATGTCTACTGAAGGACTTGAAAGCCTCAAGGTTTGTATGCTTTTATGTAAAATTATTAATATTAATAACAATTAACCATAAGTGGTAACTAGAGTAGGCCAGATGGCCTTTCCTTCTTTCAAAAACTTCTTTATGTTCTTAGTTTCGAAAGGTAGAGGTGATAATGCAAAGATATCAGTGACAGTTTAAATTAATTATTGATCTTGGAGTGAAGTTTAAATAATTAACCCAACAAGGGGACTACCTTTCACTTGTGTCAAATTGGAAGCTCTAAATACCATCTGCTTATGTCACAGGAAAATTTTTTTGTCTGTTTGTAGTCATGCTGAGTTTGGGGTTCCTGTTGGCCTCATTTTTAAAACCCTCATCCATTAATCTTAGTAGGTATTAGTCAGTATCACCGGTAATTAGTCTTTTAAGTTGCATCCAGATGGAAGATATAAATTATTAGAAGTTTCCTGCCAGGCACGAGTGTAGATGATTCATGGGCCTGTAGTACTTGCCTCTTTCTCTGTTCAGAAGTTGGAAGAGTATGCAGTTGAAAAGATTACCCTTTATGCTTTGTCTCAATTTCAACAGTTGCTGGCTGTTACATCTGGTGTATCTGGCAACACAACAGGCTGAACTCCTTTTGAGTTTTTCAGACTTACTCTACAGTTTCTTTTGGTTCCCTTTTCTAGTCTTCCTTCTCCAATGTCAGTAGCATTTCTCTCCAGAAGTAGCCTTGACTGCAGTGAATATAGTTTTGCAGGCAGTCTCTTGCCTTAGCCAATAGGAGCACAGTGAGGGGTGTACTCCTGTAGGAAGGGTGACCAGATTAGAGTTTTCTCAATGAGGATTTAACTTTGAATACATGTGTCCTCTAGTTGCAATCTTAACCTCAGTCATACTAGGTCAGGCATATAGATTAAAGAAAAGAAATCTGGCCACCAGGTTTATGTGATTCTCTGGTACCTATTACTTAATATCACACTTTCCTGGCAAAACTTTTCCCTTAGATAAGCTGTGGTAGCCACCACATCTTCTGTGTTCATATTTAATCAGAGAAACATTTCTGGAAAAAGTGAGATGAGATTGGTAAGGCTAAAATTTTATGGTTACTTCATAATTAATATGTGTTAGACAGAAATGCACCTAAGCTACTGAAGCAAAACTGGGAATTTATTGGCTTATGTAAGCAGAAAGGTAAAGGAGTGGTCAAGGTTTCTCCATGGCTGGATCTGGACGCTCAGAACAGTATCATCAGGGCTCTGCTTTTTTGTTCAGCTTGATGACGGTGTGACATCTAGCATCCTTAACTAAGCTTACATTTTCTCTGTACTTTTAATAGCAGTGAGAGGGAAAGAATGTCCCTTCTGATAACATTAGAAATTTTCAGGCTATTGTCTGATTGGCCAAGCTAGGGTCATGTGCTCATTATTAGATCAGTAATTTTAAGTCTACCCCTGAATTCAAAGTCTAGGATAGGACCATTTAAATCTCTTGGGCTGATCAGGCTTATCATAGAGTGAAGAGGGGAACATCCATGTAAACAATGAAATTCAAAACTGTTCTCAAAACTGTTCGGCGTCTCTTATTGAAATCTTCTGGTCTGAGCTGGACTTCTGATGTTAACAGCAAATATTTCAAACCATCTCTTCTGTTATCAAACCTCTGATCTTTTCCACCTCACCTCAATGTTTTCTCTCTCAGTGATGAATGACCTTTCTTCCTATTGATATCTTACCAAAAAGAAGATGGAGAGCCCCACCTTCTGTTTCCTGCTGCCTAACATGCTGACGTTCACATTCCACCTCTTCTCTCTCCTTCACCGCGGCAGGGGCTCCTCCTTGTGTTTATGGCCAGTGCCGTTATCCGTGCAACCTCATGCCCTCTGACATCTAAATACTAACCATTCCCCATCTTTGTCATGCGTATCCTACTGTATTCTCCTGTTGGAACATACCCATTCTCTTTCTCTTCAGCTTTTTAATAAAGCTTGTTATTAATCACACATTCCTTCTGAAGTGATTTCCTTAAAACTTTCCTTCCATCAAAGTCAAACTTCTTATGGATAATGAACGTTCTTATCTCCATTGTCTCATCCCCACTTGTTTTTTTTGACCAACATTGATCTAACTTTGACCAAAACAGAAAACCTTATTATGTCCCTTCTGCTTAGAATCCAAATTCTTAGGATAAGAATCTAAATTCTCAAAATGGTTAAAAAAGCCCCAGACAGTTTTGCTCCTATGGGGCTCTCCAGCTGAGGCAGGAGATAGATGAACCCCAGGCTGAGCAGCTGGAATTTGACCTCTGTGATTAGATAGTCCAAGATAAGAATAATAGTAGGAGCAGAAGGAATTGAGTAACAGATAAAGAGACCACATATTTCTCTTCTCTAATATTGAGGAGACCTCCCTGACTACACATGCACAGAATGTCTCCTTGGGGGTCAAAAGGAAGGGGTCTCCATTGTGTAATGGGTGTGGTCAACCTACCCATAGGCCTCTGTGCTGGAATCCATCTTGGCTAAAAGATGTTCACACATGTCAGGGAGGGACCTAGGAGAGGCCAGGTGGGAAAAAAAGAAGATGATTGGTCAGAGGTAAACAAAGACCCAGAAGAAGAAGTGACTTGAACACTTCCCTGGGCACTCCTGCTCATTAGGGAGGACTCACACATTCTTTCCCTCTGAATATGTGTCAGGTATGTATCTCTGTCTTGCTTCTGTCTTAACTAAATAGTTTCTCCGTGTGCTCTCCCACATGTTGTGCTATGTCTCTAATAAGAAACTTTATACTTATTTTATTTACAGTTTTTGCCTCTTTGAAACATTCTTGCTTTCAAATGGGGCAAGATCCAGGGGAACTTTGCTTCTAACCTCCAGCTCTTGCTGGTCTAGTGGCTAGGATTCCTGGCTTTCATCCAGGCTACTGGGTCCAATTCCTGGGCAGGGAACTAAGATCTTACTTCAAGCAACCACTCCCTACTGTCTCCCCGAGATCACAGCCACATCTCATACCACTCTCCTCATTTCACATTACAGCTATGAGCTTGTGTTTCACTTCCTTTCGTATATTATATCACATTCCCAGCAGGAGCTAGCTAGTACATCCCAACTGTGTGCTAAGGAGAGTTTATGATGGACTATTTACAAGCTCTATTCAAGGTTAAGGGAAAATAAGAGATTATGGAGCAAGCATCTGAGAGCTGTTACCAAGAATGTAGATCCCTATAGGTATCAGATGGAGAAGGCAATGGCATTCCACTCCAGTACTCCTGCCTGGAGAATCCCATGGATGGAGGAGCATGATGGGCTGCAGTCATGGGGTCGCCAAGAGTCGGACATGACTGAGCGACTTCACTTTTACTTTTCACTTTTATGCATTGGAGAAGGAAATGGCAACCCACTCCAGTGTTCTTGCCTGGAGAATCCCAAGAACAGAGGAGCCTGTTGGGTGCCGTCTATGGGGTCACACAGAGTCAGACATAACTGACGCGACTTAGCAGCAGCATAGGTACCAGAAGAAGGAAGGACTACAGATTCCTGAGGTGGCTTTGCTACAGTCCTGGAATAAGACAATGTATCAGGGGCTATGCTCTTAGAGAGATGATACACAGCAATTCCCAACCAAGAACAAGCAGGGTGAGAACCAGAATAAATGTCTCAAACAATTGGCTAAAAGTTAGCAGAATCCAGAGGACAAAGAAATTGGGTGATACTCAGAAGTAAACATTTGGAGATACAGGGCAGGTTAAAGAGGGTAGAGAATGGATTAGGAAGGGCGGCGGATAGTCTCCAGCTCCTTCTCACCACGGCAGTTCTGCTTCTCTGTCTAGATACCCCTTTATGATGCTGACCCTCTTCAGTTATTAATAGTTAATTCTTTCTCATCCTTCATTTCAACTCAGGTGTCTGTTTCTAAGGGAAGCTATCTTTAATGAAATCATAGATCAAGGCCCTTCATTTATACTCTCATGGGGTCTTGCTCCTTTCCTTCTCAGAGCTTATCTCAGTTTGTGATTAACTTGATATTATTGTGATAACTTAAATTTAACTAATGTCTGTCTCCTTCTTAAGGCTCTATGTTTCATATCACTGGAAATTATGTCTGATCTGATTCATGTCACAATCTTTAAGCCCTAACACACAATGGCTCAATGGCTGGTGTATAGCAGAAATTCACAAAATGCCTGCTGAATGAATAAATACATTGGAAATATATTCAAAGCACATGAAAATATTTACCAAATGTCATTTACGACTGCTTTGTGATATCTTTCTTCACTATATTGCCTTTGGTTTAGGAAAGTGTTGTTTTGTTGGGTTGACACACTCTTTAGTACTTTGGCCAGATAGGTGTAATCTTACCTATTGGTAAGGTAACTGCAGACTCATGATTCTCTTATGATATTTTAGGTAAATGCATTGTTTTCAAGCTTGTACTTGGTCAGTCACCTTTCACTAAACGCAAAATACCTGATTGACACCAGCATGCTTTTCTTTCTATGGCAGCAAGGGGTTTAATGCTTTTAAAATGATATTGATGGGCTCGGTTAAATGTTTTGATTTCTCTGCTAACTCAGTTCAACTCAGGTAACACACATTTATTGAGTGTCTATTATACTCCAATGTTAAGTACTGGAGATGCAAAAATGATTAGGATATAATCCTGCTCCTAAGAAGTTGAGAGTCTGCAAGGGGAAATAGAAGCATATTTAATTAATATACAATCTGGTAAATTGCAGTGATGAGAAATGGATTGTTTGCGAAGTTAATGAACTTTAAGCTTCAGAACCCTCACTTGCCGGGCTTGAGCTAAAGTCCTAGCAATGTGTTCACATGTACATATGCTCTTGTAAAATTTGTGAATGCCAGCTATTTTCAGAGCATTTGGGCAGGAGTGCATTCTTGTTTTACTGTGGCTTCTTTTGCATCTCACTTTTTCCTTATATAGCAGAAGACTAACATCAGGCATTTTCAGGATTTAGGCAAACCATTTCCGTGTCTATGCCCCCATCACTAATGCCAAAGAAGCTGAAGTTAACAGTTCTATGAAGACCTACAAGACCTTCTAGAACTAACATCAAAAAAAAAAAAAGATGTCTTTTTCATCATAGGGAGGGGAATAGAATGCAAAAGTAGGAAGTCAAGAGATACCTGGAGTAACAGCAAGTTTGGCCTTGGAGTACAAAATGAAGCAGGGCAAAGGCTAACAGAGTTTTGCCAAGAGAATGCACTGATCATAGCAAACCCCCTCTTCCAACAACACAAGAGAGTACTCTACACATGGACATCACCAGATGGTCAACACTGAAATCAGATTGCTTATATTCTTTGCAGTCAAAGTTGGAGAAGCTCTATGCAGTCAGCAGAATCAAGACCTGGAGCTGACTGTGGCTGAGATTGTGAACTCCTTATTGCAAAATTCAGACTTAAATTGAAGAAAGTAGGGAAAACCATTAGGCCACTAAGATATGACCTAAATCAAATCCCTTATGATTCTACAGTGGAAGTGACAAATAGATTCAACATATTAGATCTGATAGACAGAATGCCTGATGAACTATGGACAGAGGTTTGTAACATTGTACAGGAGGCAGTGATCAAAACCATCCCCAAGAAAAAGAAATGCAAAAAAGTAAAATGGTTGTCTGATGAAGCCTTTCAAATAGTTGAGAAAAGAAAGGAAGTAAAAGGCCAAGGAAAAAGGAAAGATATACCCATCTGAATTTGGAGAGTTCCAGAGAATAGCAAAGAGAAATGAAAAAGGCTTCCTAAGTGAACAATGCAAAGAAATAGAGGAAAACAATAGAATGGGAAAGACTAGAGATCTCTTCAAGAAAATTAGAGATAAAAAGGGAACATTTCATGCAAAGATGGGCACAATAAAGGACAAAAAACAATATGGACCTAACAGAAGCAGAAGATATTAAGAAGAATACACAGATGAGATATACAAAAAAGATCTTAATGACCTGGATATCCACAATGATGTGATCACTCACCTAGAGCCAGACATACTGGAATGAGAAGTCAAGTGGGCCTTAGGAAGCATCACTAAGAACAAAGCTAGTGGAGGTGATGGAATGCCAACTTAGCTATTTCAAATTCTAAAAGATAATGCTGTTAAGTGCTGCACTCAATATGTCAGCATATTTGGAAAACAGCAGTGGCCATAGGACTGGAAAAGGTCAGTTTTCATTCCAATCCCAAAGAAAGGCAATACCAAAGGTTGTTCAAATTACCACACAATTAAACTCATTTCACATGCTAGCATTATAATGCTCAAAATCCTCCAAACAAGGCTTCAGTGGTAGGTGAACTGAGACTTTCCAGATGTACACTTTAGGTTTAGAAAAGGTAGAGGAACCAGAATCAAATTGCCAATATCTGTTGGGTCATTGAGAAAAACAAGAGAGTTCCAGATAAACATCTACTTCTACTTCACTGACTGTGCTAAAGCCTTTGACTGTGTGGATCACAACAAATTGTGGAAAATTCTTCATGAGATGGGAATACCAGACCACCTTATCTGCCTCCTGATAAACCTGTATGCAAGTCAAGAATCAATAGTTAGAACCAGACATGGAACAACAGACTGATTCCAAATTGGGAAAGGAATACATCAAGGCTGTATATTGTCACCTTGCTTATTTAATTTATATGCAGGGTACATCATGTGAAATGCCAGACTGGATGAAGCACAAGCTGGAATCAAGATTGCTGGCAAAAATATCAATAACCTCAGATAACACCCCCACTTATGGCAGAAAGTGAACAGGAGCTAAAGAGCCTCTTGATGTAGGTTAAAAAAGAGAGTGAAAAAGCTGACTTAAAACTCAACATTCAAAAAACTAAGATCATGGCATCCAGTACAATCACTTCATGGTAAATGGGGAAACAATGGAAACAGTAAGATATTTTATTTTCTTGGTCTCCAAAATCACTGCAGATGGTGACTGTAGCCATGAAATTAAAAGACGCTTGTTCCTTGGAAGAAAAACTATGACATACCTACATAGTGTAATGTTAGCATTACTTTGCTGATAAAGGTTCATATAGTTAAAGTTATGGTTTTTCCAATAGTCATGTATGGATGTGAGAGTTGGACCATAAAGAAGACTGAGCGCCGAAGAACTGATGTTTTTAAACTGGGTGTTGGAGAAGACTCTTGAGAGTCCTTTGGACTGCAGGGAGATAAAACCAGTTAATCCTAAAGGAAATCAATCCTGAATATTCACTGGAAGGACTGATGCTGAACCCGAAGCTCCCTACTTTGGCCACTGGAGGGGAAGAGCCAACCTATTGTAAAAGACTCTGATGCTGGGAAAGATGGACAGCAGCAGGAGAAGGGGATGACAGAGGACAGGAGGGTTGGATGGCATCACATGATTTGAGCAGCCCTAGGAGATGGTGAAGGACAGGAAAACCTGGCATGCTGCAGTCCATGGGGTCACAAAGGGTCAGACACAACTGAGCAACTGAACAACAGCAAAGACTAGGAGAAGGTGAAATGATACGTTTTGTCTGGGTTTCACGACATATGTGTTTTTCAGTCACTTCCATATAAAATTAAGTAATTACTAATTATCTTGGTATTCTAGGACTGCTTTATTTCTTATTATGTCAACTCACCTGACACTGTGACTTGAGAGTACAAGGCTAGAGTTTGTAGGATCATATGAATGTGCTCTACCAGCCTGGCATGACAAGACTGTGGATGGAGAAAAAGAAAATTTGAAATAAATGGAGCCAGAAGCTAGTCTGCGGAAAAAATTTTCAGTGATTCAATGTGTAAAACTAAAAGCAAAGTTTTTGATTTTCACTGATGTCTGGTTAAAATAGAACTTTCATCTACAATAATAAACACACCATATGTTGTTTTTTTTTGGATGGGAATTTTGTGAAACAGAGTTATCAGAAATTCTGTTTGTAACAGTGCAAAGAACTTGTCTGTATATAATATAGCATGTTTTATGCAGCCCAACTATCAATAATAAAAGACAAATATTTGTCAACTTTGGCAAAGGAAAGAGTGAATTGTATTTCTCTTGTCTCTATGGAGAATATTACAAAATCATGGCATGAAGAGGTCAGAAAGAGTATGCAATCAACAAGTAGGAGAAAATGCATAGGAAATGTATGCTAAAGGTATCTTGCTGTTAGTCAACTAAATATGAAGTTTTTTTTCTGTTTTCTGATAGATGGTTTAGTTCTTTAACTTTTCAAAAATTGTATTTTGATGTGATTTTTGCATCTAATTTTATATTTGTAATTTTTTTTATTCTTTTGAAAGAGGGTCACAGAAATTGTATTAGTTTCAAGCCCCAGAAACCTGAAGCTGCTCTGATCGTGACCAAGGCTGCACCTGCTGCTGAGCACTGCTGGATGGGGTGGCAAGGGAAAGGCAGTGACCGTATTCCTCTCTAAAAAGGGAACATGGAAGCCGAGCTCTCGAGGATGAGTAAGACTTGGCCAGGTAAACTCTCCAAATGGCAGAGGGGCTTGCCTGAATCTTTGGAATTTTTTGTTAGTCTGGTTCTCATAATAGGGCCTGCTTAGTTACCTGTTTCATTTAAGATGTTTGCCTTTGTCTCATCAAAACAAAGTGTCTTTATTTTACAACTGATTGTAGAGAGAGGAAGTTTGGGGTGAAGTTTGCCGAGTGCTGTGGATTAATTTTGATTCTCCCACAGAGAAAGGAGGCCAGGAACTTGTGAAACCTCTAGTGTGTCTGGGACTCCAGGCACAGACAGAGCTGTTTTAGAGCTTAGGTGGCTGTTTTCCCATGTCTATTATACTTGAAACCCAGCTTCATTCTGAGTTCAGGCCTTTGGCATGGGCAATGGTGTAACCTTGGTGGTGGTTAATAGAAGAATGTTTCTCTGAGTGGCTCCACAGGCTGCAGAGGTGGGTAAGCAGTAACGAGAGTCAAAGAAAGAAACGCATTTCACTACCTAGCCCTGTGGTGACATCAGCTGGCAGATTGGTCTATGGGCTCACTTATTTATTTCATAAATATTTATTATGTTCCTACTATGTGCCAGATTCTATTCTAGGTTCTTGGACTACAGTAGTGAACAAAACACGTAAAACTGGCTTCTATGGTACACATTGAAGATATTCCTTGAAAATAACGAGCAACAAATGGAACTCTGTGGAGGAAGGAGATTATGTTAGCTCATAGGTGTATGCTAAGTAACTTCAGTTGTGTTCAACTCTTTGCAACCCTATGGACCATAGCCCACCAGGCTCCTCTGTCCTTGGGATTCTCCAGGCAAGAATACTGGAGTGGATTGCCAGGACCCCTCCAGGGGATCTTCCTGATCCAGGTATCAAACCTGCTTCTCATCATGTCTCCTGCACTGCAGGCAGGTTCTTTACCACTAGTGCCACCTGAGAAGCCCACAAGTATAGGCCACCAAACTTTGCATTGTGCTCTGCCATATAATGTTGCTTATTTTCATAGAAAATAAAGTTCGCCCTGCCAACTCTTTGAGAAAAACTAGTATTCCAGGAAGGTGTTCTGTGTGTAGCCTGGTACATAAACCCTCAGTGTGAATTAATTGAAGAGAAACCATTTGAACGTTTTCAAGAAAGGGAATGAGAGAATCAAGTTTGGTGTAGTTTAGTTGCTCAGTCGTGTCCAGCTCTTATGATCATGGACCACCAGGCTCCTCTGAGTTAAATCACTCTTACTTCTCTGTGGGCGTGAATGGAGGAAGCAGGGAGACTAATTCAGAGGCTAAAGGAACACTCCAGATGGGAGACAATGTGAACCTGAGGCAGGCCTGGGAAAACTGGAAGGAAAGAAAAGGATCCAGTTCAAGCAATGCTTGGGAAGTCAACTGACCAGCACTGGGAAACTGATCGCTTAGGGGTGGTTGCAGGAGATAGAAAAGTTGAGGAATATTACCAGAATTTTTAGAATGGATGGTTGGGCTACCAACTGGGATAGAATATGAAGCTGGAAGAATGCTTTCGGGGTGAAACAATGAATTCAGTATTGGATGTGGAGTTTGATTCCCACGAATGTCTCATGGAAATGACTATAAGAAAGTTGGATTTTCAAGCCTGTTGCGGGAAGTGCTGTAGACTGGGAATAAATATTGCCCATTATTGGAATGCAGGCGATGCTTGAAGTGGAAGGAATGGATGAGATGTTGAAGAGGAGCAGGGAAGGGAGTTGGGAAGAGCAGCAGCCCAAGGATGGACTCCAGGAGATAGCTCAACCTAGAGTATGGGCGAAGGTATGGACTCCAGGAGACAGCTCAGTCTAGAGTATGGGCGAAGGTATGGACTCCAGGAGACAGCTCAATCTAGAGTATGGGCAAAGGCATGGACTCCAGGAGACAGCTCAGCCTAGAGTATGGGGAAGGGTATGAACTCTAGGAGACAGCTCAGCCTAGAGTATGGGCGAAGGTATGGACTCCAGGAGACAGCTCAACCTAGAGTATGGGCAAAGGCATGCGGGCCTTCAGAACATCGAAAGGGGCCCAGGGAAGTATGCGAAGTTTCTTAGCTACTCTCTTGTGGAGCAAACAAATGGGCAGTTGCTGAAGCCTCATTTATTCATTCAAGAAATATTTATTAAATATCCCTGGATATGTTGCAACATTTCCCACTACTTATTTGGTGACTGGCATCAGATGCCCAGATGGTTGTATTGTTGAAAACACGTACAATTAGCTCCTTGGTGGGAAGAAATGGCTCTAAATAAGGTCCCTTAGCTCATAGCAGGAAGACCCAAGACATTGAGCGTGAAGTCAGCAAAGCTGTTGTGAAGCTCAGCCAGATGGGGACTGGGGATGAGGGTCGTGTGTGGCAAACAGGCCGGCCTGAGGGACACACGTGTTGGGTACTGGAGGCGTGCTGGGTGGCTTCTGTCGCTGAACCACAAGCAAGTCTGGTGCGTGGCTGGCAGACGCCGCCTCCAGCACAAGTGTCTGAATCCCCCCTTAAGCCATGGAAGCTGCGCTTGCCGCTTTCCTCCCCCAAAGCAGCCTTTACAATCTGTTCAGCGCTGTCTCTACGCTTGGGAGAATCTGGAGGAACTATGATTCACCGTCTGTGAGGCTATGGCAAAGACAGACTACTGTCCTACTTTTGGAAAATGATGAGGAAAGAAAATAGTCTCTTCCTTAGAAGTAGAGTTTACTTCATATAGTAGGTTAGAGGACAGCTAACTGCTGGCAATAATTTTCAGTCCCATCAAATATGTTCACAGAGATTTCAAGGATAAAATTCTCAAACAGAAAATGTGTTTTAAAGAAGAAAGTCTTAAAACAAAAATGGCTTTTTTTTTTTTTAACAAATGAACAGTTGTTGATTTCTTTTGTAAGCACCCTTCCATTTTTGTTTCTTGCACTGAACTCCTTTAAAAAACTTTTTATAAAAGAGATGGTCATGTATCAGCTGCTTTAAATACATTCATTTGATCCTCAAATACTTGTGATACTGGCATTATCTCTACTTCACAAAGGAGAAGACAGGCACTCAGAGAGGCCATTTACACTGTGTGTTTCTCTAAGATGCTGAACCCATAGACTCGGGGTCCACATTATTCTACCAAACTGCACTTCATGGTACTCTGCACTTTCCACACTGGATACTACTGTGCGTGCTATGTTGCTTCAGTTGTGTCTGACTCTTTGTGACTCTATGGAGTGTAGCCCACCAGGCCCCTCTGTCCATGGAATTCTCCAGGCAAGAATATTGGAGTGGGTTGCCATGCCCTCCTCCAGGGCGTCTTCCTCACCCAGGGATCAAACCTGTGTTTCTTATGTCTCTGGCATTGGCAGGCAGGTTCTTTATCTGCCACGAGCACCACCTGGGAAGCCCAGATACTACTGTATAAATATATAGATTTGGATTTGGGGGCCATGGCACCTAACCAATTTCACATTTGAGTCAAGAACCTGGTATGGGACTGTCAGGAAACAGAGTGGCTAAATGCTCTGTTATCTGCCAGGTACACCATGGGAGGGATGGAGGGAAAGTTTAGAGCATGTGGCCCATGCCTCTTCTTGTTTCTCCCCACTGTCAAAGATCCATCATGGGAGACTGGGAATGCCAAGGAGGGGGAGGAGAGCCAGCCCCTCACGTTGGACTTGGGTGCTGGGTCACCACTGTGGGGTGGCACCAGGCAGGATCAGGAGGATGGGTGTAGGATCATGTTGTGCTAGGCTCCTCGGGGTCCAGTAGGTCAAGGCCTGTCTTTAGTCTTCAAGCTGAGTCAGAAAAGACAAAATTAGAATATAGAAGAAGGCATGTAAACTGATTTCAGGCAGGACTCCGTTTAAGTAGAGCTTGCTCCCATTGGACAGTAGAGTTTAACTGACAGCTGCTAACTAGAGTCCATCACCTGCCTCCCCTGTTGGTGATAGCATTAGGGGGGGTTTGGCATTGGGAGGTTTCTTGGAGTTGATTGATCTTTGATTTTTATGTTTTCTTATTCCCCCACCCCAGCTTTTTTTTTTTTTTTTTTTCCTTTTTTACAGTCTTGTTACAGGAAGACAAATTGTGAGCAGGGTCTAGGCCTGCCCTCAGTTTCTGATCAAAGTATATCATAAAACCTCAAATATAATTATAAGCTAAGTATGTGTAGATGTTTGCTTACTTCATTACAAAACATAAGGTTAAATTCTGCTGACTGCTAAATGTCTTTTGCATTAAAAAAAAAAAAAAACCCACCCATCATCCTGTGGGCATCTTCACAATGCACAGTACTATAACTGTTTTCAGTGTTTGCTTGTTGAGGAGATCCCCAGTTACTACATGGACATTACCTTACTAAAGCTTCTTGACCTAGTTGAACCATAATGTATTCTGGGCATTTGCCAAATAAGTCTTTGCTTCACTGTTTTTGCTGTCCTTGTAACCCTTTAGGGCCTGAAAAACTGTGGCCTGGCAACTTTTTTCTCTTGTTTCTTTTTTGCAAGACTGAATATGCAATGTGGTTTTGCAGATCTGGTGGCAAGAGATTGGCTAGCTTCCATACTCATTTGAAAATCTCTATTGGTGCCTCTGCTGGAGGGGTTTTGATTCACCATCTCTAATCTGCCTTTCTGAAAGATTTAGTGACCAGATGTCCAGGATCAGTGAGGAAGATCTTGCCTGCCAGAGTCTATATTTTTTCCCTGTCATCCTGCTGGCCCAGGGATTTGGAAATCCCCATCAAGAGTTGATGGTTGTGGATGTCTCTAGTAGAAATATTGCTAAGCAGAACCTACATTATTAGACTAACGCAATCCTAATTCATTTAAAACTCCTTTGACTTCATCTTTACAAATTCTTTTTTTATCAACTTTCTACAATTAACTATCTTTTCTGTTTTTCTATTTCAAGTCTGTTCGTAACTCTTCTTATCTTTGACTTTATTTCTTCCCAGCAACAGAGATATGTCTATGGTGATCCCACTTTGCTATTGCTTTCTTGACATGCTTGATGTAATCTTGCTAAGCAAGTGACCTTGCTACTCAAGGTGTGGTCCTTGAACCATCAGTATCACCTGTGAGTCTGTTAGAAGTGCAAGGGGACATGGAATATTGGTTAAAGAGTACAAAGTTTTAGTTATGCAAGGTGAATAATTTCTGGAGATCTAATGTACAGTGACTATAATTAACAACACTGTATTGAATATTTGCAATTTTCTAAGAGGATACATCTTGAGTGTTTTCATCACACACACACACACACACACACACACACACACAAATGGTAACCAAGAGAGGTGATAGATATCACCTTAATTAGCTTGATTGTGGATATTACTTCAAAATGTACATGTATATCAAAAAATCAAATTGTACACCTTAAATATATACAATTTGCATTTATCAATTTTATCTCAAGAAAGTTATAAAAAAGGAAATAAAAGAAATGCAGGACCTCAACCCTCACTTTAGATCTATTGATTCAGAATGTGTCTTTTTGTAAGATCTACAAGTGATATGTATATATATATGAAAGTTTGAGACACTGTGTCAGAGTGGCCTTGCAAACTCAGTTTCTTTTAACAACCTGGACACAGACGGGAGTTACCAAATATTTTATACTTTGTGATGAGCTGGGGTAACTATTGACTTTTACAGCTGTGGAGTGGAGCACCAGAGAGAAAAACTGTGTGGTTGGGTTGGAACTGTGTTCCTAAGGTAGTGGTCCTGCCATGGTTCTGGATAAGTGGATGATCTGCTGATTTTCATTATTTGTGCCAATCTGATTTTGCCCTGGCATACTTGTGCAGCAAGGCAGTGAAGTTACTGCAGTAGGAAGCTACATTTCAAATGAGAAAAAAGTGTCACTTTAGAGCAAAACACCACAGAATGGTGGGGAGACAAACAGATGTCTCAATTTCAACTACAAGTGCTAAGTGACACATTTCACAAGGCAACCAGATGCTCTGTTTCATCCATGTAACATTATTCCCCATAAGATGGTGAAGTGGGTGAGCAAGCCCCATAACTCTGGGGCTGGCGGGTGCCTCGATGTGACAGCCTTGTCACAGGAAGCAGAGTTCATAATTGCTTTTTTTTCAAGTTAACAGTTTCAGCAGTTTTATAGACACATTTCCACAAACTGTAAAAGTTCAACAGAAATTTACCATGACAGTGCACCTCAAACTTTAATATGAAGTTTAAAGGCATGTGAATCTCTGGGGATTTTGATAAAAGTGCAGATTCTGATTCTGTAGGTCTAGGATTCTAAGCCTGAGGTTCTGAGTTTTGAATAGGCTCCTGGGTGATGCTGATATAGCACTTTGAGTAAAAAAGAATTGTGGTAAAGTCTTGCCTATTCTTCCCTAAACAGGAATTTCTCACTGAGGGACAATTAGCATTTTCAGATTCAATGTCACCTGAGCTACTTTTCATTTTAGAATGAGCTTAGGAAGTTTAGTAAGATTTAGGAGAGTACTTGTAGTTCCTTTTTTAAAATTAAACTTCATATCTCTTGCTACCATAGACTCATCCAGAACAGAAAGACAAAGTACCTTAGCCTTCAGTCTCTTTTGCCTCCAATCCATCCTGAACACTGTCACCGACATAATCTTCCTGAAACACTGCTTTCACCATGTCACATCTCTGCTCAAGAATTTACAGTCGTTTCCTATTTTCTATTGGATCAGGTCTAAATTCATCTGCCAAGTTTTCAAGGACTCTCATAACCTGGCTTCACTCTATTTATTCAATCTTATTTTCTCCCACTCCTCAGCGGGAACTCTCCCTGTCACTCGGGCCTGCCTCTGTGTCCCTCCCCTTCCATTGCCAGATCATGCTGTGCTATGGTTTACCTGAATCCTTCTTGATTTTAGTTCAGTTGCTCAGTCGTGTCCAACTCTTTGCAACCCCATGGACTGCAGCATGCCAGGCTTCTCTGTCCAACACCAACTCCCAGAGCTTGCTCAAACTCATGTTCATCGAGTTGGTGATGCCATCCAACCCTCCTGTCCTCTGTCGTCCCCTTCTTCCTCTGCCTTCATTCTTTCCCAGCATCCGGGTCTTTTCCAATGAGTCAGTTCTTTGCACCGGGTGGTCAAAGTATTGGAGCTTCAGCTTCAGCTTCAGCATCAGTCCTTCCAATGAATATTCAGGACTGATCTCCTTTAGGATTGACTGGTTGGATCTCCTTGCTGTCCAAGGGACTCTCAAGAGTCTTCTCCAACACCGCAGTTCCAAAGCATCTTAGTTTCAGTAGTAGAACTCAAGGGCTCTACGAGTGACATTGTCTCTCACTTTTTCAGATCACAGTGATTAACATCTTTCTTTGAATTTCTATGTCCAAACAGTTCAGCACTGAATTTAAATTTAAAATTGCTTTGTGAAGTGGGTTGAACACTGTCCCTCCTCCAAATTCACACCCACTTGGAACCTCAGTTGTGACCTCATTTGTAATTTACAAATGATATATGTTTGCTGATATAAAGTTAGCATGAAATCATCCTGGATTAGGGTCATCTCTAGCTTTAGTGACTGTTGTCCTTAAGAGAAAGGGAGAAGACACAGAGACACACACAGGGAAGAAGGTCACATGAAGACCGAGGCAGGGACTGGCCACAAGCCAAGGAGGGTGAGGAGCATCCAGGAAGTCTGGAGGAGGCAAGAAAAGGAATTTCCCTAGCATCTTTGGAAGGAGTGTGGCCCTACTAATACCTTGATGAGGGCCTTCTGACCTCCAGAACTGTGGGAGAGTAAAGTTTCATAGTTTAAAGCCATCAAATCTGTACTAATTTGTTATAGCAGCCATTGGAAACTAATATACCACGTATTTATTTATTTTTATTGTATGTATGTTAGCCTTGGCTATTTAATGACAACCCAGGTCCCTGGAGAGGAAAACCTATAGTTTTCTAATAGTCTCTATAACTCATTACATGGCAATAAAACAAGAAAGTAAAAATATCAGTTGAAATATATCATACATAGAGTATAAGATCTTAAATGTACAGGTTGGAAACTTTTAAAAAAGTAAACACACTGGTCGATTTACTACCTGGATCAAGGTGGAAGACTTTCGTTGCACCCAGAAGCCTCCTTTGTATTACTTCCCAGTTAGACCCACTAATCTAACTTTAATCACTGTACGTTAGTCTTGCCTGTTTTTGAATTTTATATAAATGGAATCATACAGAAGCTTCATTCCATCCACTCTGTGCTGGGAGATTCATTCATATTGTGGCATATAGCTGTTTATACTTGTTCATTAAATTTATATAGCTCCATCAGCAGACGAATGGATAAGAAAGCTGTGGTACATATACACAATGGAGTATTACTCAGCCATTAAAAAGAATACATTTGAATCAGTTCTAATGAGGTGGATGAAACTGGAGCCAATTATACAGAGTGAAGTATGCCAGAAAGAAAAACACCAATACAGTATACTAACACATATATATGGAATTTAGAAAGATGGTAATGATAACCCTGTATGCGAGACAGCAAAAGAGACACAGATGTAAAGAACAGACTTTTGGACTCTGTGGGAGAGGGAGAGGGTGGGATGATTTGGGAGAATGGCATTGAAACCTGTATACTATCATGTAAGAAACGAATCACTAGTCTAGGTTTGATACAGGATACAGGATGCTTGGGGCTGGTGCACTGGGATGACCCAGAGAGATGACATGGGGAGGGTAGTGGGAGGGGGATTCAGGGTTGGGAACACATGTACACCTGTGGTGGATTCATGTCAACATATGGCAAAGCCAATACAGTATTGTAAAGTAAAGAAATTAAAAAATAAATAAAAATAAACACAGAAAAACCAAAAAAAAATTCACTTGAGTCAATTCCAGTTTTGTCTATTATGATAAATTTTGGTACAAACATTACTGTACTGCATTTTGTTGGGTCTATATTTAGGAGTGGATTGCTGAGGTATGGGGTTATTTATTACTGCATAGTCCAGCAGTTTGTTCCTTTTTTATCTCTGAGTAGTATAGCATTGTTATGAATATACCATAATTTGTTTACTTGTTCAGCTGTTGATGGACATTTGAATTCTTTGCAATATAGGACATATATTTTCATTTCTCTTGAATGTGGAATATTCAAGAATAGAATTGCAGTGAGCATTTATTTAACTTTATAAGAACCTGTCCAAATGCTTTCCAAAGTGGTTTTGCCATTTTATACTTCCACAGCAAAGGAGGAGAATTTTAGTAGTTGCACATCCTCACCAGCACTTGGTGTTGTCAGTTTTCCTAGTAGGAAGCATTTACATGAGTGTGAAATGATATATTTCATTGTGCTTTAGTTTGAATTTCCCTTTAAATTTCTCTAAATGTGTAATTGGGGCTTCCCAGGTGGTGCTAGTGGTAAAGCACCTGCCTGCCAATGCAGGTTAGACTTAAGAGACATGGGTTTGATACCCGGGTCAGTAAGATCCCTGGAGGAGGGCATGGCAACCCACTCCAGTATTCTTACCCAGAGAATCCCATGGACAGAGGAGTCTGGCAGGCTGTAGCCTGGCTGGAGTCTGGCAGGGTCGCACAGAGTCGGACATGACTGAAGCTACTTAGCATGCACACATGCAAACGAGTAATTATATTGGGCACATTTTCATGTTCTTATCAACCACTTATATACTTATTTTTTATATGAGTATAAAATGTCTGCTTATGTCTCTGCCCATAAATTTTATTATTTGTCTTTCCCTGGTGGACTTATAGGAGTTCTTTAATATATTCAGTATCCAGTCTTTGTCAGACAGCTCTACTACAAGTCTGCGGCCTCCTTTTTCATTTTCTTAATAACGTTTTTCAAAGAGTAAAAGTTTTGAATTTTTATGAAGTCCAATTTACCAGGTTTTCTTTCACAATTTATTTTTGTGCTCTGTCTTAGAAATCTTTACCTGCCCCAAGATTATGAAGACTTTCTTCTAGAAGGTCTACAGGTTTATCTTTTATATTGAAATCTATGGTCCATTTTGAGTTTATCTATCTGTGTGGCAGAAGATAAGAGTTGATGTTCTTTCTGTCTCTCTCTATATTATATCCTATATACTCAGTTTTTGTAGCAACATATGTTGAAAAGACGATCTTTTCCTTATTAAATTCCATTGGCATCTTTGTTGAAAGTCAGCTGACTACCTCTGTGCATCTATTTCTAGTCTCTGTTCTGTTCCACCGATCTGTCTGTTCCCACCTAGTACTGCATTCTCTATTACTACAGCTCTAAAATGTCTTAAAATTAGGTAGTGAAACATCCCTTCTTTTTCAAGATAATTTTGGCTGTTGCATTTCCATACAAATTTTAGATTCAGTTTGCTCATTTCTATAAAAAGGCCTGTTGGGACTGCATTGAATATATAGATGAATTTGCATAGAAGGCTTCCCTGGTGGCTCAGAGGTTAAAGCGTCTGCCTCCAATGCGAGAGACCCGGGTTTGATCCCTGGGTCAGGAAGATCCCCTGGAGAAGGAAATGGTAACCCACTCCAGTATTCTTGCCTGGAGAATCCCATGGATGGAGAAGCCTGGTAGGCTACAGTCCACGGGGTAGCAAAGAGTTGGACACGACTGAGTGACTTCACTGTCGTGCCTTAATAATATGTCTTCCATTTCACAGAATGTGATATATCCTTATACTCATATAGATTTTTTAAAAATTTCTTTTTGCAATGTTTTGTAGTTTTCAGGGTAAAGATATTACACACGGGAATTTATATCTAAAAAATTGTTTTGATGCTACTGCTAACAGCATTGTGATATTGTGATTTATAAGGAAAAAATATATTGGGTCATTCAGATGACCAAAATATACTTCTCACCTATACTTTTTCTCTGTCCAAGGTCTTTGTTCCTAGCTTTCAGTTCCTAAAACCCTTGAAGTTCCCAAATGTTGAGTGATAAAAGTGTCCTTTATATGTTAATGAGGGACTCTTAGGAAGCACTTAATAATGGATGCTGCTTGCCAGTGTGGCCAACCCTGTGATTAGAGGGTTAGAACTCACAATCTCCCGCACTCCACCTCTGGGGAGGTTGAATCAATCACTCATGGTCAATAATTTAATCAGTCATGGCTTGTATAATGAAACTTCCATAAAACCCAAGAGGACGGGGTTTGGAGAGCTTTTGGGTTGATGAAAAGGTGGAGGTTTGGGGAGACTGGCATGCTCTAGAGATCCTGGAAGCTTAGTGTCCTTTCCCGTTCCTTGTCCTGTGCATCTCTTCCATCCTTGATTATTGTATCTTTTTTAGTAAACTGCTAGTCCATATGTTGCAGGGAGGGGGACCCCTTCCAAGGCTCAAGAGTGGGCTTTTGCATAACACTCAGAAATGAATTGTCTGAGGAGACACATGTGTGGACAAAGCAAAGGGCTTTATTGTGAAGGGACACCTGGGGGGAGGGCTGGAGGGTAAGGGAATCCAAGAGAACTGCTCTGCCATGTGGCTTGCAGTGTCAGGTTTTATGATGATTGGATTAGTTCTGGGCTGTCCCTGGCCAGTCACTCTGACTCATGGTCCTTCCTGGTGGTGCACCCATCACTCAGCTAAGATGGGCTCCAGAGAGGATTCTGGAAAGGAAATGGCAACTCACTCCAGTGATCTTGCCTGGAGAATCCCAGGGCCGGGGGAGCCTGGTGGGCTGCTGTCTCTGGGGTCACACAGAGTCGGACACAACTGAAGCAACTTAGCAGCAGTAGCAGCAGCAGCAAATTAATTGAACCCGAGGAGGGGATGCTGAGAACTTCTGATGTATAGGCAGATGGTCAGAAATACTGATAACAACCTGGAATTCTGATTGGTGTCTGAAGTCCAAAGAGGGGTTTATTGGGACCTCCATTCTATAATTGATTGCTTCTGACCACATCAGGGGTTGGGACTAGCATCTAAAGGTTAAATGGGGGGCACTCTTATAGGACTAAACTCTTAACTTACAGAATCTGATGCTATCTCTGGGTAGATTTAGAATGGACTTGAATTCTCAGACAACAGCACTAGTGAATTTGCTTGGTGCTGTGTACCTCTCCGCCTCCTCAATGAAACTGGTTGCAGACCAATTTAGTATTATTTGTTAAATTTTACTTTTCATTTATCTGTTGCCCTTACATAGAATTATATTGCTTTTAAATATTGATATTGTTTATTGAAGGTTTCACAGGTGGCTCAGTGGTAAAGAATCTGCCTGCCAATGCAGGAGACCCGGGATCTTCCTGGGTCGGGAAGATCCCCTAGAGGAGAAAATGGCAAACCACTCCAGTATTCTTGCCTGAAGAATCCCATGGACAGAGGAGCCTGGCTGGCTACAATCCAAAGGGTCTCAAAGAGTCAGACATGACTGAGTGGCTGAGCATGCATTGTGTCTTGAGACCTTGCTAAGTACACTCATTAGTTCTAAGGGTAAATAGCTTCCTCAGAATTTTCTATCTATGCAAACAAGTTGTCTGATAATATACACAGATTTCCTTTTTACTTTGCAATCTCTATGATTTTAATATCCTTTACTTGCTTTGTTTCTTAGTGTAGACCCTCCTAATCTAGGAATAGAAATGTTGAGAGCAGAGATCCTCGCTTTGTTTTCTGTTTTAGAGGGAAAGCATTTTTTTTTAAACCATTAAATGTGAACAGGTTTTCAATTCAGTTTAGTCACTCAGTCATGTCCGACTCTTTGTGACCCCATGGACTTCATCACACCAGGCTTCCCTGTCCAACACCAACTCCCAGAGCTTGCTCAAACTCTTTTCCTTGAGTCAGTGTTGCCATCCAACCATCTCATCCTCTGTAGTCCCTTTCTCCTCCTGCCTTCAATCTTTCCCAGCATCAGGGTCTTTTCCAACGAGTCAGTTCTTCACATCAGGTGGCCAAAGTATTGGAGCTTCAGCTTCAGCTACAGTCCTTCCAATGAATATTCAGGATTGATCTCCTTTAGGATGGACTGGTTGGATCTCCTTGCAGTCCAAGGGACTCTCAAGAGTCTTCTCCAACACCACAGTTCAAAACCATCAATTCTTCAGCACTCAGGTTTCTTTATGGTCCAACTTTCACATCCATACACGACTACTGGAAAAACCATAGCTTTGACTGTACAGACCTTTGTCAGCAAAGTAATGTCTCTGCTTTTTAATACACTGTCTAGGTTGGTAGCTTTTCTTCCAAGGAGTAAGCATCTTTTAATTTCATGGCTGCAGTCACCATCTGCAGAGATTCTGGAGTCCAAGAAAATAAAGTTTCTCATTGTTTTCATTGTTTTTTCATCTATTTGCCATGAGATGATGGGACAAGATGCCATGATCTTAGTTTTTTGAATGTTGAATTTTAAGGCAGCTTGCAAATGGGTTTTAATCTTTGTTAAATGACTTCATCTATTGAGGTGACCATATTCTAGTGATGTAGCAAAATACATTAATTGATGAACTAATGTTGCATTATTGGGATCAGTTCTATTTGTCATGCTTTATTTTATTTTTCATATATTTCTGGATTTGATTTGCAACTATATCACTGAATAATTTTGTACTTAGGATCTTAAGGTACATTAGTTTTCTTATATTGCTTTTGTCAGATTTGACATCAGCTTACTAAACTTATAAAATGAATGAGGAGTGCTTACTTTTATATTTTTTTAATTTATTTTTTTATTGAAGGATAATTGCTTTACAGAATTTTGTTGCTTTCTGTCAATCCTCAACATAAATCAGCCATAGCTATACATATATACCCTCCCTTTTGAACCTCCCTCGCATCTCCCTCCCCATTTGAGCTTCCTGAGCTGTACAGCAAATTCCATTGGCTATTTATTTTACATGTGGCAATGTAAGTTTATATGTTAGTTGCAAGAATTGGTTTAAGTTTAGTATTATTTTTCCTTTACATGTTTGATTGAATCCATTACTGATGCCATATCAGCCTTGGGTTTTCTTTGTAGGAAGGTTTTAAATGACAACTTCAATTTCAAAAGCAAATATCAGACTATTTAGATTTTGTATTTGTTTTTGGTTGACTTCAGAAAGTTGTTTTTTCTTAAAAAATCTGTACATTTAATTTAAATTGTAAAATTTATTAGCATAGTATTCATAATAGTATCATTAATCTGCGGGACGGTGTGGCAAAGTCCCTGCTATTATTCCTTGAATTGGTAATCTGTTCTCTCTCTCTGCCTCTCTCTGTGTCACTCTGAATCTTAGTAGAGGTTTGTCATTTTCATTAAATCTACAGTGGGTAAAGTGAAGAAATTTCAGGAGAGATCTGGAAACTCTAAAAAAGACCTAAGTGAAAATCCCAGGATGAATATAATCTCTGAAAGTAAAAACAAATGAGTGCATAGGATTAAGAGGTTAGATTCAACAGAAGACAGTTCAATAGGAATTATTCAAAGAAAACACACAGAGAAAAAATATTTAAAACAGAAAAGAAACCGCATGGAATTTCAATGACCTAGGTAAAATTATGAAGCAATCTGTTACTTGTATAACTGAAACTTAAAGAGAATCAGAAAAAAATGTTTTTGTTGTTTATTCGCTAAGTTGTATCTGACTCTTTTGCAACCTCATGGATTGTAGCCTGCCAGGCTCCTCTGTCTATGGGATTTCCCAGGCAAGAATACTGAAATGGGTTGCCATTTCCTTCTCCAGGGGATCTTTCTGGACTAGGGACTGAACCCATGTCTCCTGCATTGGCAGGTGGATTCTTTACTGCTGAGCCACCTGGGAGGCCACCACTGAGCCACCAGAAAAAATAACTGACTCCAGTGTTTTTGAAATATGATTAACCCCCCCCCCCCACACACACACACATATCAGGAAAGTTCAATCATGGAAGTTAGAGAAAAGAATCTGAAACAGAGAAAAACACAGTCTACATATAGGAAAATATTACGCATGAGTGATAGCTGACTTCTCCTCAGGAACAGTAGAAACCAGACAATGATGGAGTAGCATCTTTACAATGCTGAGAGAAAACAGCCATCAACCTAGGATTCTATATCTAGGGAAAATATGTTTCTAAGTTGAAGGAGAAACAATGACATTTTCAAATAAAACAGAATTTGTCAGCAGTGGAACCCATGCAAATGAAACGCTAAAGGAAGTTCTCCTGGTTGGGAGGAGTTGCTGACATAGAGGAAACTCGGATCTAGAAGAAAGAGTGAAAAGTCTGACCATGTCAGCCATGAGTCTCTAGGAAGAGCAGTGTTCAGCTGTGTGGCTGAAAGTGTCCAGTGGTGGCTATGCCAGGGCTGGTGTCCTTAGCAAATTTGTCCTGTGGCAGAATCTCAGTAGTGCTTTGTCTCAGTTATTTCTTCCATAATCAGATTCTCTAGCATTCATATTCATTCTTTGAGCTACCTGGTAAATGCCCAATGAATTTCTTTTCTGTTCCTTTCCTGTTGACTGTAACCAAGAAGTACGACTGTATTTACTATAAGAGATAATGCATTACCAGGGTTTAAAGAGGTCACATATTTAAAGTTCTCAGTAGGCTACCTGGCACATAAAATATACTTAATTTATATTAGTATCATTATCATTCACTTAACAAATACTTTCTAAATACTGACTGCCAGACACTCTTCTAGGTGTCTTGCATTCAACAGTGAGCAAAATATGGTCTCTAACTTTGCAGAGCTCATATTCAACTAGGGACACAGAAACAATAAAATGTAAACATGGCATTGAGTAAATTATCTAGTGATTAAAAGGTGATAAGTACTGTGTGAAAAAGGAAAAGTAGAGTAGGAAAAAGAGAATCAGAAACACCAGGGACCAGTACATTGCAATATTATGCGGTATGGTCAAGGTCAGCCTCATTGAGAAAGTATTCAAACAAGGACTTACAGTAAATAAGGGAGTTGATCATGGAGAGAAAATAATTGATGCTAATGCTCTGAGGCAGGAGAGTGGAAGGCAGGAGCAACAGTGTAGGGTATGGGCGAAGTAGAGTGAGGGAAGGAGAGAGTAGTTGGAAATGAGTTTACTGTTATTCCACATCTCTCTAGCATGACTCTGGATACTCTACACATCTTCCTTTTTTTTTTTCTGAATCCATTGAACAAATATTTATTTGTATTGGAAATCATGGAACAAGGACTAAAAATATTTTACTCTTTTTTGTACTATTAATGTCTTTCAGTATACACTAAACATAAACTAAATGGTGCTTATTGAATAAAATGAATTTACAGATGGCCCTACTTCAATTGTCCAATTCACGTTTTGTATGTAGACAAAATCTACTTGCTCAGTGTGTCTAGGCTTTAAGTTGTTTAGTGTCAAAGCCTGTTACAGTCTTGTTTGCTGATACTTTCCCAGGTCTATCTCAGAGCCTAGGATATGGAGATGCCCAGTAAGAGAATATGAAATGAATGAAGCCACAATTTCCTGGTCAAAGAATCATTATCTATATATCTATCATCTATCTATCTATCTTTATGAAGCATATATATATGGCAGTTTTAAAAGTTGATTTCAAACTGTTAAGTGGACTCCACATTCTATTAACTGAGCATGCAGCATTAGCAGGAACATGACTCCATTCTCTTCAGGTCCCTAAACCTTCACTGCTTCCATGACAACTCCCACTACAGTGTGACAACAGGTAGATGATTGACAACCATGGGATTAAAACAGTGATTGTAAATGGTAAGTCATTTTTCCATCATAGTCCACCTTGTCTCATCAGGACAGAGGTGGGTTTCCTGCCACACAAGATAGACCCTTGAGAAATAGGATTAGTGCCCAGAGTCTATTGATTTCCTTACTTTGTACATTACTTGTTGTAATTTCCAAGTTGGCATATTTATGAACACTGAATATTACATTAGAAATTGTATTTTTCTTCTATATTGCTTTGCTTGAGAACATTACAATAAATTGCAAATTTGTGCATCTAAAACATATTACAAATAAGATGTATGCTATTCACATTCCACTTAATATATATTGTACTGCTATTCATTAGGAAAGATTTTTGGGGTAATTTGCCCCTAAGATCAATAGTGGAATAGGGAGGAATCTCCTAGTCCAATTTAACAGAATGGCAATGATTTAACAGTAACCTTGACAGGGCTCTCAGAGAAAATAATTACCATTTCCATCACTGTTTAAGATAGCTTGTTAGGTACAAAATATGTGAGTAAGTTAGACATCATGAATTACTAACTGTTCGAGATTGTCTTAGGAAGAGAGGATAATTTCTTATACCGAAAGGTAGGGGAGGCAGAAAGAGGTATTCAGTCCTGAAGATGCTGCTAATAACACACAAGAGAACAAAAGGTTTCAGCTAAGACTATGAGATAGTAGTGACCACAAAATAATCACATTGCTGAAACAAAGATGGGTTAATGAAATGATACTTTGTAAAACCAGTAAGAACATAATTAAAGAAGTGAGTCTTGAAAGCTAAAGCAAAGCATAAAGAAATAATGAAAGCATAATTGACTACTGAATGAACAGAAGTCCCTGTGGGTCTTAAAAGTATTAGAAGCTGAACTGATCTGGAAGATAGTGAACAGCTTGGGTGACTTCCCTGTTTCCAGACTGACTGCCAAATGGGCCCACTAGCTCAATCTTTTCAGAAGGTCTGAAAATCCTATATCCTGTCACTTCCATTTCAGTGATTTTTGATGACTGAAAAAGTTTCTAGTTGATACAGTTTATATCATTTCAGCAGCTACTGCTGTTTTGCAACCATTTTGGTACTTTTTGAGGCATGCTTTCTATTTCCTTTGTACCAGGCTCCTTCACTAAGTTTCTCCTTCATCTGTATACTTATACAGATGTTTCCCAAGATTTGTCTTTTCTTGATCATACTCTCGTCTCTTAGACAACATTATTCCTGTGTTTGGCTTTGATTGACAGGTTGTCCTGGTGACTTTCAAAACCATGGTTACAGTTCTGATTGTTCTTGTTATTAAATCAAATTTCTAACTGCCTTCTAGCCACATAGTTTTTCTGCTTCTTATGAATTTTGTTTGTTATATAGTCTCCCTCAAACTGATTCCTCTGTTTGTGTTTTCTATCCTGCTTTTGAGCACCACCATCTTATTCTAACTTTTAATTTGGCTAGCATCTCAAAATAATTTCTTCAACTTTCTTCTCTCTCAGATGCCATTTTGTTGATCTTGTTTACTGTGTCTCTTTGATTTTGCCACCTTATCCCTTCAGTTCCCACTGCCACTTTCCTCGTTCATATCTCGTTCATTTCCTATTGACGTATTTTAAGAGCTTCCACATTGTACTTCTATTAATTCACAGATATGTTCATTCATTAAAACTTTATTGAATGCTGTTATTTACCAGGCATTATTCTAGGCATTCAGGATATAGCTGTGGACAAAACAGACAAAAAATCTCCCTTGTTAAAAGCTTATGCTACAGTGGGACAGGGGAGTCAACAAAAAAATACAACCAAATTCATAATATGTTAGAAAGTAATGAGCAATATGGAGAAAAGTAAAGCGAGACAAAGTGGGCAAGCATTGCTTTTGTATTTATGTCCAGTGAAAACTTCATGGATACGGTGAGTTTTGAGATGAATCCTGAAAGGAAGTAAAGGAATGAGTCATGCATATATTAGGGGCAGTAGCAGATGTGGGGCAGGCTTGGTGTGCTCATTGTTCAGCTCTACCTTCCGTGGCAGGTGGGTCAAGTTTGCTGGACTGGAGTGAAGCAGGAGTGAGAGAAAAGAGGACTTACACTTTTGCTCTGAGCAAGTTAGGATGCTACTCATCAAGTAATCATATAATGCCAGGCTCTATCATAAGTGATATAGAAATATAAACTCATTTAACCCTTAGAACAAACCTGGGAGGTAGGTATTATTCTCATTTTTCCCATTTTACAGATGAGAGACCTGAGGCATGGAGCACCGTAATGGAGCTTGAATTTAAATCAAACCTGCTTAGAGTTCATGCTCTTAGCCACTATACTATTAGATGGATTTGAACATAGAAATGATGTGATCTGTATTCTAAAAAGATTACTCTGAAAGTTCTGTGAATGATAGACTGTCAGGAACAAGGGCGGAGGGAAAGAAACAGTTAAAATACTATTTTAATAGTTAAAGCAGAAATAATGGTGCATTAGACTAGGGAGATGGCCATAGACAACAGTTAATTTGTAACATACTCATTTTTTCTTTTTTCAAAAACAATGGCTTTGTTGAGATATAATTTACATACCATACAATTTTAAAGTGTACAATTCAGTGATTTTTAGTGTATTCACAGAGTTGTGCAACCATCATTATAATCAACTTTAGAATATTTTTATCACACCTGCTAAGAAACCTTATAACTATTAGCTCATTCTCCCTCAAGCTCTAATTTTTGGACTAATGCTTATTTATCTTCTGTCCCTATGAATTTGTCTATTCTAGACATTTTGTGTAAGTGGAGTCATACGATATATGTTCTTTTGTGACTTTTTTCACTTAGCATAATATTTTCAAGGTTCACCCATATTGTGGCAGTATTAATATTTGATTCCTTTTGTGGCTGAATACTATTCCATTGTGTGTATATACCACATTTTGTTTATCCATTCATCAGTTGGTGAACATTTGAATTGTTTCCATTTTTTGGCTATTATGCATGATGCTATTATATACATTCATGTATTAATACAAGAATTTGTGTGGACATGTTTTAATTTCTCTTGGGTTTTTATTCTACTTAAGAACAGAGTGGCTAGGTCATATGGTAAGTATGTTTAACTATTCAAAGACTTGCCAAACTGCTTTCTTCATCAGCTGCCCTAATACATTCCTACCATCACAGGATGAATGTTCTGATTAGCTCATATTCTCATCAACACATGCTATAATCTGACTTTTTGATTTCAGCCATCCTAGGGGGTGTAATGGAGAAGGAAATGGCAACCCACTCCAGTATTCTTGCCTGGAGAATCCCAGGGATGGGAGAGCCTGGTGGGCTGCCATCTATGGAATCGCACAGAGTCGGACATGACTGAAGCGACTTAGCAGTAGCAGCAGCAGCAGGGGGTGTAAAGTGATATTCCACTGGGGTTTTGGTTTGCATTTCTCTGGGTCGAGTGATATTGATCATCTTTTCATATGCTTTTTGGTCACTTGTAAATCTTTGGAGCAATGTTGATTCAGATCTTCGGCCCATTTTAAAATTAGGTTGCCATCTTTCTAAATTCCATATATATGTGTTAGTATACTGTATTGGTGTTTTTCTTTCTGGCTTACTTCAATCTGTATAATCGGCTCCAGTTTCATCCATCTCATCAGAACTGATTCAAATGAATTCTTTTTAACAGCTGAGTAATTTGGCAATGACAACCCTGTATGCAAGACAGGAAAAAAGACACAGCTGTGTATAACGGACTTTTGGACTCAGAGGGAGAGGGAGAGGGAGAGGGTGGGATTATTTGGGAGAATGGCATTCTATCATGTATACTATCATGTAAGAATTGAATTGCCAGTCTATGTCTGACGCAGGATACAGCATGCTTGGGGCTGGTGCATGGGGATGACCCACAGAGATGTTATGGGGAGGGAGGTGGAAGGGGGGTTCATGTTTGGGAACACATGTAAGAATTAAAGATTTTAAAATTTAAAAAAAAAGAAAAAAAAAGAAAATATCTGGAAAAAAAATAAAAAACAAACAAACAAACAAACAAAAATTAGGTTGCATGTGTGCATGCTAAGTCACTTCAGTTGTGTCTGACTCTTTGCAACCCTATGGACTGTAGCCCACCAGACTTCTCTGACCATGGGATTCTCCAGGTAATAATACTGGAGTGGGTTGCCATGTCCTCCTTCAGGGGATCTTCCCGATCCAGGGATCAAACCCTCGTCTCTTATGTTCCCTGCACTGGCAGGGAGGTTCTTTACCACTAGTGCCACCTGTGAAACCCCCAATAGGTTTATTTGTCTTTTTAATATTGAGTAATAAAAGTTCTTTATGTATTCTAGATACAAGTCTCTTATTAGATATGTAATTTGCAAATATTTTCTTCCATTCTGTGGGCTGTCTTTTTCCTTTCTTGATGGTATCTTTCGAAGTGGAAAAATTTAATGCAACTCGAAAGGTAGAGCTGATTGGATTTCTTGACAGATTTTATGTGTAAAGTGCAAGAGAAAGAGAAAAATAAAGAATGAATCCAAGGCTTATGGTTTGAGCAACTAGAAAGTCCACTGAATTTTACTTAGATGGAAAAAGTGTGGGTGTACAAAAGGGAGCATATTTGAGCTAGACTGTGGGTCATGAATTTTAAGCTTGGCTTTGGACATGTCAAATCTGAGATGCCTACAGACATCCAAATGCATGTGTTGAAAAGGCACTTGGGTATGTGAACTTGGGATCTAGAGAGAATTTGGGGTTGCAGATATAAATTTTGAGTGTCAGTCATACATAATACTACCAAAAGAATGATTATAGGTGAAGAAGTAGAAGAGATTCAAGACACAGTTACTGAGGAAACTTGAAAGTGTAGAGATCAGAGTGCAGATAAGGAAGAAGTAGCAAAAAAGGTGAAGGGAGCGTGATGGCAGAGAACCGAGAGAGTAGTGTCCTGGGAAAGAGAAGACAGCACTCCAAGCAGGAAATCATCAATTATGTCAATATAGCTCATTTAGGGATGAGACGACCATTTGTGACCAAGAGCTATTTTGTTGGATTGGTGGGCATAAAAGTTTGTTTGGTGTAGGTTAGAGAGAGAACAAATTTCAGAGTCAGAGACAGCAAATTTAGATGACTATTTTTAACGAGATTATAGCAGAAAAGTCATGTAGTGGCTAGAAGAAATGTTAGGTTGAGTTTCTAGAAGCAGAGCTTGAGATAGAGATTTGGGTATATGTGGTTTACAGAAAGAATGTCTTAGGATGGAAGAGTGAAGATAGCAGTAGAAAGAAGGGGATGGAGCTGTTTAAGGATAAGGTTTAAACTGAGTGTGCTTCAATTTGACCTCATGGGGTACTCTGGAACATGAATTGTACCAATGAGTTGGTCCTACCTTAAAGCAAAGGGCTGAACTTCTGTACTCCCATGTCAGTCTGTCATAGGTGCTGATATAATTCAGTGGGTTACACACCCAGTGGAGGTGTGTGACTTCTTGGGCAAGGCAGCTCCTTTTTGTCTGGGGGCAAGATTCTGAAGACAGTGGTCTATTAGCAACCAACATAGCATCTGGAGATGGGTCCACATTGTTAAATAAACTATCAAGGAGAAGAATCAGTAGCATTCACTCTGGGGGGCAATGGAATCTAGAACATTTCGTTTCTTATTTACTTGGCTAAGGCAGGTCCTAGCTGTGGCCTGTGGAGCCCTCGTTGCATCAGGTGGGATCTCAGTTCAGTGCACGGACTCGAGTTGCGGCACACAGGCTCAGCAGTGGCAGCACATGGACTTAGTTGCCCAACAGCAAGTGGGATCTTAGTTTTCTGACCAGGGATCAAACCTGAGTCCCCTGCATTGTTAAGGCAGATTCTTAAACCTTGGATCACCAGGGAACTTCAAAAATTTTTAAGTAGGAGATATTATAGTATGTTTTTCTTGAATGGCAAAGACATAGGTGGGAGGGAGAACTAATAAATCATGAAAAAGAGAGAGCAACCAATTCTACCTCTACTAATTCTGCTATCCAGCCTTTAAACATTTGGTCATAAATCCATATCCACAATAAGATAAGATACTCTGAAATATCATCCTTATAATAAAACATCTAAAATGCTGAACAAACTTTTAGAAAAGACTTAAAAATAACATTATTAAATGAGTCAAAATGTAAACTTCCACTTATAAGACAAATAAATCATAGGGATATGTGGTATACCATGGTGACTGTAAGAATACTATTTCATACTTGAAAGTTGTTAACAGATCTTAAAATTTCTCATTATAAAAATATTATGTAAGTGTGTATGGTGATGGAGGTTAACTAGAGTTATTATGATCATTTTGCAATACATATACAAAGATTAAATCTTTTTTTGTACATTTGAAATTAATATGTCAGTTATACCTCAATAAAAAATTAAATAACAAAAACACTCCATTGCTAAACATGAAAATTTCAGAAGCCAAACAAACATGTCTACTAATTTTCTTTTCTCTGAACAACTTAATTTACCTTTATGTGCCTTAGTTTTTTCATTTGTAAAATGAAAAAATTATTGTAATATATGTATCTGATAATTTTTAATAATATTTATATGAGATAATATATGAAAAATGCTCAAATAGTGCTTGGCTTCTCTCTTTCTCCTCCTTCCCACCCTTCTTGTATTTTTAGCTGAACCTCCCTCATGTACCTCTTGCAATTTTTTCTTTACTGTTGCTGAAAGATTTGTCACTCTCCATGAAGTGAAGGCGAAAGTTGTTCTGTTGTTCCTGACTCTTTGCGACCCCGTGGACTATACAGTCCTTGGAATTCTCCAGGCCAGAATACTGGAGTGGGTAGCCTTTCCCTTCTCCATGGGATCTTCCCAACCCAGGGATTGAACCCAGGTCTCCCCCATTGCAGGCAAATTCTTTACTAGCTGAGCCACAAGGGAAGCCCAAGAATACTGGAGTGGGTAGCCTATCCCTTCCCAACCCAGGAATCAAACTGGGACCTCCTGCATTGCAGGCAGATTCTTTACCAACTGAGCTATTAGGGAAGCCCCATTCCCCATACAAATTACATTATTTAATGCTGCTCTGTCTTTTTGGGTGTGCTTGCTCCCGTAAAATACTCACAGCCACCTTGACCTTATTCTCCTGAGTCTTGTTCTTTATTAAAAATGATGCTCATGATAGAATGCCATTCTCCCAAATCATCCCACCCTCTCCCTCTCCCTCTGAGTCCAAAAGTCCGTTATACACCGCTGTGTCTTTTTTCCTGTCTTGCATACAGGGTCGTGTATACTATCATGTAAGAATTGAATCGCCAGTCTATGTCTGACGCAGGATACAGCATGCTTGGGGCTGGTGCATGGGGATGACCCACAGAGATGTTATGGGGAGGGAGGTGGGAGGGGGTTTCATGTTTGGGAACACATGTAAGAATTAAAGATTTTAAAATTAAATAAAAAAAAATGATGCTCAGAGGGTTCATGGCCATGATGCAGATTAGGAAGACTCTGAGTTTACCTCCTCCCATCGGAACACTAAAATTGCAATTACATACAGAACAACTATTGATCAGAAAGACTGGAATCTAGCAGGAAACTTGCTCTAAATGAGTTATAAAGAAAACCACAATGAGACAGGTAAGAGGGGTAGTGATGCCATGTAGTCAAAACCCATACTGCCAGGTGGGTGACCCACAAACTGGAGGAAAATGACAACAGCAGAGGTTCTTCCCAAGGAATAAGGAGTATAAACTCAACACTGAGTTCACCAACCTGGAGATTTTGCACCAGGAAGATGAGTGCACATTGAAGAACATTTGGCTTTGAAGGCCAATTGGGCTTATTTTCTGGAGATCCAAAGAGTTGTGGGAAATAGAGACTCTTCTCTGAAAGGGTGCACACAAAATCTTCTATGATCTGGGACCCAAAGCAGAAGCAGTAATTTGAAAGGAGCCAGGTCACCAGCTGGTCTTGGAAAGCCTCCTAGAGAGGCACCTGGAGCTTACCCTGGGGACATAGACACTGGCAGCAGCCACTTTTTGAGCTCCTTTTACCACAAGGACACTGGTACTGGCAAATATCATTTTAGAATTTCCCTCTAGCTTTTTAGCACCTGGAATGAGACTAACCATTGGTCTCATTTAGCACCAGTACTGGCATACCTCAGAGAATCAGCTAGCTGGGTAGGGACACAGCCCCACCCACCAGCAAGTGACCTACCTTAACCTCTTGAAAAGAAAGTGAAAGTTGCTCAGTCATTCCTGACTCTTTGAGACCCATGGACTATAGAGTCCATGGAAGGCCAGAATACTGGAGTGAGTAGCGTTTCCCTTCTCCAGGGCATCTTCCCAACCCAGGAATTGAACCCAGGTCTCCCATATTGCAGGTGGATTCTTTACCAGTTGAGCCACCAGGGAACCCCAAGAATACTGGAGAGGGGAGCCTATCCCTTCTCCAGTGGATCTTTCCCAACCCAGGAATCTAACTGGGATCTCCTGCATTGCAGGTGGATTCTTTATCAACTGAACTATGAGGGAAGCTCAGCCCCCTGAACCCACAGTCATCTCTGAACCTGACTGTTCACCAGAGGGTGTAGGATTTCAGCATTACACACTAGTGTGCTGGCACTGACCCCAAGATCCCTGGGACCCCAGCATCCTGCAGCAAGAGAAACTGCAACCTGGATCTACCCAACAGTGAGCCAGCACTAGCCCTGGAACACACTGAGCCTGAACCCTCCCCACCAACAGACTTTGGGACCCACTGGGCCCCAGTCCCATCTACCAGAAAGCCAATATCAGCTCTGAGATGCCTTGGACACTTCAGCCAGCCACATCAGGACTCAGCTCCACTCACTTGTGGGCTAGTACCAACTGGAAACTGCAGCTAGCTATATCAGGAACCAGCCCAACCAATAATCAGCCTAACACTAGATCTTGAAAGCCCAATCCAACAACCAACTCCTTTAGGGCCTGGCTCCACCCAATGGTGGGCCAGTACTAGACCAGGATCCTCTGGGGCTCTACAGCCAGGTTCCTGGTGACCTGGCCTTGCCAATCAATGACTGGAAGCCTTCACACAAGTCAGGGTCTTATCACCAACCAGACCAGGGGCCAGCCACACCTACCAGACAGCCACAGTAATCATCTCAGCACAACATAGGGACCCATACAGACAACACAAGAGGTACACATTAGAGTATATAGCTCTGGTGACCAAAGGGAAATACCTGGCTGATATCATATGACTGCTCCCCAAAAAGGCCACTTTCCAAGATCTGGAAATGTAACTAACCTACAAAGGCTTAGAAATAAAGAAAGAGATGACAGAAGACTGTTTTCTGAAGGAAAGAACAAGATGCAGACTGATACAGCCACTATGGAGAACAGTATGGAGATTTCTTAAAAAAATAGGAGTAAAACTACCATATGACCCAGCAATCCCACTATTGGGCATATACCCCGAGGAAACCAGAATGAAAAAGACACATGTATCCCAATGTTCACTGCAACACTATTTACAATAACAAGCACATGGAAGCAATCTAGATGTCTATCAGAAGATGAATGGATAAGGAAGTTGTGATACATATACACAATGGAATCTTACTCAGCTATAAAAAGGAATACATTTGAGTCAGTTCTAATGAGGTGGATGAACCTAGAGTCTACTACACAGAGAGAAGTAAGTCAGAAAGAGAAAGAAAAATACCATGAAAGTATTTGTAACTTCCATTTGTAACTCTCACAAATGGAGTGAGAAGTTAGAAGTTTTTATCAAAAGGTTAGAAAACTTAAAGAAGAACCAGAGATGAATACAACAACCGAAATGAAAAATACGTAAAGAGAATTAACAGTAGATTAAATGATGGTGAGGAATGAATCAGTAAAATGGGAACTAGAGAATGGAAATCACTGAAACTGAACAGAAAAAAAGAAAGAAGAAAAAAATGAGGCCATCTTAAGAAATATCCAGGAAAACATAAACCTTAATAACATTCACATTTTAGGGGTCCCAGAAAGAGAAGAGAAAGAAAGGAGCAGAGAACATATTTGGAGGCATAATAGATGAAAATTTTAACCTGGGAAGGAAAACAGACATCCAGGTCCAGGAAACAGAGAATTCCAAACAAGATCAACCAAAGAGGGAAACAACAAGAAACGCTGTAAGTAAATGGTGAAAATTAAAGACAAAGAGAGAATATTAGAGGCAGCAAGAGAAAAGCAACAAGTCACATACAAGGAAATTCCAATAAGACTATTATCTGACTTTTCAGCAGAAACTCTGCAGGCCAGAAGAGAGTGGCATAATATATTTAAAAGCAGTGTCTATTACTTATGATAAAATATTAAAAACTGCCATATATGAGGGCTTAAAAAAAATAAAGTGATAAAAGGAATAAACCTACAACCAAGGATACTCTAATGGCAAAGCTTTTATTCAGATTTAATGGATAGATTAAAAGTTTTACAGACAAGCAAAAGCTAAAAGAGTTCAGCACCACCAAATCGCTTTACAAGAAATGTAAAAAGGTCTTCCAAAGCAAAAAAGAAAAGGCCAAAACTAAAAATATGAAACTGAAGAGAGGAAAAGTGTTAATTGTTGAAGGCAAATATACAACAAAGCTGGATCCACCACATAGAAAGCAAGTAGGAAAGTTAAAAGAGAAAAATAGTAATATCACCCATATCTGCAATTAGAGGTTAAGGGACACACAAAACAAAAGGATTCAAAATATCATGTCAAAAACACTAAACGTTGGGGAGTAAAAAATTCAGGGTTGTTTCAAAATGCATTTGAAATCGGGAGATCAGTAAGCTAAAATAATCACGTACATAAATTAGATTGCTGTATATAAACCTCACGATAATCACAAAACAAAAATCTATAATTGATACACATATAAAAAAGAGAAAGGAATCCAAATATAATGCTCGAGATAGTCACCAAATCACAAAGGAAGAGAACAAAAAAAGAAAGTAACAAAACAGAACTACAAATGACTCAAAGTGATTAAGAAAATAGCAATAAATACACATCTATCAGTAATTAATGTAAATGGAATAAATGCTCCAATAAAAGACATAGAATGGCTGAATGGATTAATAAAAAAGACCCTTGTATATGCTGCCTACAAGAGACTCACTGCATATCTAAAGACACACATAGACTGACAATGTGGAGATGGAAAAAGTATCCCATGCAAATCGAAATGAAAAGAGAGCTGCAGTAGCAATACATGTATCAGACAAAACAGACTTTAAAAAAAGACTGTAACAAGAGACAAAGCAAGATGTTACATAAAAATCAAGAGATCAATTCAAGAGGAAAATGTAACAACTGTTAATATATGTGTAAACTACCGCACAATTGCACTCATCTCACATGCTAGTAAAGTAATGCTCAAAATTCTCCAAGCCAGGCTTCAGCAATATGTGAACCATGAACTTCCTGATGTTAAAGCTGGTTTTAGAAAAGGCAGAGGAACCAGAGATCAAATTGCCAACATCTGCTGGATCATGGAAAAAGCAAGAAAGTTCCAGAAAAACATCTATTTCTTCTTTATTGACTATGCCAAAGCCTTTGACTGTGTGGATCACAATAAACTGTGGAAAATCCTGAGAGATGGGAATACCAGACCACCTGACCTGCCTCTTGAGAAATATGTATGCAGGTCAGGAATCAACAGTTAGAACTGGACATGGAACAACAGACTGGTTCCAAATAAGAAAAGGAGTACATCAAGGCTGTATATTGTCACCCTGCTTATTTAACTTCTATGCAGGGTACATCATGAGAAACGCTGGACTGGAAGAAACACAAGGTGGAATCAAGATTGCTGGGAGAAATATCAATCACCTCAGATATGCAGATGACACCATCCTTATGGCAGAAAGTGAAGAGGAACTAAAAAGCCTCTTGATGAAAGTGAAAGAGGAGAGTGAAAAAGTTGGCTTAAAGCTCAACATTCAGAAAATGAAGATCATGGCATCCGGTCCCATCACTTCATGGGAAATAGATGGGGAAACAGTGGAAACAGTGCCAGACATTATATTTTTGGGCTCCAAAATCACTGCAGATGGTGACTGCAGCCATGAAATTAAAAGATGCTTACTCCTTGGAAGAAAAGTTATGACCAACCTAGACAGCATATTCAAAAGCAGAGACATTACTTTGCTGACTAAGGTCCGTCTAGTCAAGGCTATGGTTTTTCCTGTGGTCATGTATGGATGTGAGAGTTGGACTGTGAAGAAAGCTGAGTGCCAAAGAATTGATGCTTTTGAACTGTGGTGTTGGAGAAGACTCCTGAGAGTCCCTTGGACTGCAAGGAGATCCAACCAGTCCATTCTGAAGGAGATCAGCCCTGGGATTTCTTTGGAAGGAATGATGCTAAAGGTAAAACTCCAGTACTTTGGCCACCTCATGTGAATAGTTGATTCATTGGAAAAGACTCTGATGCTGGGAGGGATTGGGGACAGGAGGAGAAGGGGACGACAGAGGATGAGATGGCTGAATGGCATCACTGGCTCGATGGATGTGAGTCTGAGTGAACTCTGGAAGTTGGTGATGGACAGGGAGGCCTGGTGCTGCAGTTCATGGGGTTACAAAGAGTCGGACACAACTGAGAGACTGAACTGAACACAAGAATACCTATTGATAAATACATAAAGCAGGTATTACCAGATGTAAAGGAAGGAACTGATACTAACAAACAATAGTGGGGTCTTTAAAACTCTATTTACATCAATTGACAAATCATCAAGAGAGAATATCAATAAGGAAACACTGGCCTAAAGTGACACATTAGTGCAATGGACTTAACAGATATGCATAAAATATTCCATCTAAAAGAAGCAGAACACATATTCTTTTCAAGTGCATATGGAATATTCTTTAGGATAGATCACGTGCTAAGCAAGAAAACAAAGTACAGTAAGTCAAAGAAAATTGAAATCGTATCACCTGTATTTACTGACCAAAATGCTGTGAGACTAGAAATGAATCACAAGAACAAAAAAACTACAAAAGCTACAAACATAAAGAGGCTAAACAATATACTTCTAAATACCCAATGGATCACCAAAGAAATCAAAGAAGAAATTTAAGGAAAAATCTGAAAACTAATGCAACACAATGATCCAAAATCTATGGAACACAGCAAAAAAGTTCAGTTTATAACAATATAAGCCTACTTTAGGAAGCATGAAAAATACCAAATAAAACAACCTAGCCTTTACACCTAATGGAACTAGAAAAAGTTTTAATAGAAGGAAATAAATTATAAGGGTCATAGCAGAAATAAATGAAAAAGAGACTAAAAACAGTAGAAAACATCATTAAAACTTAAATCTTTGAAAAGATTTAAATAAATTGATAAACCTTTAGCCAGTCTCATCAAGAAAGAAAGAGGGCTCAAATCAATAAAATCAGAAATGTAAAAGGAGAAATTTCAACTGAGAAGTGCAAAACATTCTAAGAGCACTACAAATAATTATATACTGACAAAAGGGATAGCCTAGCAGAAATGGAAAAATTCCTACAAATGTAAATCTCCCATTGAACCAGGAAGGAATAGAAAATATGAACAGACAAATTACCGATAATGAAATTTAAGTAGCAATGACCTCCCCGACAAGCAAAATCCAGGACCAGATGTTTTCACAGGTCAATTCTACCAAACATTCACAGAAGAGCTATCACTTATAATTCTCAAAATATTTCAAAAAATTTCAGAGAAAGGATTGATTCTGAGCTCAGTCTTCCAGGTCAGCATCACCTGATATGAAAACCACATAAAGATATTACAAAAAAGAAAATTACAGTCCGTAACACCAATAAACATAGACACAAAAATCCTCAACAAAATATTAGTAAACCAAATTCAACAATACATTGAAGAAAGGATCATACAGCATGATAAAGTGAGATTTATTCTAGGGGAGCAAGAGTCATTTAATATCCACAAATCAATTAATATGATATATGATATACCACATTAACAAATTCAAGATTAAAATCATATGATCATCTCAATAGATTCAGAAAAAGGTTTTGACAAAATTCAACATCCATTTATAAAAATTCTCCACAAAGTGGGTATCAACAAAATATTTGTTGTTGCTCTTGTTGTTTAGTTACTAAATCATGTTCAACTCTTGTGGCCCCCATGGAGTATAGCCCGCCTTTTCTGTGTCCATGGGATTTCCCAGGGAAGTATACTGGAGTGAGTCACCATTTCCTTCTCCAGGGGATATTCCCAAACTAGGGATTGAACCTGTGTCTCCTTCATTGGCAGGTGAATTCTTTACCACCTGAGGTGAATTTCTGAGTCACCAGGGAAACCCTAGAGAAAATATACCTCAACATAATAAAGACCATATTTGATAAGCCCACAGCTAATGTCATACTCAATGGTGAAAAGCTAAAAACACCTCCTCTAAGATCAGGAACAAAACAAAGATGTCCACTCTCTCTGATTTTATTCTATATAATATTGGAAACTGCAGCCACAGGAATCAGACAAGAAAAAAGAAATAAAAGGAAGCTAATTTGGAAAAGAAGTAAAATTGTCACTGTTTGTAGATGACATAATACTATTCCTAGAAAATACTAAGGATAGCAACAAAAAACCAATATTGACAATGAACTATCAGAAAGAGATATTAAAAATACAATCCCAATTACAATTGTACCTAAATGAATACATTATCTACTAATAAATCTAACTAAGGAGTAAAAGACTTGTATTTGAGAAACAGCAAGACACTGATTAAGAAAATAGAAATGTCACAATGGAAAGATATATCATGTTAATAGATTGGAAGAGTTAATACAGTAAAAATAGGCAAGAGAATTTATAGATTCAATGCACTATCAAAATATCAATGGCAGTTTTTCAAAAACTAGAACAAATGATTCTAAAATCTGTATAGGAACTCAAAAGACCCTAAATAGCTTAGCAATCTTGAGAAAGAAAAACAAAATGGGAATTAGCGTGCTTCCTGATTTCAAACTATATTACAAAGCTACAAAATTCAAAACAGTATGGTATTAGCACAAAAACAGGTACATAGATCAATGGAACACAATAAAGAGCCTAGACATAAACTCATGCTTGTATGAACAATTAGTTTGTGACAAAGGACACAAAAATACACAGTGGATAAATGATAGTCTCTTCAACAAGTGGTGGTAGGTCAGCTATATGAAAGGAATTGAATTTGACTACTCTCTCACACCACATAAAAATAAATTCAATTTAAAGACTATAAATAAATTCAATTTAAAGACTATAAATAAATTCAAGTAAAAGACTAAATGGAAGACCTGAAAGCATAAACTCCCAGAAGAAAATAGGTGTTATGTACTTTGACATCAGTTTCAGTAATATTTTTTAGGATCTATCTCCTTAGCAAGGGAAAGAAAAGAAAAAATAAACAGGACTACATCAAACTAAAAAGCTTTGGCACAGGGAAGGAAATTGAACAAAATGAAAATTCAGCTTACGGAACAGGTGAAGATATTGAAAGTGATATATTTGATAAGGGTAATTTATCTAAAATATATAAAGAACTCATTCAACAACATCAGAAAACCCACATAACCTGATTAAACAATCAGCAGTGAATCTGAATATACATTTTCCCAAAGAAGTCATACAGATGGTTAACAGGAACATGAAAAAGATGCTCAATATCACTTATCATTAAAAAATCCAAATCAAAGTCACAGTGAGATGTCACCTTACACCTGTCAGAATGGCTATTATGAAAAAGACATCAAAATACAAGTGTTGGTGAGGATGTGGAGTAAAGGGAACTGTTGTGCACCTTTGGTGGGAATGTAAATAGGTGTAGCCCCTATGGTAAACAGTATGAAAATTCCTCAAAGAATTAAAAATAGAACCACCACATGATCTAGCAATACAACTTCTGGGTATTTATACAAATTAAAAAAAATTCTAATTCAAGAAGATGTACACACTGTGTTCATTGAAACATATTTCCAATAGCCAAGATATGTATGTACACAACCCCAAACTCACCACTACATGGATACATGTATTGGACATAGGCACAATGAAATATTGGTCATAGAAAAGAATGAAATCTTGCCATTTGTGACAACATGGATGCACCTAAAGTGTATTATGCTAAAGTGTCAGGCAAAAAATATCAAATACTGTATGATTTCATTGATATATAGAATCTAAAACAAAACGAATAAACACTGCAAAACAGAGTTATAGATAAGAGAACAAACAGGTGTTATACAGAGGGGAGATGATTAAAGAGAGGAAAGGAATATGTGAGGGAAATCAGGATGTACAAGGTTCCAGTTGTGAATAAATGAGTCAGGGATATGAAGTGTACAAGGAGGGGAATATAGTCAATAACTATGTAATGTATTTGTAAGTTGACACATCATGACTAGATTATCATGGTAATCAATTTGAAACACACAGAAATATAGAATAGTTCCCTGATGCTGGGAAAGATTCAGGGCAGGAGGAGAAGGGGGTGACAGAAGATGAGAGGGTTGAATGGCATCATCTCAATGGACATGAGTTTGAACAAACTCTGGGAGATAGTGAAGGACAGGGAAGCCTGGTGTGCTGCAGTCCATGGGGTTGAAAAGAGTCAGACAGGGCTGAGTGACTGACCGACAATAAGATGTTGTAGCATAGTATTATAGTGTTATAAGCTGATTATACTTAAAAAGTGAATAAACAAACAAACAAACATAAAAGTAATCTGATTACTAGAACTGGAATGGGGAGGGGAACTGGATCAAGGCAGTCAAAGATACAAACTTATAGTTATATGAAGGGTTAGTACTAGGGACTTGATAATTAACACTGCTGTACATTATACATAAATATTAAGAGAGTAAATCTTACATGATTAAGGTTAGCTGACCTACCACCACTTGTGGAAGAGACTATTGTTTCTCCTCTGTGTATTTTTGTCTTAAAATCCTACATGATTAATTTTTCTGTTTAACTTTTTTGACTAATCTTTTAATCCTGGGAGGTTACAGCTATTCACTTTATTCTGTATAAGAGGAAACAGGTACAGAATGGTTAAGTTACTAACTTGTTTAAGGTTACACAGCAAATCCATGTAAAAGAATTTGACCAATAATAAAAGGCTTCTTCTTCTTGCTGAAAAGTGGAGATGGGAAAGGGATAGAGAAGACCACTGATACTTGTTCAGAAATTAATGTCCATTAGAGATCAAACGGAAGGGTGAGTGATTGACATAAGTAACAGTGGATCTACATGGGACAGTGCATAGATGGAAGCAAAGTGGCAGGGTGGTTGAGTGAAGTCATTTTTTGTGTGCGAAATAAATACACAAACTCATTTTTGTAAATTCATGTAAGCTCCATGCATGAAAAAACTCTTATGGTTGAGAAAAAAAAAATTCCTAGCACCTGCTACAGATACAGCTTATAAAACAACACTAGCTGAGGTATCTGATAACTGAAGGCAAATACTCATTTGATCTAAATCATAATTGTTTTAATCCATTCTGATTTGTTAAATTGAATTTTATTCTTCTTCCAACATATTTCTCTTAAAGTTAACTATGTGAAACCCATTTCTAGAAATTTTGAAAAATTCTAAAATTCAAACCAATCATTTGTCATTTGCTAAGTTTTGTGTTTATATGCTTGGAGTAGGAAATGGCAACTCCCTCCAGTATTCTTGCCTGGAGAATCCCATGGACAGAGGAACCTTGTGAGCTAAAGTCCATAGAATCACAAAGAGTTGGACACAAATAAGCATGCATGCATGCACATACGTATGCCAGTGCTTGCCACATCAGGGACTTGAGAAAAAAAAAAATTAAACAACCTTTATTAGAATAGGGCCATCACTTTATGGCAAATAGATAGGGAAAGAGTGGACTATTTTTTTCTGGGCTGACTATATTTTTCTGGGCTCCAAAATCACTGCAGATGGTGATTGCAGCCATGAAATTAAAAGACACTTACTCCTTGGAAGGAAAGTTATGACCAACCTCAGTTCAGTTCAGTTCAGTTCAGTTCAGTTCATTTCAGTCGCTCAGTCGTGTCCAACTCTTTGCGACCCCATGAATTGCAGTATGCCAGGCCTCCCTGTCCATCACTGACTCTCGGAGTTCACTCAGAGTCACATCCATCGAATCAATGATGCCATCCAGCCATCTCATCCTCTGTCGTCCCCTTCTCCTCCTGCCCCCAATCCCTCCCAGCATCAGAGTCTTTTCCAACGAGTCAACTCTTCGCATGAGGTGGCCAAAGTACTGGAGTTTCAGCTTTAGCATCATTCGTTCCAAAGAAATCCCAGGGCTAATCTCCTTCAGAATGGCTGTTTGGATCTCCTTGCAATCCAAGGGACTCTCAGGAGTCTTCTCCAACACCACAGTTCAAAAGTATCAATTCTTTGGTGCTCAGCCTTCTTCACAGTCCAACTCTCACATCCATACATGACTACTAGAAAAACCATAGCCTTGACTAGACGGACCTTAGTCTGCAAAGTAATATCTCTGCTTTTGAATATGCTATTCAGGATGACCAACCTAGACAGCATATTAAAAAGCAGAGACTTACTTTGCCAACAAAGGTCCATCTAGTCAAGGCTATAGTTTTTCCAGTGGTCATGTATGGATATGGAGTGGGTTGCCATTGCCTTCTCTGAGGAATATGAGAGTTGAACTATAAAGAAAGCTGAGCACCAAAGAACTGATGCTTTTGAACTGTAGTGTTGGAGAAGACTCTTGAGAGTCCCTTGGACTGCAAGGAGATCCAACCTGTCCATTCTGAAGGAGTTCAGTCCTGGGTGTTCATTGGAAGGACTGATGCTGAAGCTGAAACTCCAATACTTTGGCCACCTGATGTGAAGAGCTGACTCATTGGAAAAGACCCTGATGCTGGGAAAGATTGAGGGCAGGAAAAGAAGGGGACAACAGAGGATGAGATGGTTGGATGGTATCACTGACTCAATGGCCATGGATTTGGGTGGACTCTGGGACTTGGTGATGGACAGGGAGGCCTGGCATGCTCTGGTTCATGGAGTCGCAAAAAGTTGGATACGACTGAGCAACTGATCTGAACTTAACTGATTAGAATAGGCCCTATGTAAATAACAAAAGCAATGATGAATTATCAATACAATGCTAAAAGTATTTAGAGGGTTTGGTGGGACATATAAATTCTTTCATTTGTTACATTACTAGACCAGATATGTAGATTGCAAACATTTTTATTTTGCTTTTTAAATTAATTTATTTTAACTGGAGGCTAATTAGTTTACAATTTGTGGTGGTTTTTTCCATACATCGACATGAATCATCCATGGGTGTACACGTGTTCTCCATCCTGAACCCCCCTCTCACCTCCCTCCCCATCCCATTCCATCCCTCTGGTTTGTCCCAGTGCACAAGCCTTGAGTGCCCTGTTTCATGCATTGAACTTGGACTGGTCATCTATTTCACATATGGTAATATACATATTTCAATGCTATTCTCTTAAATCATCCCACCCTCACCTTCTCCCATAGAGTTCAAAAGTCTGTTCCTTATATCTGTGTCTCTTTTGCTGTCTCACATATAGGGTCATCATTACCATCTTTCTAAATTCCATATATATGCATTAATATACTGGTTTGGTGTTTTTCTCTCTGACTTACTTCATTCTGTATAATAGGCTCCAGTTTCATCCACCTCATTAGAACTGATTTAAATACATTCTTTTTAATAGCTGGGTAATATTCCATTGTGTATATGTACCAAAGCTTTCTTATCCATTCATCTGCCAATGGACATAGGTTGCTTCCATGTCCTAGCTATTGTAAACAGTGCTGCAATTAATATTGGGGTACACATGTCTCTTTCAGTTCTGGTTTCCTCAATGTGTATGCTGAGCCATGGGATTGCTGGGTCATATTGCAGTTGTATATTTCCAGTTCATAGTGGCTGTACTAGTTTGCATTCCCACCAACAGTGTAAGAGGGTTCTCTTTTCTCTGCACCCTTTCCAGCATTTATTGTTTGCAGACTTTTTGATAGCAGCCATTCTGACCTATGTGAGATGGTACCTCACTGTGGTTTTGATTTGCATTTCTCTGATAATGAGTGATGTTGAGCATCTTTTCATGTGTTTGTTAGCCATCTGTATGTCTTCTTTGGAGAAATGTCTGTTTAGGTCTTTGGCCCATTTTTTGATTGGGTCGTTTATTTTTCTGGAATAGAGCTACAGGAGTTGCTTGTATATTTTTGAGATAAATTCTTTGTCAGTTGCTTCATTTGCTATTACTTTCTCCCATTCCGAAGGCTGTCTTTTCACCTTGTTTATAGTTTCTTTCATTGTGCAAAAGCTTTTACGTTTAATTAGGTCCCTTTTGTTTATTTTTGCTTTTATTTCTATCATTCTGGGAGGTGGGTCATAGAGGATCTTGCTATGATTTATGTCAGAGAGTGTTCTGCCTACGCTTTCCTCTAGGAATTTTCTAGTTTCTGGTCTTACGTTTAGATCTTTAATCCATTTTGAGTTTATTTTTGTGTATGGTATTAGAAAGTGTGCTAGTTTCATTCTTTTACAGGTGGTTAACCAGTTTTCCCAGCACCACTTGTTAAAGAGATTGTCTTTTCTCCATTGTATATTTTTGCTTCCTTTGTCATAGATAAGGTGTCCATAGGTGCGTGGATTTATTTCTGGGCTTTCTATTTTGTTCTATTGATCTATGTCTCTGTCTTTGTGCCAGTACCGTACTGTCTTGATGAGTGTAGCTTTGTAGTATAGTCTGAAGTCAAGTAGGTTGATTCCTCCAGTTCCATTCTTTCTCAAGATTGTTTTGGCTTTTCAAGGTTTTTCATATTTCTGTACAAATTGTGAAATTTTTTGTTCTAGTTCTCTGACAAATACCATTGGTAGCTTGATAGGGATTGCATCAAATCTATAGACTGTTTTGGGTAGTATACTCATTTTCACTATATTGATTTCTCTAATCCATGAACATGGTATATTTCTCCATCTATTTGTGTCATCTTTGATTTCTTTCATCAGTGTTTTACAGTTTTCTATATGTAGGTCTTTTGTTTCTTTAGGTAGATTTATTGCTAAGTATTTTATTATTTTCATTACAATGGTGAATGGGATTGTTTCCTTAATTTCTCTTTCTGTTTTCTCATTATTAGAGTATAGAAGTACAAGGGATTTCTGTGTATTAATTTTATGTCCTGCAAATTTACTATATTCATTGATTAGCTCTAGTAATTTTCTGGTGGTGTCTTTAAGGTTTTCCATGTAGAGGATCATGTCATCTGCAAACAGTGAGAGTTTTACTTCTTCATTTCCAATCTGTATTCCTTTTATTTCTTTTTCTTCTCTGATTGCTGTGGCTAAAACTTTCAAAATTATGTTGAATAGTAGTGGTGAGAGTGGGCACCCTTTTCTTGTTCCTTACTTTAGGGGAAATGCTTTCAACTTTTCACCATTGAGGATAATGTAGGCTGTGGGTTTATCATATATAGCTTTTATTATGTTGAGCTATGTTCCTTCTGGGCCTGCTTTCTGGAGGATTTTTATCATAAATGGATGTTGAATTTTGTCAAAGGCTTTCTCTGCATCTGTTGAGATAATCATGGTTTTTATCTTTCAATTTGTCAATGTGTTGTGTCACATTGATTGATTTGCAAATATTGTAGAATCATTGCACCCCTGGGGTAAAGCCCACTTGGTCACAATGTATGATCTTTTTAATATGTTCATGGAGTCTGTTTGCTAGAATTTTGTTGAGGCTTTTTGCATCTATATTCATCAGTATTATTGGCCTGTAGTTTTTTTGTTTTGTGATGTCTTTATCTGGTTTTGGTATTAGGGTGATGGTAGCCTCATAGAATGAGTTTGGGAGTTTATCTTCCTCTGCAAATTTCTAAAAGAGTTTGAGTAGGATAGGTGTTAGTTCTTCTGTAATTTTTGGAAAAATTCACCTGGGAAACCATCTGGTCCTGGGCTTTTATTTGTTGGAAGATTTTTTATTATAGTTTTGATTTCTATGCTTGTGATGGGTCTGTTAAAATTTTCTATTTCTTGATTCAGTTTTGGAACATTATCCTTTTCTAAGAATTTTTCCATTTCTTCCAAGTTGTCCATTTTCTTGGCATATAGTTGTGGATAGTAGTCTCTTATTATCCTTTCTATTTCTGTGTTGTCTGTTGTGATTTCTCCATTTTCATTTCTAATTTTGTTGATTTGATTCTTCTCCCTTTTTTTCTTGATGAGTCTGGCTAGTGGTTTGTCTATTTTATTTATCTTCTCAAACAACCAGCTTCTGGTTTTGTTGATTTTTGCTATAGTCTCCTTTGCTTCTTTTTCATTTATTTCTGCTTTAATTTTATGAATTCTTTACTTCTACTAACCTTGCAGTTCTTCATTTCTTCTTTTTCTAGTTGCTTTAGGTGTAGAGTTAGATTATTTATTTGATTTTTCTCTAGTTTCTTGAGGTAAGCTTGTATTGCTATGAACCTTCCCCTTAGCACTGCTTTTACTAAACCCCATAGGTTTTTGGTTGTCATCTTTTCATTTGTTTCTATGCATGTTTTGATTTCATTTTTGATTTCTTCCATGATTTGTTGGTTATTCAGAAGTGCATGGTTTAGCCTCCATCTGTTCGTGTTTTTAATAGTTTTTTTTCCCCCCAGTAGTTGACATCTAATCTTACCACATGGTTATCAGAAAAAATGCTTGAAATGATTTCAATTTTTTTTTGTAATTTACCAATGCTAGATTTATCACCCAGGATGTGATCAATCCTGGAAAATGTTCTATGTGCACTTGAGGAAAAGGTGAAATTCATCCTTTTGTGGTGAAATGTCCTATAGATATCAATTAGATCTAACTGGTCCATTGCATCATTTAAAGTTCGTTTCCTTGCTAATTTTCTGTTTGGTTGATCTATCCATAGATGTGAGTGGGGTATTAAAGTCTTTCACTATTATTGTGTTACTGTTAATTTCCCCTTTTATACTTGTTAGCATTTGTCTTACCTATTGAGGTGCTCCTATGTTGGTTGCATATATATTTATAATTATATCTTCTCCTTGGATTGATCCTTTGATCATTATGTAGTGTTCTTCTTTGTCTCTTCTCATGACCTTTGTTTCAAAGTCTATTTTATCTTATATGATTATTGCTACCCCTGCTTTCTTTTGGTCTCTCATATTTTGCATGAAATATCTTTTTCCAGCCCTTCACTTTCAGTCTGTATGTGTCCTTTGTTTTGAGGTGGGTCTCTGGGTCTTGTTTTTGTGTCCTTTCAGCCAGTTTTTGTCTTTTGGTTGGGGCATTCAACCCATTTACCTTTAAGGTAATTGTTGATAAATATGACCCTGTTGCCATTTACTTTGTTGTTTTGAGTTCGAGTTTATAAACCTTTTATGTGTTTCCTGCCTAGAGAAGATCCTTTAGCATTTGTTGAAGAGCTGGTTTGGTGGTGCTGAATTCTCTCAGCCTATGCTTGTCTGTAAAGCTTTTGATTGCTCCTTCATATTTGAATGAGATCCTTGCTGGGCATAGTAATCTGGGTTGTAGGTTTTTCTCTTTCATCACTTTAAGTATGTCCTGCCATTCCCTTCTGGCCTGAAGAGTTTCTGTTGAAAGATCAGCTGTTATCCTTATGGGAATCCCCTTGTGTTGTTTGCTGCTTTTCCCTTGCTGCTTTTAATATTTGTCCTTTGTGTTTGATCTTCATTAGTTTGATTAATATGTGTCTTGGGGTGTTTCACCTTGGGTTTATCCTGTTGGAGACTCTCTAGGTTTCTTGGATTTGGGTGGCTATTTCTTTCCCCATTTTGGGAAGTTTTCAACTATTATCTCCTCAAGTATTTTCTCATGCCCTTTCTTTTTGTCTTCCTGGGACACCTATGATTCTAATGTTGAGGTGTTTAATATTGTCCCAGAGGTCTCTGAGTTTGTCCTCATTCTTTTAATTCTCTTTTCTTTTTTCCTCTCTGCTTCATTTATTTCCACCATTCTATCTTCCACCTCACTTATCCTATCTTCTGCCTCAGATATTCTACTATTGGTTCCCTCTAGAGTGCTTTGGATCTCAGTTATGCATTATTCATTAATGATTGACTCTTCTTTATTTCTTCTAGGTCTTTGTTAAACATTTCTTGCATCTTCTCAGTCCTTGTCTCTAGTCTATTTATCTGTAACTCCATTTTGTTTTCAAGATTTTGGATCATTTTTACTATCATTATCCTGAATTCTTTTTTCAGGTAGACTCCCTATCTCCTCCACTTTTGTTTGGTTTGGTGGGCACTTATCATGTTCCTTTATCTGCTGAATATTTCTCTGCCTTTTCATTTTGTTTAAATTGCTGTGTTTGGAGTGCCATTTCTGTAGGCTGGAAGTTCATGGTTCCTCTTTATTGTGGAGCCTGCTCCCTCTGGGTGGGGTTGGACTAATGGCTTTTCAAGGTTTCCTGGTTAGGGGAGCTTGTGTCTGTGTTCTGGTGGGTAGAGCTGGATCTCTGGAGTGCAATGAAGTGTCGAGTACATTCACTGGGGAGTCTATGGATTTGGCATGACTTTGGGAAGCCTGTCTTTTAATGCTCAGGGCTGTGTTCCTGCTTTGCTGAAGAATTAACATGGTATGTCTTGCTCTGGAACTTGTTGGCTCTTGGGTAGAGCTTGGTTTCAGGGTAGGTATGGAGGCTTTTATGTGAGTGCTTATCTATTAATGTTCCTTGAAATCAGGAATTCTCTGATGTCCTCAAGTTTTGGAGTTAAGCCTCCTGCTCTGGCTTTCAGTCTTATTCTTACAGTAGCCTCAAATCTTCATCCATACAGCACAGATAATAAAACATCTAGATTATTGGTGAAACAATTCTCCACAGTGAGGGACACTTAGAGAAGTTTGCAGTTACATGGAGAAGAGAAGAAGGAGGGGGGAGATAGAGGTGATCAGGAGGAGAAGAGGGGGAGTCAAAGGGAGAGAGACCAATCTAGCCAGTAGTCAGTTCCCTAAGTGTTCTCCACAGCCCAGAAGATCTAGAGAGATTCACAGAGTTAAGTAGAGAAGAGAAGAGGGAGGGAGGAGATAGAGGTGACCTGGGGGAGAAAAGGCAGAGTCGAAAGGGAAGAGAGCAATCAAGCCAGTAATCAGACCCCTAAGTGAAAATGGATAATGAAGATTAGATTCTTAAAGGTACAAAATTAATAAAAAATGCCAAAAAAACAAAAATTAAAAATCTAGAGTAGAGGTTAGACTCTCAAAAATACAATATTAAAAATACAAAACAAAATCAATCACAAAAATTATAAAAAAATATATGAAATTTGCTTTAAAAATAGGGTCTTTTTTTGCAAGGTTAAAAATGAAAATTAAAGAAGTAATAAAGGACTTAAATTTTTAAAAATATTAAAAAGTGATAATAGTAAAAATATATATAGGCATTTCTCTGGAGCTGTTTTGGGCAGTGTGGGGTCAGTTCAGTTTCACATAGTTCCTTGTTCCAGCTTGTACTTGTTCTTAAGGTCTGTAGCCCCTCCAATGCTTAGTCAGTGTTTACAACGGGGTTTTAATTGGTTGCCTCTGTCACTTCCAGAGCGGTTCCCTCTTCTTTGTTTATTTTGGCTTCCTTTGTTTGCAAATCTAATTTCCACCCTGGGACAAGGGGGTGAAGGTATTCACTTATTTAGGCTCACTTGTTCAGTTGTGTTATGGGGAGGGAAGGACACTGCAAACAAGTATCACTGGCATGTGTGAGGACTACTCACAGTGTATGGACAACACTGGGTTTGCCCCAGCTCAGGGTTGCTTGGGCTTCCTGGGTCTACACTGCTCAGGCTCCAGAGTGCTCTGCAGGGGCACTGTATAAAGCAGGCCCTGCATTTTATGCAATTCCCAGGTCTAAGTCGCTCAGGTTCTTGGGTACACTGCAAGGGCACAGACTCGGTTGGGCATGAGATTTGTGCCCTTCCCAGGTCTGAGCAGCTCAGGTGACCAGGTGCTTGGCAAGCAGACTGTCTCAGGGCAACTGTGCATCTTAGTCACATCCCTGGTCCCAACTGCTCAGTTTCCTGGGTGTGCCACAAAAACACTGGTCTTAGGAGTGCCATGAATCTCTTCTGGGGAGCTGATCTCAGGCTGCAATGCTCCTGGTGGATATCAACTGTCCAGTATCCCAGGAAGACATGGCTAGCAACTGGGAGCCTGTTCACAGTTTGGTGGAGGATGCTGGTCTCTGGGGTCGAGGTTGCAGCAGCCCCTTGCCTTCTGGTTCTGCCTGTTGCATGCCTCCCTCTCTGCCTCTAGTTGGGGAGAGAGGCCTGTACACAGTTGGCTAGCTCTCCTCCTTTTGGTATTAGCACAATCCTTTGTTCTGTAAGGAGGCCAGGCTGTGCGTTAGAGCCTTTTGTGGGAAAGTTCTCTCTCTCTTTCTTTCTCTTTGGTGATCCACAGTTTGGATTGGTATCTCACCTTAGCTCCCTCAGATTATCCTCAGGGCATTCAGGCCTGGTCCTTACCCTAAGCACAGATTAAGCAGCTCGTGCCTCCCTGTCCAGCCCTTGCTCGCTGGTAACAGACATGAGCCTCTGGGCTACTTTTCAGCTGGCAACTGTGGTTAGGTGTGTATTCTGTGAGGTTCTTTTTTTTTCTCCTGGTTATGTTACCCTCTGAGATTCCAAAACTTCCAACAGATCCACCTATGAGAGGGTTTTCTACTATTTGGAAACCTCTCTTTCTTCATGACTCCCTCCCCAGGATGAGTCTCTTTGTTTCTCTTTTTGTATTTTATATTTTGTCCTACCTCCTTTTGCTGAGACGGTAAAGCGTCTGTCTACAATGCGGGAGACCTGGGTTCGATCCCTGGGTTGGAAAGATCCGCTGGAGAAGGAAATGGCAATCCACTCCAGTACTCTTGCCTGGAAAATCCCATGGACAGCGAAGCCTGATAGGTTACAGTCCATGGGGTCACAAAGAGTTGGACACGACGGAACGACTTCACTTTCACCTCCTTTCGAAGAGAATGGGCTGCCTTTCTGGGTGCCTGGTGTCCTCCACCAGCATTCAGAAGTTGTTTTATGGAGGTTGCTCAGCATTCAAACGATCTTTTGATGAATTTGTGGGGGACAAAGTGGTTTCCCCATCCTATTTCTCTACCATCTTGGGTGGAAACATTGTTCATAGCTTTCCAAAAGGCTAATTGTTAGTGTTCTTCTTAAGCCAAAAGCGCTTATGATATCCAGTATGATTTGAATATGCAAGACATAATTTGACTTGCAAATTTAGTCTTCAAGAAGACTAATTAATTCCACAAATGGAAGTTATCTTTATAACACAATTAAATGAAGAAGAAAAGAACATCAGTTCAGTTCAGTTCAGTCGCTCAGTTGTGTCCGACTCTGCAGCTCCATGAATCGCAGCACGCCAGGCTTCCCTGTCCATCACCAACTCCCGGAGTTCACTCAGACTCACGTCCATCGAGTCAGTGATGTCATCCAGCCATCTCATCCTCTGTCGTCCCCTTCTCCTCCTGCCCCTAATCCCTCCCAGCATCAGGGTATTTTCCAATGAGTCAACTCTTCGCATGAGGTGGCCAAAGTACTGGAGTTTCAGCTTCAGCATCATTCGTTCCAAAGAAATCCCAGGGCTAATCTCCTTCAGAATGGACTGGTTGGATCTCTTTGCAGTCCAAGGGACTCTCAAGAGTCTTCTCCAACACCACAGTTCAAAAGCATCAATTCTTCGGCGCTCAGCCTTCTTCACAGTCCAACTCTCACATCCATACATGACCACTGGAAAAACCATAGCCTTGACTAGACAGACCTTAGTCGGCAAAGTAATGTCTCTGCTTTTGAATATGCTATCTAGGTTGGTCACAACTTTTCTTCCAAGGAGTAAGCGTCTTTTAATTTCATGGCTGCAATCACCCTCTGCAGTGATTTTGGAGCCCCCCAAAATAAAGTCTGACACTGTTTCCACTGTTTCCCCATCTATTTCCCATAGCTCAGGTCAATAAATATATCTGAGGACTGTATTAAGTGGTGATAGTGTAAAGAATAAGAAACATTGACTCCATCAGAGGAAAAGCTTGCAGAAAATGCTGGTATTGAAGAGGTTGTCTTTGTCCACTAAACATGGAAGTTATAATTGCAGAATGAGAGGACAGGGGAGAGAAGTCGACCTAAGGTTTCAGGAAGGTTAGTAAATAAGTAATTTTGACTGAGCTGTGTTCTGAAGGATAAGTTAGAGTTACTCCAGTAAAGAAGGAGAGCAGGATATTCCAGGAAGAGGAAAGAAAAAGATCCAAGCTGTGCTACAGAATTATCGACATTTGGTTTTACTAAAATCTAAAAGGCAAGGGGCTAAAGATAGGTGAGGAGTCTGGGAAAAAATTAAGCTCATGTTAGAGATTCTTCTGTCTCATGTATTAGGCATAGACATTGCTAAGCAACACTAAAAACATACGGTAAAAGCATGTGCCAAAGACATGATGAAAACAGTGTGGTGTACTTGAGTGGGAATCAGTGCAACAGAGAGACCAGAACACAACCATAAAAATGCCTATAACAATTTACATTATAATAAGGGTGGTATTTCAGATCCACGGAGAAATGCATATGCCATGGAATAGTTACTGTTAGAAAAATTAGCTATTGATTCAGAAAACAAGAAAGAATAGACTCTTCTTTTAACCATCCATGAAGACAAACTTCAGTTTAGTTAAGCAACCAGATAGAGAAAAAATATAAAAAGTATTTGGAGGCCATACTGGAGCAAATTTTTTTAAAGGCTTCCTTAAATAAGACATAGATATCAGAAGCCATAAAAGAAAAAGATTGACAGATACAATTTCATAAAAATCAAAATTTATCTCAGCACAATGAAAGGCATGATAGAGTTAAAATGTGAGTAACATACAGAGAAAACTATTTGCAGTATATTTAATGGGTGATTGATCATTGTGTAGATTGTATACAAAGCTTCTATAAATCATCCAAAAATAGAAATATGGGTGGAGGTTATCAATAGGCAATTTACAGGAGAAATATAAAAGGCTTTCATGTTTATACATATGAAAAGGTGCTTATCAACAAAATAGGAAAATCTGAAGAAAAAATAATAGGAAACATTGCTTGAGATACTGAGAAACAGCCACTTTCATACACGGTTAGTAGAAGTGTAAATTATTAGAAGGCAATTAAGCAGTGATCTATTCAAATAAATAATTCACTGTAATGGGCATCCATCTCAACGATCTGTGATTTCTGTTTGGGAATCAAAACACTTTCAGATAAGCTGGCTCCACCTATTAGCCTCAGAGGAGTGACATATGACTTAAGCCAGTCAGGACATCCTATTTCTATGGCCACAATGGTTGATGGTACAGGAGCAGACTTGTGAACTAAGCTAATCAAGCAGAGAAATGCAAGGACTTTTGCTTAGAATTCAGAGCCAAAGCACCTCTTCTTTCTTGCTGGATGTAGATGGGGAAACATGATGCTACAGTAGTTAACCAGGATCAATGAGGTCAATTACCCTTAGCAGGAAGTGACTGTTAGAGAAAGCAGAAGAGAAAGGTGGAGAGAAATGGGATCCATTGGGTCAAACCTTTCCAAAAGCAAAATCTTCACTTGGAGTTTGAATTAAACCAGCCTGTAATTCCCCTGTTCGCTTATACAGGTCTGCATTGAGTTGTTTATCACTTGCAGTCCAAAGATACCTAATTGACAATGTATATAAGCTTTAACTGAGTAATTTAATTTATATGAATCTACTGTAAAGAAATGCTTGGACTCAAGCACAAGAATGTTCAATGCAGCATTGTTTGTAACAAGTGAAAAATTGGAAACAAGCTAAGTAACTCCAATTGAAGGGTCATTAAATAAATTATAGATCCACAAATACAATGTCACACAGCTGCTAAAAATAATTAAGTAGACTTCTATTACTTTTTTTGGGGGGGCTATGTAATAATTTAATACCCAGAATGCAGGCAAGTTTGGCCTTGGAGTACAAAATGAAGCAGGGCAAAGGCCAACACAGTTTCGTCAACAGAACACACTGGTCTAGCAAACACCCTTTTCCAACAACATAAGAAACAATTCTACACATGGAAATCACCAGATGGTCAATACTGAAATCAGATTGACTATGTTCTTTGTAGCCAAAGATGGAGAAGCTCTCTACAGTTAGTAAAAATGGTAGCTGACTGTAGCTCAGATTGTGTGCTTCAGTTTCCTTGTGACCCCATGAACTGTATCTCTCCAGGCTCCTCTGTCCATGGGATTCTCTAGGCAAGAATACTGGAGTGGATTGCCATGGCCTCCTCCAGGGGATCTTCCTGATCCAGGGATCGAACCAGCATCTCTTATGTCTAACCTGCATTGGCAGGCGGGTTCTTTACCACTAGCGCCACTGGGGTGCTCAGATTATGACCTCCTTATTGCAAAATTCAGGCTTAAGTTAAAGAGAGTAGGGAAAGCCATTAGGCCATTCACATATGACCTAAGTCAAATCCTTTATGATTATTATCCTTTACAATGGAAGTGACAGTTTTGAGGGATTAGATCTGGTAGACAGAATGCTTGAAGAACTACAGACAGAATTTGCAACATTGTACAGGAGGCAGTGACCTAAACCATCTGAAAAAAAGAGCAATGCAAGAAGGCAAAGCGGTTGTGTGAGGAAACTTTACAAATAGCTGAGAAAAGAAGAGAATCAAAAGGCAAGAGAGAAAGGGAAAGATAGACCCAACTGAATGTAGAGTTCCAGAGAACAGTAAGGAGAGATAAGAAGGCCTTCTTAAATGAACAAGGAAAAGAAATAGAGGAAAAAAATAGAATGGGAAAGACTAGAGGCTTTTCAAAAAATTTGGAGATATCAAGGGAACATTTCAGGCAAGAATGGGCACAATAAAGAACAGAAATGGTAAGGACCTAGTAGAAACAGAAGAGATTAAGAAATGGCAAGAATACACAGAAGAACTGTACAAGAAAGGTCTTAATGACCCAGATAACCACAATGGTGTGGTCACTCACCTAGAGCCAGGCATGCTGGAGTGTGAAATCAAGTGGGCCTTAGGAAGCAAAACTATGAACAAAGCTGGTGGAGGTGATGGAATTCCAGATGAGCTATTTCAAATCCTAAAAGATGATGCTGTTAAAGGGCTGCACTCAATATGTTAGCAAATTTGGAAAACACAACAGTGGCCACAGGACTGGGAAAGGTCTGTTTTCACTCTAATCCCAAAGAAGGGCAATGCCACAGAATGCTCAAACTACTGTACAATTGCACTCATTTTACATGTTAGCAAAGTTATGCTCAAAATCTTTCAAACTAGGCTTTAGCAGTATGTGAAATGAGAATTTCCAGGTTTAGAAGCTGGGATTCAAAGAGGCAGAGGAACCAGAGATTAAATTGCCAACATTCATTTGCTCATGAAGCAAACAATGGAATTTCAGAAAAATATCTACTTCTGCTTCATTGACTATGCTATAGCTCTTGAGTGTGTGGATCACAAAAAACTGTAGAAAATGCTTCAAGAGATGAAAGTAGCAGACCACTTTTCCTGTCTTCTGAGAAAATGTATGTGGATTAAGAAGCCATACTTAGAACTGGACATGGAACTATGGACTGGTCCCAAACTGGGAAAGGAGTACATCAAGCCTGTGTATTGTTACCCTGCTTATTTAACTTATATTTGGGGTACATTATGTGAAATGCTGGGCTGGATGTATCATAAGTAGGAATCAAGATTTCCAGGAGAAATATCAACAACCTCAGCTATGCAGATCACAGTACTCTAAAGGCAAAAGTGTAGAAAAACTAAAGAGCCTCTTGATGAAGGTGACAGATGAGAGTGAAAAAGCTGGCTTGAAACTCAACATTAAAAACATTATGATAACGGCATCCATTCTCATCACTTCATGGCAAATGGAAGGGGAAAAAGTGGAAGAAAGGACAAATTTTATTTTCTCGGACTCCAAAATCACCATGGATGGTGATTGCAGCCATAAGATTAAGACGCTTGCTTCTTGGAAGGAAAACTATGACAAACATAGACAGCATATTAAAAACCAGAGACATCACTTTGCCAACAAAAGTCTATATATTCAAAATATGGCTTTTCCAATAGTCATATACAGATGAGAGAGTTGAACCATAAAGAAGGCTGAATGCCAAATGATTGATGCTTTTGAAATGTGGTACTGGAGAAGACTCTTGAGAGTCTCTTGGACAGCAAGGAGATCGAACCAGTCCATACTAAAGGAAATCAACCCTGAATATTCATTGGAAGGACTGATGCTGAAACTGAAGTTCCAATAATTTGTCAACCTGCTGTGAAGAGCAGACTCACTGGAAAAATATCCTGATCCTGGGAAAGGTTAAAGGCAAAGGAGAAGGGGGTGGCAGAGGATGAGATGGTTAGATAGCATCACTGACTTAGTGACATGAGTTTGAGCAAACTGCAGGAGATAGTGGAAGATAGAGGGGTCTGGCATGCTTGGGTGCTACAGTCCACAGGGTGCAAAGAATGGGACACAACTTAGCAGCTGAATAACAGCAGCAACATATAATTATTCTCAGAGGTTCAGTCTTGTTAACCCATTCTTTTGTTTGCACCTCACTTTCTAATTGGGCATAAGCCTCCTGTTACTTTTAATATATGCACATTATGCTTGTTGTTCAGTTGCCCAGTTGTGTCCGACTCTTTGTGACCCCATGGCGTGCAGCATGCCAGACCCCTCTGTCCCTTACCATTTCCCCAAATTTGCCCAAGTTCATGTCCATCGTAATAGTGATACCATCCAGCCATCTCATCCTCTGACGCCCTCTTCTCCTTCTACCCTCAATCTTTCCCAGCATCAGGGACTTTTCCAGTGAGTCAGCTGTTCACATCAGATGACCAAAATGTGCCCATTATATGTATGAATAAATACACATATAGTTATCTATATAAGTAAACAGAAAGAAAACTGAATGAGTGCCCAAGGGGACGACAGAGGATGAGATGGCTGGATGGCATCACCGACTCAATGGACATGAGTTTGAATAAACTCTGGGTGTTGGTGATGGACAAGGTGGCCTGGCGTGCTGCAGTCTGTGGGGTTGCAAAGAGTCGGACTCGACTGAGTGACTGAACTGACTGAGAGGATTGAGAATTTGGGGATTACGAAGGAGAACTTTCATTGTACATTATCCAACATGAACTTATTACATGGGTTATAACAAAAATATAATTACATAGTAAATATGTATATTTCTTTTAAAAATGGAAACCTATTCTGTATCTAAATCATGTTATGCCCTTTTGCATAAGCTAATGGTTCTACAGTTTTAGTCTGGTCAATGATCACCCAAAGTGAAGTTTCCTGGACCCCAACCCAGTGAATCTGAATTGGCACATATGTTGAGTAACATGATTTGAAGCTGTCAGAGCACAACTAGAGGTTCATATACATGCTATGCTGCATGGAGTAGTAATTTGGGTGGGACATAGTCAAGTTGGGAGACAAATTAGGAAGTCATTGAGGTAGTTTAGGTGAAGGACAAGGGCTTGAGCGAGTATAGAACTAGTGAGACAATGAGGTAATCCAGCTAGAGGACTTAGAATATTATCTGACGCATAGTAGACACTCAATAAATGTTAACCTCCACCTAACCCTGTAGCAGAATGAAATTGGACCACTATCTTATTCCACTCACAAAAATAACTCAAACCACATTAGAGAATTAAACACAAGACCAGAAACTGTAAAACGTCTAGAGGAAACACACAGAAAAAGTTCCTTGACATTGGTGTTGCCAGTAATTACCTGGATATGACACCAAAAGTACAAACAACAAAAGCAAAAATAAACAAGTGGGACTACATCAAAACAAAAAGCTTCTATATAGTAAAAGAAAAACCATCAACAAAATACAAAGGCAACTTACGGAATGGGAGACAATATTTAAAAATCACATATCTGATAAGGAGCTAGCATCAAAAAGACATAAGAAATTCATACAATTAAATTGCAAAAACAAACAAATGACCTGATTACAAAACAGAGGAAGTAAATAGACATTTTTCCAAAGAAGATGTACAAGTGGTCACTGGACACATGAAGAAATGCTTAATACCATTAATTATCAGGGAAATACAAATCAAAACCACAGGAGATAGCACCTCACACATGTTAGAATGGCTGTCATCAAAAAGAGGAAAGATAAGTGTTGGTGAGATGGTAGAGAAAAGGGAAACTTTGTACACTGTTGGTGGGAATGTTAATTGGTATAGCCTCTGTTGAACACAGCATGGAAGTTTCTCAAAAAAATTAGCAGAAATACCATATGATTCAGCAATATACTCCTGGGTATATATTCAAAGGAAATGAAAATAGGATCTTGAAAGATATTTTCACTGCCATGTTCATTATTCCATTATTCCCAGTAGCCAAGATATGGAATCTATCTGATCATTGGATAAAGATGTGATAATCCACACAATGGAATATTATTTAGCCAGAAGAAAATCCTTCTGTGTGTGACAACCTGGATGCACTTTTGGTATTATGCTAAGTGAAATAAGTCATACAGAGAAAGAAAAATACTGTGTGGTATTACTTGGATGTGAAATCTAAAAAAGCTGAACTCAAAGAAACAGAGAGTAGAGTGGTGGAATGGAGCTAGTGGAGACAGAGAAAACGGGGAGATGTTGGTTAAAGGGTATAAACCTCCAGTGATAATATTACATCTTGGTGATTATAGTTGTTAATGCTGTGTTATGTTCTTGAAAGTTACTAAGAGAGTAGATCTTAAGTGTTCTCATCACAAAAAAGAAATGGAAGTTGTGTGACAGAACAGAAGTCTTAGCTAATCCTGTAGTGGTTATTATTTTGCTATATATAAGTGTACTAAATCAACACTGTACACCTTAAACCTACATAATGTTATATGTCAATTCTATCTCAATAAAGCTGGGAAGCGAAGAAGTCTGCATTTAAAATGTAAATTTTATAAGCAATAAATGTTGCTTTCAAATCTTAAGAAAATTAGCCTCAACCATTAGCTTAAACCTACTACTCTATTACTACTACTATGAAGGATTCTAAAAATATTTGAAAATAAGAATCAGTAATAAGTAAGAACACAAGAGATATTGTGCACGCTCAACTGCTCAGTCATGTCCGACTCTTTACAACTCCATGGAGCATAGCCTGCCAGACTTCTCTGTCCATGGGATTTTCCCAGCAAGAAAACTAGAGTGGGTTGCCATTTCCTCCTTCAGAGGATCTTTCCAGCTGAGGGATCAAACTTACATCTCCTGTGTCTTCTGCATTGGCAGGCAGATTCTTTACCACTGATCTACCTGAGAATCCCTTTTAATAACATATTAAGTGAACCTAATTGATATATGTATACAGAATCAATATTAATGCTTTACTATTTTATATTTGTGAATAAATTTGTGTAAATTCTATACCATGAAAATATAAAGTATACCTTCTTTTCCAATACCCATGAATTCGTGTCAAAAACTGACAAAGTGAAAAAGTAAAAATTATACAATGATAAAAAAACCTTGTGTATTAGAAGCTATGGGGTACTTCTGAGCCATACTTACAGGAGATATATCCTTAAATACCTAAATAAAAAAATAGAATGAAACAAAATTGAATTAAGTATTCAATTTAAGAAGGTTGGAAATGACAACAAAATAAATAAAAAGAAAATGCACAGAAGAGTTAATGAAGATACAAGAATAAATTAATGAGTTAGAAAATAGGAAAGTAACAGAACTAACAAAATAGAAAACTTATTCTTTGAAATAAGCAATAAATTAGATAAACAAAGCTAATTGAGCCAAGAAAAGTGAGAGGTTACAAATATGAAAAATGAGAAATGATTTAGCAGCAAATAACCTCACACACATGCATATACCCACACTCACGGAAGTTAAAAAGCAAGAGACCTCTTTGCTCAGATCTCTGCAAACAAATTGGAAAGTTTGATAAAAGGGAAAAATTCCTAGGAAAATGTAATTTACTTATCACAAGTCTAGGAAAGACTGAAACTCTGAATAGAATAATTTTAATGGAAGATATAACACTGTCAAAGTGATTTCCTTTGGAAAAACATCCTGTGAAGTCCACCTCATCTTTAAAATATAAATATTTCCAAAGCTGTTTAAACCACTCCAGCTCACAGAAAAATAAGTATAACATGTATAACAAGTATAGTAAACTCTGGCAAATAATGCTGAAAGCCAAAACTTTGGATCAGCTTCATTCACAAATACTGAGACAAAATCCCAAGTTAAATATAAACAAAGAGTTCCATAGCACACTAAATTAATGATATATCATAATCAGTTTATTTTAAGAATGCAAAATGTGGTTCAATAAGAGGAGAAAAAGCATGGGACAAATTCATGATCCATTCTTCACAAAAAACATTCAAAAATGGAAATTTTTGAATAGTAAGTACAGAAATAGATCCAAGTATACAATGTCAGAAGTATATTCTAAAGGTGGCATCTCAAATCAGAAGAATAATAAATGGTGAATCCACTCAGGCAGTGGTAGATCATTATAACTATTTGTTAAATTCTACATATATGCTTTATGCACAAGTCTCTGTATGATATATTCACAATAAAATAATGTACCAATGGTGAAAATCCTACTTTAGCAAACTAAGGTGTCTTAGGGGCTTCCCTGGTGGCTCAGAGAGTAAAGAGTCTGGGGGAGAGCTGGGTTTGATCCCTGGGTTGGGAAGTCCCCTGGAGAGGGAAATGGCAACCCACTCCAGTACTCTTGCCTGGAAAATCCCATGGATGGAGGAGCCTGGTAGGCTACAGTCCATGGGGTCATAAAGAATTGGACACGAACGAGTGACTTCACTTTCACTCACTTCACTAAGGTGTCTTATACAGCTTTTATCATCTGAGTATGTTTGTTACTCAATACACAAGGAACTCCTAGAATAAATAAGAAAAACACAGGAAATCCCATGGAAAAATAAATGGCATACAAATAGGCAATCATAGAAGGAAAAAAGTATGAATAGCTATCAAGTGTATAAAGAAATGTTTGCCTTTAATCAGGGAAATTAAACCCACAAAGAAATACTGGCTTACACTTATCTGCTTGGCCAAACCTTGGAAAGGGGTGAAATACCAAGTGCTGATGGAGAATGTGAGGAAACAAGGCTCATGAAGGCAAAGATGTTTTCCAGTTTTGAATCTCCACTGTAAGAGTCTTTGCAGGCATAGATGCCAATTTGCAGGCATCAATGTCCTGTATTCATGCTTGGGTAGTCCACTTCCACACTGATTCTGGACTTGGCCATGTGACTTGTTTTGACTGATGAAAAATAATAAAAGTGATTCAATTAGAGATTTGCAAAGTGTTTGTTCCCTGGTACTTAACCTCTCTTGCTGTTTTTCGGACCCTGAGGTGACCATGTAAAGAAGGCCAGGCTAGCCTCCTAGGTAGTGAGAGGCTTGTGGAGCAGAGGTAAGCTAAGGCTCTGGTAGTTTGAGAGAATCAGCCTCCAGCTGAATTGGTGGAGCATGGCAGAGCCCGGCAGAGATCATCTAAGACTAGCAGAAAAGTGCTTGGCTGAGTTCAGCTTAAAGTACTGATTTACATAATTGTGGACTAAACACATGTTCATTCTTAAGGCACTAAGATTTGGGGGTAATTTGTTATGTAACAAAGCTAACTATTTTACCTGCTTATAGGAATATACATGGAAAATAAAGGGGTGCTTAATAAGAGTTTGTTGGATAAATGAATGTAAACACCTTTCAGGGATATATACATATCTAAAAATACATTTAACACATTAGAAAGCGTGACTTTATGGGGCAAGAGAGCATGAGAATGGTAAGGGGGAATTATATGGAAGAAAGTGGCAATGATTTTGAAGGCTAGAGTTCACAGCAAAGGGTGAGTCATAGATTTGGATGGAAGATGATTTACATTTTGTATATACAGAAATTAGAAAATCTGTTTGGAGAGAAGCGACTGAACTGAACTGAACTGATGTGGAGAGGAAGCTAATGAAATAGCTTCAGTATCTATTAGAATTTACAATCTTTTCAGTTCAGTTCAGTGGCTCAGTCATGTCTAACTCTTTGTGACCTCATGGACTGCAGCACGCCAGGCTTCCCCGTCCATCGCCAGCTCCTGGACCTTGCTCATACTCATGTCCATTGAGTCCATGATGCCATCCAACCATCTCATCCTCTATCATCCCCTTCTCCTGCTTTCAATCTTTCCCACAATTAGGGTCCTTTCCAGTGAGTCAGTTCTTTGAATCAGGTGGCTGAAGTATTGGAGCTTCAGCTTCAGCATCAGTCCTTCAGTGAATATTCAGGACTGATTTCCTTTAGGATTGACTGGCTTGATCTCCTTGCTATCCAAGGGACTCTCAAGATCTTCTCCAAAATAGTTCAAAAGCATTAATTCTTTGGCCCTCAGCGTTCTTTATGGTCCATTTCTCACATCCATACATAACTACTGGAAAAACCATAGCTTTGACTAGACAGAAATTTGTCAGCAAAGTAATGTCTCTGCCTTTTAATATGTTCTCTAGGTTTGTCATAGCTTTTCTTCTGAGTAGCAAGCATCGTTGAATTTCATGGCTGTAGTTTCCATCTGCAGTGATTTTGGAGCCCCACAGAATAAAGTCTGTCACTGTTTCCATTGTTTCCCTATCTATTTGCCATGAAGTGATGGGACAGGATGTCATAATCTTAGTTTTTTGAATATTGAGTTATAAAGGCAGCTTTTTCACTCTCCTCTTTCACTCTCCCAGATTGGTAGGTGCCCAACATATTACTAGAGAAGAGTGGAGAAGTAACTCCAGAAAGAAAGAAGAGAGAGAGCCAAGTGAAAACAACGCCCAGTTGTGGATGTGACTGGTGACGGAAGTAGAGCCTGATGCTGTAAAGAACAATATTGCACAGGAATCTGAAATGTTAGGTCCATGAATCAATGTAAATTGGAAGTGGTCAAACAGTAGATGGCAAGAGTGAACACTGACATTTTAGGAATTAGTGAACTAAGATGGACTGGATTGGGTGAATTTAACTCAGATGACCTTTATATCTACTACTGTGGGCAAGAATCCCTTAGAAGAGATGGAGTAGCCCTCAGAGTCAACAAAACTGTCTGAAATGCAGTACTTGGGTGCAGTTCAAAAATAACAGAATGATCTCTGTTTGTTTCCAAGGCTGCTGCTGCTGCTGCTAAGTCGCTTCAGTCATGTCCGACTCTGTGCTACCCCACAGATGGCAGCCCACCAGGCTCCTCTGTCCCTGGGACTCTCCAGGCAAGAACACTGGAGTGGGTTGCCATTTCCTTCTCCAATGCATGAAAGTGAAAAGTGAAAGTGAAGTCACTCAGTCGTGTCTGACTCTTCCCGATCCCAAGGACTGCAGCCTACCAGGCTCCTCCGTCCATGGGATTTTCCAGGCAAGAGTACTGGAGTGGGTTGCCACTGCCTTCTCCAGTTTCCAAGGCAAACCATTCAATACTGCAGTAATCCAAGTATATGCCCCAACCACTAATGCTGAAGAAGCTGAAGTTGAACGGTTCTATGGTGATCTACAAGACCTTCTAGAACTAACACCAAAAAAAAGATGTCCTTTTCATCATCAATTCAGTTTAGTTCAGTTCAGTCGCTCAGTTGTGTCCGACTCTTTGTGATCCCATGAGTCACAGCATGCCAGACCTCCCTGTCCATCACCAACTCCCGGAGTTCACTAGGACTCATGTCCATCGAGTTGGTGATGCCATCCAACCATCTCATCCTCTGTCGTCCCCCTTCTCCTCCTGCCCCTAATCCCTCCCAGCATCAGGGTTTTTCCAATGAGTCAATTCTTCGCATGAGGTGGCCAAAGTACTGGAGTTTCAGCATTAGCATCAGTCCTTCCAATGAACACTCAGGAGTGTTCTCCTTTAGGATGGACTGGTTGGATCTCCTTGCAGTCCAAGGGACTCTCAGGAGTCTTCTCCAACACCACAGTTCAAAAGCATCAATTCTTTGGCACTCAGCTTTCTTCACAGTCCAACTCTCACATCCATACATGACCACTGGAAAAACCATAGCCTTGACTAGACGGACCTTTGTTATCAAAGTAATAGCTCTGCTTTTCAATATGCTATCTATGTTGGTCATAACTTTCCTTCCAAGGAGTAAGTGTCTTTTAATTTCATGGCTGCAATCACCATCTGCAGTGAGGAGCCCCCCGAAATATAGTCTGCCACTGTTTCCACTGTTTCCCCATCTATTTCCCAGGAAGTGATGGGACCAGATGCCATGGTCTTCATTTTCTGAATGTTGAGCTTTAAGCCAACTTTTTTCACTCTCCTCTTTCACTTTCATCAAGAGGCTTTTTAGTTCCTCTTCACTTTCTGCCATAAGGGTGGTGTCATCTGCATATCTGAGGTTATTGATATTTCTCTCAGCAATCTGGATTCCAGCTTATGCTTCTCCCAGTCCAGCGTTTCTCATGATATACTCTGCATAGAAGTTAAATAAGCAGGGTGACAATATACAGCCTCGACGTACTCCTTTTCCTATTTGGAACCAGGTGATTGGAATGCAAAAGTAGGAAGTCAAGAGATACCTGGAGTAACAGGCAAGTTTGGCTTTGGAATACAAAATGAAGTAGGTCAAAGGCTAAGAGAGTTTTGCCAAGAGAATGCCCTGGTCATAGAAAACACTCTCTTCCAACAACACAAGAGAATACTCTAGACATGGACATCACCAGATGGTCAATACTGAAATCAGATTGATTATATTCTTTGCAGCCCAGAATGGAGATGTTCTATATAGTCAGCAAAAAAAGACTGGGAGCTGATTGTGGCTCAGATCATGAACTCCATATTGTAAAATTCAGACTTAAATTGAAAAAAGCAGGGAAAACCACTAGACCATTCAGGTATGACCTAGATCAAATCCTTTACCATTATACAGTGGAAGTGAGAAATAGATTCAAGGGATAAGATTTGATAGAGTTCCTGAAAAACTATGAATAAATGTTCATGACTTTGTACAGGAGGTGGTGGTCAAGGCCCTCCCCAAGAAAAAGAAATGCAAAAAGGCAAAATGGTAGTCTGAGGAGACTTTACAAATAGCTGAGAAAATAAGAGAAGCTAAAGGCAAAGGAGAAAAAGAAAGATATACCCATCTGAATGCAGAGTCCCAAAGAATAGCAAGGAGAGGTAAGAAAGCTTTCCTAAGTGATCATTGCAAAGAAAAAGAGGAAGACAATAGAATGGAAAGACTAGAGATGTCTTCAAGGAAACTAGGGATACCAAGGGAATATTTCATGCAAAGATGGGCACAATAAAGGACAGAAACAATATGGACCTAACAGAAGCAGAATATATTAAGAAGAGGTGGTAAGAATACACTAAAGATCTATACAAAGATATTAATAACTCAGATAATCATGATGGTGTGATCACTCACTAGAGCCAGACATTCTGGAAAATGAAGTTAAGTGGGCCTTAGGAAGCATCACTATGAACAAAGCTAGTAGAGGTGATAGAATTCCAGACAAGCTATTTCAAATCCTAAAAGATGATGCGGTGAAAGTGCTGCACGCAGTATGCCAGCAAATTTGGAAAACTCAGCAGTGGCCACAGAACTGGAAAAGGTCAGTTTTCATTTCAATCCCAAAGAAAGGCAATGCCAAAGAATGCTCAAACTACCGCACAATTGCACTCATCTCACATGCTAGTAAAGTAATGCTCAAAACTCTGCAAGCTAGGCTTCAACAGTATGTAAACTGAGAACTTCCAGATGTTCAAGCTGGATTTGGAAAAGGCAGAGGGACCAGAGATCAAATTGCCAACATCTGTTGGATCATTAAAAAGGTAAGAGAGTTCTGGAAGAAGATCTGCTTCTTCTTTATTGACTATGCTGAAGACTTTGACTGTGTGGATCACAGCTTAATCTTGAAAATTCTAGAGTCTTTTAGTCTGTGAATTTAGACAAATGGAACAGGAAAAAAAAACAGAGTAATGTTTCCATTTAGTTTCTTACCAATTGTAAAATGACCTTGAGCAATGTTGTGCATAGTCCCAGGTTGAAAATAAAAGTGTTAGTCACTCAGTCCAGACGCTATGCGACCCCATGGACAACAGCCAGTGAAGCTTCTGTGTCTTTGGAATTCTCCAGGCAAGAATATTGGACTGGGTAGCTGTTCTCTTATCCAGGGGATTTTCTCAACCCAGGGATTAAACCTGGGTCTCCTGCATTGTAGGCAGATTCTTTCCTGTCTGAGTCACCAGAGAAGCCCTTAGTTCTAGGTTGTCCAGTTAAAAATATGGATACTCACTCTTGTGGACAAAGACTTATAAGCATCGAAAAAATTAAAGACTATCCTATAGGTTTGGAAGAGCCACTGGCTTACACATATATAATTTTGTTTATATGGTGCAAACAGGTGTCATGAAGTATCAATCTGTGTCCTTTGGGGAGGAGATTTAATAATCAGATGTAGGAATCATGGTATCTTGTTAAAAATGAGGCCGTGACTCATTAAAGTCAGTGGAAAGGACCATGGACTTTGGATTCAAAGTGTTAGTAGTTTTCCAATCTTGGGGTCACCAGTCTCTTAATGTCTCACTTAAAATGGAGATCATATTACCTGCTTTACAACTTAAAGATTTTCTTTTTCCCAGAATTTTATGAGACTACAAAATTGAAGAGATTTGTCAAATGTGAAGTCACACAAGTTAATGGGAGGGCCTGTGTGCTGACCACCTTGTTTGATCCATTTTCTGTATCTTATGTGTGATGGCATATCAGGCCTTATTCTACAATACAGGCAATGTTATCCTTCATCTAATTATCATTTAAGCCTTGCTGAGCTCTTTGAGACATAGTAGACCTTTGAAAAATCTTCTGTTTTTATTCATTGTAACTGTCAGATGCAGTATGTAGTAACTAACCCTGTTACGGAATGTCTTCTAATTTTGCAAGGAGTTTAAAATATGAGGAGGGGGATAACAAACACAGCAACTTGTGAACAAAATGAAATTTCTTACTCAGGCCCCTGGCTGGCTCTAGTTAACATGCTCATAACTACAGTGTTAGTTCTAAGAAGGTCATTTGTGATTAAAAGAATACCGAAGAATATTTGTTTTATAAAAGAGATGACTTTGTAATAAATGTCTTCCCAGGCCTATACTCCCTTAGGTATTTTGCTGGGCAGAGAGTACTTGGAGAGTCAGTTTGGATAAAAAGTTAGTCTTTGTTCATAACTATTTAAAAAGTCCATACTAAGATTGTTTTATATGTAAAATTAGTTGGTTTAATTCTTCAGGCACTTTTGTTAATGTTTTTCTTTCACCACTGAAAGAGTAGATTCTTGTGCCTACTCTCTCTTACTCTCACCTAGAGCAAGAGTCCCTTTAGCAATATCCTGGCTGAACTTCATCTAGCCTCAGTTTGCCAGTCTCAGTAATGGGAGACCCAGTACTCTCAGGACCAGTTCCTCTGAAAGCATTCTCCTTTGGTAATTGTTCCAGTGAAACATCCACGTTTGGTTCTGCTTGTCCTAATTCTACCCTGTGGGACAAGATGAAATATGTGTCCTTTTCTCCCTGGCTCAAGTGTAGGGTTTACAGAAAAACTCTTTAGCAGATATTTTGTTCCTTGCCCTTACCACTGCTCCTTCTTCCCCTGGCTTCTCCCCTGATGAAAATCACAAATGTAATGATTCAGTCACAGTTTTACTTTCCCTAAGTTCCATACCCCCTGCCAGCTCTCTCCTCAGATATCTCTATGCTTTTACCTGAAGTTGGGAAAACATTCTTAGCCTAACATTTCAAATATTTCCACTTTCCCTTTCTACAGCTTTCTCTAAAGTCTTCAAATTTTAGCCAGTGTATTTAGAATGCATATTGAAGAGATTTTGAATTTTTCTGAAGAAGTGATGAATGATAAATATTTACACTTTTTTTTTTGGTTATAAAAATGTATTTTATATTGGTATGAATCTAAGAGTGTCAGCTGAAGGGATCAACTCAGCCCGTAAAAACCCTGAGTTAGAAGGGGACTTTGTGCCTTGCATGCTTCTTTTTGCCATAATGCAGGGCACATTGTAGGTCCTCAAGTAATGTTGAATCAGTTAAATGCAAAAATGAGACAGAGAAAAATTTCTACACATGTACTTGTGTTCAGGACTGAAAGAACAAGGTCTAAAATATCCTGGGACAGAGTAGGCACTTGGGATAATGGGAAAGGAGCAGAATTTGGTTAGTCTCTGCCAGGAAGGAAAAACATTTTGATTAGATAAGCTTATTTCCACAACATATATCCTTTTAGTTGCATTGGAGGTATAGCTAAAGACTGTGTTAGTAGCTCAGTTGTGTCCAACTCTTTGCAACCCCACGGACTGTAACCCGCCAGGTTTCCTTGTCCATGGAATTTTCCAGGCAAGAATACTGGAGTGGATTGCCATTCACTTCTCCAGAAGAACTTCCCAACCCAAGGATTGAACCCTGGTCTCCTGCATTGCAGCCAGATTCTTTACCATTTGAGCTACAGGGGAGGTATAGCCAAGAAGGATTTAAACTGAATACTTCTTCGGTGGGTGTCTCTACCAATGCACAGAAAATATGAAAAAATATCACTGGAAATGAAGTCATACTGTAAAAATCTCCCTGTGATAGACTGCATAGACTGCCTATGCTCTGTGATTATTTCCTGGAAGGAGAATGAGTCCATTCCTCATTGTTCTCCCCTCTCCTTAGAGGCAGCTGATTCTCTACGGCAAAGACCTCTAATTATCATCTTTGCCCTACCCTGCTAAAATTGCTCTATTTAATAAAACCTTCACTTTACAAGTGTACTGGCCACAAGAGAAGCTAGTGGAGTGTGAATAATAGCCAGAGACACAGTAGCTGGGGAGCGGTGTGGGTATGATTCCCTGGTGGCTCAGTTGGTAAAGAATCCGCCTGCAATGAGAGGGAACTGGATTCCATCCCTGGGTTGGGAAGATCCCCTGAAGGAGGGCATGGCAACCCACTCCAGTCTTCTTGCCTGGAGAAAACCCATGGACAGAGAAGCCTGGCAGGCTGCAGTCCATGGAGTCATAAAGAGTTGACTAGGACTTGGTGACTATGTGCGTGCGCACACACACACACACACACACACACACACACACACACACACACACTTTGGGAAAGGAGTCCCCACATCAAGTTAATTAACACATCCATCACATCATGTATTTACCTTTTTTTTTTTTTGAGTGCATCATTTAAGTTCTACTCTTTCAGCAAATTTCAGTCGTACAATACAATGTTATCATCTATAGTCACTCTGAAATACGTTGGGTCCTCAGATCATATTCTTTCTATAACTGAAAGTTTGCACCTCTTTGCTGCTGATGCTAAGTTGCTTTAGTCATGTCCGACTCTGTGCGACCCCATAGACGGCAGCCCACCAGGCTCCCCCATCCCTGGGATTCTCCAGGCAAGAACACTGGAGTGGGTTGCCATTTCCTTCTCCAATGCATGAAAGTGAAAAGTGAAAGTGAAGTTGCTCAGTCCTGTCCGACTTAGCAACCCCATGGACTGCAGCCTACCAGGCTCCTCCGTCCATGGGATTTTCCAGGCAAGAGTACTGGAGTGGGGTGCCACGTCTTTGCTAATCTCTCCTATTCCTCTCCTTCCAGACCCTGGCAACCACTTTTATCCTTTCTACTGCTAGGAGTTTGACCTTTTCCTCAGATTTCACATATAGCTCATACCATGCAGTACTTGTTTTATTTATTCTCTCTCTTAAAAATTATTTATTTTAATTGGAGAATAATTTATTTACAATATTGTGATGGTTTTTGTCATACATCAGTATAAATTGGCCTTAGGCATACATGTGACGCCCCACCCCCACCTCCTTTCCCACCCCATCCCTCCAGACTGTCACATAGCACTGGCTTTCGGTGCCCTGGATCATACATCAAACCCCCACTGGCTATCTATTTTACATATGGTAATGTATATGTTTCAGTGCTGTTCTCTCAAATCATCTGGCTTGTTTCATTTCACATAATACCCTCGAGGTTCATCCATGTTGTAAAAAATGGCACAATGTCCTTCTTTTAAAGGTTAAATGATATTCCATTGTTTATATACCATATTTTGTTTTGTATCCATTTTCCTTCAGTGAACATTTGGGTTATCTTAATACCTAGGCTATTGTGAACAGTGCTGCAATGAACATAGGAATACAAATAGTTCTTTGACACAGTGATTTTGTTTCCTTTGGATACATGCCCCAAAGTGGGATTGCTGAGTCATTATGTTAGTTCTATTTTTAATTTCTTGAGGAATTTCCATGCTGTTTTCTGTAGTGGAAAGGCAGAGTCTTTAAATAAAGTAAATTAAGTTTTATGAAGATATCAGTTTTTAAAAATTCACAGAAGTAACATTTTTAGCAGAAACTAAAATATAAGGTAACCACTCTGGTGCTGAATAATGGTTTAGAGGTACATTGGTGGCAGAAGGGCTGTCTCAGGAGGCGATTCTGGAGCTCACAGGACATCACTTGGATGGGAGTGTGGCTGGCTGTCTAAGCTAACAAGAATTTGTACAAACTTGGGATTTGATGAATCCTTCTCTTGTACCAAGGATATGTTGATTGGAAATATCATCACAATTACCCTGCCAAGGGCAGGAAAAGTCAGATGAAAATTGTCAAGTCTGGAGAAATTTTTATGACCTGGCAATTCAGTTGTCAGGATAATTCTATGGTCCTCTCTAAAGATTGTAGTTTTGAACCAAATTTAAACTGTCATTTTAAAAATATCTGTCACTGTTTTTTTATTTTTCTGTTTATAAGGAAGACCCAGAATAAGTTGCTTTCATGCTTCAAGTGCAATCCAGGTGACTTGATTGTACCAGTTAAGATTCTTTTTATAACAGTAGAAACAAACTTGTGTTAAGTATACAAGGAAATTTTAAATTTTATTGACATTAGGTAGGGCCCAGAAATGACAGAAAGTCTAAAAAGCCAGGCTTGGGACAGAAATAGGAATGCAGGGGTGCTGGGTAGCCAGGACCACAATCAAAGTCACACCCTGGAACAGGTTGCTGGGGACTGATGACGTCACGATTTCAGTCTGGGCTCCCTGTGGTGCAGTGTGTTGCTGTCAACTTTTCCAGAGTTGCTCTTTTCCAGGTCTCTCTTGCTTTGCTCCTTTTATGGTCAGATAAAGAGTTACAAATGAGGCTTTCAGACTGGCTGGATTCACACAGTTTATCACCAGAGATTAGGGGTAAGGAAGGCACTAAATTTTAGTAATATGGAAGACAATCTTTGGAACCAAAGGATTCCCTCAAACACTGGAAATGGGACTAGGCAGCCAAGAAGGTGGAAATCTACACAGGCCCATGGACTAAGGCCATGCTTCCATTGTACACCCAAATCTTTAGGATCCAAGTCCTCATCCTGCTTGTGATGCCTTTAACCTTTGATTTGCCTATCCCTGAAGGAGATCAGCCCTGGGATTTCTTTGGAGGGAATGATGCTGAAGCTGAAACTCCAGTACTTTGGCCACCTCATGCGAAGAGTTGACTCATTGGAAAAGACTCTGATGCTGGGAGGGATTGGGGGCAGGAGGAGAAGGGGACGACAGAGGATGAGATGGCTGGGTGGCATCACTGACTCGATGGACGTGAGTCTGAATGAACTCCGGGAGATGGTGATGAACAGGGAGGCCTGGCGTGCTGCGATTCATGGGGTGTCAAAGAGTCGGACACGACTGAGCGACTGAACTGAACTGAACTGAACTGAGAAGTCCTCAGGGCATGTGATTGGGCTCCTCAGATCTTTCAGATGGTTCCTTGCCCTCTTAGCCCATCCTGTGGCTCTGGTTCTTTGTTTCTTTCTTCAAAAGATCATCTCTCACAGTGAGGCTGAGATGAGGTTATAAAATAAAAGAGATTTAACTCAATAATCAGAACTGATCAAAAGTGATTGTAATTGAGAAGACCAAAGAGAACACCAGATACGACTGCTGTTGGAGTGAAGCCCTGTCGTGAGCTCCTGTCTACAACTCTGTCGCAGCTCCAGACAGTGGTACTATTGCCAGTACCTTTGCATGTCCCTGCCCTGGAACTTGTTCCTCTTTATTTCCTAAAACCAAATAATCTGTGGGACGAAAGTTGGTCAACAGAGAATAACAAGCTAGCACATACACAGAGATCGTCACTTTTTGGTTCGATTCTAACTTTCTTATACATCAACCCACATAATCCTCAGGCTGCTCCGTGATGAGCATTGTTATCCAGTTTTACAGATGAGAAAACAGAGGCACAAAGACATTAGTAAACTGTGAAGAAATGACATAGCTAGTAAACAGAAGAAGCTAGGGTTTGAACCTAGGCAATGTTAATTCCATTATCTGAATGTCTAACTGCTAAACTATGCCTTATAAATATAGTTTCCTATAAAAGATTATTTCCTATAACAATACTGATCAGAATAACCAGCTCAGCCCTTTAACAGCACCAAGTGTGTCACCTCTATTTCAGAACAAAATCTTGCTTTAATCTTTGCATAAACAAAAAGTTAATTTAAAATATTTTGTTAAATCATGGAAGCAGTTTGCACCCAAAGAATTGAGAATGTCCGTTGCAGAAAAGTAGAAAAACCAGTTGCAGACTTAAAAAGAGCAGTTTTCTTTACCTTCAGCCAGTAATTCTTTCCCCACAAAAAAATATCCTGGGCTCTGTTGGAGTCCTATCACCCTGTTAAAACTGGCAGGCTTTTCCTGAAATGGTAAATGGAAAAACCTAAAAGATGGACAGTGGCCATTAGGCAGCAAGAAGTTGACAGAAATAAGATATGGCCCATTTCACTAAATTTTTTTTATTTATTTGAAGGAAAAAAGTAGCCATCTCTGACATTTACCCTTTGTGTGTAATACTGATTTCAGGAAGTTTGATGCTAGAGCCCATTCATGTGCTTGCATTGAAATATTGCCTTGCTTCAGCAATTTAATACATTCAGATACCAATACATGCATACGATTTATCAATTTGAAATCACCATGCTGTGTTTTGAGTGTGACACGTAGTTCCACTGTCAAAGACTGCTAGCAAAAATGGTCTATGAGCTGTATGAAAAAAACCAGGAAATCTGGAAGGGCAAGTCTCTCTTTTAATCTTTTTATCTTTATTCTTTACTTAACAAACACTGAGTTGCGTGTGAGGCTGTTTAAGATTCACCATCCTGTTTAAATTTTGAGAACAGGCTTTTACATTTGTTTTTAAAAGCCCTTCTTTCTTGGATGGGTTCCTTGGATCGAGTCTTGCTTTAGTGTGAATAGCGGTCCTGACCTCTTTGAAATCCTTTGATCATGTTAATGTTCAAGAGGCCCCATAAATGAAAGGGTTTTAGAGGGGCTGGTGGCTTCTCATTAATCCCACTCAGCATTCATCCCCTCTCAGCTGTCAGAGACAATTCATGGAGGGAGACTGGCATTAAGAGGGGAAATGAGCACACTTCTCACACTTGATAAAGATCTGTATTAACTGTATAAAAAATGAGCTAGGCACCATGGTGATGACTCTGACAACAAAGTAGCAATAAAACAGATGATTAAAAATGAAGAGGACTGGCACTCTTTAGTAATTGGGAGCAGAGCTCTTAACCTTTGTGGTCATATACATATTTGTTTCGAGATATTAAGTTGCAAGTCATTATTTGTGGATGTTTTGGATGTCTTCGGTTTTGCTTTATGGGGAAGCACAGAGTCTAATTCTGTATTTGGAGCTGGGTTCAATATATCCTCAAAGTTCAAAAACTGTTTGCAAATACTGCAGTTATTTAGAGGACTGTGCAGCTGGTAGAGGAGGGCAGGGCATGTGGCTACATGTCTAGTTCCATGTTGCCAGGTGGGAGAAGTAGGAATGGCAGCTCTGAAACAACTCATGGGTCCTGGTCTAGTATATCCTCAGGGCTCCCGTGTCTCCTGCTTATTGTCTCATTTTGTTAGAGGCAACTCCTTTACTTCCTTCTCAGCACTCTTAATAATTAATTATTTGTTCATCTTGTTTTTAATCATTCAGCAAATAATTAATGGATATAATTTTTAAAATTAGACACTGTGAGTTGACCATTCCTTGATGAAGAAACAGACATACTTCTTGTGTTCATGGAGCTTACATTTTCCCCAGTGGATGAGTCAGGACAAAAGAGGATTATTCAACCACCTGTGCCTTGGAATTGGGTAATATTGTACAGTGTTTAGGAAAAGGAGTATGTCAAGGCTGTATATTGTCACCCTGCTTATTTAACTTCTATGCAGAGTACATCATGAGAAACGCTGGGCTGGAAGAGGCACAAACTGGAATCAAGATTGCCGGGAGAAATATCAATAACCTCAGATATGCAGATGACACCACCCTTATGGCAGAAAGTGAAGAGGAACTAAAAAGCCTCTTGATGAAAGTGAAAGTGGAGAGTGAAAAAGTTGGCTTAAAGCTCAACCTTCAGAAAACGAAGATCATGGCATCTGGTCCCATCACTTCATGGGAAATAGATGGAGAAACAGTGGAAACAGTGTCAGACTTTATTTTTGGGGGCTCCAAAATCACTGCAGATGGTGACTGCAGCCATGAAATTAAAAGACACTTACTCCTTGGAAGAAAAGTTGTGACCAACCTACATAGCATATTCAAAAGCAGAGACATTACTTTGCCAACAAAGGTCTGTCTAGTCAAGGCTATGGTTTTTCCAGTGGTCATGTATGGATGCTAGAGTTGGACTGTGAAGAAGGCTGAGCACCAAAGAATTGATGCTTTTGAACTGTGGTGTTGGAGAAGACTCTTGAGAGTCCCTTGGACTGCAAGGAGATCCAAGCAGTCCATTCTGAAGGAGATCAGCCCCGGGATTTCTTTGGAGGGAATGATGCTAAAGCTGAAACTCCAGTATTTTGGCCACCTCATGTGAAGAATTGACTCATTGGAAAAGACTGATGCTGGGAGGGATTGGAGGCAGGAGGAGAAGGGGATGACAGAGGATGAGATGGCTGGATGGCATCACTGACTCGATGGACATGAGTCTGAGTGAACTCCGGGAGTTGGTGGTGGACAGGGAGGCCTGGCATGCTGCAATTCATGGAGTTGCAAAGAGTTGGACACGACTGAGTGACTGAACTGAACTGAACTGATTTGAAAATGAAGCGAGAGAGATGGGAGGGAGGTTCACGAGGGAGAGGACATATGTATATCTGTGGCTAATTCATGTTGATGTGTGGCAGGAACCACCATAATACTGGCAAGCAATATCCTCCAATAAAAAAAGAAAAAAACGAAGCTGAGGATAATTACAAGATAATTTCCCATCTCTATATCAGTTCAGTTCAGTTACTCAGTCATGTCCAACTCTTTGCAACCACATGGACTGCAGCATGCCAGGCCTCCCTGTCCATCACCAACTCCCAGAGCTTGCTCAAACTCATGTCTATTGAGTCAGTGATGCCATCCAACCATCTCTTCCTCTGTTGTCCCCTTCTTCTCCTATCTTCAATCTTTCCAAGCATTAGGGTCTTTTCAAATGAGTAAGTTCTCCCCATCAGGTGGCAAAAATTTTGGAGTTTCAGCTTCAATATCAGTCCTTCCAGTGAATATTCAGGACTGATTTCCTTTAGGATGGACTGGCTGGATCTCCTTGCAGTCCAAGAGACTCTCAAGAGTCTTCTCCAACACCATAGTTCTTTGAACATCAGTTTGAGCATCAATTCCTTGACACTCATGTTTCTTTATAGTCCACCTCTCACATCCATACATGACTACTGGAAAAACCATAGCCTTGACTAGATGAAACTTTGTTGACAAAGTAATGTCTCTGCTTCTGAATATGCCATCTATGTTGGTCATAACTTTCCTTCCAAGAAGTAAGTGCCTTTTAATTTCATGGCTGCAGTCACCATCTACAGTGGTTTTGGAGCCCCCCCAAATAAAGTCTGTCACTGTTTCCACTGTTTCCCCGTCTATTTGCCAGGAAGTGATGGGACCAGATGCCACGATCTTAGTTTTCTAAATGCTGAGCTTCAAGCCAATCTTTTCACTCTCCTCTTTCACTTTCATTGAGAGGCTCTTTAGTTCTTCTTCATTTTCTGCCATAAGGATGGTAAGACTGATTGGATACTGCAGTCTTCAAGTAGTTGAGGAGGAAGTGAGGGTGAATAGAAACTGGAGAAAACCCAGAAGTTAAGACCTCTTTACTCACTAGAATTCTGCCAGTTTGAGTGAGATAGTTTATAGCATTATTAAGAAATCTCAGACATGTACAATATTGCATTAAGAAATAATACCAGCTCTGGCCCATCTGATGGCCAAAACTCAAGTGGGATGAAATAAATACTGCTTGTTTCCATCTCAGAATTTTGATGTTGCCCCTACATTGTGTGAAAGAATCACCTGAAATATTGCCCAGCAGAGAGAAGGGCAGAGGGAAACTGATGAGTTTTCCAAAGGCCTAAGGAGGAGGTGTTCTGTTATCTGACTTGTATGTTCCTAGAGGAAGTTACTCTTCTCCTATGTAACTCTATGCTCATCCTTTTGATCCCTTAGGACACTCCACTCACTAGATTGAATTCTAGTGCCTTGTCCTAGAATGAAATTGATCCAGAGAAGGATCCTCATTCTTGGGGGAAAGGAGAGTAAGAAGGACAGAGCAGGTCTTGAGCTTTCCTTGGAGGCCAGTTAACTAAGTTATCTAACACTGGGTGAGAATAACTACTGAATTTTAACACTTTCTTAAATGCTGTTTGGTCAGCTCTAGAACTACTTGATTTGCTACTGACAAAGAGAAAATGGAACCTTTCTGATGCCCTTTGACTAGGACCAATATTTCCAGCTTGGTCATTATCTGAAAGTATTTACATCTGGCTTTTAAAAAATTTATATTAACATTCTTGAAGAAAACTTCCACCAACTATAATCAAGTACCTTATTCAATCTCCCAAGAGTATGGGCATGACAATAGCAGAAGTCCACTGGCTTCATCAACTAAAAATCCAAATAAAAGTCAAACACTCTCCCTCCATCCTCTGCACTGGCCCTAGCCACTATCTTTCAGTTCAGTTCAGTTGCTCGGTCATGTCAGACTCTTTGCAACCCCACGGACTGCAACACACCAAGCTTCCCTGTCCATCTCCAACTCCCAGAGTTTGCTGAAACTCATGGCCATTGAGTTGGTGATGCCATCCTACCATCTCTTCCTCTATTGTTCCCTTCTTCTGCCGCCTTCAATCTTTCCCAGCATCAGGGTCTTTTTCAGGGAATCAGTTCTTTGCATAAGGTGGCCAAAGTATTGGAGTTTCAGCTTCAGCATCATTCCTTCCAATGAATATTCAGGACTTATTTCTTTAGGACTGACTAGTTTAATCTCCTTGCTGTCCAAGGGACTCTCAAGAGTCTTCCTCAATGACACAGTTCAAAAGCATCAGTTCTTCAGTGCTCAGCTTTCTTTATAGTCCAACTCTCACATCCATGCATGACTATTGGAAAAACCATAGCTTTGACTATACAAACTTTGTTGATAATATCTCTGCTTTTTAATATGCTACCTAGGTTTGTCATAGCTTTCCTTCCAAGGCGCAAATGTCTTTGAATTTCATGGCTGCAGTTACCATGTGCAGTGATTTTTGAGCCCAACAAAAGAAAGTCTGCCACTGTTTCCATTGTTTCCCCATCTATTTGTCATTAAGTGATGGGATTGGATGTCTTGATATTAGTTTCTTTGAATGTTGAGTTTTAAGCCAGCGTTTTTACTCTCCTCTTTCACTTTCATCAAGAGTCTCCTTAGTTTCTCTTCACTTTCTGCCATAAGGGTGCTGTCATCTGCATATCTTGAGGTTATTGATATTTCTCCTGGAAATCTTGATTCAAGTTTGGGCTTCATCCAGCCAGGCATTTTGCATGATGTGCTCTGCATATAAGCTAAGTAAACAAGGTGACAATATACAGCCTTAACATACTCCTTTTCCTATTTGGAACCAGTCTGTCGTTCCATGTCCAGTTCTAACTGTTGCTTCCTGACCTGTATACAGATTTCTCAAGAGGCAGGTTAGATGGTCTGGTATCCCATCTATTTAAGAACTGTCCACAGTTTGTGGTGATCCACACAATCAAAGGCTTTGGTATAGTCAATAAACAGAAGTAGATGTTTTTCTGGAACTCCCTTGCTTTTTTGATGATCCAGTGGATGTTGGCAATTTGATCTCTGGTTCCTCTGCCTTTTCTAAAACCAGCTTGAACATTAGGAAGTTCATGGTTCACGTGTTGCTGAAGCCTGGCTTGGAGAATTTTGAGCATTACTTTGCTAGTGTGTGAGATGAGTGCAATTGTGTGGTAGTTTGAGCATTCTTTGGCATTGCCTTTCTTTGAGATTGGAATGAAAACTGACCTTTCCCAGTCCTGCGTTCACTGCACAGTTTTCCAAATTTGCTGGCATATTGAGTGCAGCACTTTCACAGCATCATCTTTCAGGATTTGAAATAGCTCTACTGGAATTCCATCACCTCCTCTAGCTTTGTTCATATTGATGTTTTCTAAGGCCCACTTGACTTCACATTCCAGGATGTCTGGCTCTAGGTAAGTGATCACAGCATCGTGATTATCTTGGTTGTGAAGATCTTTCTTGTGCAGCTCTTCTGTGTATTCTTGCCACCTCTTCTTAATATCTTCTGCTTCCGTTAGGTCCATACCATTTCTGTCCTTTATTGAGCCCATCTTTGCATGAAATGTTCCCTCAGTATCTCTAATATTCTTGAAGAGATCTCTAGTCTTTCCCATGCTATTATTTTCCTTTATTTTTTTAGAGGATCACTGATCACTGAGGAAGGCTTTCTTATCTCTCCTTGCTGTTCTTCCGAACTCTGAGTTCAAATGGGTATATCTTTCTTTTTTTTCCTTTGCTTTTCACTTCTCTTCTTTTCACAGCTATTTGTAAGGCCTCCCCAGACAGCCATTTTGCTTTTTTGCATTTCTTTTTTTTTGGGCAATGATCTTGAATCCTGTCTCCTGTACAATGTCATGAACCTCCATCCATAGTTCATCAGGCAATCTGTCTGTCAGATCTAATCTCTTGAATCTGTTTGTTGCTTCCACTGTATAATGGTAAGGGATTTGATTTAGATCATACCTGAATGGTCTAGTGGTGTTCCCTAGTTTCTTCAATTTGAGTCTGAATTTGGCAATAAGCAGTTCATGATCTGAGCCACAGTCAGGTCCAGGTCTTATTTTTGGTGACTCTATAGGGCTTCTTTACCTTTGGCTGCAAAGAATATAATCAATCTGAATTTGGTATTGACCATCTGGTGATGTCCATGTGTAGAGTCTTCTCTTTTGTAGTTGGATGCAGGTGTTTGCTCTGACCAATGGATTCTCTTGGCAAAGCTCTGTTAACCTTTGTCCTGCTTCATTCTGCTTGAGTCATGAGTGAAAGCTGGGATTAGAGGAACCTGTGCCAAGCAAGAACCAGCCTGGTTCCCTCATGAGCAGTGAAATGGAGCAGCCCTGCAGATATCAAGGACATGTTCAGGGATGCAGCTGCTCTGGTCAATAAGAGATGAGCAGTCCCAAATAATACTCCATGTGTTTAGGGGACACCTCCTTTTGGGGCTTCTGAAGTGGCCCTCCCACTGGGAGGACATGAGAATAGACAAGGATCTTGGTAGATTTATTCTTATAGCTGCCAAAAAAAAAAAAAAAACAAACCTGGACTATTTAGAAGAAAGCAAATGCTTAGGGGGAAAATAATTCTTCGAGTAAAGAGAATAAGGAAATAAAGAATCATGTAGCATTGACTAGGTGCTGGTAAAGGCATGGGCTGAAGTTGAAGGAAATTGATAGGACTCCTATGAGAGATGGATTGACAAGTCATCAGGAGTTGAGAGAAATCTAATCTAGCACCAACTCCTGCCATTGCTAAGACCTCTTATTAGTTCCATTGCTTTATCCCAGCCTGTGAAAATCTAAGCCCAGGGATGCCAAAACAGAATGGGGATAGAAATCTGGCCCAAGATGTTAAATTTCTTCCTCTATTAAATCAGTTGAATCCAAAGCTGATTGGGCAGTACCTTTGTCTAACCTCTAGCAGGAGACCCAAGGCCTTATGCTGTGATTAAAATGGAATGGCCTGAGGGCAGAGAATAAACCTCTTTAAGATTAGAGATCCTCCTCAGTTTATGATGAAGTCATATCCTATTAAATCCCTCAAAAGCTTAAAATATAATAAACTGAAAATGCATTTAATGCATCAAGCATACCCAACATTGTAGCTTAGCTAAACCTACTTCAGAATACTTACATTAATCTAAAATTGAGCAAAATTCTCTAATATGAGAGCTATTGTATAATAAAATATTGAATACTTTGTGTAATTTCTTGAATAATGTACTGGAAGTGAAAGACAGAATGGTGTGTGGGTACAGAATTGTTGTTTACCCTCATGATAGTATGACAAACCTACACAACATATTAAAAAGCAGAGACATTACTTTGCTATGGGTCAGAGTCAAAGCTATGGGTTTTTGGTAGTCATGTAGAGATGTGAGAGTTGGACCATAAAGAAGGCTGTGGGCTGAAGAACTGATGACTTTGAACTGTGATGTTAGAGAAGACTCTTGAGAGTCCCTTGGCCTACAAGGAGATCAAACTAGTCAATCTTAAAGGAAATCAGCTCTCAGTGCTCAACGGAAGGACTGATGCTGAAGCTGAATCTCTGATATTTTGGCCACTTGATGCGAAGAGCTGACTCATTGAAAAAGACCCTGATGTTGGGAAGATTGAAAGTGGGGGAAGAAGGGGATGGCAGAGGACTATAGTTGGATGACATCACTGACTCAATGGACATGAGTGTGAGCAAGCTCTGGTGCCGGGAGACAGTGTGAGGAATCCCGCCCATGGCAAAGGTCATGAGGAAGGAAGCCTGACAAAACGCAAGGGCGTGATCAGGCTTCAGGGGTTCCCCCTGGAATTTCCTGAGCATCCACCCCCAAAAACCAGAGTCTGCCTGCTTTACTGTGTTATGCTTTCCACCTACTCTTCTGACATTAACAGGGGGCTGTCTCCACACCACCTTTTTCTGGAAAAAGTTAATTTAGAGCTTTTAGATAATAAATCTCCTGGACATAATAAGAGTGTTTCAATCCAAAAACCCCTCTGATGGCTTCCTAGCCTGCCTGCCGGACTCTTACAGCTGCGCATGTGATTGTTTGCAGCCTCCCGACTGCGAGAGGCACAGGAAGCTTAAAACATCCTAGGAATATAGGGGCTTCCGAGGAGTCAAAATCATTAGAATAGGACTGATTAAAGGTTTCATTTGTTGAGCCAATAGTTGCTGCCAAATTTTCATATCTTTTATCTGTAGATATAGTTGGTATATAGAAAAAACAGGTAGTAGACCTGGTATTAAAAACATTAGATCTTTGAGTTAAGTACTTTCTTTGTTATAACCCACTGCACCTTTGTTCTACAGTAATGTAACTTTATTTAGTACTTTGAAGGTGATGCAGAGTAAAGAAAAACCTCTTCTAGGGAAAAAGAGTTTTTCTGGTTGATAGACATTTATCTAGGAAGAGAGCCATAAAAATGGTAACAGGCCTCTTGGCCAGAAGATACTGTAAACCACCTGAGACCTTTTGTATACAGGAAGGTATGCAAAAAGAAAGTCTGGTCTCAATAAGGGGCAGGACTGTTGCCCCTGCATAACTCTGCATATTCCATTATTTCTTTATGTACAACTTGGGATTTTGAAAATAAAGTTGTGAGTCTTGCACCGATGCTGGGCTCCCCCATGTCATTCTTTCCTTCCCTTTTCTGGCTGAATTCCCATCTGGAGCACAGAGGCTCGCCAAGTCTACTTACTTGCCCTGGCTTCTAAGATCCATGCGAGAGGGAGCCCAAGGCGGGGCACCCTCCATTATTCAAGTGGGCGCTGGTGGCCTAATGTAAATGGTGCAAACCTCCTGTCTCGAGGTTTTATTAGTTTTCCACATAAACCAAGTTATTCAGCCTCTTTTCTCCACTAATTTTCCTACTACACTATTCTTTCCTAATCTCTTTATATTTCTAATTAAATAGTCCTTTCCCAGACTCTGACTCTGTCCCCACTTCGAATTCCCTGGATCCACTGGGGCTGGACATCGGCAGTCTGGGAGATGATGGACAGGGAAGCCTGGCGTGCTGCAATCCATGGGGTCGCAAAGAGTCGGACACAATTGAGCGACTGAACAACAATGATTAACTGGCTGACTGGGAGCTCAGTCTCCCAGTATGCCCTGCCCAGCATTACAAGAGAGAGTATTGTACCACATATCACTAGCCCTAGAGAAAAAATTAAAATTCAAAATTACAGTTTTGAGTGCAGTTTCTACTTAATGTGTATTGCTTTAGCACCATCACAGTAAAAAAAAAAAAAAGTAAGTCATACCATTGTAAGTCAGAGATCATCTGTATAGGATACACATTTTTTAAAATTGTTTTTTTGTTTGGCTACACCGGGCCCTGGTCTAGTTCCCTGACCAGGGATTGAGTCTGGGCTTCCTTTGTTGGGAGCATGGAGTCTTAGCCACTGGACCACCAGGGAAGTCCCTTTATTGGGTACTGATACAAGGCTATATATTGTCACCCTACTTATTAACTTGTGTACATCATGAGAAACACTGGGCTGGAGGAAGCACAAGCAGGAATCAAGATTGCTGGGAGAAATATCAATAACCTCAGATATGCAGATGATACCACCCACTGGAATGACTGATGTTGAAGCTGAAACTCCAATACTTTGGCCACCTTATGTGAAGAGCTGACTCATTACGAAAGACCCTGATGGTGGGGAAAATTGAGGGCAGGAAGAGAAGGGGATGACAGAGGATGAGGTGATTGGATGACATCACTGACTCAATAGACATGGGTTTGAGTGGGCTCTAGGAGTTGGTGATGGACAGGGAGGCCTGGCGTGCTGTGGTTCATGGGGTCGCAAAGAGTTGGACTGGGAGCTCAATCGTTGGACGCGACTGAGCGACTGAAGTGAACTGAACTGAACTGATACATGAGGTTCTGTAAATAAAGCTGGAAAGAAAGAAGGCAATATTTGGAACCAAGGGTGAAACTTGCTGGGAGCATAGTGATACCAAGGTAGAAGTGCTGAGATCACAGTAAAACATCATGTAGGAAAAGGAGAATGCATGAAGGTGCTATAGAGGCATCATCTGTATCTGGATGTTTAAGGTGAGTGGTTGCTATCTATGAATGGAGAGCCACGTTATTACCAGCTCACAGCCAAATATAGGGCAAGGCATATACCAACTCTCTGTGTCCTAAGGGAACTGTGTAAACTTAGGGATACCAAGATCTAGCAGGAGCATTCCTCTGTTCCTCCAAAATATTTCTCTCATTGATCCAGTGAGTCTATAAATCCCAATTCCACAAATTAATTCCTTTAGTGCCAAGAACAGAGACTTGCCCTTAAGAAGGGCTCAATAAATATTCACTGACTTCTGTTAAAGAATGGTATCTGGAAAGCTTGCCAAATAATACTGAGAGCCTCTATCACTCATTTATACCTTTGGGCAAATGTCTGTATCAGTTAGGAATAGTTTATTCCTATAAGCAGGAAAATAAGCAGGGTGACAATATACAGCCTTGACGTACTCCTTTTCCTATTTGGAATCAGTCTGTTGTTCCATGTCCAGTTCTAACTGTTGCTTCCTGACTTGCATATAGGTTTTTCAAGAGGTGGGTCAGGTGCTCTGGTATTCCCATCTCTTTCAGAATTTTCCACAGTTTATTGTGATTGACACAGTCAAAGGCTTTGGCATTTGTCAATAAAGCAGAAATAGATGTTTTTCTGGAACTCTCTTGCTTTTTCTATGATCCAGTGGATGTTGGCAATTTGATCTCTGGTTCCTCTGCCTTTTCTAAAAACTGCTTGAGCATCAGGAAGTTCACAGTTCACGTATTGCTGAAGCCTGGCTTGGAGAATTTTGAGCATTACTTTACTAGTGTGTGAGATGAGTGCAATTGTGTGGTAGTTTGAGCATTCTTTAGCATTTCCTTTCTTTGGGATTGGAATGAAAACTGACCTTTCCCAGTCCTGTGTTCACTGCACAATTTTCCAAATTTGCTGGCATATTGAGTGCAGCACTTTCACAGCATCATCTTTCAGGATTTGAAACAGCTCAACTGGAATTCCATCACCTTCTCTAGCTTTGTTCGTAGTGATGCTTCCTAAGGCCCACTTGACTTCACATTCCAGGATGTCTGGCTCTAGGTGAGTGATCACATCATCATGATTATCTTGGTCGTGAAGATCTTTTTTGTACAGTTCTTCTGTGTATTCTTGCCATCTCTTCTTAATATCTTCTGCTTCTGTTAGGTCCATACCATTTCTGTCCTTTATTGAGCCCATCTTTGCATGAAATGTTCCCTTGGTATCTCTAATTTTCTTGAAGAGATCTCTAGTCTTTCCCATTCTGTTGTTTTCCTCTATTTCTTCGCATTGCCTGCTTACTTAACTTCTATGCAGAGTACATCATGAGAAACGCTGGGCTGGAAGAAGCACAAGCTGGAATCAAGATTGCCGAGAGAAATATCAATAACCTCAGATATGCATATGACACCACCCTTATGGCAGAAAGTGAAGAGGAACTAAAAAGCCTCTTGATGAAAGTGAAAGAGGAGAGCGAAAAAGTTGGCTTAAACCTCAACATTCAGAAAACTAAGATCATGGCATCTGGTCCCATCACTTCATGGGAAGTAGAGGGGGAAACAGTAGAAACAGTGTCAGACTTTATTTTTTGGGGTCCAAAATCTCTGCGATGGTAACTGCAGCCATGAAATTAAAAGACGCTTGCTCCTTGGAAGAAAAGTTATGACCAACCTAGATAGTATATTCAAAAGCAGAGACATTACTTTGCCAACAAAGGTCCGTCTAGTCAAGGCTATGGTTTTTCCTGTGGTCATGTATGGATGTGAGAGTTGAACTGTGAAGAAGGCTGAGTGCCAAAGAATCGATGTTTTTGAACTGTGGTGTTGGAGAAGACTCTTGAGAGTCCCTTGGACTGAGAGGAGATCCAACCAGTCCATTTTGAAGGAGATCAGCCCTGGGATTTCTTTGGAGGGAATGATGCTGAAGCTGAAGCTCCAGTACTTTGGCCACCTCATGCGAAGAGTTGACTCATTGGAAAAGACTCTGATGCTGGGAGGGATTGAGGGCAGGAGGAGAAGGGGACGACAGAGGATGAGATGGCTGGATGGCATCAGGGACTCGATGGACATGAGTCTGAGTGAACTCTGGGAGTTGGTGATGGACAGGGAGGCCTGGTGTGCTGCAGTTCATGGGGTCACAATGAGTCGGACACGGCTGAGTGACTGAACTGAACTGATAGGCAGCAAAGTACCCAACTCATAATGCAAATGATATTGACTCTAATATTTATTGACTGCCTAAGTATAGTTTAGGGAATACACTTTCTGAAATGTCACAGCAGTCTTATGTGCTGGGTTGCACTGTGCTCAGTTGCTCAGTCATGTCTGACTCTTCTCTACTCCATTGGCTATAGCCTGCCAGTCTCCTCTGTCCATCGAATTTTTCCGGCAAGAATACTGGAGTGGGTTGCCATTTCCTACTCTAGGAGATCTTCCCAATCCAGGGATTGAACCCGTGTCTCCTGCATTGGCATGTAGGTTTTTTTTTTTTTTTACCACTGTGCCACCTAGGAAGCTCCGAACAATTTTATGAGGTAAGTATTATTATTACCGACATAATTTGGATGAGGAAATAGGTACTAAGAAGTTAAATAATTTGCTCAAGTTCACACAGCTAGAAAATGGCAGAGCTAGAATTCAAGGGGCTAAACAGAAATTATTCTTTCACATAAGAAATCTGGAAACTGGTGAGCCTGCAGTTGGTTCATTCAGGGATCTGCCATGTCGGGACACTGGGGTGGTGCCTCTAACATCTTCTTGGCTTCTTCATGCTCACAGCATGGCTGCCAGAATATTAAGAATCACATCCCACCCAACCGTGTGCCAGCAGGAAAGTTGGAAGAAGGTCCCAGTAAAGAGGGAAAAGACTTACAATGGGGAGATGGTACCTGTGAAAGAAATACTCCCATTTTATGCCTTTGAAAAATCAGGTCAGTGGTAACTTTAGTTAGCAGCCTGTCCCTCCACAGTTATTTATAGCAAACATCAGGATGCAGTACAAAGGCAGAAGGGAGTCAAGGCAGGAAATCAGAGGCTCTCTAGGTACCACTGTTATAGTACTATTACAGCACTTAAACACTATCATCATTATATGTTGGGTCTGTCCTGCCAGATGGTGCATTTCTTATGGAAAGAGACTGAAACTTGGTCACACTTGTAGCCTCTGACACACACTGGGCTCTGTCCTGTTCCTTAGAAGGGGCTCCATTGGAGACAGTGGGTTTCGTTGGCTCACTCACCAAGTCCTGGAGTCTGCCTACTCTGCTCTCTGTACAGGGTGGACCGATGGGTGATAACTCATTGTTGATAATAAAAGCCACAACCCAACTTGTTTGTCCTTTAGAGGGAAAGGCTTCATTCTCTTTAGTATTAGCTTTAATAGGGTAACATTAATCTGAGCACATTATGAATTGTCTCAACACTGTGTTACATTAAAAAAATATTAGCTTAATATTAAAAAAAAATCCCAAGAAAATTCATTTAGTCCTCACTTATGTCTCTCAACAATGGTCCTAATGGAAATTCCTTTACATAGAGTAAACTACCTAAAGTCCTTTTTCTCAAATGCCCTAGCACCCTGTATATCACAGAATGGCAGTTGCCCCCAGTCTCTTCCCATCTTGGGCTCAAAGTCCTGGCTGCTATCTTTCTCCCTTGGGCTGTATTCCCACCCTTCTCTGCTTTCCCTGTGGCTCAGATGATAAAGAATCTGCCTGCAATGTGGGAGACCCAGGTTCAATGCCTGGATTGGGAAGGGCATGGCAACCCACTCCAGTATTCTTGCCTGGAGAATTCCATGGACAGAGGAGCCTGGTGAGCTACAGTCCATGGGGTTGCTAAGAGTTGGACACGACTGAGCGACTAACACTTTCTGTCCTTTGCCCTTTTTTATATGAATCTAGTTTCTCTAGAATTTTGAGGAACACAACCAAAAACACAAATAACCATTTTTCTTTTTAATCTGGGAATGAAATTCCTGTGTATCAACATTTTTGATCTTCATTACAATAAAGGATACAAAACTGCAGAACATGACATGAAAATGAACGCAGTGTTCCAAATCAACTGCTTTGCTGTACAGGCTTCTCAAAAACTTCATTTCTAGGTCAAATTTTAAAACCTCTTTTTTTTTAAATTTTATTTTTACTTTATTTTACTTTACAATACTGTATTGGTTTTGCCATACATTGACATGAATCCCCCACGGGTGTATACGAGCTCCCAATCCTGAATCCCCCTCCCACCTCCCACCCCATATCATCTCTCTGGATCATCCCCATGCACCAGCCCCAAGCATCCTGTATCCTGTATCGAACATAGACTGGCACTTCGTTTCTTACATGATAGTATATATGTTTCAATGCCATTCTCCCAAATCATCCCACCCTTGCCCTCTCCCTCAGAGTCCAAAAGTCCGTTCTATACATCTGTGTCTCTTTTGCTGTCTCATATACAGGGTCATCATTACCATCTTTCTAAATTCCATATATATGTGTCAGTATACTGTATTGGTGTTTTTCTTTCTGGCTTACTTCACTCTGTATAATCAGCTCGAGTTTCATCCAACTCATTAGAACTGATTCAAATGTATTCTTTTTAATGGCTGAGTAATACTCCATTGTGTATATGTACCACAGCTTTCTTATCCATTCATCTACTGATGGACATCTAGGTTGTTTCCATGTCCTGGCTATTATAAACAGTGCTGCAATGAACATTGGGGTACATGTGTCTCTTTTAATTCTGGTTTCCTCGGTGTGTATGCCCAGCAGTGGGATACAACCTCTTTTTGTTTCAGTGTTCTCATCTGGTCTATGGGCATAATGATTGTAAGTACTATAAGGTTAATGTGAGGGTTAAAATAATTCACAAATGTAAAGTACTGCATGTAAAGATCAGTTCCAGATAAAAAGCCATACAGTCAGAATATGTTATAAATGCAACCAGAGACAGAACTAGAAGTAGGCTCTTTGTGGAATTGTAGGCTTCTAGCCTGGTAACTTCAAGAAAGGTTTTATGTGAATCTAGGGATTATTGTTCCTTCCATATTTGCAGCCTCCATATAAGATGATTTCTATTCTCAGTGGTGTTCTGGAACAGACTTGCTCTGGCTTGAGAGTGTGACTTCATCATGAGACAAAGGATAAATTGGGAAAATATGCATATTGCACTGTTCTGTTGAAGTAAAGATCAGTGCATTTAAAAATGTAAGCTTTGGTTACTGTGTTCACATCATAATATATGGGCATAGTTTACAGTTGAGTTTTGAGAGTTTTTCTGGCATTAATTTTTTAGATCATGTGTAAAAAAGTTAGTTTGAAGTTTTAATTATATTTTTATGCTTTCAAAGTAAATGTTTAATGAAAATGCTCATCATTTTTTACTTGATTTCATTTCAATACAAAATTAAATCAAAAGACTACCACTACTGTGACATCTCTCCCCAACTCCCAAGTCAGTGGTAGCTTGACGTGGTGGTAGTGCTTACACTGTGGAAATCAGTGTCAGCTACAATAAGGACTTTTTCCTCCGTAGAGCCGGATATTTAATGTTGACCAGTACACTACTGCCTATAATTCATTTTTTGGTTTGGTTGAAACAGGGGTAGGTAAACTTTCTGTAAAGGGTCAGATAGTAAATATTTTAGGTTTGGTGAGTCATACTGTCTCTCTCACAACTACTTGACTCTGACCATGTATGGTGAAAGCTGCTATAGACAGTAGGCAAGCAATAGGTGTGTTCCAATAAACTTTATTTATGGAAACAGAGTGTGGGCTGGGTTTGGCCAGTGGGACATAGCTTGCCAAATTCTGATCTGGTCAGTTTTCACAATTTCTTCTTCAGTTGCTAGGAGTTAGAGAACAACAGTGAGCAGTGGGGTAAGGGAGTAGGAGTTTACAAAGCCAGAAGCATGGACTATAGAAATTCGTAACCAATGTCACTTATACAACACCTGACCTGTCTAATTAGCTCTCCTATTGACTGGTGCCCAGGGATGCTGAACACTAGAAATCAGTGGGCTTCACTCAAGCAAAATTTTTTTTTAATCCCCAAATCAGTTTTTGTTTATTTCTAAACTAGTTTGTATCCACTATGCTTATTGGATAAACTTATTATTTAATTCAATATTGCTAAAATGCATACTTAAGAGAGTGAAGCAAGGAGTCTTATTGTTGAATAACTTAATACAGATGAAAGACAAAGATGAGTCAGTCACTGTAAAAGAACACCTGGTAAAAACCTCTGATTGTGTGGATCACAACAGACTGTGGAAAATTCTTAAAGAAATGGGAATACCAGGCCATCTTACCTGTCTCCTGAGAAACTTGTAAGTAGGTCAAGAAGCAATAGTTAGAACTGGACATGGAACAATGAACTAATTCAAAATTGGGAAAGGAGTATGACAAGCCTGTACACTGTTACCCTGCTCATTTAACTTATATGCTGAGTACATCATGTGAAATGCTGGGCTGGATGAATCACAAGCTGGAATCAAGATTGCTGGGAGAAGTTTCAACAACCTCAGCTATGCAGATGATACTGCTTTAATGGCAAAAAGTGAAGAGGAACTAAAGAGCCTCTTGATTAGGGTGAAAGAGGAGAGTGAAAAAGCTGGTTTAAAACTCAACACTCAAAAAAATAAGATCATAGGATCTGGTCCCATCACTTCATGACAAGTAGAAGAGGAAAAAGTGGAAGCAGTGACAGATTTTATTTTCTTGGGCTCCAAAATCACTGCAGACAGTGACTGTAGCCATGACATTAAAAGACACTTGCTCCCTGGAAGGAAAGCTATGACAAATCTAGATGGGTATATTAAAAAGCAGACATCACTTTGCTGACAAAAGTCCATATAGTCAAAGCTATGGTTTTTCCATTGGTCATGTATGGATGTGAGAGTTGAACCGTAAAGAAGGCTGATCTCTGAAGACTTGATGCCTTCCAATTGTGGTGCTGGAAAAGACTCTTGAGAGTCCTCGGACATCAAGGAGATTGAACCAGTTGGTCCTAAAGGAAATCAACCTTAAATATTCATTGGAAGGACTGATGCTGAAGCTGAAGCTCTAATACTTTGGCCACCTGATGCGAAGAGCCAACTCATTAGAACAGACCCTGATGCTTGGAAAGATTAAAGGCAAAAGAAGAAAGCAGCAGAGTGAGATGATTAGATAGCACTACTCGCTTAATAGACATGAATTTGAGCCCACTTAGGGAGATAGTAAAGGATTAGAAAGCCTGGTGTGCTGCAGTCCATGGGGTTACAAAGAATCAGACAGGACTTAGCATCTGAACAACAACAAGAGTTTGTAAAAGAGTTTGTTTGTATTGGGAGCTTTGCAAGCATCTTGAAGTTCTTGTCATATTTTCAAAAAAGCAAATGTATCTGTGATAAACATGCATTTGAGATGTGGTTGTTGAAGAATGATTCAGAATTAAAATCAGCAGGACAACCAAATATTACTCCCATTTTATCAAATAAGAGAACTTTTACCATCTTCAACTGAGCACAGGCCGCCCAAAGACAAGGGATCTCTTTCTTTATCTACATATACATATGGATATGGACTACATATGGATTCATATGGAATATATATAGATCTCTTTCTTTATCTCACACCATGAATTCTTCTTCTTTTTCTTGTGAAAGGAATTAATTTTTTTCTCCTGGTCACTGGAGTGACCACTTATATAGATCAAAGAACAGTGTACTTATGCCATGTAGCAGAGAAAAGTTAACTTTCTTCAACCATTACAAGTTCCAAAGAAATGTTTGTTGAATGAATGAAGGCTATAGAAACTCAGAAATTTGTTCATAGCGAGATCTCATTCTGTATTGAATGACAATTATTTCAAGCAGAACACATTCTATAGGTACTGAAGAAGTAAATGTGGAGGATGAGGATGGTTGAATTGGCCAACTTTATCAGCAGATGCCTGAGAGGCATGATGGGATTAGGGGAAATTCAGGTTCAGGTATGATTAATTTTTCTGCTTTAAAGGTGACAGAGAAAACACTTGCTAGGCAAGTGGATATTACATAACTTCAAAAAGTTCTGAGTTTAAAAGAAGTTCTATATAAAAGTTCTGTATAAAGAGAGTTCTGTATACAGAGAGGAAAGTTCAAGGTACAGAACTTTCCATACATAGTGATGATTCCCAAGTCACACTGATGTTCTAGGTGATTCCAGAGTTCCAGAACAAGTTTATTAGATGTCACAGAGTTGCCAAAAAATTCTTATTAGATAACACTTGAAAGTTTCAGAAAAATTGAACACTGACTATTGAAGAATTCAGAAAATATAGAGAATTAAATAAAAACCACCTATGGTCTCATTACCTGGAATGACTACTGTTGAAATGTTGGTATTTGTCCTTCCAATATTTTATTCTATATTCAGTCAGTTACTAGTAATTATATAGTGATTTCCTAACTAGTGGGAGAAAAATGTCATTCATGATAGCTATGCCCTGATATGTGGTGGGATCCTTGGTTTCTGACCCCGGACTCTCACACTTGCTCTTTGCCATATCCTGACACCCAGAAGCTCTCTCATCATGATCCCTACCATCTTGGCATTTGTCAGTTCCTTGCCTCACTTTTCCTGTCTAGCTTCTGACATGTCTTTTGTCATTTACCTTGTTTTAAATCACTACACTGATTTATTCTTCTTACACAAGCTAATAAATTCAGTTTCCCTATACCAATGGCAAGGACCTTTGGGGCTGAGCTTGCCCCCACTGTTTTGCATGTTTTCCGCTAGTTCCAAGCAGCTGGCAACAGTTTAAAGTCTCAGCAACCTGTTCAACAAAGAAGCTAGGAGGTCAGGGGAGGTAGGTGTGGGATTCACTTCTAATATTGGGGGAAAGGGGGGGGGTCTGTGATCACAGTAGGAAAGATTGTGATGTTGAATTCATAACAGGTTGTGAACTTACTCTGACACAGCTTTGAATGTTGTATTAAGTTCATTTTTTCTGCTTTATGGTACTCATTTCATGTTGTTCTCCATAATGGGATATTTAAGGGAAATATTCCCAGGAATTAGAGATGACCTCAATTAACCTAGTTATTTGGTTAGAAGTCACAGAAAAATGACTCTGGATATTTTAAGCAAAAATAGAATTCCTTAGAAGGAGATGAAACTCTCACAAGATGGATAGGAAGAATAAAGTACCAGAGCTGGGAGGTGCAGTCCCAGGCATCTCCACTGGGTCTCTTTAGTGGGACCTGTTCAGTAATCTTCCTGCCTGAGGCCTCCATTGGTTTCTGTGATGCTTGAGGCCCTTTGGTGATTCAGAGTCCTTTGTGAGAGAGATTGACTGAGCTGAGCTTTGCTCCTGGCCAGCCCTTGACTATACAGAGAGGAAAGACTCAGATGAAATGAACATCAGAAACTCTTGGCTTCAACAATGGGAAAGACATCATACTGTCAGGAAGGAGGAAATGAAGCCTCAGCATCCAAAGCATGCTTCAGTGATTTTCTTAATTGAGCAGTGGATAAAATGAAAAACATTAGCTGGAATTTGGCCCCATGCATGGCATGGAAACAGCTGCCAACACTGTGTCATAAAAGCAGATAAAAGCGAAGGTTCTGCAGGCAGAAAAACTTAGTGAAAACCTAACTCTATCACCTATGAATTGTGTGACCCAATACAAATTACTCAGCACTCAGCTCTTCTGAGCCTCACTTTCCTACTTGGTAAGAATGGACATTGACTTGTGGTCAGGGTTAAATGGAATAATATATGCAAAGTACTTACCCAAGCCTGATGCACTACCCACAAGTGCCAGCATTATTACTGGAACTTTGTTGGACTGCCAGCTCTGAAATCTGTCATCTCTCATTGTCTGTTCCTCAAAGAGAGTAAAGGATGAACAACAAGCTTTCTGAGCTGTTGCCCAACTGATATTATACCTGTGGACACATTAGTTTATAGAGAAGCTTAATTAATGATCTCTTTATGAATAAGCACACAATTCATCTAATACATAACTCCCGTGTCATTTTAAGAAACATGTATTAGCACACAGCAGTCCATGGATGAGTGCCTTTAGGCCTTTCTTAGAAGCTCACAGTCTGTTGTTGTGGAATAGCTTTTTGAAGGTTGGGAAATTGTAAACGACACATGTCCAATGGTGGAAATGAAGATCGTGCTTAGGGGCACACCACAGTACATGTGAAAGGAAATTATCATCAACATAATTGCAATCAGCTTCCTGGCCAAGTATATTAGACCCTGTTATAGCTTGCATAGTATTACTCATGTTAAGACATATCACTATTTAAATCATATCCATTGACAAGGCAACAGCAATAGTGAAACCTTGTTGAAAGGTGAAAGTGAAAGTCGCTCAGTTGTGTCCGACTCTTTGTGACCCCATGGACCTTACAGTTTGTGGAATTCTCCAGGCCAGAATACTGAAGTGGGTAGCCTTTCCCTTCTCCAGGGGATCTTCCTAACCCAGGGATCATACCCAGGTCTCCCGCATTATGGGTGGATTCTTAACCAGCTGAGCCACAAGGGAAGCCCAAGAATACTGGAGTAGGTAGCCTATTTCTTCTCCAGTGGATCTTCCTGACCCAGGAATTGAACCAGGGTCTCCTGCATTGCAGGCAGATTCTTTAACAACTGAGCTATTAGGGAAGAGAACATTGCAATACTTTTCCTAACTCATGGGGTCACCGGACACGACTGAGCAACTTCACTTTCACTTTTCACTTTCGTGCATTGGAGAAGGAAATGGCAACCCACTCCAGTGTTCTTGCCTGGAGAATCCAAGGGATGGGGAGCCTGGTGGGCTGCTGTCTATGGGGTTGCACAGAGTCGGACATGACTGAAGTGACTTAGCAGCAGCAGCAGCAGCAGCAGCAGCAGTCTCCATTTTAAGCACTTTCAAGCACAGACATCAGATTTTCTTCATTTCTATTTATCACAAATGCTCAATTGTTCTCAATTGCTGTAGAATTAGTTCCATTCTTCCATTCATTCTTTCAATCAACATTTATTAAGCTCCTATTCTGTCTCTGCGAGTTCCTCTTTTTCTCATTTGTCCTCTTTTTACTTTAAATTTTGTTTCTTGATTTCTGTTTATATTTTGAGTATAGTTTAATGGGTTTTTCTATCATCTCACTCAAATCCAGGAGCTGAATATAAAAACCTTCACATTTCCAACTCAATTCTTTGCTGGCAAATTTTATACATTGAAGATAAGGTGGTCAGTCAAGGGTCATACAACCCTTTCGACTACTTCTTTTGTAAATCTCACAGGTAATAGAGCACTTCATTTTAAAATGTGGGGGTCATAGGTTTCTTTTGTCCTGAGACCTCAAATCAAAGTGAAATAAAAAGAAAAATCTAACATCCTTTAACTCAGGTGCATAGAGTCAAAGACTGAGAAAAGACAGTTAAAAGTTGCAATAATTGAATGTAATCCTTAATATATTTCTCATGAAGATAGTCAATTGTTAGCAGTGGTCCAGAATGGGTCTATTTTGAAGAGAACCCATCTACACCTGATTAACCATTATAGCCTGAGGCGCTGGGTTTGAGATTAGTCAAGCAGGAAATCAGTGCACTTCAGATGGAATGTTTCTTCTCTTGCTCTCTTTTCCTCTCTCTGAAGGAATGAGTGGTATTTTAATTGTGAAAAGTTTAGTATTTTCCATTTAAAAAATGAGACAAATTGCATTCTGTCCAAATAGATTGGATCAGGTTTAATAGATTAATAAGAGCAAGAATTGAGTTGATCTCAGAGAGGGTTTCAAATATTCTGAAAACAAAATATACTTACTGGGTGTTTATGCAGTCTTTTAGAATCAGCTGTTCTATATGGGGGTTGCTATTAAGATATTCATGTGGGAAGATAAATTTTTCCATTTCAATTAGGCTCTGTGACTGTGATCTCAGTTATTTTGTGACTCCGATAACTGTTGATCTCCCCTTACTAGCAGAACTTGCAATCAGACTCATTTCATCATATGGTTTTATCAGTAGGAAATAAGGTTTACATTTTACCATATCCCGAAAGGTTTTGGGTTACCATGTTGGATTATGTTACATGAAATCACACATGAATCTAGAGATAATGGGTTTTGACCCCCCCTGATTTTCTGTTAAAATGGATCCTAGCGCAATGGGATTCATCCTTGCTTTTGGCAGAAATGATGTTAGGTATTCTGTTGCTCAGTGTGAGCATAGAAGATGAGATTTTAAAAATATCGGCTAGCCACAAGTCATCCAGTATAGTTAAAGCATATAAATGGTAATACTTCAGTGATTTTTTTATTTTTTTAAAATATTTTCCTCCTGCAGAATGAGAGACAGAGCTTAGAAAAAAATTTGTATCATTATTTTAATTGTAAAACTACACAGTCAATGTAATCAATAATCAGATGCAACCATGTCACAACAGAAATTATTTTCATTCTAAATCATGACTTTTTATTAAACCATCCCTATTAAGTTTATATGCTTACACAGCACCATAAATTCAGCTCATTATAGCAATGCACATGAAATCCATCCCCTCTTTGCCTCTTATCCGTGAAGCCAATTATATTTATGAGTCTGCCTTGTAGTTTCATAATATGTAGCTTCACCCTTTTCTAGAGTCTTACCTTAAGACCTTACCTTCCTCCTTTACCTTTGTTCCTTCTGCACAATTTGCTATACTTTGCTTTTGTGTGAATCTTGCTCTAATTTCTCTTTCCCACAGAAATCATGTGATGGTCAAGGTATATGTGGCCTTTTCTGTGTGTGTCCTTCACTGACCTCATGGTCCAAGTCTTACCCGACTGAACTCATCTGTGTGTGATTGACAACCAGGCCTGTAACATCCCACCAGGAGCCACCAGAAGCTGGCAGAGGTGAGAAAGCACCCTCCCCGAGAGCTCTCTGAGGGAATGGCTCTGTTGACACCTTCATTTCAGACTTTCGGTGTCTAGAACTGTAGATTTCTACAGATTAAGCCATCAGGTTTGTGGTAATTTGTTGTGCAACTCTAGGAAACCAATATATAAACTACGACTTATTTACAGCCTATTGGGAGAAGATGAATGTACCCATAACTAACAATGTAATAAAGGTATAAGAGCTATATTCATTCATTTGACAATTATTTATCGAACATCCACAATGTGCCAAGCTTTGGGGATACAGAAATGAATGATGGAAGCAAACAACCTCACCCTCAGGGAGGGCACATTTTAGTGTGGAGGAGACAGATAAAAAACCAAACAAATAAAGCAAGCAAACAAACAAATAATATGGCAAATTAAAAGGTAGTAAGTTTTATGAGGGAAAATTAAAGCAGAAAAAGAAAGAAGTCTCAGGAGAGAGAGTTGTCACACTCAGACGCTGTGGTCAGGAAATATTTCACTGCAAACTCAACATTTGCACAAAAACCTAGGGGAGAGGAGGGAGCAAGCCATGCAGATATCTGGGTGAAGAGCAGAGAGAGCAGGCAGTGCAGTGGTACTGAGGCAGTCAGAGCAAGGGGACACGTATTGTTAGCGTGCGGTGACCAAGGGGCACGTCATGATCAGTCATGCGGTGGTGATCAGCAAGGTCTTGAAGCCACAGTGGAACTTTGGCCTTTACTGGTGGATCTGACTGGATGTTATCGGGGGTTTTGAATAGCGAAGTTAGACAATATGACATATATTTTGCAAACTTTTTATTGAATAATATGTACATGATGTATATCTCATATACACATATTAAATATAATTGCATATTGCATACATAAATGTTCATAAGTATACACCTCAGTGAGTTTACTCAAAGTGAAAATTTAAACGTGTGTAACTAGTTTCAAGTAACTTACTACCAGCACCCCAGAAACTCCTCTGTGTCTTCTTTCCAGTCACAAACTTTCCCCTTCCACAAGGGTAACCTGTACTCTGACTTCTAACATAAGGAATTAGTTCTGGAATCTAATAGTATGTCCTATTTTTGTCTGAATCCCTTCATTCAACACAGTGAGATGCATGTAGCTGTGGCTTTGTTTATTCCCATTGCTGAATGGTATTTGGTTATAAGACTATAGGGCACAATCAAATCCCATGGGGCTTATTTATCCATTCAGTTACAGACAAATTTGTGAGTTTTTCTGGAGTTTGCTATTATCAAAAGTGCTGCTCTGAGCATTCTTGTGTAATTTTATGTGACAGTGCATCTACATTTAGTTGGATCTATGCCTGGGAGCAGGATTGTCCTGTCATAGAGTATACTTCCTTTAATTTTTTTTGAGTGTGCTTACTTTTAGTAGATATCACCAATAGTTTCCCTTTGTGATTATGCACGCCAGCCTATGAGAGTTTCAGCTGCTCTGCATTCTTCCCAACACTTGGTTTGGTCTAATTTTCATTTCAGACATTGTGGTGGTGGTGCAGGACACTCCATTGTGGTCTAATTTTGCAGCATCCTGGTGAGCGATGCTGTTGAGCATCTTCACGTGCATGCTAGTTACTTGGATGGATTCTTTCCTAAAGTGTGATGTATTTGAGAAGTGCTGTGGCTGCTGTGTTGAAAGTAGACTATTCAGGCACCAGGGAAGCACGACTAGTTAAAAGGCTAGTTTAATAATCCAGGTGAGACTAAATGATGGTGTGAACTAGGGCAGTAACAGTGGAGGTGGTGGAAAAAAAGGTCAGATTCTGGAGTATATTAATAATTTGAAAGTGGATGAGAACACTTGTTCTGATGATAGTCATGATCTGTCGTGGTCTGGAAATGACATGAGGATTGAGATAGTGATGTTGATATCTTAGGAAATATAATTAATCTAAGATCCACTGCTTCTTTGCGTGGTTTGGGGCAAGTTGTCTCTTTTCTTTGTGCTGCCATTCACTCACCTACAAAGTGGAGAGAGTGACAGGGTATATCTCATAGAGTTGCTGGGAGAATGAATGAGATAGTGCTCTTCAGAATTTTACTTTAGAAGAGTAAGTTCTTAATACAAGTTAGCTGCTATTATGATTTGGACTAAGTTCAGCCAAGATAGCTAGTTCTGTGAATTGGCCACAGATAGCTGCCATCCAACCAACTCATGAGGCAACTTTCAAGCTGTCATACCCAGCCTCCTTACATGTGAGGTGATCTTGGCCTAAGTCCCAGACTCCTCTTGTGCCCATTCTGTTTCCTCTCCCTCACATTCAGGATGCCTGTCTGTAACCATCTTATGGCTGCACATGCTCAGGTGGCACCTTTTGCCCCACTGTCCTCTGGGCGTGGAAGTTGGTGTTATGCTTTCCTATGGACCCATTATTCATTATTGCACCTATGTGCTTGCAGCATTTATAAGCATTTTGTCATCACTGCCTATTTTCCTGCCCTGATTTTGACTTTAATCACTCCCCAGGCCTGGTAGCTTTATGGTTGCCATCTGAGTTTTGAACCAAACAGGGTGCTGATGTTGCTTTATTTGTGAATGGATTTTTCAACTTCTACCCTTGCAACAAAATCAAGTGAAATATATAGTCCTAGATGTATAACCTCTCTTTAAAATTTAGGATCCAGACCTGATAATCTTCCAGGGCCCAACGAGCCTTGAGTAAACTGAGGGCCTGAACGTGCACCACTAAAGGTCAAACTATGGCGCACCTGCAGGCCCTCCCCTGAGAAGTTCACTCATCTAGTCCAGTCTGTTTGGAAAGCCAGCTGGTAGAGCTCTCTTACTTTCCCCACCTCCCTCCCTCTCTCCCTCCTTCCCTCAGTTCCTCTCTTCCTCTTTCTGCCCTTTTCTCCTTCCCTTTCTGTTCCTCAGCTATTAAAATAACAATGGCCAATCACAGGCTATTTCACAACAATACTAGCACTGTCACTTTACATCACAAGGGCTTGATTTATATAGCACAATAGAATACCTATAGCTCCTACTAGGTTTCATAAAATATTTTGGAGATTAACAAGTGATTTGTATATAATATTCAAAATTATTGAATTTTATACATGCTTAGTTTTTCTACCATTTAAAAAAAGTTCTTCAAGGGCAATATATTTATTCAACTATCTCTCATAGTACAATACCTTCTATAAAGTACATAATGAGTAACTACTTTTTGACTAGTAATCCATATAACTATGAGCTGGGTTGTTTTCATTTTTATCTTGAATACCAGTATTATTTATATGCTTCCCACATAATATAGATCATTGAAGGTTAAAATGCCCTTGTTCACAGGGTAACAAAATATTTATGTCTGGCATATTAGTTTCTTAAGAGAAACTAACTGCTTAAGAGAGTACCACAAACTTAGGAGCTTAAAACTATACAAATTTATTATCTTACAGTTCTGGAGGTTAGAAGTCTGAAGTCAGTTTCACTGGGCTAAAGTCAAGGTGTTGGCAGGGCTGGCTCATTCTAGAATCTATGGGTCAGGGTGGGGGAATGAATTTTCTTGTCTTTTTCAGCTTTTTGGCTCCCTGCATTCCTTGTCTTGTGGTCCGCTTTTCCATCTTCAAAGTGCCTTCCTCCAGTTTCTGTGGCCATCATCACATCACCCGCTCCTCTTTGATCATAGTGCCTCCCTCTGCTTCTCTCTTCTGAGAACTATTGTGACTGCATCATTGGCTCACCTGGATAATCCAGGCTACTGTCTCCATCTCAAGATCTTTAATTTGCTTGCATCTGCAAAACTTGTTTCCACATAGGGAAACATAGTCACAGAGTCTAGGGATGAGGATGTGAACAACTCCGGAGTGGGTGGGCATTATTTTTCTTACTGAACCTGGCTAATGTTAATTCAAACAAAAAAGGAAAATAAAGAAGTTACTTGAGATACAGTCACCCAACTGTGCAGTATTCTGAAGGTCAAATGAAATCAGAAATGAAGAAATGTGGGGAAACCATGAGGATTGCAGACGGCTCATCTGTCAGGTAGTGAGTGAATCTTGATGATGTGTGATGATTACTTACCATCCACACAGGCCGTCCCAGGTGTAAGGACCTTATAAAGCCAGAGAAGGCACCAACAGTTTATTAGATCCTGTGATGGAAGCATCTTAAACGGATGTGGTCTAATTGTCCATTTTTCATCTTTCTTGGTGGCTCAGATGGTAAAGAGTCTGTTTCGCAGGATTCCTTCTTTGCAAGAATCTCGCAATGCAGGACACCCTGGCACTATCCCTGGGTTGGGAAGATCCTGTGGAGAAGGGAATGGCAACCCACTCCAGTATTCTTGCCTGGAGAATCCCATGGAGAGAGGAGCCTGGTGAGCTACAGTCCACGGGGTCACAAAGAGTCAGACATGACTGAGTAACTAACACTTTCACTTCAAGGAAGTTGCTCCAGTTGTGTCTGTCTCATTGTGACCCTACGGACTGTAGCTCACCAGTCTTCTCTATCCATGGGATTCTCTAGGCAAGAAGACTGGAGTACGTTGCCATGCTCTCCTCCAGGGGATCTTTTGGACCCAGGGATTGAACCCGGGTCTCTTATGTCTCCTGTATTGGCAGGCAGGTTCTTTACCATTAGTGTCACCTAGGAAGCCCCTCACCCTTTACCAAGAATCTTAAAGCAAATTTTTCTAAAATGTCTATTATCAAGATTAGTTAAGGAGGGCTCATCTGGGTGATCTGAAAAACAAATTAAGACAACTCTATTTCCTTATTCAGGTTAGAAGCTATTATTTTCTAATGAGTATACCCCATGGCATCCAGGTTTGCATGAGGCAGTGTCTTTGGTAGTATGATTTGTCAGGTATCGGGCTGTAGGATGCAGGGAAGTCCATAATTAGGTCATTCTTGATAATTAAGCTCATTCCTCCCCAACTTAGAAAGCAAATCATTGTTGCCTTGAAGAGAGAGGGTTATTGAGGCTGCTTCCTGCTGGGACGAGAGGGGCTGGGAACTGCAATGGCTTTGAGATGGAAGGAGGCATTGATAAAGAGGGTGCAGCAGGATGGCACTGGCGCAGGGCACTGGCTTCACCCACTGTCCAGGCCTGGTGCCAGTGGTGGGGATGCCTCAGCTCGGCAGAAGGTAGGGATCCAGGAACTTGCCAGGGCCCCTAAAATCTCCCAAGTCTGCATTAACTTAAATTTAGGTTTTCAGCGGAATAATCCCCCAGATTAATACACTTATTTATTCCCTGCTTGTAAATGAAAAGAAGTCTTTGTACACAGCTCAGACTCATTCCTTGCTGAGTCTCCTATGGATGAACGATTCATGTAGTTCTTTCTCTCCTTCTCTCCTCCTCATTGCTTTGTCAGAAAGCTTATTAATGTATGTATATTCCTGGCTTTTCTCCTGTATGAATGATTCAGAAACAAATTGAAATGTCAAGTTCTCTATGGCTTCCTGGCGATATTGAAATCTAGCAGTTCCTATTCAGTTTCCATCATCTAGTATTATTCAGGGACAAAAGATCAATTAATCCCTGTTCTTCTCATCCTGAAAAACACTGATCACATGGAACCCTGCTTTGTGGGCTCTTTAATCAACAGAGTCAACGCAGCATCAGAACAGGGGGGAGATGAGACCCTGGCATAGAAATGGGGGCCATGCTTCTATATTAACTCTGCATATTGTATTAGGAAGGGAAGTTCCGAAGATTTGATTGATAATCACTCATGTATGACTTTTCGTAAGAAAGAAGAAGTTACTTCCAGATTTGAGTGAACAGCTTTGGAAAAAAATATATGACTATTTTATGCGACATAAGCTACCTTTATAGAAAGAGTAACCACCCCTTTTATAGCAGAACTAATATAAAAGAAAAAGACTTTTCATCATTACTTCCAACTACTCCCCTGGCACTTTTACAAGGAGAGCTGGGCAGTTATTGTTTCCGTCTCAAGATAAACTTAACGAGAAGTATCAATAAAAAGTAATTATCATAATAATAATTATAATAACCCAAGTCAAAATAATAACAATGGAAGTAATAATCATAAAAAACATTATTACATCTTTCTTCTTTAGATCTTTAACCCAGTGAATCTTTTTAATGTGTAAAAGCTGTGGGTTTTCATCCATTCTGCCTTAAGCAGTAATTGCATTTGATTCGGCCTGCACAATTTTACCCATAATATTAGAAGAGTCATGCAGTGTGCTTATTATTGGTTATTATTAAAGATGGGGATCAGTGCCTTATCATGGGGAGCCATCAGGCTGTCACAAACACCTTTCTTTCACTCACTTTCAGACTGCTGTGATATTCAATCCAACCCTGATTTCAACCTGGCCATTTTAACTGAGAAAACCACTTATTGGTTTCTACTTCTTAGGATCTGATTTTGCCTTCTTTTGTGACTCATTCTGTTATTTTTACCCCCCTGCATTTGGTAAATGTCATAATCAGAACAGAAACTATGTTGAATCCAGACAGAAATGTATCTTAGTAATATATATCAATAATTTTTCCTTCTCTGGATTAGCTCTGGTTTGTAAAGTTGTCTGTCCCCTGGAAGCCAGACCCTGTGGCCCTTGCTGCCTGGGTTGGGGGTAGGCATCTGAGAGAAGTGCTGCCAATGGCTCTTTCTCTGTGGATTTTCATGTGCTAACTGAGGACAGCACCCCCTGCCCCACCCCTGCCCCTGGCTGTGAGAGCCACAAGCACTTGGGGGACCTTCTCTATAATGTGGGGGAAACTGGTTTCCAGGAAAGGATGAAGCAGATGTAAAAGACAAGGCCAGTCTAGGTAACATTCAGCCTGTCTGTGACGCCTGGCTTTATTCTGCCTTTCTTGCATTCGTGTGAGGTCTCCTCATATATTCTCAGCAAATTTCCCTTAGATTTGGAATTTCATCATTTGTAAACTGATGAATCTTGATGACCTGAGTCTTATTCAGATAGTGGGTCTCAGTATCATAAGAATGCTCAGTGACCAAAGCAATGGTGGTGCCGTGGTGGCAGTGATGTTTTCTTTATAAGAAAGAACTAAAGCTTTGAATGTTTCCCTACTTGGTGAATTTTTGAGATTATGTCTATGATTAACTGTCATTCATACTAACATTCGATTATGTTTTCTTAAATAAGAGGGGTGGTTTTCTTAAGAGAGGGGGGTGGTGTTGTGTGGGCGCTGGGAATTCTGTGAACTCGGGATGTGTCTTGTGTTGGCATCAGGAAGATATGGCCTTGTATAAAGAGAGTTTGATATAATGGCCTAAAGCTTGCTGAGTATTGCACACTCTTCTGAGTCCCAGAGTTTTCATCCCATTTATCCACTGGATCTGCCTGGTTCAGGCATCCATCTTAGGAGCTGTATGAAGTGTTCTCTAAGTTCTGGGTTTCATAAAGCCAGCAGGATGTAATGAAATCTAGATTTTTCTAATGGACTAAGAGTATTTACAACAGAAACTGAGATTATCCTAAGGAAAGAAACAATCTTGTTTGGCTCAAAATATCAGTCTGAGGGGAGGGACTGAGCCCCCGCAGTGTGGGGATCTAGTCTCCATGTCCTCTTGTACTACAAAGTGGCTCTGAATGTAAAAAGAGAAAAAAATAATAATAAAATCTTCCCCCCGTACCTCAAGACATTAGAGTTGTTTTTCCCCCAAACTCTGAAAGCCACTGTTATGCAAGTTTCCTCTGGTTGTCTCTAAAATCCAAAGGGGAAGAAAAGCATTCTCCTTTTCTTGGCATGGAAGACAGCCTGGCTGTGATATTTTGAGACTCTAGAGGACAGTGATGCTTTGACATTTGAAGAGTTACAATGTTTATCAGCCCAGAGTCTCAGGGGGTGATGAGATCCACCTGAATTTTCATGGCAGAAAATTCCAAATGTCCTCCAAGGATTACGGGAAAAAAGCTAGGAAAGATCTTGAGGAAGTGAAGAGGTCTTGCAAAGTGAGTGGTTCAATAGCCAGGAAAGGAAAAATAACCAATATTTATTGTGTGCTTGTTATTCATGTGATATATATGTTTAATAACTCAATATCCAGCAAATACAAATTCAGACATTCTCCCTTGTCCTCTGCCCAGCCCACATTCTCAAAAAAGGATGGGATAGAACTCTCCTCTTCAAGGAGAGGGGGAAAATGGAAGACAGGGCCATGCTAACTTAGGAAACAGCAGTCAATCTTGGCTCAGGAAGCAGGAATATAGAGACCCAAGACTCTTCCAACCCAGTTTCTCTGTGGATGACAAAATGGGCACCAACTCTTTGTGCTGGAAATCCTGGCTATCCATATAATCCAGAATTATTACATTATATATTATAATTGGATTCTATTCTCTTTAAATCAGAACCCACACTTGGCCAGGACTGAGATGGATTTGGACTGTGTAGTTGGACTTCTAAAGCCCTCAGGTGGCGAGCTGCAGGACTGCCTTGTCATTTGATTAACCTTTCAACACGATGTATTTAGAGCCAGTTGAATTTTGGGGCCCCTGAACTAAGCTGATTTATTATATTATGGTGGAGTTTTAATCTTGTCTACAGTTCCATGAAGTAGATACTACTTTCACTCCCATTTTACCAGCATGAAATTCTAAGATTAAACTACTAAATATCATACAGCTAGTGAGTGTGCTATGAGAGTATCATAACTTACTCAATTTTTTTTTTACTAAGGTGTAATATGCATACAGAAAGACATCCATATTTTAAATGTGCAAATAAATTTTTACAGATGCACATGTAACCAGTATTCAGAGGAGGACACAGACCATGACCAGTGTCCCAGATTGCTCATGTTTTTTCCAGTTGTTAACAACTTCCAGTTGCATAGAGCAGCTTTAACTATTTTCATACCTTTTATAAATGGAATTATACAGTATTCTCTTTTGTGTCTGGCTTTTCTTTTTACACAACACCATTTGCCAGATTTATCTATGTTTTTGTACTTAGTTCATTCCTGTTGCTGTATAGTATTTGATTGTTTAAATATACTTCATTTGTTCATAGTACTATTGGTAGGCATTTGGGTAGTTTTCAGTTTTGGCTGATGATGGTGGTACTGCTATAAATATTCTAGTACATGTCTTCAGGTAAATAAATTTGTACACTTCTATTGGTATTTACCTAGGAGTAGAGCTGCTGTGTCACAGAGTAGATGTTTGTATGAACCAATTTGTTTTTGCACCCGCAGCATGTAAGAGTTAGGGCTGCTTCATATTATTGTCAGTACTTGTCTTTCTCATTTTAGCCATTTTGGTGGGAGTGGAACCTTATCGTGCTGTTATCTGTTTTAATTCTCTTTACTCTGTACATTTTCATATTTTTGGTTATTTGTTTATCCTCTTTTGTGAAAAGTATGTTCAAGATTTTTGCTCATTTTCCTATTTTGTTACATGTCTTTTAATGGCCACTGTACTGGAGTTTTCTATATTCTTGACATGAATCTTTAGTTGGATATATACTGTTAATATGTCCTCTTTTTTTTTTTTTTCTGTTATTGTTGCTCATTTGCTAAGTTGTGCATGACTTTTTGCCACCCCATGGACTGCAGCACACCAGGCTTCGCTGTCTTTTTTTTTGAATTACTTCTTTGTGCATTCTCTTTCAGAAATCCTTGTTTGACCTAAGATTATATGTTTTCTTATGTTTACCACTTACCTTTCACATTTTGCTGTGCAACTTATCTGGACTTGATTTGGATGTATGGTATTAAACTAGGGGTCTTTCTTTGTTCTGAAAGGTACTCTCTTTGTTCTGTGTGCATGTCCAATTGACCCAGCACCATTTATTGAAAGGGATGTTTTCCCCTATAGCAATGCCATTGGATGACCATATATGTATAAGACTGTTTCTGAGCTCTCTATTTTATGTTTGGTCAAATAGTCTTTTTGTCCACAGCCTGTTCTTGCCACCACCTTGCTATTTATATGAACTGATTTGTACTCCCCAGGTTTGTGTGACATGGAGAAATATGGGTTATATTCCAGATTTTGAGTATTGTCTTATAAATGGATTTACACATAACAAAGTAAAATAATATACAGTATAGTATATTGTATATTTTTAATTAATTTTAATCCTTTTCACTAGATAATCAGGCACATACTAAATTTGTTTAAATGGAATATCCATGTTCTAATTCTTTCTGAGTTTTCTTTTTTTTTTATGAGGGGATTTTGATCATCTGTCAGTTACTTCCTCTTTTTCCATCCTAGTCCAAATTTCACTCATTCCCGAACAGAGAATTCTCAGAAACTGTAAATTTTTTTGTTGAAACTCACAATTTAACTATAAGGAGATTTTTAATGTTATTTCTGAATTTTCTAATTTTAAACTGTGCAGATCTATGCAATAATTGAAATGCTGAAAACTGCTTCAGTGAACTTTCTGAAAAAATGGCTGATGTAGGGTCTTCAGGACAAAAGACTTCCTTATTTTCTGTGACTTATCCTGGGAGAGATTATATGGCTAATTTTTACTTTTGGTGAGAAGTAGAAAACTTCCAGTTTGATGGTTAAGTAAAAACATTCCCCTTTTTGCAGAAGTCATTGAATCACTGTTGCATTACTAAAATTTCTCTCACTCCCATTTATAGTAGTATGCAATTTATCCAATGAGCCATTTAAAATTTGCTTATTTGGGTGTTATACTTGGAAGTATTTTCCATATATTATAAAAAAAAGAAGAAAAGAAAAAGCTGTTGCTTATTAGATACACACATAATCTAACTAAAATTAAGAAACTGGCACTATGTGAGTAAATCTAAAATGAGCTTCCCTACCTCTCACTGTCTCTCTGACCATTGAAGATTTTCTTTGTAAAAGATCATAATGAATCTTTTTATGGCCTCCATTCAGATTATAAAGGCTAGTGAGAGAAAGATGTTCAATATTGGAATTTAACTTGGATTCAAATTTTATTCAAAAAATTAATGTTTATATCAGGCTTAGGAATAACCAAAATAGTCATCAGTTCAGTTCAGTTCAGTCGCTGAGTCGTGTCCGACTTCTTGTGACCCCATGAATCGCAGCACGCGAGGCCTCCCTGTCCATCACCAACTCCCGGAGTTCACTCAGATTCACTCAGTTCCATCGAGTCAGTGATGCCATCCAGCCATCTCATCCTCTGTCATCCCCTTCTCCTCCTGCCTCCAATCCCTCCCAGCATCAGGGTCTTTTCCAATGAGTCAACTCTTTGCATGAGGTGGCCATAGTACTGGAGTTTCAGCTTTAGCATCATTCCTTCCAAAGAAATCCCAGGGCTGGTCTCCTTCACAATGGACTGGTTGGATCTCCTTGCAGTCCAAGGGACTCTCAAGAGTCTTCTCCAACACCACAGTTCAAAAGCATCAATTCTTCGGCGCTCAGCCTTCTTCACAGTCCAACTCTCACATCCATACATGACCTCTGGGAAAACCATAGCCTTGACTAGACATAAGATTAAAAAAAAAGAGCTATGCTTTTGCTAAAACATTACTATGGGTCCTATTTTTTATGACAGGCCTCTTTCTTTCTTTTTTTTTGTCACTCAGTTGTATCTGACTCTTTAGCGACCCCGTGGACCGTAACCCATCAGGTTTCTTTGTCCATGGGGTTTCTCAGGCAAGAACACTGGAGTGGGTTGCCGTTTCCTTCTCCAGGGGATCTTTCTGGACCAGGGATTGAACCCATGTTTCCTGCATTGCAGGTGCATTCTTTACTGCTGAGCCACCATTAATGAAATAACTGATAGAAAAATGTAAAACATGATTTCTCTAAAAAATATTTTAAACTATATATTTTATTGATGTGTAGTTGACTTACATACAATGCTTCAAAAATATGATTTATTTTATGGGCAGATAAATCTGTGAAAATTTTGGACAATGATGTGTAAGTAGAAGTATAATTTAAGATTTTACACTATTCTTCCACTATTCTTTGCCAGGATCACAGATGCAGTGGCTGAAGCTTAAGCATCTATCCTGTTACAATGAGGATGAAGCCAGATCTTGGGGAGGTAGAGAGTTGGAAAGAGCCTGGGACCTAATCAGATCAGTTCAGGACTACCTAGTTCCATACTAGGATAAAGAAAGAAGCCTCTACCTTGTTAAAGCCACTTCTTTAGTAAGTGTAGCTGATCCTTAATAGATACAGTATTTTAATATGGATATTAAAATATCCAATAGCCTGTGTTGTCTTTAGAAATAACTTTTTTTCTTTAGGAGGAGTGTGTGTGTGTCTCTTCATGTGCAAACTTGGTCCAATATGCATTCTTGCAAGACTATAGTGAGAAGGGGATGAATATAAACTTAATCCACTGGCAGAGAGAACTTGAATGGCACAAGATTTAAGGTGACAAAACCAATTTGGACTGTTCAGCTGGAGACTTTCATGATGCTATTCTCTATTAATGAATTTAAGCTTGAGGAAAGGTATTATTGATGGTATTTTTTGCCTTTGAATGCTCACCAGGGAGGGAGGACAGGCATTAAAACATGGCTATCCCTTCTGAGTAGATTTTCTGTACACAGCAATGTATGGAGATTTGTACTGGACAAAATAAGGATGAATTTGTTTCACACAGGAGGAGAGGAGGCTGATTCTTGAGACAGGTGCAATTGTGTCCATTATGGCATGTTGGGTCATCCACTAGTGCCTCATATTGGTGTAGCTGAAGGGGATTAAGGATTAGACCACAAAGGAAAGTGTAAGACTTTCTTTTTTCAGCCTCCCAGTGAGGCCAGCCCTATCAAGGATAGAATAATTTGGTAATTCAAGGTATGACACTGATGAAACTGTCAGATACCAAAGGAAGGATGAAGGGATGAGCAGGAACAGCTACTTACCTGAGACTTGGGTGAGTTCCAGTTCTTCTAGATTTGCCTAAGTTGTAAACCTGCTTTCTTCCAAATGATAAAAGAGTCAAATCTCTCACCCATTAAAATCTTACTGAGATGCATTGCTTGGTACTTTGTCCTCAGGTGTTATTTTAGGTCCATGGAACACTGAAATATTGTAAACAACAAAATCAGTTCTAAGAGGGAAACATATATAAAGTAGAGATATTGATACAAGCCTACCTTAGAAAACAAAACAACAAAAATCTCAAGTAAATAACCTATCCTTATAACTAAAGAAACTAGAAAGAGAAGAACAAACAGAACCCAAGCATCAAAGTAGTAGAAGGAAAGAGGTAATGAAGATCAGAGTGGAGATAAATAAAATAGAGCAAAAGTACCCAAACAGTGGGAAAGATAAATGAAACCAAGACTCGTTTTTTTTTTTTTAAATAAGGAAATAAAATAGAGCAAAAACTGCAAACAATAGAAAAGATCAATGAAATCAATACTTATGTTTTTGAAAAGATAAAAAAAATTGATAAACCTATAGCCAGGCTCATCAAGAAGAAAAGAGAGCACACTCAAATTTAAAAAAAAAGAAGTGAAAGAGGAGAGATAACAATGAGTATTACAGAGATAATAAGATGATACTATGAACAGTTATATCCCAACAAATTGGACAATCTAGAAGAAATGGTCAAATTTTTAGAAATATACAACCTGCCAAGACTGAACCAGGAAGAAATAGACTGCATCATGTGAAATGCCAGGCTGGATGAAGCACAAACTGAAATCAAGATTGCTGGGGGGAATATCAATAACCTCAGATACTCAGATGACACCACTCTTATGAAGGAAAGTGAAGAGGAACTAAAGAGCCTCTTGAAGGTGAAAGAGGAGAGTGAAAAAGCTGACTTGAAACTCAACATTCAAAAAACTGAGATCATGGCATCTGGTCCCATCCCTTTATGGCAAATAGGTGGGGAAAAATGGAAACAGTGACAGATTTTATTTTCTTGGGGTCCAATATAATTGCAGATGATGACTAAAGCCATGAAATTAAAAGATACTTGCTCCTTGGAAGAAAAGCTTTGACTAATCTAGACAGCATATTAAAAAGCAGAGACATTACTTTGCCAACAAAGGTCCATCTAGTCAAAGCTATGGTTTTTCCACTAGTCATGGGTGGATGTGAGAGTTGGGCCATAAAGGAGGCTGAGGGCCAAAGAATTGAGGCTTTTGAACTGTGATGTTGGAGAAGACTCTTGAGAGTCCCTTGGACTCAAGGAGACCAAATCAGTCAATCCCAAAGGAAATCATTCCTGAATATTCATTGGAAGGACTGATGCTGAAGCTGAAGCTTCAATACTTTGGCCACATGATGTGAAGAACCAACTCATTGGAAAAGACCCTGATGCTGAGAAAGATTCAAGGCAGGAGGAGAAGAGGACGACAGAGGATGAGATAGTTGGATGGCATCACCAACTCAATGGACATGAGTATGAGCAAGCTCTGGGAGATGGTGAGGGACAAGAAAGCCTGGTGTGCTGCCGTCCATGGGGTCCCAAAGAGTTGGACACAATTGAGTGACTGAACAACAACAACAAAACAGATTGATCCCTAGGAATGTAATCAAAACTGTAATAATAATAAAAAAGAAACTCTTGGTAAGCAAAGTCCAGGACTAGACAGCTTCACTGGGAAATTCTACCAACCAAATAAAGAAGAGCTACCTATTCTTATCAAGCTGTGTCAAAGAACTGAAGAGGACGGAACATCCCCAAATTCATTCTGAGGGCACTATTATCCTGACACCAAAACCAAAGTATTGGCAGTCCTAACCTCAGCAATCAGAAATAGAAATAAAAGGCATTTAAATTGGAAAGGAAGAATTAAAACTCTCACTATTTGCAAATGACATACCATACACAGAATATCCTCAAGGCATCACTGAAAAGAACCATTAGAACTCAATGAATTTGGTTAAGTTGCAGGACACGAAGTTAATGTATGAAATCTGTTGCATTTCTATACACTAACAACAAACTGTCAGAAAGAGAAATTAAGAAAACAATCTCACTTACAGTAGCATTAAAAAGAAAAGCAATACCTAGGAAAAAATCTAACCAAAGAGGAAAGACCTGTACTTGGAAAGCTATAAACATCAATGAAAGAAAGCGAAGACAACACAAGTAATGGAAAGATATCATGTTTATGGTTTGGGAGAATTAATATTGTTAAAACGACCATACTATTCAAGGAAATCTACAGATTCAAAGCAATCCCACTCTCAAGTGGCATTTTTTTCACAGAACTAGAATAAACAATTAAACAATTTATATGGAAGCACAAAAAAAAAATCCCAAATTTCCAAAATAATTTTGAGAAAGAACTGTGTGTGTGTATGTGCACTCAGTCATGTCTGACTCTTTGTGATCCCATGGATTATAGCACACCAGACTCCTCTGTTCATGGAATTTTCCAGGCAGGAATACTGGAGTGGTTTGCCATTTCCTTCTCCAGTGAACCTTCCCAACCGAAGGATCAAACCTCCATCTCTTGCATCTCCTGCACTGGCAGGAGGATTCTTTACCATTTTGCCACCTGGGAAGCCCATAGACTACACTACAATGTTGCAGTAATCAAAACAGTATAGAGCCAGCACAAAAGCAGACACATAGATCAACAGAACAGAATAGAAAGACTGGAAATAAACTCATGCACTATTTGCAATTAATCTATGATGAAGGAGGCAAGAATATACAGTGGGGAAAACATAGTCTTTTCAGTAAGTGGTGCTGGGAAAACTACACAGCTATATATAAAAGAATGAAATTAGAATATTTTCTAACATTGTATACAAAAAGAAAATGGATTAAAGACCTAAATGTAAGATTGGAAACCATAAAAATCCTAGAGGAAAGAATGGACAGAACATTTGTCGACATAAATCGTAGTGGTATTTTCATGGATCTATCTCTCAAGGCCAAGGAAACAAAGATAAATAAATGGGGTCTAATAAACTTAAAAGCTTTTGCACCACAAAGGAAAATGCTAACAAAGCAAAAAGATAATTTACTTGATGGGATAAAAGATTTGCAAAAGATAAAATGAACAAGAGGTTAATATCCAAAATATATAAATGGCTTATACAACTCAGGATAAAAACAACAAGCAACCTGATTAAAAAATGGGCAGCAGACATCAGTAGACATTTTTCCAAGGAAGACATATATACAGATGGCCACCCAGCACATATAAAGATGCTCAGCATTGCTAATCATCAGAGAAATGCAAATCAGAACACAATGAGATATCACTGCACACCTGTCAGAATGGTTATCATTAAAGACAGAAAATAACAAATGTTGGCAAGAATGTGGAGAAAAGGGAACCTTTTTACACTACTGGTGTGAATGTAAGCTATTGCAGCCATACGGAGTATGTAACTTCCTCAAAAAACTAAAATTAGAACTACCATATGATCCAGGAATTCCCTTCCTGGGTATACATCAAAAGAAAATTAAAACATCCAATTTGAAAAGACACATTCATCCCAATGTTCATAGCAATATTATTAATAATTTCCAAGTGTCTATTAACAGATGAATGGATATGGAAGATGGGGTGCATCTATAAAATGGAATACTACTCAGCCACAAAAAGAATGAAATTCTGTCATTTGCAGTAACATGGGTAAACTTAGAAAGTCTCATGGTTAGTGAAACAAGTCAGAGAAAGACAAGTACTATAGTTATCACTTATATATGGAATCCAAAAAGATAAAACAAATTGATAAATATAATAAAATGTAAACAGACTAACAGGTATATAGATATAGTGGTTACTAGTTGGGGGAGGAAAGAGGGATGATCAGGATAGGAGTTGGGTATTAAGAGGTACAAAGTGTTATGTATAAAATAAATAACCTACAAGGATATACTGTGCAGCATAAGGAATATAATATTTATAATAATTTTAAATGAAGTATAATTACAATACTTTGAATCACTATATTGTATACTTTAAATTAATATGATATTGTAAATTGCTTATGTGTGTGTGTACTCAGTTTCTCAACTGTGTCTGACCCTACGTGACCCCATGGACTGTAGCCCACCAGGCTCCTCTGTCCATGGAATTTTCCAGACAAGAATACTAGAATGGGTTGCCAGTTGCTACTCTAGGGGATCTTCTCAACCCAGGGACTGAACTTGTATCTCTTGCATCTCCTGCATTGACAGGTGGATTCTTTACCACTGCACCACCTGGGAAGCCCAAATTGCCTTTATTTCAGTTTAAAAAATGAGTTTTGAAATAATAAAAAGAATTATGTGTTGTTTGATAAACTAGGAATTCACCAAAATTCTAAAATAGTACCAATTTAATTTGGAAGTTCAAATAATTTGACTTGTAAATAACACCGTTCTTGTTTAATATGTATAAACTTTATAACTCATTTATGTGGTTTTGATCAAATGTGAAATACTGTTGATAACTCAATCTAGAAGAAATTTTAACACCCATATTCTTATGATAACAGGAAATTTACATTTTAATTTGTATTAATTTTTATAGATAATTGTGGTGAATAATGAAAAGATTTTAGACAAAAATTAATTTTATGTTAGGTTGATTCTTGTGAGAGAAACAGAATGGAAATAGTTATTAAGAAAGCATTTTGAAGGGGTTAAAGGGAGGCTTAAGGGGGAGGAGGTACGTATACTTACTTATATCTGATTCACACTGTTGTACACAAGAAACCAACACAACATTGCAAAGCAATTATCCTCCATTGGGTATTGGTCATAAATGACCCAATCAGAAAATGGGCCAAAGAACTAAAAGACATTTCTCCAAAGAAGACATAAGGATGGCTAACAAACACATGAAAAGATGCTCAACATCACTCATTATCAGAGAAATACAAATCAAGACCACAATGAGGTACCATCTCACACCAGTCAGAATGGCTGCTATCCAAAAGTCCACAAGCAATAAATGCTGGAGAGGGTGTGGAGAAAAGGGAACCCTCCTACACTGTTGGTGGGAATGCAAACTAGTACAGCCACTATGGAGAACAGTGTGGAGATTCCTTAAAAAACTACAAATAGAATTGCCTTATGGCCCAGCAATCCCACTGCTGGGCATACATACTGAGGAAACCAGAATTGAAAGCGACACTTGTAGCCCAGTGTTCATTGCAGCACTGTTTATAATAGCCAGGACATGGAAGCAACCTAGATGTCCATCAGCAGATGAATGGATAAGAAAGCTGTGGTACATATACACAATGGAGTATTACTCAGCCATTAAAAAGAATACATTTGAATCAGTTCTAAGGAGGTAGAAACTGGAGCCGATTATACAGAGTGAAGTAAGCCAGAAAGAAAAACACCAATACAGTATACTAACACATATATACAGAATTTAGAAAGATGGTAATGATAACCCTCTATGTGAGACAGTAAAAGAGACACAGATATAAAGAACAGACTTTTGGACTCTGAGGGAGAGGGAGAGGGTGGGATGATTTGGGAGAATGGCATTGAAACATGTATACTATCATGTAAGAAATGAATCGCTAGTCTAGGTTCGATACAGGATACAGGATGCTTGGGGCTGGTGCACTGGGATGACCCAGAGAGATGATGTGGGGAGGGTGGTGGGACGGGGGGTTCAGGGTAAGGAAAAAAAAAGAAAATTTTTAGAATTAAAAAGAAAAAAAAGAAAAAAAAAACATGTAAGGATGGCTGACAATGAAAAAGAAAAAAAAGAATGCACTTTTAACAGTGTGGAGGTTCCTAAAATAAACATAGTATTACCATGCAATCCAGAAATTCCACTTCAAACTAGATACCCCAAAGAATTGAAAGCAGGGATTTGAATAGATATTTGCACACCAATGTTCATAGCAGCATTGTTCACAATATCCAAAAGATAGAAACAACCCAAGCACCAGTGGCCAATGATTTAATCAATCATGCCTACATAATGAAGCCTCAATAAGAGCCTCTAAGAATGGGGTTAGGAGAGCTCTGGGTTGGTGAACAAGTGGAGATTTGAAGAGAGTGGTGCTCTCAGAAAGGGCTTGGTGCTCCATACGCTTTCCCTAGACCTTGCCCAATGCATCTTTTCCGTCTGACTGTTCCTGAGTTATACCTTCTGTATCCATGGGTTCCATATTTGCAGGTATGAAGAGCTGATTATGACATTTTATATAAAAGACTTGAGCATTTGAGGACTTTGGCATCAGAGAAGGATCCCCCTAACAGATGCAAAGGACAACTGTATCCTTTTATAATAAACCTGTGATCAAGTAAGTGAAATGTTTCTCTGCGTTCTGTGAGCCGCTCTAGCATAGCAGTCAAACCCAAGGAGGTGATCCCTGGAAACTTAGATCTACAACCTGTTGGTCAGAATTCACAGCTTGTGTTTGTGACTGGTGTCTGAAGTAGGGGACGGTAAGGGACAGCCTTATAGGGCTGAGAACTTAAACTGTGGGATCTGATGCTGTGTCCAGGTAGATAGTGTCAGAATTGAATTGAAATGTAGGACTCCCATCTAGTGTTGGAGAATTGCTTGGTGAATTGTGACACTCTATCCCATGATCACCCTCACTGCCCTATGTTACAATTGGTACTAGAACATTTTATTACTAAAATTTAACATTCATAGTCTCAGTCTTTGAATATACTTTTTGGCTGAGTTGTCAGTGTCTGGCCTTTTTCCATACTCATTTTCATAAGTCATCAAAAGCCTTGGTTCAGCATTTCTTAAATGCTATTTTCTCTAGAATTTTCTTCCTAATGACTGACAAAGGTGCACCCACCACCTAATCAGAGCAATAATGATATCCATTTCAATTTCTGAGATGTTGAAATATGAAAAAAACCCAAAGCATAATACTTAGGATCTGTTGGATATATTTAAGAGTGCAGTAACAACTATACCTATAAATGTTAATTTTATAACACACTGAAAAGTAGATTTTTTGCAAACATGAAAAGTTATAGAAAGTAAATGTTAAACTAAACAAATAGATGAGGGGGTACTTAATTTTTAAATATTCTTTTAAAGGCTAAATAAGCAAAATAAAAAAAAGAAAAGAAAAAAGAAAGAAATACACTCTGACAGAGAAGTTGACCCATGAAGTGAGGGAAAACTGAAAACTGGGTTGTATGGTTCAGTTCAGTTCAGTTCAGTTCAGTCACTCAGTTGTGTCCGACTCTTTGCGACCCCGTGAATCACAGCACACCAGGCCTCCCTGTCCATCACCAACTCCCGGAGTTTACCCAAACTCATGTCCATTGAGTCAGTGATGCCATCCAGCCATCTCATCCTCTGTTGTCCCCTTCTCCTCCTGTCCCCAATCCCTCCCTCTTCATTGGAAGAGTCTTTTCCAATGAGTCAACTCTTCGCATGAGGTGGCCAAAGTACTGGAGTTTCAGCTTTAGCATCATTCCTTCCAAAGAAATCCCAGGGCTGGTCTCCTTCAGAATGGACTGGTTGGATCTCCTTGCAGTCCAAGGGACTCTCAAGAGTCTTCTCCAACACCACAGTTCAAAAGCATCAATTCTTCGGCCCTCAGCCTTCTTCACAGTCCAACTCTCACATCCATACATGACCACTGGAAAAACCATAGCCTTGACTAGATGGACCTTTGTTTGCAAAGTAATGTCTCTGCTTTTTAACATACTGTCTAGGTTGGTGATAACTTTTCTTCCAAGAAGTGTCTTTTAATTTCATGGCTGCAATCACCATCTGCAGTGCTTTTGGACCCCCCCATAATAAAGTTTGTTTAAATACTATTTACATATTTTGGTTGCTTTTTTGGCTGGTAAATTATCAGTTTCCAGGGGACATGAAAAAAACTAAAATTCAGAAAGAGGAGATTTATAAATTCAATCAAGCATATTCTTTCCTTCCTGCATTTCTATCAAATATCTCACTTGCTAAGTGTTTTTGTTAACTTTCATTTGTATTTCCCAGCTGTTCAGTTGGGCTTCCCTGGTAGCTCATCTGATAAAGAATCCGCCTACAATGCAGGAGACCCCAGTTAGATTCCTGAGTCAGGAAGATCCCCTGGAAAAGGGATAGGCTACTCACTCCAGTATTCTTGGGCTTTCTTTGTAGTTCAGATCCTCTAGTATTCTTGCCAGGGTTCCCCTGTCTGTGGGGTCCCAAAGAGTCAGTCACGACTGAGAACTAAGCACAGCAGAGCACAGCACAGCTGTTCTGCCACCAGCTTGAATTGCCCCATTTTCAAACATCTTCAACAATTATTCCAGGTTGATGATTCCAACTTTTCTTAAGATTCAGTCACCCAATTCAAGTCAGCAACCGGCTGGTAATTTAGTCTATTTGTAAAGTGGAAAATGTACCATCCTAGCTATAAATAATCCTTCACATTACCAATTCAGTATTGCAAAGACTGTCAAGTATACATTTGAAGATATTTTCTGGTGATTTGACAGTCTGGGATTTTAATATCCTTAGGGTATAATCATCAGGGATTAATATAGATGAGAAGATGTACAAAGATCTTCATTAAAGGGAATTTAAATAAGTGAAACACTCCAGTTTAATACTGGGTGACTTTTAAGTAAAGTTAAATGTCTGAAAGCTTTGATTTTTAATATGATATTGTCTTTGAACTTTGAAGCAATCTTGTATTGAGCTCTGGATTTGACTGACTTAAAAATTCTTGCAGCTCAGAAAATAAGGTTATATTATTATTTTTTAAATAGATGGTAATATAACAATTAATTTTTAAAGATGATGCACTCAGTCATATCACGAAAACAAATCACTTTTTATTTTTCTGAGTTCAAATGGAGGAAGAATTTCTATTTAAAGAATCATTCACTTCTATCTCTAAAACCTGCAAAGAAAACAAGAGTTTCTTTTCTTTAGTAATGAAATCTTGTTTGGAAATCAGATTCTGAATATTTTAACATGACCATAAAGAAAGGAAAACTGTATTCTAATTTTATATACGAGCATAATTGGTTCATAAGCTGGTTTGTAAGTCATATTATGTGATTATGATTGGGAGGGATAAAAATGTGTCCATGACTGGAATTAGAACTGATGGAATGTATATGTGTATAGGGGCAGGTGACAAGCTTACTTTGTCCCTCTCCTTCCTTCGGTCCCAATCTGATCACCTGAACTTCTCAAAACTTGATGCTTCAGAGAGGGATTTTCTCTTGAATTTGAGGGATTCACTCTTCTAGGTCCTAGATGGTCAAGGTTGTTCCCTCCTGTGCATAGTCTCTTTGTGTTCTGGATTCTGTGTATAAAGTTGGTGACTGAGATTGTCCCTTTGGTCTGATGCATGTTACTTTGAAAGTTAGTAAACTTACAGTAACCATAATCTTAAACATTACTCAGAAAGTACTGAGAGGTGCCCTAGAGAATCCTCTGAGCTCCAGACATAGTCCACCTTACCCACAAAGTGGAGCAGTAACTCAATTTCCCCTTGATAATAATGGTAATTTCTCAGGTTGATACTGTAGTTCCCTTCTTTGCCTATTGGTTCAATAGGATGGAGAGGCCAGAGCAGCTCAGTGGTAGTAATAACTTTGAGTTCACTGGGAGCATCACGGTAGTCCCTGTTGGAAGTATTTCCTTCGGGGAACTGAGACTTTTTGAAACCAACACAGTTGAAAGTAGTAGGGATGGGAAGTAAACATTATTTTGCTGATGAATCTGCAATGTGGGGAGGCCTCTGTGGGTAAGGCTCATCTCTGCTCCATGTGACTTCATCATATGTCTGTCAGTTGAGAATGCTGGTTGACTGGGGAGATTGAAACAGCTAGGGCTGTAGTTGGAACGTTGCTTTTTCATGTGGCTGCTCAGGTTCCTCACATCATGGGGGTGGGTTCTTAGAGGGAGCACTGCAGGATGAGAAAACATCAGGTGAAAGTTGTATTCTTTCTACTACTTAGATACAAAAGTCACAAAGCATAGCTTCTTTGTATTTTATTGGTCAAAGTAGTCACACGTTCTAATCCAGAGTCATAGTGTTAAAAAACAGAATTCAGCTGAGTCGATTTGAAGATCTAATTGGCTTTACCGAATGATTCATGAATTGAGCAGCTTCCCATCTAGTAAATAGAAGGGCTCTCTGAAGCATTATACAAAATGGAAAGTTTTATTCTTATGCCTGAATAGTATTTCTGAGCAAAGATTTTTCAGTTCTTTTGAAGAAGAGTGTTTCTCTTCTCCCTACTCAATGTTCTTTCTTTCTTTTTTTAAGTTTCTAGGATCTTTTCGTATATCCCATGATTTTTTTTCTCTTTTTTTTCCTTTAAACATCTAAAATTGAGATATAACTTATGTACAAATATTATATAAGTTTTAGGTGGACAGCATAGTGAGCACAGTGTTTAAAAGTTATACTCCAACTAATAGTTATTATGCTCATTATTTGACTCATTCTTTTAGTTGCGGGAGGGATCTGTGCTTACCCAGTATTGCTTTATAGTTTGTAAAGTTATATGAGAGTTAAGTTGTGTTATTAATTATATCAGAGAGGTCCAATACCCATTCCCTCTCTGACCTAGATCCAGTGTGAGGGAAAAAAGAACAAGTTATGATGACTAGACAGCTATGGCAGAAGCTCCCTCCACAAGCCGTGCTGCAGTTCTAGCAGCCTGGGGGACAGGAGGGAGCCAGAGCCAGAGTTAACCCATGGGCTACTGTCATGGATTAAAAAGTTGCAAACCCCTTTACCAATCCCTTTCCCCTAAATTGGATTGGTTTCTGTGGTGGGTGTGACCCTTTGCAAGTTGAGCAAGCTGCAGGGGTAGTCTACATTACTGAAGAAACTCAGTGTTACAGGCATACCAAAAAGGACAAAATCAGCAAAATGACCGAGATGAAACTGGACAAAAAAATGACTTCAAGCAGACTGGACTTTAAAAGACAAAGTCAGCAGTAATTCTGGCTCTAAATGAATGAGCACAGTTTGTAAACCACCACACAGTTGTTATGAAGGTTGCATATAAAGAGGAGAGCAAGTCCACTCGTGGGCATATATATAGACAAAACTATAATTCAAAAAGTGAAGCAAGTCAGAAGGAGAAAAACAAATGCCATATTCTAACACATATAAATGGAATCTGGAAAAATGGTCCTGATGAACCTATTTGCAGGGCAGGAGTAGAAACACAGACTCAGAGAATGGCCATGTGCGCACAGGAGGGGATAGGGGATGATAGCAGGTGGGAAGCTGCTGTAAACACAGAGAGCTCGGTGTGGTGCTCTGAGATGACTCAGATGGGTGGGATGAGGAGTGGGGGTGGGAGAGACATCCAAGAGGGAGAGGATATATGTATACATAGAGCTGATTCACTTCATTGTACAAGAGAAACTAACACACTATTGTAAAGCAATTATACTCCAATTAAAAATAATAAAAAGTATATTTTCTAGGAAAAAAGATACGTACATAACATTCAAAGTTAAGACATGGAAACCACCTGTATGTCCGTCAACAGATGAAAGGACAGAAGAGCGGTGTATACACACACACACACACACATACACACACACACACACACACACACACACACACACACAATGGATACTCATCCATAAAAAATGAATAGAAATGTTTGCAGCAACATGGATAGACCTAGAGGTTATCATACTAAGTGAAATAAGTCAGAAAGAGAAAGATACCATATGCTATCACTTATTTGTGGAATCTAAACTACAACACAAGTGAACATATCTGTCAAACAGAAATAGACTCGTAGACATAAAGAACAGACTCATGTTTGCTAAGGGTGAGAGGGTGGGAGAGGGGTGGACTGAGAGTTTGGTACTAGCAGATGAAAACTATTACATATAGAATGAATAAATGACAATGTCCTACTGTAAAGCACAGGGAGCTATACTCAATATCTTATGTAAGCCATAATGGAAAAGAATATGATAAAGACTGTGAATATATATATACATACATACATACATACATACCTGAATAACTTTGCAGTACAGCAGAAATTAACACAACATTGTAAATCAACTATACTTCAATAAAAACAAGAGTATAGCAAAACCCTCTACATACTGGAGTATCAGGAGCACCATCCTCAAATGTGGGCGCAATAGACAAATACATAGGAATAGACTGGAGAGAGACAAATATCTATGTTTAAAAAAATTAGCCAGTAATATTTTTAGCTAATTCTATTCCTACTTACTAGTCAAAGTTTAACATAAAAGTGTGAAAATTTTTACAAAGCTTAAAAATCATTATATACAGTTTATTTGGGCAATACTCCCCTCAGAATTGGTTATTACCACTATTAATGACTTCCTAGTTAGAGTGTTAATGGCCCATAGCAAAAAACTGCTGGTAGTGACTGATTTCAAAGGGATTATTGCTTAATTAATGGCACTCCACCTATCTTTAGTCATTTTTGTAAGTATCATTTTTAGTGCCTATTTCAAGACTCTCAACTTGAGTTTATTACATTTGGAAGAATGTCACGAAGGCAGATAAAATAGATAATAATTTTCTGATTCTGGTTAGCTTTGGAATATGTGGACATTTCACCAAATTATTTCAGTATTTCTTTATCACCAGCTAATAAAATGTTTGGGATGCCGTGGTGGCTCAGACGGAAATGTCACCTATAACTTTTGAGTGGGTTACTGGAGTATAACCTTAAAAAAAAACAACAAACAAAACTTACATACTTGTCTTTGGAAGAAAAAAAATCTAAATTTTTCTAAACTAGTGGACACATTTTTGCACACCTCCAATTTGGATTGGGTGATAAATGGAAAATACAAAGCTGAGATAAAATGAGATAATTTTTTTGAGAACCTTCTTTGTCTAGGCTGACAATACTGCACTGGATGTCACATGATCTGGAGTTTGGTTTCAGCTCTGCTTCAGAGTACTCAGTTTTGATTTTTACTTTTATGATTTGTACAGTTAGAATATTGGACTAGATTGCCTCTTAGTTCTTTATAGCTATTCAATTCTGCCATTGTAAATCACAGTTATAAAAGGGAATGGATCGGAATGTTTGCATCAGAGCTATAGAAAATCCTTTTCCAATAAACTCCATAGGATATCCTCATTATTTCTAATGCTCACCATGGTTCTTTTGAACATTTCTTGACATGCTCAAAGAAAGGGCTTTGAACCCAAGGGCTCCCCTTGGGGTTTGGAAAATAAAAATATTTTGTTGTGACAGAGCTAAATTCTCTGGACTTTGACCCAGGTTGGTTTCTAACTGGCTGCATGATTTAGAGCAACTGTAGCACCTAACAGCATCATGAACTGTCTTACATGATGTAAGAGGATGAAACTTGACATCAATCAACACCTGACTGATGTTCAAATTAATTTAAATGTATTTTTCCACAAAAGCTGCTAAAGTAGCTGAAATTATTAAGTTTCTGAACTATATGCTGCATGTTCCTTAATTTGGAAACATGCCATACAAGACTGACTCAAAGACTTTTAGCTCATCCTCTAAACCTATGGTTTTCAAAGTGTGGTCTGGGGACTGTAGGATTCCTGAGACTCTTTCAGAGGGGTCAATAAAGTCAAATCTATGTTCAAATAATAATACTAAGACTTTATTTGTCTTTTTTCTTGACATGTGATACCATTTTATAATGAAATGTATTGATATTTGGAAGATATGCACAACTCTGTGAATTGATAGTTTCCAAATAGCCAATGCATGTTACAAAACTATGCCTGGATAAAGAATTCTTTCAAAGTGCAAGTCAGACCAGGGGATATAAATGTAACAAAGTACAAATAGTTTATTGATCTGGTTTCAGATTTCACTTTGCAACTAATTACTAAGAAAACACCGCTTGTTGAGTTTAGTACAGTGTCAAAGAAGAATATCATAATTATTTGAAAAAAAAACTCTTAAAATAATCCTTCATTTCCAGCTACATATGGATAAGCCTGGATTTTCTTCATATACTTCAGTTAAAATGACATTGTAACAGATTGAAAGAAGAAACAGACATATAAATCCAGCTGTGTAATATTGGCCAGACATTAAAATGATTTATAAAAATTGTAAAACAGTGCTACTTTTCTCCCAAAAGCTTTTGTTTGAGAAAGCATAGTGATTTTTTAGATTAAAATGTTAACATTTAATGGGCTTATTATTTTTAAATGAACAAATCAGTGAAAAATTTAATTTCTCTTTTAATTTCCAACATAGTAAATAATTATAAAACAATTCACATAAACAAAATTCTCTGAAATCCTCTATAATTTTTACTTGTCTAAAAGGATCCTGAGACTGAAAATATTGAGAACTTCTGCTTTATGTCAATTAAATTTCTGAAGACTTACTTACCATTGTGAACTTTGTAAAAAAGTGTACTCTAAGTCCTGAAGACAATTTCCAAGGAAAGTTTCTGAAAATGTTCTGAAATATGGTACATCAGTGGAATCAGTTGATTTCCCAAGATAAGTATTTGACTGAGTAACACTAATTTGGGTAGAGAATTCTATTCTGTTGAATAAAAAAATCCTCCATATAGTGTGCAGATTCTCATCTTTTGGGTGGCCATTGGAAAGTGAGAAAAAGTAGCAGATGGAGAAGAAAAACAAACTGACTGACCTGCAAATGGATGAAACAGGTAATTAAGGGTGATGTGACCTTTTTACTTCCTGAAGCCTGTATGGTAAGTCCTGAGACCTGATTCTTGTGCTTCTGCAGTCTTGGATCACTCTGAATTCTTAACTCTGAATCTATATGAGGGGTAGAAGACCATCCTGATCTTCCATTTAGAAGGGAAGTGATTTAAAGAACAAATCACAGCAGCAACTGTGTGGGGGGATTTTCTGTATACATTAGCTTTCATCTCTTTCAGAGCAAAGTAGATATGAGTGCATTGGCAGAAGCAAGCCACACCACTCACTTATTTCATCTTCTTTTAAAAATACAGAATCATTGGTACACTTGAATTTATGACACTTACTCCAAATGGGGATCAAACAGATAAAAGGCAAACACTGTGAAGAGCCTCACTACCTTGATATTAAAATCAGTTTTCAATCCTTAAAAAACTAAAAATAATTTTTACGATCCAGCAATTCCACTCCTAAGCATATATCCAAAGAAAACTCTAACTGAAAAAGATACATGTACCCCAATATTCATAGTGTAAGCTTTGATGTTTACCCAAGAATGAGGAAGAAGAATGAGGAGCAAGGTGGTCTTCTCCCCTCCTCCTTCTTCTTTATTATAAAAATGTAGCCCTCTCTGTTCTTGGGCTGTGCTTCCTTGCCTGCCCATTTGTATCTCTCACAAGCATCCTATGCTATTAAATTCACTCTTTGCCTCACACTAAATTTGTTCTGTGCTGAAACGAAGGAACCTGAGCTTTGGTAAGTCCTGACATCAGGTGAGCAGTCTTAATGACAAGTTAGTAGATTTGAGCCCCTCCTAAGTCAGGGGTTGTGGGTTCAAGTCCCAATCTGAGGTGCAGCTGGGTTTGAGTATGATTTCAATAGCAGCAGCACTGTTTACAATAGCCAAGACCTGGAAGCAATCTAAATGCCTACTGACAGAGGAATGGATAAAGAAAATATGGTACATATATACCATGGAATATTACTCAGCCATAGAAAAGAATGAAATAATGCCATTTGCAGCAACATGCAGCAATCTAAGGAGACAAAAGAACTGTACACAGAAAATTTTAAGACACTAATGAAAGAATGAATGAATGAATGAATGAATTCGCTCAGTCGTGTCTGACTCTTTGCGACCCCATGGACTGTAGCCTAACAGGCTCCTCTGTCCATGGGGTTTTCCAGGCAATGGTACTGGAGTGGATTGCCATTTCCTTCTCCAGCGGATCTTCCGAACCCAGGGATCGAACCTGGGTCTCCTGCACTGTAGACAGACGCTTTACCATCTGAGCCACCAGGGAAGTCTATAATGAAAGAAATCAAAGATGAAATAAACAGTTGGAGAGAGATTCCATGTTCCTGAGTAGGAAGAATCAATATTGTGAAAATGACTATACTACCAAATGCAATCTACAGATTCAATGTGATCCCTATCAAATTATCAAATGCATTTTTCACAGAACTAGAACATAAAAACTCACAATTCACGTGGAAACACAAAAGACACTGAATACTTGAGAAAGAAGAATGGAGCTGGAGGAATCAACTTTCCTGACTTCAGAATATACTACAAAGCTACAATCATCAAGACAATATGGTAATGGCACAAAAATAGAAATATAGACAAATGGAACAAGATAGAAAGCACAGAAATAAATCCATGCATCTATGGGTACCTTATTTTTGACAAACGAGGCAAGACTATACAATGAGGCAAAGACAGTCTCTTCAATAAATGGTTTTGGGAAAACTGGACAGCTACATGTAAAAGAATGAAATTATAATACTTCCTAATACCATAAGGAGAAGGCAATGGCACTCCACTCCAGTACTCTTGCCTGGAAAATCCCATGGATGGAGGAGCCTGGTGGGCTGTAGTCCATGGAGTTGCTAAGAGTCAGACACGACTGGAGCGACTTAGCAGCAGCAGCAGCAGTAACACCATACACAAAGATAAACTCATAACAGATTAAATACCTAAATGTAAGACCAAAAACTATAAAACTCTTAGGAAAACAGGCAGAACACTTGATGACATAAATCAAAGCAAGATCCTCTATGACCCACCTCTTAAAGTAATGGAGGTAAAAACAAAAGTAAACATGTGGGACTGATTAAACTTAAAAGCTTTTTCATAGCAAAGGAAACTATAAGCAAGGTGAAAAGACAACCCCAAGAATGGAAGAAAATAATAGCAAATGAAACAACTGACAAAGATTAACTACCAAAATATACAAGCAGCTCCTACAACTCAATGCCAGAAAAACAAACAACCCAATCAAAAAGTGGAAAAAAGACCTAAACAGACATTTCTTCAAAGAAGACATGCAGATGGCTAACAAACACATGAAAAGATGCTAAACATCACTCATTATTCAGTTCAGTTCAGTTCAGTCACTCAGTCATGTCCAACTTTTTGCGACCCCATGAATCGCAGCATGCCAGGCCTCCCTGTCCATCACCATCTCCCGGAGTTCACTCAGATTCAAGTCCATCGAGTCAGTGATGCCATCCAGCCATCTCAACCTCTGTCGTCCCCTTCTCCTCCTGCCCCCAATCCCTCCCAGCATCAGAGTCTTTTCCAATGAGTCAACTCTTCGCATGAGGTGGCCAAAGTACTGGAGCTTCAGCTTTAGCATCATTCCTTCCAAAGAAATCCCAGGGTTGATCTCCTTCAGAATGGACTGGTTGGATCTCCTTGCAGTCCAAGGGACTCTCAAGAGTCTTCTCCAACACCACAGTTCAAATGCACCAATTCTTCGGCACTCAGCCTTCTTCACAGTCCAACTCTCACATCCATACGTGACCACAGGAAAAATCATAGCCTTGACTAGACAGACCTTAGTCGGCAAAGTAATGTCTCTGCTTTTGAATATGCTATCTAGGTTGGTCATAACTTTTCTTCCAAGGAGTAAGCGTCTTTTAATCTCATGGCTGCAGTCACCATCTGCAGTGATTTGGGAGCCCAAAAAATAAAGTCTGACACTGTTTCTACTGTTTCCCCATCTATTTCCCATGAAGTGATGGGACCGGATGCCATGATCTTCGTTTTCTGAATGTTGAGCTTTAAGCCAAATTTTTCACCCTCCACTTTCACTTTCATCAACATGCTTTTTAGCTCCTCTTCATTTTCTGCCATAAGGGTGGTGTCATCTGCATATCTGAGGTTACTGATATTTCTCCTGGCAATCTTGATTCCAGCTTGTGTTTCTTCCAGCCCAGAGTTTCTCCTGATGTACTCTGCATATAAGTTAAATAAGCAGGGTGACAATAGACAGCCTTGACGTACTCCTTTTCCTATTTGGAACCAGTCTGTTGTTCCATGTCCAGTTCTAACTGTTGCTTCCTGACCTGCATACAGATTTCTCAAGAGGCAGGTTAGGTGATCTGGTATTCCCATCTCTTTCAGAATTTTCCACAGTTTATTGTGATCCACTCAGTCAAAGGCTTTGGCATAGTCACTAAAGCAGAAATAGATGTTTTTCTGGAACTTGCTTGCTTTTCCCATGATCCAGCAGATGTTGGCAATTTGATCTCTGGTTCCTCTGCCTTTTCTAAAACCAGCTTGAACATCAGGGAGTTCACGGTTCACGTATTGCTGAAGCCTGGCTTGGAGAATTTTGAGCACTACTCTACTAGCATGTGAGATGAGTACAATTGTGCGGTAGTCTGAGCATTCTTTGGCACTGCCTTTCTTTGGGATTGGAGTGAAAACTGACCTTTTCCAGTCCTGTGGCCACTGCTGAGTTTTCCAAATTTGCTGGCATATTGAGTGCAGCAGTTTCACAGCATCATCTTTCAGGATTTGAAACAGCTCAACTGGAATTCCATCACCTCCACTAGCTTTGTTCGTAGTGATGCTTTCTAAGGCCCTCTTGACTTCACATTCCAAGATGTCTAGCTCTAGATTAGTGATCACATCATCATGATTATCAGGGTCGTGAAGATCTTTTTTGTACAGTTCTTCCATGTATTCTTGCCATCTCTTCTTTATATCTTCTGCTTCTGTTAGGTCCATACCGTTTCTATCCTTTATCAAGCCCATTTTTGCATGAAATGTTCCCTTAATGTCTCTAATTTTCTTGAAGAGATCTGTAGTCTTTCCCATTCTGTTGTTTTCCTCTATATCTTTGCATTGATTGCTGAAGAAGGCTTTCTTATCTCTTCTTGCTATTCTTTGGAACTCTGCATTCAGATGCTTATATCTTTCCTTTTCTCCTTGGCTTTTTACTTTTCTTCTTTTCAGAGCTATTTGTAAGGCCTCCCCAGACAGCCATTTTGCTTTTTTGCATTTCTTTTCCATGGGGATGGTCTTGATCCCTGTCTCCTGTACAATGTCACAAACCTCATTCCGTAGTTCATCAGGCACTCTATCTATCAGATCTAGGCCCTTAAATCTATTTCTCACTTCCACTGTATAATCATAGGGGATTTGATTTAGGTAGAGAAATGCAAATCAAAACTACGATATCACCTTGCACCCATCAGAATGGCCATCATCAAAAAGTCTACGAACAATAAATGCTGTAGAGGGTGTGGAGAAAATGGAATTCTCTTGCACTGTTGGTGGGAATGTAAATTGATACAGCCACTGCGGAAGATGGTGTGAAGATTCCTTACAAACTAGGAATAAAACCACCATATGACCCAGCAATCCCACTCCTGGGCATATACCTTGAGGAAACCAAAATTGAAAAAGACACATGTATCCCACTGTTTATTGCAGCACTATTTATGATAGCTAGAACATGGAAGCAACCTAGATGTCCATCAACAGATGAATGGATAAAGAAATTGTGGTATATATACACAATGGAATATTACTCAGCCATAAAAAGAAACACATCTGAGTCAGTTCTGATAAGGTGGATGAACCTAGCACCTATTATACAGAGTGAAGTGAGTCAGAAAGAGAAAGAGAAGTATCATATTCTAACACACATATACAGAATCTAGAAAAATGGTACTGAAGAATTTATTTTCAGGGCAGCAGTGAAGAAGCAGACATTGAGAGTAGACTTATGGACATGGGGAGAGGGGAGGAGAGGGTGAGATGTATGGAAAGAGTAACATGGAAGCTTACATTACCATATGTAAAATAGACAGCCAATGGGAATTTGCTGTACAGCTCAGGAAACTCAAACAGGGGCTCTGTATCAACCCAAAAGGGTGGGATGGGGAGGGAAATGGGAGGGAGATGGGAAGCAGGTTCAAAAGGGAGGGGATATATGTATATCTATGGCTGATTCATGCTCAGATCTGACAGAAAACAACAAAATTCTATAAAGCAATTATCCTTCAATAAAACAAGAAAAAGAAAGGAAAATATGGTATATATGTACTATGGAATATTACTCAGCCATAAAAATGAATGGGATAATGCCATTTGCAGCAACACAAATGGGCCTAAAGATTATAATGCCAGGTGAAGTAAGTCAGACAGGGAAAGACAAACATCATATGATATCACTTACATGTTGGAAGCTAGAAAATTGTTACAAATGAATTTATTTATAAAACAGAAATAGACTCATAGACAGAAAACAAACTTATGATTACCAAAGGGGAAAAGGAAATGGGAAGGATAAAATAGAAATGTGGGATTAGCAGATACACACTACTACATATAAAATAAATAACCAACAAGGACCTACTGTATAGCACAGGGAACTATACTTGATATCTTATAATAACCTATAATGGAAAAGAATCTTAAAAAGAATATGCATATATAAATAACTGAATACGTACATATATATTTCCTCTACAGTACACCTGAGATGTAAATAAACTATACCTCAATTTAAAAAAGGTAAAAAATCAGTTTCCTAAAAAGAAAAAAAGGCAAAGTTAAAAGTTGTGTATTTACTTTCAGCCTTTGTATAAATGCAAATATGAAACAGAACATCAAATTCACCATTCATCACACAAAACATTCATAGCTGGAATCCTGTAGAGAGATTTATTTCCTTTCTCTGTGCTTTGGCATTTAAACAGAGTGAGAAGATGATTAAACCACACCAGAAATTCACACTAAGATATTGGTCACATGATGTGTGGCACTCCTCCATAGAGTGTTTGCATTTTTAAAAGGGGATTGAAGTGAGCATTCAACCAGAATGAACAATCTTGAAATATTTTTAAATAAAGGAATAATTTTAAAATGTTAGGTGAAGATTGGGTACTGTCTTTCCAAGGTTATTAATATCATCACATGATTTAGGGTACAGCCTAGTAATAACACAATTTAAAAAAGAAAAAAAATATTAAAAGAGAAAAGCCTGCTCATAAAATCAGCACACCTCCCCCCACCCTCATCTAAGCTGATTTTAAATTCTTCTCTGATTGTATATGTATTTTCTTTCATGCCCCAGTCCAGTTCCCAAACCTGGTTATACAACAGAGCTACTAGAGGAGTATTTACATGCTTTTATTAGAAAATAATACATTTTCATGGATAGATACATTTTTACGTTTAAAGTTGCTCAGTCGTGTCTGATTCTTTGCGACCCCATGGACTATACAGTCCATGGAATTCTCCAGACCAGAATACTGTAGTGGGTATCCTTTCCCTTCTCCAGGGGATCTCCCCAATTCAAGGATTGAACCCAGCTGTCCTGCATTGCAGGTTGATGCTTTACCAGCTGAGTTATCAGGGAAGCCCAAGAATATAGGGGTGGGTAGCCTATCTCTTTTTAGGGGATCTTCCTGACTGAGGAATTGACCAAGGGTCTCCTGCATTGCAGGGAGATTCTTTACCAAGTGAGCTATCAGGGAAGCCAAAACTCTGGCACTTGTAGTTTGTTTCATCCTGCCGCTTAAGAGAGAGAGAAGAAATGGGACTCTTGCAGCCTACCCACCATTTGGAGACCTCTAGCCTTCCTGCCTGTTACCCTCTCATCCCCCTCTTTTTCTTTTGGGAGAGTTATGCTGCCTAGGGAAAGGAGCATTGTTTTCTTCCGTAACTGCTTTCATGGAAAAAATATGTTCAAATTGTCAGAATTGCATCAAATAAAGTGTAAAATTCTGCCATTCTTATTCTTCTCCCAGGAGTACCAACCATCTCATCCTCTGTTGTCCCCTTCTCCTCCTGCCCTCAATCTTTCCCAGCATCAGGGTCTTTTCAAATGAGTCAGCTCTTCATATCAAGTGGCCAAAGTATTGGAGTTTCAGCTTCAACATCAGTCCCTCCAATGAACACCCAGGACTGATCTCCTTTAGGATGGACTGGTTGGATCTCCTTGCAGCCCAAGGGACTTTCAAGAGTCTTCTCCAACACCACAGTTCAAAAGTATCAGTTCTTTGGGACTCAGCTTTCTTTATGATCCAACTCTCCCATCTATCTATGACTACTGAATAAACCATAGCTTTGATTAGACGGACTTTTGGTGGCTGAGTAATGTCTCTGCTTTTTAATATGCTGTCTAGGTTGGTCATAACTTTTCTTCCAAGGAGCAAGCGTCTTTTAGTTTCATGGCTGCAGTCACCATCGGTGGTGATTTTGAAGTCCCCCCAAAATAAAATCTGTCGCTGTTTCCATTGTTTCCCCAATTATTTGCCTAGAAGGGATGGGACCGGATGCCATGATCTTAGTTTTTACAATGTTGAGCTTTCAGCCAGCTTTTTCACTCTCCTTTTTCACTTTCATCAAGAGGCTCTTCAGTTCCTCTTTGGTTTCTGCCATAATGGCGGTGTCATCTGCATATCTGAGGTTATTGATACTTCTCCCCGCAGTCTTGATTCCAGCTTGAACTTCCCAATAACGGGGTTTGAACAGCTGGCTGGCTCCCCAGGTGGGAGGTCCTGGCATTTGGTATGATGTACTCTACATAGAAGTTAAATAAGAAGTGTGACAATATATAGACTTGATGTACTCCTTTCCCAATTTGGAACCAGTCCGTTGTTCCATGTCTGGTTCTAACTGTGGTTTCTTGACCTGCATACAGGTTTCTCAGGAGGCAGGTAAGGTGGTCTGATATTCCCATCTCTTTAAGAATTTTCCAGTTTGTTGTAATCCACACAGTCAAAGGCTTTGGCTTTAAGTTTTGGCTTTGTTTTTTTCTTTAAGTGAAGATACACATAAGATGTAAGACACACTGTCATGGCAGAGTATCATCAACCCAAGTGACTAACATGGTGTCGTACAATGTGAGGTACCTTTTGGGGGTAAGAAGGAACAGATGTAGAAACAATGGAAAGTTGGCTGTTTCCTGGAATAGGTGAGAACTTTACACAGTTAGAGGTAGCAAAGAGCTCTGCTTGGACAGCAATATTGTCAGTCACAGTTCAGGGTTTTCAGTTCAATCACAGAGACACTCTCGTTGATTCTGAGCAGAAAATGAATTTGTTGCAAGGATTGGGGCAGCCCAGGCAATCAACTGGAAGGCTGTGCTTTGAGGTAAGAGGCTGGGGCAGCAGCCAGGAATGGGTCTGGAATCACAGAACAGGGCTGACCCCACCAGGACCAAGGCCAAACACCATAGCTTATACCACAGACCAAGTTGACATTTGGCTCTCCCAGGTGCTGCAGGCACTGCTGCCAGCGTCCACCCCTGGAACCTCTGCTCCGCCTATAACTGCCACCATGTCCAGAGAGGGACCTCTTCTGCCTTGTTTGCATCACTTGCTACAGACTTAGGCCAAGCAGGTGCATCTCGGCAGCAGAACTTGGGTCTCCTCTCACATCCATCTGCAAAGAAGGCGGAGAAGGCAAAGGCACAGCAGCATAAGCCTCTCTAGTAGATCTTAAGGTGAACAGCTCCCCACATGAAAGAAGATTCAGATGCAAGTTGGTTGAATGTCCCCTCTGGTGACCTAGTGCTCACAGGGACCCAAGTAAGTATTGTGATGACTATGAACACATTTCAAATATTTCATGAAGGCTGCCAAAACTTCTAGTGCTTGAAAGTTTTTCTTAAGCCCCAGGAAGCTGAGAGTCATTCTTTCAGTCTGTATACATAGCCTAAGCACCTTAAGTTCTGAGTATAAAAATTTGGAAGTGAGGACTGTGCCTTCTCTTCACCTGTTGTATTACATGGTATTTTTTTTAAAAAAGAAATTACCTTGTGGCTGGATAGTGTGTCTGTGTGTCTATGAGTCTAAGTGTCTGTGTGTGTGAGGGGGAAGTTGGGGCTGTTATGCTTTCTCTAAAAATAGGCCAAAAGAAAGTTCTGGAAGAAAAAAGCCACATCTTATTCAGAAGATGTGTTAGTTTGCTAGGACTGCCATTACAAAACACCACAGATTGGTTAGCTTAAACAACAGAAATTTGTTTTCTCCAACTGTGGAGGTTAGAAGCCCAAGACCAATGTGTCAGGATGCTTGTTTTCTGAGGCCTTTCCCCTGGTTTGCAAGTAACTACCCTTGCTGTGTTCTCACACAGAAGTCTTTCCTCTGGGCACCCCAGCCCATGTGTCTCTATGTGCCCCGATCTCCTCTTCTCAGAAAGCCACCAATCTGAGAGGATTAGGACTCTCCCATATGGCCATATTTAAACTTAATTACATAATTAAAGATGCTTCTGCAAACATAGTCACATTCTGAGGTACTGGTAGTTAGAGTTTCAACATATGAATTTGATGGGGTAGGTGTGTGTGTGTGTGTGTACACGCATTCCCACACACTGAGCAGCCTGCTTCATCTCTACATAACTAACTCCTCCCTACTCTCTTTGGGGGAAATTTTCTCCCCTTACTTCACACAAGTGCATCACATCCATCTATCTGTGGGATTGGTCTAGTGAGAAGCACGTGATCCTATTGGAACAAAGAGAAGCAGAGACATATTTGGATGTTCCCAAAGGGGCAGGTGCTCTCTCTGCTGGGACTGTAAGCAGTGAGGGTGACTGAGCCAGACCAGAGGTCATTTGGTGCCTGAGAACAGAGCTAACACAGTGCAAGACAAAGACAGGAGATGGAGAACTCTGGTGACATTGCTCAGGTTCTTGATGCCAGAAAGAAGCCTGACTTCTCAATAATGAGCTTCCTTTTCTGTTTTAGCCTCTTTGAATTAGGTTGTCTGTTGGATCCGAGGCTTCTAAAGCATGTACATCCTATTAAGATACAAACACTTCCATTTTAGAGAAGAAGGAGAGTGTTGAAGAAATTTGAGTGTCCAGTGACCTGCAGTGGAGAAACCTGGACTCATAAGCATTTGCTCTTTCTACCCCTTTTAATTCTTGGAAGTGTAATTCCTTACTCGTTAACGGTCAACTGATATTTGTTCAGTGAATGAAAGAACACATCTTAATCTTAGTTTAAATATTTTAGTTTAACTCTTTTTTAAAGAAAGCAGATACTGCTACACAATTGATATCTTTATATTTCTAATACGATAAAAATTATCTCCATGCACTCCCAATGAAGGTAGGGTTAAGCTAATTCTAACGCTAAAGTAGGCATATTTTGCATCCACTTCAGTGAGAAGGTTTAATTAGGTAGGCCCATCCTGCTGCTCTGTTGTGCTCAGTGCAAATTAATAACCTTCAGTTCAGGCTTCCCCTTGGCTTCCCCAGCTCCTGCAGCTTGCTTGTCCTATCTTTGGGCCCACACCTTGTACTCGCACAAATGATTAACTACCGAGAGCTCATTTCTCCTGTGTGGGGCTGCTGGGTTACTTCCTAGAAGAAAGGTATGTGGGTGGATGAGCACTTACCCAATCTAAAGCTATCTAAATTTCAAAAGAAATTTACATATATTATTTATTCACTAAAGTAAAGAAAAATGAAGATGACCCTGGTCTAGAAAAATTAAAAATAATTTTAACTAGATCACTGTCAAAAATGATGGTGATTTGGGAAGGGGTGTTGTGTTTATACAAAACCCCTTTTCTCCAAACAGGAGAACAAAGAGATGAAAGAATACTCAGAAATCAATAGGTCTGCTGTTTTAATTTAGCCTTATGCGTAAGTCTAAAATTTACCATCTTACACACATGGCTTTATCAGTCTACCTTCCCTCCAAGGAGATAAAAATAAGTGAAATCAGCATTCTCTGCATCTCTCTTGGCATAAATTATTACTTACCCTAAGCAAGATGACTGATCGTTTCTAAAGCTCTGTTAATTATATGCTAAACTCATTAGCGGCTGAAGGAAAGTCCTCTTAGAGCAGTGAACTGAGATTACTCCAGGAATACCTGTGTGTTGGTGGTGGGGTGGGGGTGGGGGTTGGGGTAGGGGTCAAGGTGGGGGAGGCATATTCTACTCCAAGAATGGTGAACATGTGAAAGGTCTATACTCTTTATCAGCAGGAGCCACAAATGCTCTAATAAATAATCGAAACTTGGCAAAAGTTTGTCAGGTAATCTTTTTTTTTTTTTCACCACTATCTGGGATAACTTTAGAAGAAAAAACCAAAGAGGATTATTCAAATATTAAGCACTTCAAATACAGAACTATCCTCTGGCTTCCTGTATAGAAAATAAAATAATAGATTCAGAATGAGGGATTTTCAATAGAGCAAGCATTTTCCACAAGTTGGAAGCACTTATATGGGATTTAATAATAATATAGATTGAAGAATTGAGAGTTATTTTGAAAATTAAGACTTTCAAAATGAAACATTTCAAGAATTAAAGTAGGAGATGGTTTTTGAAATTGTATTTTTTTTTCTAGAGTTGCTTGCTTTACATTTTTTTTATTTGATAGTATTGATTTGTTTTTGAGGATTTCCCATCTTCTTAAAGCTCATGCTTGTTATTCACAGGAGGGATCTCAATCTTTCTGAAGTCAGGACAGTGGTAGAGAGTGTGTATCAGAAAGAAGCAGAAATCAAATAAGGTTGCTGAGCACAATTAATCTTATGTTATCAATGAAAGAAAATATTTGCTAAGAACACAATCACTAATAAATGCTGTGATAGAATTCTGAAAATATGCCCCCAAGATTCCTGCCTCATACTTATCCAATCAAACACTAATCAAGGTACTGCTAGGAAGGAACTCTGCAGATGGAATTATGGTCATTTATCAGCTGATCTTAAAATAGGAGCTAATGCTAGATTGTATAGGTATGTCCAGTGTAATCACATGGAGGAGGAGGTCAAAACTGAGGTGTCAACAAAGCAGAGGAGGAAGATGCAAGGTAAGGAGGCTGAAGGAAACTTGAAGATGATGGATAGGCTTGTGGCATAGATTGTGGTGATGGTTTCACAGGTGTATACTTATCTCCATGTTCATCAAACTGTATAGTTATATAATTTTCTGTATGTTAAAAAAAAAAGCAGAGGAAGAAGGAAAGCAGAAGTGTTAGAGAGATTAGAGAGATGTGATGGAAGAGGAAGTAGCAGGGGGGCAATGCAGAAACTCAGATGTTGGACAAGGGAGGACTTGACCCAGACCTTGACCTTGACCTTTGAAGACGACAGAGCAGGGTGAAGAACCGAGGAATATGGGAAGTCTCTAGAGGCTGAGAAAGACCCTCCTCCCCTCATTGAGCAGCAAGGAAATAGGGACAGCAATTCAACGGCAGCAGGGAGCTGAATTCTGCCAACATTATGAATGATCTTGGAAGCTGATTCATTCCCAGAGCCAGCATAAATGGAGAAATCCCTATTGACACCTTGGTTATGACTTTGTTGATACCTTGTTGTTGACACCTCAGTTTTGATCCTGAGAATCAACTAGTCTACTTTACCTGGACATTTGACCTACAAATACTGTGAGATTAACAAAAGGTGTGTTGTCTTAAACCTCTAAATGTGTGGCAATTTATTCTAGCAACTATAGAAAAATAACTAAAATACAAAGAAAAGGAATGCTATGAAAGTAGCCGTTCACTTCTAGCACACTGGAGATGTTCAAAGAATGTCTTAAAACACCCTGATGTAACACAACCTAAGAAAAATGACCAAAACAAACACTAGAAACAATGATAAAGCTGGAATTTCTGTCTTTGTAGCCTCATGAAGAAAAAGTTTTATCTATTTAGCAAAAAAACACATATATTTAAGAAAAGATAATTCTTCTCCAAAGATCCTGCTTGAATGGAAACTTTGACTGTTATTTCAGAAGAAAATAAAAAACTGAGCCTCTCCCTTTTCCATTTCCTTTTACTCTAAACTACGCTCACATTTTGTCAGATATACCCAACTACCAAAATTTTGTATCCTGAAGAATACTGATAAAGATATTTTTGAATCTTGGATTTTATCCTGATTCAGCCATTTATTAGTTAAGTGGGCTTGGAAAATTTAGCTTTTCCATATCTTGGCTCTTCTCATAGGAAAGATAAAGATTCTTACCCAGCACTGCTGAAATAATTAAAAGAAATAATGCATGTTTTCAAACAGCGCTTGGCTTATAGTAGGCTTTCATCAAGCAATACTGATTCTTTTTAGTGTGAGTTTTCTTTTCCTTGACTACTGTATCTTATTCTAGATTCCAGTACAGCTTAAGTTGCATTGCTGTTGTTCAGTCACTAAGTTGTGTCTAGTCCTTGTGACCCCATGGACTGCAGCATGCCAGGCATCCTATTCTTCACCATCTCTTGGAGCTTGCTCAAACTTGTGCCCATTGAGTCAGTGATGCCATCCAAACATCTCATCCTCTGTTCATAGCTGTGAAGAATACTTCTCAAACAATCTATAATGATCTTTCCTCTTTTTGACTATTTGTGATTGAGTTTCTTTTAATTTTTTGAAACTGACTTTTGTCTCCCCAACCTGGTTGGAAACTCCTTTGAGCAGAAACCATAAGATGTATAGTGAGGCTCTCAGTAAGAACATACTGGTAGTTTAAAAATCTTAGTAATGTAGTTTCCACTTTGTTTTATTATGAAAGTCTGTGTGCACATGTGCTTCACTTTTCCTGTATCAGGAATGCCAAAAAATGTGAAGGAAAAAAAAAAAATCCATCCTCACTGGACTGGCAGCCAAGTCCCCAAGCTACAGTGCCAGCAATCTCAAGAGAGAGACTAATCTTGAAAGAACGCCAGCATAATTTTGCAGGCCCATGAGATTTGGCTTGTTCAGATAAGTTTTAGATAAGCATCTGCACTTTTGGTGGCCCATCTAAATCCAATCCACACAGCCAGCCTAGAGAGCGTCATCCATCACCAGGCTGGCACCAGTGAGAATTTGTCCTGATGGGGATTTATTGCAGGAAATAACCCTTCTTTTCTGTAAAATGATTTGTTTCAAATCCAGGCATCTTTACTCCTACAGAAAACTCCAGTGGCGAGATGCACAGCTTTCTGACTTTTTGCTGTGCATTTTAATTGAGCTTCCTTTCAATCACTGACTTACACTGTGCACTGTGGAGGAGATAAGAGGGAAAATCTGATTCACCCTTAGGGAGGATTTCATAAGGAAATTGGAAATTTCTTTAGAAGTATTGATCAGTGTCTATCCTGAACATAATTACACTCAGATATTTTCCTCTTTCATGCATTCATGGGACATTTCTTTCTTACTTCACTTATTTCTCTATTCTCTCTTAAAATTTCATTATTTCTTAACTTTTTCGTGGTATTTTATCTTTCTTGATTCATAAAGAGTCTTTTAAAATGCATTCTGAGTAATCTCACTATTTATATATCCAATTTGCTTTTACTATCTTTCACTGTTGATGAGTGCCCACACTGGCTATTTTCCCAGGAAGAGATGAGAGCTCCTTTGGGTCTTCAAGTGGATATTTAGAGAACCTATGGGATCTGTGACTTCAGGTCCTGGAGAGTTTGGAATGGCTTTTGAAGATATTGGATGCTTACTTTTAAAAAATGTAGTTTATTAGTTCCTGGTACTTCTGGAACAAATTACCACAAACTTGGTGGCTTACATATCACACGTGCATGCATGCTAAGTTGATTTAGTCATGCCCAAATCTTTGCGACCCTAAAGACTGTAGCCCACCAGGCTCCTTTGTCCATGGGATTGTCCAGACAAGAATACTGGAGAGAGTTGCCATTCCCTCTTCCAGGGAATCTTCCTGACCCAGGGATCGAACCCCCATCTCTTACGTCTCCTACAATGGCAGGTGGGTTCTTTACCACTGGTACCACTTGGGAAGCCCAAACATCACACATTTATTCTTTTATAGTTTTGAAGGTTAGAAGTCCTAGCCTAGTTTTACTGGCTGAAATCAAGGTGTTGGTAGAGCCATGCTCCCTCTGGAAGCTCTGGGGAAAATCCATTCCTTGTTTCTTCTGGCTTCTGAAGGCTGCTGTCATTCCTCAGCTTGTAGCTGCGCCACTCCAGTCTCTGCCTTCGTGGTCACATTGCCTTCCTCTTTTCTATCGATTGTTAAATCTCTCTCTGTCTCCTAACACCAAAACATATGGTAGAATTCAGGGATCACCTGGATAACCCAGGATAATCTCCTTATCTTGAAATCCTTAGTTTAATCTCATCTAACTAGATCTTTTTTCCATATAGGGTAACATCCACAGGTCCCAGGGATTAGGGCTTTTGATTTCCTTTGGGGGCCATTATCCAGCCTACCACATTAGGATAAAAATATTTCAACACTTAGCTTTTTAGTTATCTAAGGCCAAGACAGTGACTCTCATTTTCTTTAGAGTCCATTCACTTTAGAAAAGCTCATCATTCCACAGGAAAGCTCATTAATTAAATGAGCAAACACAGAAAATCTAAGGAAGGTTTTGCAGTACCTACCTTGCATGTATCAGGCATATGAGGAGCGATTTTCTGTGCACCTTGCTTATTGGCTCTCTTTCTCCCTTCTATCATTCTTTCATTTCATCTTTCTCTGCTCCATCAGCCACTATAAACTTTCTCCCTCCCTTCCTCATTCCTTTGGATGATATTTCTATTTAGCCTGGATGGAAAGAAAGTGTACCTGGCTGTTGTTGGTCATTTTCACAGCTAATTTAGATTATTGGCATATCCAGCTAGGGAAATGTAAATAAATGCTGAGGTCAAGCAACCTAATTAAATATGAAAAATTCAGTCAGTTACCTAAAAATGTCCATGCTTTCAAAGGCTTTACTGGATATGGAAATCCTCTCCAGATGATTGTTTAAAATTTTCATTCATCAGGGTGCTTGGCATACAGCTTTTGGTTTGCCCTTGTGGATTCTCCATTGATGATGATGAATAGAACAATTTCTGAAACTCAAATTAAAAGTAAACAGAATAGGGCCTCTCATGTGTAACTAATGAGTTGTGGCCAATTATGATATCAGGCTGTTCGTGTCCTTCAGTGTACCAGGTGCAGTCAGGTGGTGTGAGGTCAGAAGATGGAAAGGGACTCAGGCTATTGGTACTAAATATTTCTGACTTAAATGCACTGTACCACATCTAGCTCTCAATCATCCATGCCAAATGGGGAGATGGGAGGGCTGAAAACCAGAATGATAATAATAATCATCATAATAAATAATCTCTGCTATTCCTTTGAGTATCTTCTATCATCTAACCAAGGGAGTAGAAAGGGCTGAAGTATCCCTTCTTTCCTTTGGAAATGCTGAGGAAGATTTAGAAAGATAGTACTGGTTACATCAAGGGAGCTAAGCAGGCGATGAGGAAGTTGTTCTGCAGTTTTGCCTGTGTGTGTTTCACATCTTACCTTAAGTGTTGCTTTTACTTATTGACAGTGCTGACATGTTAATTATGATGCCATCTTAATGTTAAAAAGGGTCTCTTCTTTGAAGTTAAAGATCTCTGTTTTAGCACAGATTCTCCTTATTTAAACTGAAGTGTAGTTGATTTACAGTGTTGTGTTAGTTTCTGGTATACAGCAAAGCGATTTGTTTTTATATTCTTTTTCATATTCTTTTCATTATGGCTTATTACAGAATATTGCATATAGTCCCTGTGCTATACAATAGGATCTATTGTTTATCCATTCTATATATGATAGCTTGCATCTGCTAATTTCAAACGACCAACTCAGCCTTCCCATGCCCCTCTCCTCCTTGACAACCACTGGCCTGTTTGTCTGTTCGCTATGTCTGCGCGTCTGTTTCTGTTTTGTAGATAAGTTCATTTGTGTTGTATTTTAGATTCCGTGTGTAAGTGATTTCATATGGCATTTGTCTTTCTCTCTCTGATTTACTAAGCTTAGTATGATAATCTCTAGGTTCATCCATGTTGCTGCAAATGGCAGTATTTCATTCTTTTTTATGGTTAAGTAATATTCCAGTATTATTTACATATGCCACACCTTCTTTATCCATTCAAGCATAAATTTTCCTTATGCTGAGCGGTTCCCACGTGACCAAGTGCCAAGATGAGAAGGCCCATTTGTATTCACTGTAGGTTTCATTAAGTGAGAGGAGGCAGATGCTCAGGTCTCCTGAGAAATCTGAAAGCTCAGTCAGTGCCACTCTAAACATAAATTGCCTGATATGTTACCCATTTTCCTTGTAAAGTCACAAATTGACTTCTAAACCCTGAGTTTGTTTTCCATATTTCTAAGCAGCTTATAGGGATCCTGGTTAAGCTTGACTTTCTCAGATCTCATTTAGTTTTTATATTTCTGTGAACATTTTAAAGGCACTCCCCATCCATATCCTACTCTCTTACCAAGATTTAACTCAAATGTTTCTTGAAGTCTTTTCAGTCTCTCGTAATGGAGGACAGTTTTCTTCTCTGATGTCACTTTGGTCTACCATTTAATTCATGATCAGCATGAGGGACTTTCTTAGGACAGTTCTTATTTAATTGCAATAAGCTATTTTCTTTTTCTTTTATGGTTGTTTTTAGTTCTTTATATTTGTGTAGCAGAATACATTAATAGGCGTTCAATGCCCAGAACAAGGAAAATATTACCTTGCCCGAGGCTCTACGGGTCAAATCATTTCTAGGGTATTATGTTTAGTCTGGGGCCCTCTCTGAGGGACAGTGACAAACTAAAGCACGTGTGAAGGAACCAGGAAGGCACAGAGTCTGGAAATTTTGATGCAAAAAGAACCAGGAAAAAAAATCTGAAACCGTTCAACTCAGAGCAGCAATACCCAAATCAGAACCTGGAACTGCATTTTCCCAATAGTTCCTTTGTTAACTTTTTATGCTGTTTGCTTAATTGCTCATCTTTAAAGTAGGCTGTAGTCTCTGGGATGTCAAAAATAATTTCTGTTTTGTCTGCTTTTGTGTTTCTAGGCATATCACAATGCCTGGTGCAAAATACACGCTTAATGAACATTTGTTTAATGACGGACTGAATAGATAAACTGTCCATTAAATAATAAATTTGTGTGATGTTAAAAGGGTGAAAGTGGGAGAAATCAAATCTCTATGGTCAAATTGATTTGGAAAGTTCAGTGCAGTCAGATGGGTTTCCTTACTGCTCGAACCGCCAGAGCTTCAAAAAAATTGTATTTTAAAGATAGAATTAAAATATGTTCTATTTTCTAAGAGTATTCACTTAGAAAGTGCTCTCTATCCCCCTCCATGAAACATACTAGGGGCAATACTCCCAATAAAGCAGAAGACAGAAATATGATAAGGCACTTCAAATACTTGAATGGTTATTTGTAAAAGAAGACACAAAAAGGAACGGTAAGTAGAAATTGTAAAGGTACATTTTTTGATTAACATAAAGATCATGTTAAAAATCAAAGCAGTACAAGCATGGAGTAGATGGGATCCCAAGGTAGTGAATTCTCTCTTCTGTTTAAGCAGCTTTAAGCAGAAGCTGGACACTCACAGGGAGAGTTGTGGGAGTTAAATTATCCATCAGCTAGAAGACTGGATTAGGTGACATCTAAGATTCTTCCAAAGCTAAAATTGTAGCATTCTATATTTCTCTCTTTCTCTCATTCTCTCTCATTTGCAAGTTCCTTGCCAAGAGGACACAGTCATTTCTTCAACACCCAAGCCCCTCACCTAGTACTTTGTTTCCTAGGGGACACTGAATAAGTATTTGCATATTGCTTGATTGCTCTGTAGTTTCTTAAAGAATTTAAAGAATTGTAATAGAAACATATTGGCTATAACATAAAAAATTCTGTATGCAAACTAGTTTTCTTATGATTAGAAAAGAGACAACATTAATAGGAAGTCTGTCTTGTGGAAATACACAGAAATGTACGGTTTAAGTGCATGGTATAATTGCTGATGCTATCTTACTATTTTTCTTCCTCTGAAATGCCAGAATCTAGAATCCGCACTCCTTTTTACTGACGAACCTTGACTCATAACAAATGAGTTGTAATCATTTGGATGACTTTGTTGTGAAATTTGAAAGCATATTGAATGACTCAGACATCATAAGCTAATTATCTGCAACTGTTAGATTGAATTTAGAGGGATATTCTTTTATCTGGCTTTGGTGTTTATGTGTTTCTGTTATTTTGTTTGCCATCTGGCCCTAAAATAGCATGTTGGGAAGTGAGGAAGTATACAGAGGTTGAGTTCTTTGGTGTCAAATTCAGGTTAGTGCTGGTTCTCCAGACATTTTTACATTACTATTTCAACTTCAGGTTTCTGTTCTACTTGCTGTTGCGTTCTGTGTGTAGCTAACAATCTGTTGTCATTAAACTATCCAGAGTTGGTTTTGTTGCATGCTACCAAAATGAACAATAACTAGTGTAATGTATTTGGATGAAGAATATGGATATTGAAAGTATAAGAAATAAAAGCCTAGAGCAACATGGTGTGATAGGAATAGAATGAGAGCTAAAAAATTTAAAACAATTTTAGTAGCCACACTGAAAAAGTAAAAAAAAAAAAAAAAAAGGTGAAATTAATTTCAATAATATGTTTAACTCAGTATAGCTCAAATAGTATCATTTTAACATATTATCACTGAAAAATTAGAAGTTGTTTACATTCTTTTTAAAAAACTGAAACCTCCAAAATCCAGTATGTAGCTTGTAGCATATCCCATGGAGAAGGAAATGGTAACCTACTCCAGTACTCTTACCTGAAAAATCCTATGGACCAAGGAGCCTGGTAGGCTACAGTCCATGGGATTGCGAAGAGTCGGACATGACTGAGCGACTTCACTTTCACTTTCGCTTTCATGCATTGGAGAAGAAAATGGCAACCCACTCCAGTGTTCCTGCCTGGAGAGTCCCGGGGACACAGGAGCCTGGTGGGCTGCTGCCTATGGGGTTGCACAGAGTCGGATGCAACTGAAGCAACTAAGCAGCAGCAGCAGCATATCCCAATCTGTATGCTACCTTTTCATCAGGGATAATTCATCTCTATTTAGATTTCAATAAATATGCAGTTAAAAAAGTACTTTGCTTACCTAAGTTGTTCCAAACATAACCAAACTGAATACCAAAAAAAAACTTACATTCAGTCCCTTGGTCACACTAGCCCTCTTTCAAAGACTACCCTATTGGACACCACTGATCCAGAGCCTCACTTTTAGCTGATCCTCCACTAACTGGAAAACCCAGTACCTGCTAAGTCACTTCAGTCGTGTCCGACTCTGTGACCTTATGGACTGTAGTCAAGCTCCTCTGTCCATGGGATTCTCCAAGCAAGAATACTGGAGCAGATTGCCATGCCCTCCTCCAGGGGATCTTCCTGACCCAGGGATCCAAGCTGTGCGTCTTATGTCTCCTGCTTTGGCCTGTCCTTTCTCCAGAGGAGCTTCCCAACCTAGGGATCGAGCCCGAGTCTTCCACATTCAAGGTGGATTCTTTACCGTCTGAGCCACCAGGGAAGCCCCCTGGATTGGCAGGTGGTTTCTTTACCACTAGCACCACCTGGGAAACCCCAGACCTTTTAGTAAATCCAGGTTTCCTTTACTCTTCTCTTCTCCCGGCTCCCAAACCTCAGCCCTCTGCCATGCTTTACTCTACAGGCCAGGATCCAGCCAGGAAAATGGAACACCTTGTGAGGTAGAAGGTACTGCAAACGGATGGAACTTAATACAGAGAATTCTTTACACGGGTGTTAACAGGCTAAAAGAGCAAAAGGTATGATGCTCGACAGAGGGAAAATGAAGAAGAGATGTAGAATCACTAGCATCCAGAAGCTTGGAATGTCAGTGCCACTCAGGTGGTGCTCAGATTTCTGAGGAGCCTCAGGAGGTGGCCGGGGCTGAGGCTGGACTCTGCTGCTGGAGTCCTTTGACCTCCTCCCCCATCCACTCCTTTCACTCTTGTGCCTCACATTGTCAGGACCTGATAGGAAGCCCAGTTTGTAGAATTTTATCTTCACTATTACCAGCAGAGGATAGATAGAAGGGTGGATTTAGCAGGGAAAGAAAACAGGTAAATAAATAACTGGAACAACCAGGTTGAAATGCTCCTCCTTCCTACTGCAATGCACCCCGTAACTTAACCAGTTGGCTTCCTCAGTTCAGAGAGGCTATCTCTGGAATGGAAAGCCATGGTCTTAGGTGGCTCAAGTTAGAATCTTTGGAACAAGAACTTCTTGGGTTCATCTGAGGTTTGAAAGCAGGTCCTGTCTAGACTAAAATAAGTCCACAGCACAGCTCAAACTGAAATTGTTTCCAATTGGCTTAGCACTGTTGAATGTTTGGGCCTCAATGAGGGAATATTTTTGCTGTGCCAGAGCTGGGATGGCCAAGTCTACTTTTAGGGGCAGCTTTTTAACAAATTACCAGATGCCTGGGCTTACCTGGAGGCTCAGATGGTTAAGAATTTGCCTGCAATGCAACAGAACCAGGGTTCGATTCTTGGGGTGGGAAGATCCCCTGGAGAAGGGAATAGCAACCCACTCCAGTGTTCTTGCCTGAAGAATTCCATGGACAGAGGAGCCTGGCGGGCTATATAGTCCATGGGTGGCAAAGAATTGGGCCCTCGTCAACGACTAGCACTTTCACTTTTCACTAGATGCCGCTTCACCATGTTCTAGAGCCAGGTTGGATTTTGCTGCACCTTCCTATAAATGGGCACAAAGGGGTTTATTAATCTTTATATGCTCCTTTTTATGGGATAGGGGATCACATTTCATTTTATTCAAAAATGGGTTTTAAAGTAAATACACCTCTGTCTTTATCCGTGAAGCTTGTGATTGCACACAGCACCCTAAAGAGACTTTCAATATATCCCTCATTCTTGAATAGTAAGGCTCTGGCGCTTACTTTTTCTGAAAGGGAAGTAAATGCAGCAGATGCTCTGAGGGAGGCTGCAGGAAGTGGGCGCGGTCCTGAGGGTGAGCAAACCGCTGGGAGGCACCGTCCACGTGCGTGGACTCAAGGGCCCGTTTCCTCATCCACGTTCCAAAGTATGGGGATTATTTTTGAAAGAAAGATATATTTGTAGAATTAATGCTGCATATGTTTGAACTCTTTCCAAAACGATGTATTCATCAACGCTAAAACATTTTGAAAGCTCTGTGCAATGGGAAGCCGCATTAGCCGTTTCCTGGCAGCGCGATGTGTTTGTGTTTGGGTTACAGTTCGGTTCTTGGCTCCCTCATCACACAGCAGTTGGAATGAGTCTTTGAATTAGCATGAAATGACACGGTTTATTTTGTTTAGTGGATTTGGTCGCTCCAAAGCTGGTGCTTGCTTCTCCCGAGTCTGTTGCGAGCAACCTTGGACTCTGATAGGCTGAAGAGGAAGAAAGGAGAAATCCTGCCGGTGGTTTTGACACGGAGCTTCTTATTAAAATAGAAGGGAGGGTGGCAGCCAGTCCCCCGGCCACCCTCCCTTCCTCCTGCATAGCAGCAATCTAGCCACTGCAGGAATCCACACAGAAGAGTAAACTCTCAGTAAAGAGGATCCTTTGTATGTATTTGTGTGTAGTAGTGCCCCTCCCTCATCCCAGCCTGCTCTTTACATTTTTCTGGCTTTGCCTATAATTTTACCAAATAAAGCCAACATAGGTGAATTAGAATGTCCCCCTGTGAGGTGTGGAGCTAATCAAGACAAATTACCAGGAAGTTAATGAAGGCAGACCCTTTAGTGTTTGACACCGGAGCCTTTGCTCTTTAATTTGGGATCCTCAGAACACTCAGAAGCCCTTCCTTCAAGCAAGTCCCTGGCAGATGTTTTATTGTTTCTGTTGTTTTTCCTCTGAGGCTGTACATTAGGTTAAAATATCACAAATAGCTGCTATTATACTGTGAGTCACAGAAGCTATAATTCTTCGTGACAGCTGGAGGAAATGTGACATGTTTAGGAAACTCTGTCACTGATGCTAACACTAAGATCTTCAGGCAAATGTTTAATGACCGACTCAGCGAGCTGCACACATTTTGCTGTCTACCAAACAAAAGTTACTCCCAGGGAGCTATAAATACTCAGAAAAATGTCTTTAGACAATGATGGGCTCTTTCTCCTCCCTTTCACCTCCTAATCTGTAATTGTAGGATAAATACAATTCTGAGGATACAATTGTAGGATGCAAATACAATTGTAAGATAATACATATCTGAGACAAATCAGACAGATCTTCTCTCTCTTCTGTTCATGTTCATTGTTATTTCCAGTCAACATCCATGAATTGGGCTAAGCAATCTTTCACATTTTAATCTGATGGAATAGGAGTCTGAGTCCTTCAAAATCCTTTAGGGTATGGCCATTGGGAATAATATAAGTGTCGGCAGGATTACTCAACTACCTATTCGTGAACTCATGGTAAAATATTAATTTTATATGTCTAATAAATTATAAGTCCAAATGAATGTTCCACTATGTACATACATATATGCTTTGTGTTTTCTGTCTAATTCAGAATTTCTCAAATTTGGCACTGTTGACATTTTGGGCTGGGTAATTCCTTATTGCAGAGGGCTGTTCTGTACACTGCAGATTTTTAGAAGTATCCTGGGGCTTTACCCAGTAATCCACATACTGGGGTTCTTATATACCATTAATACCTCTTCATCAGTTGTGATGGCCAAAAATATCTCCAAGATATCGCCAAATGTCTGCTGAAGGGCAAAATCATGTTGATTGAAAATCACTGGTTGAAGTCAACGGGCCCCTCTCCCTTCCAGTTTCTGAACTACTTTAATGATTTCAGGTGAATACATAAAAATTCTTCATCCTCTCTTATATGTCAAATATAATAATTCTCAATACTTCCTTAAAAGGTCTCACATGCATATTCATGTTTTCATGCTTGAAACTCCCTTATAGTGTTATCTGTGGTATGTACCGTATGTGCCTCATACTACATGTATGACTGTCTGTGTGGGCAGCCCTTCTAGACTATAAACCTATAGTGTTTAGACATAATTGGTTCTCAGTTAGAAGAACTGATATTCCTTTGTAGATCATACTTCATTTAGAACTCTCACATTATTTTGTTCATTTTCTTTCTTCATTTTTTTTAAATAAGGAAGAAAAACACTAGAAAAGTGTTTCTAGTGGCTCATATTCCACATACAGAAATAACAATTATTCACAATGTAATTTCCTCCCAGTATTTTTCTGTGTATTGTTATCCAGTGTTTTAAAAAATTTATTATCACACCATAAACATTTTCCTTATGACAAAATTTCATTAGCATTATCTTAATAGTAGCTCTTGTAGAAAATAAGACCATAATCTAAGCGTTTAAGGAAGATGTCGTGTATAAGAACAGCATTGCAGGAGGAAGTAAGGAAGAAAAACAAAGCAAAGAAGCTGGCAGCAGCCATCATGGCAACCCAGCTCCTGTCAAACTTTCACATCGGAGTGCAATATATGACTTTCTCTGAGATCACTTTGTGACAAGATGGGACGTGATACTCACTTGGGGGAGAGGAGATCTCATATTCAACAAAGGAAAGGAAGGGGAACCTTGAAATCTTACAGTTCAGTTCAGTTCAGTTGCTCAGTCGTGTCTGACTCTTTGTGACCCCATGAACTGCAGCACAACAGGCCTCCCTGTCCATCACCAACTCCCGGAGTTCACCCAAACCCATGTCCATTGAGTCGGTGATGCCATCCAACCATCTCATTTTCTGTCGTCCCCTTCTCCTGCCTTCAATCTTTCCCAGCATCAGGGTCTTTTCAAATGAGTCATCTCTTCACATCAGGTAGCCAAAGTACTGGAGTTTTAGCTTCAGCATCAGTCCTTCCAATGAACACCCAGGACTGATCTTTTTTATGATGGACTGGTTGGATCTCCTTGCAGTCTAAGGGACTCTCAAGAGTCTTCTCCAACACCACAGTTCAAAAGCATTAATTCTTCAGTACTCAGCTTTCTTTATAGTCCAACTCTCACATCCATACATGACCACTGGAAAAATTATAGCTTTGACTGGATGGACCTTTGTTGACAAAGTAATGTCTCTGCTTTTTAATATGCTGTCTAGGTTGGTCACAGGTTTCCTTCCAAAGAGCAAACGTCTTTTAATTTCATGGCTGCAATCACCATCTCCAGTGGTTTTGGAGCCCCCCAAAATAAAGTCTGACACTGTTTCCCCTTCTATTTCCATGAAGTGATGGGACCAGATGCCATGATCTTCGTTTTCTGAATGTTGAGCTTTAAGCCAACTTTTTCACTCTCCGCTTTCACTTTCATCAAGGGGCTCTTTAATTCTTCTTCACTTTCTGCCATAAGGGTGGTGTCATCTGCATATCTGAGGTTACTGATATTTCTCCTGGCCATCTTGATTCCATCTTGTGAGTCTTCCAGCCTAGCGTTTCTCATGATGTACTCTGCATGTAAGTTACATAAGCAGGGTGACAATATACAGCCTTGAAGTACTTCTTTTCCTATTTGGAACCAGTTTGTTGTTCCATGTCCAGTTCTAACTGTTGCTTCCTGACCTGCATATAGGTTTCTCAAGAGACAGGTCAGGTGGTCTGGTATTCCCATCTCTTTCAGAATTTTCCACAGTTTATTGTGATCCACACAGTCAGAGGCTTTGGCATAGTCTATAAAGCAGAAATAGATGTTTTTCTGGAACTCTCGTGTTTTTTTGATGATCCAGCGGATGTTGGCAATTTGATCTCTGGTTCCTCTGCCTTATCTAAAACCAGCTTTAACATCTGGAATTTCATGGTTCACGTATTGCTGAAGCCTGGCTTGGAGAATTTTGAGCATGACTTTACTAGCATGTGAGATGAGTACAATTGTGCGGTAGTTTGAACATTCTTTGGCATTGCCTTTCTTTGGGATTGGACTGAAAACTGACCTTTTCCAGTCCTGTGGCCACTGCTGAGTTTTCCAAATTTGCTGGCATATTGAGTGCAGCACTTTCACAGCATCATCTTTTTTTTTTTTAATTTTAAAATCTTTAATTCTTACATGTGTTCCCAAACATGAAACCCCCTCCCACCTCCCTCCCCATAACATCTCTGTGGGTCATCCCCATGCACCAGCCCCAAGCATGCTGTATCCTGCGTCAGACATAGACTGGCGATTCAATTCTTACATGATAGTATACATGATAGAATGCCATTCTCCCAAATCATCCCACCCTCTCCCTCTCCCTCTGAGTCCAAAAGTCCGTTATACACCGCTGTGTCTTTTTTCCTGTCTTGCGTACAGGGTCGTCATTCCCATCTTTCTAAATTCCATATATATGTGTTAGTATACTGTATTGGTGTTTTTCTTTCTGGCTTACTTCACTCTGTATAATCGGCTCCAGTTTCATCCATCTCATCAGAACTGATTCAAATGAATTCTTTTTAACGGCTGAGTAATACTCCATTGTGTACATGTACCCCAGCTTTCTTATCCATTCATCTGCTGATGGACATCTAGGTTGTTTCCATGTCCTGGCTATTATAAACAGTGCTGCGATGAACATTGGGGTACATGTGTCTCTTTCAATTCTGGTTTCCTCGGTGTGTATGCCCAGCAGTGGGATTGCTGGGTCATAAGGCAGTTCTATTTGCAATTTTTAAAGGAATCTCCACACTGTTCTCCATAGTGGCTGTATTAGTTTGAATTCCCACCAACAGTGTAGGAGGGTTCCCTTTTCTCCACACCCTCTCCAGCATTTATTGCTTGCAGATTTTTAGATTGCAGCCATTCTGACTGGTGTGAAGTGGTACCTCATTGTGGTTTTGATTTGCATTTCTCTGATAATGAGTGATGTTGAGCATCTTTTCATGTGTTTGTTAGCCATCCATATGTCTTCTTTGGAGAAATGTCTATTTAGTTCTTTGGCCCATTTTTTGATTGGGTCGTTTATTTTTCTGGAATTGAGCTGCATAAGTTGCTTGTATATTTTTGAGATTAGTTGTTTGTCAGTTGCTTCATTTGCTATTATTTTCTCCCACTCAGAAGGCTGTCTTTTCACCTTGCTTATAGTTTCCTTTGTTGTGCAGAAGCTTTTAATTTTAATTAGATCCCATTTGTTTATTTTTGCTTTTATTTCCAGAATTCTGGGAGGTGGATCATAGAGGATCCTGCTGTGATTTATGTCTGAGAGTGTTTTGCCTATGTTCTCCTCTAGGAGTTTTATAGTTTCTGGTCTTACATTTAGATCTTTAATCCATTTTGAGTTTATTTTTGTGTGCGGTGTTAGAAAGTGATCTAGTTTCATTCTTTTACAAGTGGTTGACCAGTTTTCCCAGCACCACTTGTTAAAGAGATTGTCTTTACTCCATTGTATATTCTTGCCTCCTTTGTCAAAGATAAGGTGTCCATATGTGTGTGGATTTATCTCTGGGCTTTCTATTTTGTTCCATTGATCTATATGTCTGTCTTTGTTGCCAGTACCATACTGTTTTGATGACTGTGGCTTTGTAGTAGAGCCTGAAGTCAGGCAAGTTGATTCCTCCAGTTCCATTCTTCTTTCTCAAGATTGCTTTGGCAATTCGAGGTTTTTTGTATTTCCATACAAATCTTGAAATTATTTGTTCTAGTTCTGTGAAAAATATGGCTGGTAGCTTGATAGGGATTGCATTGAATTTGTAAATTGCTTTGGGTAGTATACTCATTTTCACTATATTGATTCTTCTGATCCATGAACATGGTATATTTCTCCAACACCTATCCTACTCAAACTCTTCCAGAAAATTGCAGAGGAAGGTAAACTCAACAAAATCCTAGCAATCAGAATCCAACAACACATTAAAAAGATCATACACCATGACCAAGTGGGCTTTATCCCAGGGATGCAAGGATTCTTCAATATCCGCAAATCAATCAATGTAATTCACCACATTAACAAATTGAAAAATAAAAACCATATGATTATCTCAATAGATGCAGAGAAGGCCTTTGACAAAATTCAACATCCATTTATGATAAAAACTCTCCAGAAAGCAGGAATAGAAGGAACATACCTCAACATAATAAAAGCTATATATGACAAACCCACAGCAAACATTATCCTCAATGGTGAAAAATTGAAAGCATTTCCCCTAAAGTCAGGAACAAGACAAGGGTGTCCACTTTCATCGCTACTATTCAACATAGTTCTGGAAGTTTTGGCCACAGCAATCAGAGCAGAAAAAGAAATAAAAGGAATCCAAATTGGAAAAGAAGAAGTACAACTCTCACTGTTTGCAGATGACATGATCCTCTACATGGAAAACCCTAAAGACTCCACCAGAAAATTACTAGAGCTCATCAATGAATATAGTAAAGTTGCAGGATATAAAATCAACACACAGAAATCCCTTGCATTCCTATACACTGATAATGAGAAAGTAGAAAAAGAAATTAAGGAAACAATTCCATTCACCATTGCAACGAAAAGAATAAAATACTTAGGAGTATATCTACCTAAAGAAACTAAAGACCTATATATAGAAAACTATAAAACACTGATGAAAGAAATCACAGCATCATCTTTTAAGATTTGAAATAGCTCAACTGGATTTCCATCACCTCCACTAGCTTTGTTCATAGTGATGGTTCCTAAGGCCCACTTGACTTCACATTCCAGGATGTTTGGCTCTAGGTGAGTGATCACACCATCATGATGATCTTGGTTGCAAAGATCTTTTTTTGTACAGTTCTGCATATTCTTGCCACCTCTTCTTAGTGTCTTCTGCTTCTGTTAAAGGCCACACACACAGGGTGAGGCCTACTTGAATTCAGAAGGTCTCTCAGAGTTTGCCAGTGGAACAGTGAGGGCATGGCTTTGGCTTTCTTCCTCTAATAGTGGCACTGACTTCCTATGGAAGTGCTGGTTTCCTTCATTTTATGTAATAGGTCATTTTATTTTTTGTATTTTTAAATTGTGCATTCTTTAAATCAACCAGTATTATGGAGATCTGGCCAAACGCAAGGGTACCAAGGGCTACAAGATGAACACAGAAAACAAGGTTCTAGTGCTCAGGGAGCTCACAGGTCATCTTGAGGGAAGAGATAATCACCAAGTAAATGAATGAATAAGTACAATTAGTTCATCTGGAGAACAGTGTCTTCTCTGGATTTTAATTTCAATATTACATTGCCTTTTTAATCTATCATCTGTCCAGTTTCTCCTGGTCTTAGATTTTTCTTTTTCATGATATTTTCCTCTTCTTTTATAGATGCAGTGTCTCTAGGTAAAAATAAACAACAGATATTATTTTGATGAGTTTTTAATATATTTTTAGAAAACCAATTGCAGAGGAAGTCAGTTTACAAGTTTTGTTCTTTTGTATTTATCTTTTGAGTTGCAGAATTTTTCATGGGCCTCATGTCTCTTTACTCATTCTTACTAAGAAGCTGAGCATTGAAAAATATAAGTTTTTGAACTACGGTGTTGGAAAAGACTCTTGAGAGTCCTTTGGACTGCAAGGAGATCAAACCAGTCAATGCAAAGGAAATCAGTTCTGAATATTCGTTGGAAAGGCTGATGCTGAAGCTGAAGCTCCAATATTTTGACCACCTGATGCAAAGAATTGACTCATTGGAAAAGACCCTGATGCTGGGGAGGATTGAAGGCAGGAGAAGGGGGCGACAGAGGATGAGATGGTTGGATGGCATCACTAACTCAATGGACATGAGTTTGAGTAAGCTCCAGGAGTGGTTGATGGACAGGGAAGCCTGGCGTGCTGCAGTCCATGGGGTCACAAAGAGTCAAACATGACTGAGCGACTGAACTGAATTGAACTAGGAAGTTATGATTGTCCTCTTAGTGACTTTTAAAAATCACTTCTATTCTATTTATATATTTATTTTAATTTATATTTTATTATACATGTTATATAGTTATATACTTTATTTATATGCAATAAACTTCACCAGTTTTAAGGTATGACCCATGTATATGATCATGTCACCACAACACTCATGATATAAACCATGCCCATCACTTCAAAAAGTTCTCTTGTGTACCTTTGTGGTAAATCCATTCTCCTTCTCTCTGGCAGCCATCATCTGTTTTCTATCACTATGATTTTGCTTTGCCTAGAAATTTATACAAAATGGACTTATACCATATATACCCTTTTATATCTAGTGTCTTTAACACAGCATAATTCATCTGAGGTTTATTCATGTTGTGTATATCAGTAGTTTTTTTTTTTTACTGCGGAGTATATTCTGTTATACGGATGTATCACAATTTACCCATTCACCAGTTGATGACATTTGGATTGCTTCTAGTTATCAGCTTTTATGAATAAAATGGCTATGAACATTTAAATACAAGCCTTTGTGTGGACATGTATGTTCATTTCTCTTGGATTGTAGCAGTAGAACAATGGCTCCAAAGACGCCCATCCCCTCATCCTCAAACCTATGAATATGCTATGCATACTAAGTCGCTTCAGTCGTGTCTGACTCTGTGATCCGTGGATGGCAGTTCACCATGATTCTCTGTCCATGGGATTCTCCAGGCGAAAATACTGAAGTGGGTTACTATTTCCTCCTTCAGGGGAACTTCCTGACCCAGGGATCGAACCCGTGTCTCCTGTAGCTCCTGTATTGCAGGCAGATTCTTTACTACTTGAGCCACCAGGGAAGCCTGTGAATATGCTATATAACACAGCAAAAGGGAATTAAGATTGCAGATGGAATTCAAGTTCCTAATAAGCTGACCTTAAAATAGAGTCTAACCTGATGTTTCCAAGTAGACCCAACCAAATCACGTAAGTTATTTACAGAAGAGAACCTTTCCTAACTGTTGTAGGGAACTCGAGAAGTAGCAGCTTGAGAAGGGCTTGATCTGCTGTTACTACCTTTGAAGAAAGAAGTGGCAAAGAATACAAGCAGCCTCCAGAAGCTAAAAAGGCAAGGAGACAGATTTTTCCTTGAAATCACAGAAAGAAATGCAGCCTTGCTAACACCTTCATTTTAGCCCTGTGAGATCTGTGAATTTCTGACCTACAGAACTGTAAGATAATAAGGTTGGGTTGTTTTTAAGCCTCTAAATTTATGATAATTTGTAACAGCAGCCATGGGAGACTAATGACATGGGAAAATACTGGAGAGTGGGATTTCTGGGTCACACGATAAGTATATGATTAGCCTTATAAGAAATTATCTCATTGACTTTTTAAAGTAGGATTAGGCTGGGTTCTTAAAATGATTGATGTGTGTTTTCTGCCCATGATTTTTATAGAAAGATTTCTCAATTTATAATGTGGAGAAAGAAGTAAAGTAGGAGACAATTATCGTAGGTTTAGCACTTTTGGGGGTTTGGGGGGCAGCTGGACCGGGACCACAGCTGAGAGGTTTTCAAAGACAGTGATATGGACAGTATTTCCTGAGAAAGCTTCTCTTAAGCCTATTTCTCTGACTAGTGTGCTCATCTTGCTGTAGAGGCCAGAGGAACAAAAGTACCAAACTTTTCCATGACCTTTCTCATTACTTTGATCTACTGTTACTGCAGCTCTGGCTCTTACAAGTGTTGGTGTCACTTTCCATTAATTTCATGCTGCTGTGCTCTCCAAGGGGTGCTGACAATGGTGGTCCCTGCCTTTCATCAGTTTACACCATAGGGTCTGCATCCAGCTGAAATTTATTCAGAGCTCTGGCATATGTATGATAGCCATTCCTGATTTGCAGTCAAGATGGGGAGGATTTTTCTCTCAGAACATTCTCTGATCATTACTATGTGAATTTTGAAGAATCCTGGTTTTAGAGAAAAAATTACTTATGATGGTTGTTAAAAATGGGAAGGAAGACTTTATTCAACAGAGTTTCAACTCAATGTGGGGGCTTTGCAGTAGCGAAGAAAGATCAGGTTCACTCCAAATGCAACAAAGACAAATGGAAATTTAGTGCAAAGGAGCAGGGTGGGGTCAGTGATAGATAGTTACTGAGGGGGAACCATCAGAGGTAAGCTAACTGACGGGATTCTTGCTGAAGGCAGGTCAGGGTGATAAGGTATCCAGGATGGGGGATAAGGAATTTGGTCAAATATTGAGAGTGGGAGATTTCCATTAAATTAATCTGGCAGAATTCTTGTTAAAACTGGACTAAGCAGGCCAAGGACAGAGCCTTAGCAGAGAAATGGGCTAAGAGGAGCCTGAGTCAGGTTAAATCAAAAGAGAGTCTTTGTCTGTGAGTGCCTTGGTTCAAGCTGTGATTTTGGCCTTTGGTAATTATTTTAAAAATAGAGCATTTATTTATTTAAGGGATTTTTGGGGAAAGGCTATTTTTCTATTAATTTTAAAAACTCCCAAAGACATGAATTTGCACAGTTAATGCAAGGGGAAATATGATAAAGAAAATATATGTTAGCCAAGCTAAAATGGAAATATTACCCACTAATTCTAACCTAAGCACATGGATTATTTAAAAAATTATAAAAAGCTTAAAGGGGAGCAATTTATTATAGAATAGTTGTTGATTAGTTTGAATCTGAAAAGTGATGCTCTGTAATTCAAGAAATTTGCTCCCCTGATCCCTGATTCTTCCACTTTTCAGATAAGTGCTTCTTAATTTCATTTGAAACCCCAATTTTGGACACAAGTAAATGGGTAGGCCAGGTCTGAGGGGCTAAGAAGATCCTATACATGTTGTTTTACTGAAAAGGTATCAGAGTGGCCAGAATTATCCCTGTGGATGTTCCACCTGCTCTGCAACATTGCCGGGAATGTGGTCCTGATGCACACAGGCTTCGAAAGGGCTTTGTGGTCATTATGGTGATTTTGTCTTTTTTTCTGAACCTTGTGTGGCAATGACATCCAGATGGACTATGTTTCTCTGCTTTGGTTTCGTGAGTGCCAACGTATTTACTAGCCTCCATCGTGGGCATGTTATCTTGCACAAGCAGCACATGTCATGATGCCTAAGGGGATGACAGTCTGGGCTTCTTGGCCATACAAAAATCATGGCAGAATTCCAAAGGCCCATCTGTTGGACAGACTGCACGCTTTCAAGTATCTGACTATTTTCAGACTCAGTAAATAAATCCTCAGTGAGACAGAGTCACATCACGTCAGTTTTTGCAGGGTTCCCTTTTGCTTTTAGGAGAATGACCAAAATTTTTAACCTGTCTGGCAACACTCTCTTTATGATGGGTTGGTGACACTGACACCATTTTTTTCAATGAAGGGTTTTAGAAGTACTTCCTTTACCTGTCCACTCACACCCCCATCCCTGACACTCTCTACATTTGCTCTTGCCAACTGTGATTTCTAAACCAACGTCATAACAGAGGCACCAAGGGTCTTCAGGTTGGCTCTCAAAGAGGCTAAGAGAAAGTAACTGTGGAATATGTAGGTAGAGAAATTTTTGAGCCTGTCATAACTGTCTTCCAAAAACTTCACTGCTTAAAGTAAAATAAACCATACCCCTCGACCCCCACATTTTTCAGTTGCTGCTGGATGCCTTACCACACTTTGTTGGCATCAATGGTACAATTTTAGCTGTAACATAGCAGCAGTGAAAACATGGGCTGGCACCTGGCTATCCCTTACCTGGTACTTTGTGTTCAAACTTGGCAAACACTGAAGCTGAATCGCATTCCTGTCTACAGTTCCCAGAGTTTCTCAGTTTTAACCTTAACTAATGGGATGACTAGTGATAATTGAGTTCATGGATTCTGAGCCAGATAAGGGCCACTAATTGTTCAATGCTTTTATGTTAATTAAATTATTTTCCCATTAGGAATGATTGCTACTTACAAAGAACTATTAATGTACCATACCTTTTGTCCCCACCCCTCTTTTTAGATTTCTATAATTTGAATCTCTTAATAAATCAACCCTAAGTCCTGAAATACATTATTGTTTGTTATTGCTATTTTGTAATACTAAGCTCTCCTGAGACAAACAGGAAAAGAATTTTATTTGATTTTATCTTATATTTTGAACTGCAAATGTTATTTGGAAATTAAAAAAAAAAACAACAAATCACATTAAAATAGCAGACAAAATCTATTCCTTTATCACTAGTTTCTTAGGGAAGTTAATCTAACATTAATTTTCCTTTTCAGTATGCTTGTTGTAATCCATTTATTTTCTTTTCACTTCTTACCGAGTCTTCATTCTGAAACAACAGTCTTCCCATGATTATATTTCTGAATCCTCTGAGATTTCTGACCAAATTGTGTAGAACATGTGCTGCTGTAAGATTTCATTGAAACATATAAAGAATAAGGAATTGTATTGTCTTAAGTATCCTGTAGTACAGAAAATATTTGGTGAGTTTCTGGTTTCTTTATTTAAACTGCTTTCAAGTACAGACTATTACTTAATTTTTATTTTTATGTTTGACACCTCTAGCTATAATTTTTAATTGGGGCTTTTTTATATAAAAGAATGCATGATAACTTTGTGACTTTCTATTTTGCCTGGTTACTTGAAAAATTCTAAATATTTTTAGAAGCAACAGGCAACAACTGGTGAATATGCTAAATACGTATTTCAACCATTTGAAAAACATTAGAATTGTTATTAGCATATGCTATCATCCCACCCTACCCTCTATACACATGCTATGTCTAGGAGCTATGACCAACCTAGACAGCATAACTCCTCTACACACAAGTACTTGCCCCAAATTAAGAGAACAAACCAACTGGTAAAGGGACAACAGGGCTTGCCAGGTGGCACTAGTGGTAAAGAGCCTGCCTGCCAATGCAGGAGATTTCAGAAAGAGATGCAGTTTCAATCCCTGGGTCAGGAAGATCTCCTGGAGAAGGACATGACAACCTGCTCCAGTATTCTTGCCTGGAGAATCCAATGGACAGAGGAGCCTGGTGGACTACAATTTATAAGGTGGCAGTCACAGATGACTGAAGCGACTTAGCATGCATGCAAAGGGACAAGAAGGGCAAAAATCTGTGTAGCTAGAGTCAAATGTCCTTAATTCGCAGATAACAGTGGGCAGCCAAAAACCACATCCCTCACTCATATGGTTCTGTGCTCAGAATCTCCCAAATTCTTATAAGAATGGAATTTGCCTTGATAGATTTCTTGTGAGGGATGTTTTCAGAAAACTGCTTGAATCAGAAACAAGATTATTGTGTAAAATGAACTTTAATGCTACTAGGATACTGGCTTTGGGACTAGCCTGAGAATCTCGTGCAATAGTTTATATGCCACTCCTTTCGATGGTGAGGGATGCCTCATGGGAAGCCACAGAAAGTGTCACCAGCTAGAGACTGAAATGACTATGTAAGTAAGGGTCAGGGACTAGACCAGCAGAACCACTGGGGGATCCCTTGCTGAGGAAAAAGTCAGAAGCAGAGAAGTAGCAGAGTGCACACAGCCCATCAAAATCTCATTATCCCACGGCTTGTATGGGGCATGGCGGACTGCACGCACCCTGGCAACAGTCCACAGAGAGAAACCTGGGACCTATGATGCTGTATGCACTGCGGGAACTGGAAGAACAGGTGAGAGCTGCGCTTCCCAATCAGAGAAGTGGCTTTGTTAGAAAGAGAAACCTCTGGAACTCAGGTATTTATATCAGCCTGTTCTCTTGAGCTAACTCAGAGGTGTTGAGCCTACTCATTCCTAACCACTAACAGATCAAAGGAGGAAGAAAACCTCTAGGCTTATCCAGGTTTTCACTCCTCTGAGTGATGTCCAATGAAGTATTAGGACAGAATTTCTTAGGATAAGAAAGAGAAGAGTGAATTAGTATACAAAAGGAATAATACAGGGGCAATGAGCCTAGGGGTACTGTTGAGGAAATTATAAGGAATAAAAAAAAAGGCCAAGGAATCAGAAAAAAGTCCTCTAGAACCAGAGGAGAGAGAAGATACATGTTTGCATGTATATAATATCACACCCACAGACACATGATAAGAAAACTTTAAAGAAAGTATATATTACTTTTATCAGTTAACTTTTCAAAAATTAGACTTATGGTTGAGAAAATTTATATAAAAAATAAAAAAGGTGCATTTCTGATGAGGAAGTGGAGAAGCAAGAACTCTCATTCATTGCTGGTGGGAATCCAAAATAGTGTAGCTTCTTTGGAAGATAGTTTGGTGGTGATTTCTTACTAAATATCTATCACCATATGATCCAGCAATCACACTCCCTGGTATTTACCCAAAGGAGTTGAAAACATATACACATAAAAACTTGCACACAGATGTCTGTAGCAACTTTATCCATAATCATCAAAACTTGGAAGCAAAGATGTCCTAAAGTAAGTGAATGGATAAATATAATGTGATGCATTCAGCCAGTGAAAATATTATTTAGAATGAAATGAAATGAGGTATCAAGCCATGAGAAGACAGGGGAAACTTAAATGCATAATATACTAAGTGGAAGAAGGTTATCTGAAAAGACTCCATACTGTATGATTCCAGTCATATGAAATTCTGGAAAAAGCAAAACTATGGAGAGGTGAAAAGATCCATGGTTGCTAGGGGTGGGATTGGGGTCTATACAGGCAGAAAACAGGAATTTCAGGACTATGAAAATACTCTGTATAATACTATATGAAAGATGCATTTCTCTAGACCCACAGAATGCACAACACAAGGAATGAACTTTGATATAAACTTGGCTCATTATGACGTGTCAGTGCAGTTTCATCCACTGTAACAAATGTACAACTGCTGTGGAGATGTTGCTACTGGGGGAGGCTGTGCCTTGTTGAGGTAGCGGGTGTATGGATATCTCTGTACCGTCCTCTCAATTGTGTTGTGAACCTAAAACTGCTCTCAAAACAGTCCTTCAAACGAGACAACACATGCATAAAAACGTATATAATAGAGTAAGTGAAATGGGGAGTGTGCTCTTTTTAATAAAATTATAAACTGAAATAAATAAAATGTATGACTGTACTGTGCTGCTTTGGCCTCCACATAAAGAAATTAAAAATCCTAGTTTGCAGAGTTCAACCTAGGTTCTATCCTGGGCCCAGGTGACACAGTAAAACCAGAGATGCTTGTTTGGATCCCCTCTAGAACATGGGAAGAGTCCTGTTCATTAATTTTGTTTCTGTGAAAATGGAATTTTGAGTGATATTCCACAGAACGTGAAAGAGACAAATGCTCTGATTTCAGATCTGACATGCCAGGAAATATGCTAGGGGCAGCAGAGTTTTAATTCTGTGATAGAGAGAAGAGTTGCAGAGCGGGGATATTGGAAATGGAGTAGATACTAGTGGAGGCCATGGTGGAAACTTGAGTCTCCCTTGTCACAGCTGTAACCCTTACTTTATAAATATATATATATATGTATATGTACATATACATATGTATCCTGGAGTTGGTATGGCAACCCACTCCAGTATTCTTACCTGGAGAATCCCATGGACAGAGGATCTTGGCAGGCTACAGTCCATAGGATTGGACAGAGTTGGACATGACTGAAGCAACTTAGCATATATATATATATATATCCTCCAACATACAATATATGTTGAGTAGTTGTGGCACACTGGTAAAGAATCTGCATGACAGTGCAGGAAATGCAGGATATGCAGTTTCTATCCCTGGATTGGGAAGACTTCCTAGAGTAGGAAATAGCAACCTACTCTAGTATTCTTGCATGGGAAATCCCATGGACAGAGGAGCCAGGCAGGCTACAGTCTATGGGGTCACAAACAGTCAGACACAACTGAGCACAAGGCTATATATATATATGTAATATGTGTGTATGTATAGATATATTTTTCAGCAATGTACTTGTTAGCTGCTAAGTCTCTTCAGTTGTGTCCGACTCTGTGCGACCCTAGATGGCAGCTCACCAGGCTCCCTGTCCCTAGGATTCTCCAGGCAAGAACACTGGAGTGGGTTGCCATTTTCTTCTCCAATGCATGAAAGTGAAAAGTGAAAGTGAAGTCGCTCAGTTGTGTCTGACCCTCAGCGACCCCATGGACTGCAGCCTACCAGGCGCCTCCATCCATGGGATTTTCCAGGCAAGAGTACTGGATTGGGATGCCATTGCCTTCTCTGAACGTCTTAGAATAAGAAGCAAAAGCTTGAAAAGAAAAAAAAAAGTAAAATAAAATATCGAAGTGGGAATTGGTTTGAGAAAAGGAATAAAAGGGGCAAGAGAGGGGTGCTGCCTTCTTTAGGTCTTCCCAGGAAGTCTATCCTGGCTTAGGATCCTTCCTCTGTTGAACCACAAAGAGAAAAATGTGTTAGATCTCCAGATGCCGGGGTGTATTGTCTGTCAAAGGAATTGCCAGTTAAAGGACCAATTAATTTCCAGCTCCTACAGCTCATGAAGATAAAAAAAAAAAAAAAAAAAAAGAGCTCTTATATGGCTTTTGAAATGGAGGTTATTCTTCTTTAAAGAAGAGAATTGAAAATGGCTTTCTTTTTCTGAAAAAAGCTCAACATTTTGAGGCTTTGATGTTTTTCTTTCGGAACCTGCCCTAAGGTCTATGACACCAGCGTATAGGCGTATGTGCACCCGCTCGTGCACATGTATATTTGCACACATTGATGCAGAAGTGGTTTACTATAGAGTTAATGCAGGTATTTTCCTCTTCCAAGGAAGTGATTATTTCCTTTTTTCCATGGTCAGATGGATGATTTGAACAGCTTGGAAGGGCAAGGGCAAGAAAAGCTTTGATTTATCTGCTGCTGAACTGATTTAGACAAATGCAGGAAGATGATACATCACTGAATTAGGGCAAGCAGGACAATAATGAAAACCTAAAGTGGTTGACAAGTACACACTAAAATCCGTATTACCACTAAACAAGCAAGCATGCATGTGTACCCTGTGCCTTATTTTATGTGATAGAGTGGTGCTTGTCATGTTTCAGAATAGTTTAATGAATGCTTCGCATCGGTAATTAGCAGGGCTCTCATATGCACACGAGATGCTGGAATTGGTGAGTGGTGAATTATCCAATAAATAAGACACAGAAATTCAGACCCTATACAAGGAAAGAGTCTGAAAAATATGAGAAATATCAGTTCAGCTATAGCAAATTTTAAAGCTGTGCCATTATTGTAGTACAGAAGATACTTACTAAAAAATGTCCCTTTTGCTTTCAAAATGAAAATGACAAGAAATAGAAACTATATTAGAGCAAGAGTTGCTTCTTAAATTGTGTCATATTGATGGGATCAGATAATCAGATATTTTAGTCTCCTGGAGATTTATTATATTTAAGATTTCCTCCACATGATCTCCCCCTTCATGGATCACAATCTAGTCATGGTGAAAGGGCTCGGAAAACTCAGTGAAGCTATGAGCCATGCCATGCAGGGCCCCCCAAGACAGATGGGTGTTGGTGAAAAGTTCTGACAAAATGTGGTCCACTGGGAGAGGAAATGGTAAACCGCTCCACTGTTCTTGTCAAAGAACCCCATGAACAGTACTAAAAGGGAAAAAGATATGATACTAGAAGATGAGCTTCTCAAGTCAGAAGGTGTCCAAAATGCTACTGAGGAAGAGCAGAGGGCAATTACAAACTCCAGAATTAAGCAACTGGGCCACAGTGGAAACGATGGTCAATTGTGGGTATGTCTGGTGGTGAAAGTAAAGTTGATACTACAAAGAAAAATATTGCATAGGAACTTGGAATGTTAGGTACATGAACAAGGTAAACTGAATGTGATCAAGCAGAAGATGACAAGCAGTGAACTAAAAGGGACGAGATGAGCAGATTTAATTCAGATGACTGTTGGATCTACTACTGTAGGCTTTCCTGGTGGCTCAGAAGGTAAAGAATCTGCCTGCACTGTGGGAGTCCTGGGCTCAACCCCTGGGTTGGGAGGATCCCCTGGAGGAGGGCATGGCAACACACTCCAATATTCTTGCCTGGAGAATCCCCATGGACAGAGGAAACTGACAAGTATAGTTCATGGGGTTGCAAAGAGTTGGACACAACTGAGCGACTAAGCACAGCACAGCACTGTGGGCAAGAATCCCTTAGAAGAAATGGAGTAGCCCTATACACAACAATAGAGTCCAAAATGCAGTACGTGGGTGCAATCTCAAAAATGACAGAATAATCTTAGTTCATTTACAAGGCAAACTATTCAACATCAGAGTAATCCAAGTCTATGCCCTTCGATTGATGCTGAAGAAGCAGAAGTTGACAGGTTCTATGAAGACCTACCAGACGTTCTAGAACTAACACACACACACACACACAATGCCTTTTCATCATAGGGGATTGAAATGCAAAAGTAGGAGGTCAAAAGATACCTGAAATAACAGGTAAGTTTGGTCTTGGAGTGCAAAATGAACCAAGCAAAGTCTAACAGATTTGTCAAGAGAACATGCTGGGCATAGCCAATGCCTTTTGCAACAACCCAAGAGACTACTCTACACGTGGGTATCACCAGATTGTCAATATTGAAGTCAAACTGATTATATCCTTTGAAGCTGAAGATGGAGAAGCTCTGTACAGTCAACAAAGCAAGACCAGAGGCTGACTATGGCTCAGATCATGAACTCCTTATTGTAAAATTCATACTTAAATTGAAGAAAGTATGGAAAATCATTAAGCCATTGGGGTATGACCGAAATCAAATCTCTTGTGATTATACAGTGGAGGTGATGAATAGATTCAAGGGATTAGATCTGGTAGACAGAGTACCTGAAGAACTATGGACAGAGGTTTGTAACATTGTACAGGAGGCAGTGACCAAAACTATCTCAAAGAAAAAGAAATGTGGCCGGGGGGGGGGGGTGGTGGTGGGGGGGGAAGTGGTTGTCTGAAGAGGCTTTACACATAGCTGAGGGAAGAAGAGAAGTGAAAGGCAAAGGAGAAAAGAAAGATGTATTCAACGGAATGAAGATTTCTGGAGAATAGCAAGGAGAGATAAGAGGGTCTTCTTAAATGAACAATTCAAAGAATTAGAGGAAAACAATAGGATAGGAAAGAGTAGAGATCTCTCAAAAAAAATTGGAGATATCAAGGGAAAATTTCATTCAAAGATGGGCACAATAAAGTACAGAAATGGCAAGGACCTAACAGAAGCAGAAGCGATTAAAAAGAGGTGGCAAGAAGGCACGGAATAAGTATATAAGAGAAGATCTTAATGACTGGGATAACCATGATGATGGGCATTCCAGGTGGCGCTAGTGGTAAAGAACCTGCCTGTCAATGCAGGAGACGTAAGAGACGCGACTTCAGTCCCTGGGTTGGAAGAGCCCCTGGAGGAGGATACAGCAACCCACTTTAGTATTCTTGCCTGGAGAATCCCATGAACAGAGAAGCCTGGAGGGCAACAGTCCCCAGGGTCGCAAAGAGTCAGACAGACTGAAGCAACTTAGCAAAGCATACAAACAACCATGATTGTGTGGTCATTCACCTAGAGCCAGACATCCTGGAGTGTGAAGTCAAGTGAGCCTTAAGAAGCATAATTATCAAGTGGAAGTGATGGAATTCCAGCTGAGCTATTTCAAATGCTAAAAGCTGATGTTGTTAAAGTGCTGCACTAAATATGCCAGCAAATTTGGAAAACTCAGCAGTGGCCACAGGACTGAAAAAAGTTAGTTTTCATTCCATCCCAAAGAAGGGCAATGCCAAAGAATCTTCAAACTACTGTACATTTGTGCCCATTTCACATGCGAGTGAATCCTTCAAGCTAAGCTTCAGCACGACATGAACTGAGAACTTCCAGATGTACAAGCTGGGTTTTAAGGAGGCAAACGAACCAGAGATCAAATTGCCAATATTCACCGGATCATAGAGAAAGCAAGGGAATTCCAGAAATACATCTACTTCTGCTTCACTGACTTCGTGAAAGCCTTTGACTGTGTTGATCTCAACAAACTGTGGAAAATTCTTAAAGAGATGGAAGTACAAAATCACCTTACCAGTCTCCTGAGAAACCTGTGTGCAGGTCAAGAAGCAACTGTTAGAACCTTACATGGAACAACAGACAGGTTTCAAATGGGGAAAGGAGTATGACAAGGCTATATATTGTCATTCTGCTTATTTAACTCATATTCAGAGTATATCACGTGAAAGGTTGCACTAGATGAACCACAAGCTGGAATCAAGATTGCTGGGAGGAATATCAACAACCTCAGATATGCAGATGACATCATTCTAATGGCATAAAGTGAAGAGGAACTAAAGAGCCTCTTGATGAGGGTGAAAGGGGAGAGTGAAAAAGCTGACTTGAAACTCAACATTAAAAAAACCAAGATCATGGCATGTGGTCCCGTCACTTCATGACAAATAGAAAGGCAAAAAGTGGAGGCACTGAAGATTTTATTTTCTTGGGCTCCAAAGTCACTGTGGACCAAGTGACTGCAGCCATGAAATTAAAAGACACTCTCCCCTTGGAAAGAAGCTATGATAAACCTAGATAGCATATTAGGAGCAGCAACATCAATTTGCTGACAAAGGTCCAAATTGTCAAAACTATGCTTTTTTCCAGTAGTCTTGTATGGATGCTACAGTTGGACCATAAAAAAGACTGAGTGAGAGAATGCGCCATTAGGGACCAAAAGGATGCCATAGAGTCATCTGACACCTAAAGAAGAGAAAAAAGCAGAAGGAAGCTACCTATTTCACAATATTGCTTTGGATCAATCCTGATGTATACTTTGATGAAGCTGAAGTTTTTTTTGAAGTTTGAATGTCACATTTTAGATCAATTTACTAAAAGTTATCACTGATATTTTTATCACAGACTTCTAAAACAAAGCTTTTGAAATAGAAAAGAATTTTTTCTTGTGATGAGAACTCAAGAGTAACTCTAGCAACTTTCATATAGCATATAGTCACATTGATTATATTTATCATGTTGTGCATTACATCCTTCAGTTCAGTTCAGTTCAGTTCAGTTCAGTCGCTCAGTCGTGTCTGACTCTTTGTGACCCCATGAACCACAGCACGCCAGGCCTCCCTGTCCATCACTAACTCCCAGAGTTCACTCAGATTCACGTCCATCGAGTCCATGATGCCATCCAGCCATCTCATCCTCTGTTGTCCCCTTCTCCTCCTGCCCCCAATCCCTCCCAGCATCAAAATCTTTTCCAATGAGTCAACTCTTCGCATGAGGTGGCCAAAGTACTGGAGTTTCAGCTTTAGCATCATTCCTTCCAAAGAAATAGTACTCAGTTATCCTATAACTGGAAGCTTATAGCTTTTGACTGCCTTCATCCAACTCCCCCTTCATGCACCCCCTGCCACTGGTAACTACAGATGTGATCTCTTCTTCTATGAGTTTGCTTGTTAGTTCTTGGTACACAAGAGAGTGATTTGATATTTCTATATATTTAAAATATATTAAAAAATGATTACCATGATAAGCCTAGTCATGATGTCCCACTATATAAAAATACTATGTAATTACTGACTGTATTCCCCTGTACATTTTATATCCATGACTCATTTATTTTGCAACTCGGAGCTTGTACCTCCTAAACCCCCTCACCTATTTCTTTCCCCCTCCCATCCTCTATCCCTCTGGCCACCACCTGTTTGTTCCCTGATTATGTTACTGTTTTGTTACATTTGTTCATTTTTTCAGTTTTTAGATTTCACCTATAAGTGAAATCATACAGTATCTGTCTTTCTCTGACTTATTTCACTTAGAATAGTATACTTGAGGTCCATCCAAGTTGTCCAAAATGGCAAGATTTCTTTCTTTTTTATAGCCACATAATATTGCATTGTATATACCATATCTTCTTTATTCACTCATCTATTGGTGGGTACTTTGGTTGCTTTCATATCTTGGATACTGTAAATAATACAATGAACATAGAGGTGAATATATCTTTTCTAATTAATGTTTTCATTTTCTTCAGATAAATACCTGGGAGTGGAATTACTGGATTGAATGGTAGTTCTACTTAAAATTTTGGAGGAATTTCCATACTGTTTTCTGGAATGGCTGCACCAATTTACATTCCCACCAACAATGCCTTAAGGTTCCCTTTTTTCCACATTCTTGCCAAGACTTGTTGCTGTTATCTTTCTCATAATAGCTATTCTGACAGGTATAAGATGATATCTCATTGTGGTTTTCATTTGCATTTCTCTGATGGTGAAGGATTTGTTGAGTATCTTTTCATGTGTCTGTTGGCCATTTGTACGCTTCTTTGGAAAAATGACTGTTCAGATCCTTTGCTGACTTTTTAATAGGGTCATTTGTGTTTTTGGTATTGAGTTGTATGAGTTCTTTGTATATTTTGGATTGTATCAGATATTTCATTTGAAAACACCTGCTACAATTCAGTAGGTGACCTTTTTGTTTGGTCGATAGTTACCTTTGCTGGGCAAAAGATTTTGGTTTGATGCAGTCCACTTTGTTTACTTTTGGTTTTGTTTCTCTTGCCTGAGAAGACAGATCCAAAAGAATGTTACTAAGAGTGATTTCAAAGAGAAACATACTGCCTATGTTTTCTTCAAAAGGTTTTATGGTTTCAGGTCTTATATTTGAAATTTTAATACATTTAGAACTTATTTTTGTAAATGGTGTGAAACAGCAGTCCACTTTGCTTCTTTTACATGTAGTTGGCCAGTTTTCCCAATACCATTTATTGAGGAGGCTGTCTTTCCACTACTGTATGTTCTTGGTCCCTTTGCCATGTATTAATTGCCCATATAAATATGGGTTGATATCTGAGCTTTTTATTCTTTTCTATTGATCCGTGTGACTGTTTTTGTGCCCTCGAGATTGTTCTGTGTTTCCACACAAGTTTTAGAATTATTTGTTCTGGTTCTATGAAAAACACCATTGTATTTCGATAGGGATTTCACTGAATCTGTAGATTGGCCTAGGTAGTGTGGTCATTTTAACAATATGAATTCTCCAGACTACATAACTCTTTACCTTATTTTTTCCATCTATTTCCTGGTTTTTATTATTGTGCATTATTTATAAAATTTACATTTTGTTCTGCAGTTTCATTCTTATAGTAAAATCTCTTACATTCTGTCTATAGATTCATTTGAAAATAAGAAAAATAATTAATGTTTTGAGTAACTATATAATATTTAACCATTATTTACTTTAGAAGTATGTAGAACAATTAGATGCAGGTGAATTGAAATATACTCTAGCAAGTTAAATCTTTGCTGTTTGAAATAAAATCTTTAAAGCTTGGCAGCCTAAGGACTTTCTTTTGTCTCCCATCTCATTTGCTTTGCTATTTCTGTGTCAGAGTTCTTATTCCTTATATTTCATGTAATTTCTTGGTCAGAAGATATTTTATTTTTTTTATTTTTTCAGGTATATATGTCTAATTTTTCCCCCAAAATATGCAACATGGATTTTAAACTTTGTGATATCCTGCATCAAAAAATGTTCTTTTAAAGAACCCTCACATGTGGTTCAGAATTTGGCTGTATACTATACAGATTTCTACATTCAAGAGAACTTTCCTTTCTGCACTCTTCTCCTTATTTTCCAGTGCAGATTCTGACTGTTTCCTTTGTAGTTAGCCTGCTTTCTTTTTCTTTCTGCAAGTTTGTCAGACCTTAACTTATCCTATCCTAAAGCTTCAGTAGGAAATGGCTGACTTTGTGGATCTTTGGATGCTGGCCTTTTCAACTGAAGCAGATGTCCTTTTATTATTACATGTTTATATACTTTCTACATTAGTGTCTCTGTTTTGTGCTTTTGGAATTTATCAAATGAATATTAAACTTTTAAAATTTAAAACTCGTCATTTTTCTCTCATATTTTCTATTATGTTGTCTTTTGTTTTTGTATTCTGAAGGATTTCCTTAACTCTATTTTGTATAGCTCTAGTTGCTTATTTAACTTATATGCAGAGTACATCATGAGAAATGCTGGGCTGGAAGAAACACAAGCTGGAATCAAGATTGCCGGGAGAAATATCAATCACCTCAGATATGCAGATAACACCACCCTTATGGCAGAAAGTGAAGAGAAACTAAAAAACCTCTTGATGAAAGTGAAAGTGGAGAGTGAAAAAGTTGGCTTAAAGCTCAACATTCAGAAAACAAAGATCATGGCATCCAGTCCCATCACTTCATGGGAAATAGATGGGGAAACAGTGGAAACAGTGTCAGACTTTATTTTGGGGGGCACCAAAATCACTGCAGATGGTGACTGCAGCCATGAAATTAAAAGATGATTATTCTTTGGAAGAAAAGTTATGACCAACCTAGATAGCATATTCAAAAGCAGAGACATTACATTGCCGAATAAGGTCTGTCTAGTCAAGGCTATGGTTTTTCCTGTGGTCATGTATGGATGTGCGAGTTGGACTGTGAAGAAGGCTAAGCACTGAAGAATTGATGCTTTTGAACTGTGGTGTTGGAGAAGACTCTTGAGAGTCCCTTGGACTGCAAGGAGATCCAACCAGTCCATTCTGAAGGAGATCAGCCCCGGGATTTCTTTGGAAGGAATGATGCTAAAGCTGAAACTCCAGTACTCTGGCCACCTCATGCGGAGAGTTGACTCATTGGAAAAGACTCTGATGCTGGGAGGGATTGGGGGCAGGAGGAGAAGGGGACGATAGAGGATGAGATGGCTGGATGGCATCAGGGACTCGATGGACGTGAGTCTGAGTGAACTCTGGGAGTAGGTAATGGACAGGGAGGCCTGGTGTGCTGCGATTCATGGGGTTGCAAAGAGTCAGACACAACTGAGCAACTGAACTGAACTGAGTTCTGCCTTTAACCACTTTCTCATGATCACTGAATCCATCCTTTATGTTGACCATAATGTTTCCAATCTTTCTTGCTCTTAAATTGTTCCTTTCTCATGGTAGCTTGTTTTTGTGAGTTCAGTTCAGTTCAGCTTAGTTGCTCAGTCATGTCTGACTCTTTGCGACCCCATGGACAGCAGCACCCCAGGCCTCCCTGTCCGTCACCAACTCCCGGAGTCCACTCAAACTCATGTCCATCAAGTCCCTGATGCCATCCAGCCATCTCATCCTCTGTCGTCCCCTTCTCCTCCTGCCCTCAATCTTTCCCAGCATCAGAGTCTTTTCCAATGAGTCAGCTCTTCGCATCAGGTGGCAAAAGTATTGGAGTTTCAGCTTTAGCACCAGTCTTTCCAATGAATACTCGGGACTGATTTTCTTTAGGGTTGACTGGCTTGATCTCCTTGCAGTCTAAGGGACTCTCAAGAATCCTCTCCAACACTATAGTTCAAAAGCATCAATTCTTTGGCGCTCAGCTTTCTTTATAGCCCAACTGTCACATGAATGCATGACTACTGGAAAAACCATAGCTTTGACTAGATGGACCTTTGTTTGCAAAGTAATGTCTCTGCTTTTTAATATGCTGTCTAGGTTGGTCACAGCTTTCCTTCCAAAAAGCAAACGTCTTTTAATTTCATGGCTGCAGTCACCATCTGCAGTGATCTTTGAGCCTAAAAAAATAAAGTCTATTTCATTTGTTTCCCCATCTACTTGCCATAAAGTGATGGAACCAGATGCCATGATTTTAGTTTTCTGAATATTGAGTTTTAAGCCAACTTTTTCACTCTCCTCTTTCACTTTCAACAAGAGGCTCTTTAGTTCCTCTTCACTTTCTGCCATAAGGGTGGTGTCATCTGCATATCTGAGATTATTGATATTTCTTCCAGCAATCTTGATTCCAGCTTGTGCTTCATTCAGCCTAGCATTTCACGTGAAGTACTCTTCATATAGGTTAAATAAGCCGGGTGACAATATACAGCCTTGACGTACTCCTTTTCCTATTTCAAACCAGTCTGTTGTTCCCTGTCCAGTTTTAACTGTTGCTTCCTGACCTGCATACAGATTTCTCAAGTGACAGGTCGGGTGGCCTGATATTCCCATGTCTTTAAGAATTTTCCACAGTATGTGAACATACTTCAGCAGTATGTGAACCATGAACTTAGAGATGTTCAAGCTGGATTTAGAAAAGGCAGAGGAACCAGAGATCAAATTGCCAACATCTGCTGGATCAAGTAAGAGAGTTCCAGAAAGACATCTACTTTTGCTTTATGGATTATGCCAAAGCCTTTGACTGTGTTCAGTTCAGTTCGGTCATTCAGTCCTGTCCAACTCTTTGCGACCCCATGTATTGCAGCACGCCAGGCCTCCCTGTCCATCACCAACTCCCGGAGTTCACTCAGACTCACGTCCATTGACTGTGTAGGTCATGACAAACTGTGGAAAATTCTTAAACAGGGAGCAAGCGGGGAATGATATCAGCCTCCTCTTCTGAAGGGCCAGAGGCACTCAGCCATGGTGTCCAGTGTGGGGAGGTTTGGGACCCAACTGCATGTGGGGAAGGCTGCATCATTGTTCCCTGTGCTTGGCAGCTTCAAGGAACTCCTTGAGAAAAGGAACTTGGAGACATGTGGTAACGGAACAAACAAAATGAATAAATCACTAGGGCCACAACTGGATCAGAGGCAGCTCATGACACTGGAAACAGCAGATGGGGAAACCTCAACAGTATCTTTGGATCAGAAAACAACTAGTTTGGGCACCCAATGGACATAGCGGGGGATCATATCTTCCCTTTAAAAACAGCCACTTAATTCAGTTACATGACTCAAAAATATGATATGCTAGTGAAAAAATGAATGCCCTTTATAGAGATCAGCTCACTCCCAGCTCTAGTCCCACTGACTCTGTTGGTCAGACCTCCATGTGCAATTCTGGGCATCACATGAAACCTTTGTAAACTCTGGAAACATATTAAATCAATATGTCTTGATCCCCAGCTCTCCTGATTCCTTGTTGTTACATGGCTCCTTAACCTCAAATTACTGACAATCATTGTTTCAAAAGAAGGGAAAATAAGAGCCTAGGAAAAAATGGGAAAGATATTTTTAAATCTTGAGACTCAAATTTGACTTTTCTTGAGAGTATAGAGAGGCAATAATCTTGAAAGCCAACAAAAAGGAGCTGTAAATTTTCACATTCACCTTTAGATATCCAGGGTGGATTATGACAGTCTGAGCACAGGGCTATAAAGGAAAACAGATCTGAAGAAGTGGAGAATACGTAAAAGGAAAGTTCCTGACATACTACTGTTTAACACGGTGCAGAGCAGAAGAGCAGCAGTGTGGAGGGAGGGGTCTCGATGGAGGAGTTGGGGTTAGTACTGTTGGTCACCCGCATCCTCACAGGCTGAGCAGCATAACCAGAGATTCCTGCCTCTTCCAGTGGGGCATGGAGGGGATTGGAAGGCCTGTGGACCTGGCAAGGTCTGGGTCAAGTGGTGGGCTTTGTAAGTAAAAGGTATAGGAAGGATTAGGATTTTAGCAGAGGATGCTCACATAGACATAGAGACACTTGGAAGATGGGGCACTCTGATACCATCCCAGAGGGCCAGAAACCAGATAAGTGGGACATCTCCACAGAGGACAGTGATGACATAGAGGTTGTCCTGAATGACTTTATACGTCCTTGCCCATCTCTACTGCCATTTGGATACAAAAGCCACCTCTGGATTTACACACTGTTTTGGGCAGGGTAGGGCAAGGGGATGGGAGTTGTTTTGAGAGAGGAGAAACACCTTTCTGGAGAGTTTTAACTTTGAATCAATTGAAGATTGATGTGACTGAGATTCTGGGTCATTCTGTTGTAACTCCATGTACCTGTGCCTGAAAACCTCTCAATCTGTAAAACTGCTCAAGAATATCAGCAAACTTTATAGGAAAAATAAGTTTAGATGCAAACCACTAAAAAAAAAAAAAAAAGCCCATGTGCTTGGTTAACCAGAGCACTAACCAAACAATCATGTGTATTTCAGGACTAACGTGGACTGCCTAGGACTGACTGGCGGTCTCAGGCTGCCTTAGGGTATCAGAGTTCTAGGAAACAATAATGCAAGGGTATGGGCTTGTTGTGCTGCCAGAAGGCAGGTGAGCTGGAGTCCTGAGTATGGTGAAGAGCCCTTGGTGTAGATGTGAATTTAGAGACAATTCTCAGTAGAGACCCATTTTTAATTCTGCAGCCATGAAATTAAAAGACGCTTACTCCTTGGAAGAAAAGTTGTGACCAACCTAGATAGCATGTTGAAAAGCAGAGACATTACTTTGCCAACAAAGGTCCGTCTAGTCAAGGCTATGAATTTTCCAGTGGTCATGTGTGGATGTGAGAGTTGGACTATAAAGAAAGCTGAGCACTGAATAATTGATCATTTTGAACTGTGATGTTGGAGAAGACTCTTGAGAGTCCCTTAGACTGCAAGGAGATCCAACCAGTCCATTCTAAAGGAGATCAGCCCTGGGATTTCCTTGGAAGGAATGATGCTAAAGCTGAAACTCCAGTACTCTGGCCAACTCATGCAAAGAGTTGACTCATTGGAAAAGACTCTGATGCTGGGAGGGATTGGGGGCAGGAGGAGAAGGGGATGACAGAGGATGAGATGGCTGGATGGCATCACGGACTCGATGGATATGAGTCTGAGTGAACTCTGGGGGTTGGTGATGGACAGGGAAGCCTGACGGGCTGCGATTCATGGGGTTGCAAAGAGTCAGATACGACTGAGCGACTGAACTGAACTGAGCTGAAAGTGCAGAGTAGAAGGCTTCTGCTTGTGTAGGTGTCAAGCTAAGAGTGTTTTCTTTTCTTGTTGATGGTTATAACTCTATTCCTGCTAATTCTGCTTCTCTTGTTTCGCAGGAATGGTGTATGAACCAAAGTGACTTCTGCATTATTTTGACATCATCTTCCTGCTAACCAATCATGTATGAATAATTGGTGTTATAAAAATGTGCATCATATCAGAATAGTGTATATTTTCAGTTCAGTTCAATTCAGTCATTCAGTCATGTCTGACTCTTTGTGACCCCATGAATTGCAGCATGCCAGGCCTCCCTGTCCATCACCAGGTCCCAGAGTTCACTCAAATTCACATCCATCGAGTCGGTGATGCCATCCAGCTATCTCATCCTCAGTCGTCCCCTTCTTCTCCTGCCCTCAATCCCTCCCAGCATCAGAGTCTTTTCCAATGAGTCAACTCTTCACATGAGGTGGCCAAAGTACTGGAGTTTCAGCTTTAGCATCATTCCTTCCAAAGAAATCCCAGGGTCGATCTCCTTCAGAATGGACTGGTTGGATCTCCTTGCAGTCCAAGGGACTCTCAAGAGTCTTCTCCAACACCACAGTTCAAATGCATCAATTCTTCAGCGCTCAGCCTTCTTCACAGTCCAACTCTCACATCCATACATGACCACTGGAAAAGCCATAAACTTGACTAGATGGATCTTAGTCAGCAAAGTAGTGTCTCTGCTTTTGAATATACTGTCTAGGTTGGTCATAACTTTCCTTCCAAGGAGTAAGCATCTTTTAATTTCATGGCTGCAATCACCATCTGCAGTGATTTTGGAGCCCCCCAAAATAAAGTCTGACACTGTTTCCACTGTTTCCCCATCTATTTCCCATGAAGTGATGGGACCGGATGCCATGATCTTTGTTTTCTGAATGTTGAGCTTTAAGCCAACTTTTTCACTCTCCACTTTTACTTTCATCAAGAGGCTTTTTAGTTCCTCTTCACTTTCTGCCATAAGGGTGGTATCATTTGCATATATGAGGTTATTGATATTTCTCCCAGCAATCTTGATTCCAGCTTGTGCTTCTTCCAGCCCAGCATTTCTCATGATGTACTCTGCATAGAAGTTAAATAAGCAAGATGACAATATACAGCCTTGAAGTTCTCCTTTTCCTATTTGGAACCAGTCTGTTGTTCCATGTCCAGTTCTGACTGTTGCTTCCTGACCTGCATATAGGTTTCTCAAGAGGCAGGTCAGGTGGTCTGGTATTCCCATCTTTTTCAGAATTTTCCACAGTTTATTGTGACCCACACAAAAGCTTTGGCATGGGAATAAATAGTTAAATTTATTTGGAAAGTCTAATTTTTCTTTTCATGATTAGGAAAGGAGCTTCTAAGTAAGACAAAAGTAATTGTAGACAGCAAAATCTTTTTGAAAAGCACATCTGAGTCAACATCTGTGAATTCTGATTCAGAGACACACCTATTCAAAAAGACATGGATTAACTAACCAGAGGGCAACTGGCATGTGGAATGGGCCGCTGCTGCCTTATCTGAGGAACAGATGTCCGAGGCATTTAGCCTTAGGAGAAGAGACTCAGCAGAGATATGACAGCTGTCTTCCAATATTCTAAGGGTTATGCTTTTGAAGAATGAGTTGTCTTGTATTATATAGCCATACTGCAGTGACTTTGTCTTAAGCTGTGAAAATTTATTATGTTTTATTTCAGCAAAATCATTTATGAAATCACCCCAATCACCTCCTGTAGACTTTCACTTTCCCTCTGAAGTATCTCCAGTAATCCATAAAATACAGTTTGATAAGTCAATGCTATGGAGAACAGAGCAAGGACCAGCAGGCAGACATTTCCTCCAGCAGATTATAACACTATTTAAAGGATCTGCTTTGAATCTGAGTTGCTTATTTTGTATCATCCTCTCTACCTGCTCTACTGGCATTTAAACTCACGATTCTTCTTCTTTTTTTAAATGGCTGCACTATATGGCATGCAGGATCTTAGTTCCCCAAACAGGGATTGAACCCAGACATCCTGCAGTGGAAGCGTGGAGTCTTAACCACTAGACCACCAAGGAAATCCCCAAATTCACGCTTCTAGAGGAAAAAGTCTGCATGTCTACCCTGTGCGAGACGCTGACACTTCCCTCTTACTTCAGCGTCCTGAAAATTGTTCTGTGTTTCCCTGGCACATGTTCCATGTGGCTTGTGAATTTTATGTGCCTTCTCCGAGGACTGTTTTCCTTCAGTGGTTTGCCATGTCTGCCAGGAACACTGCTGTGTCTAACACTCCTGGACACCACCTCTGGGTCCACCTGGCACTTCTCACATCTAATGGGCACTTCGCCTCTTCTGTGAGAATCGCCTCTTAATACCACTGCTTCTGCAGTCACTTCTCTTCCTAGTTGAGCATCTCTGTGACTTCCAGACCCAGTATCCTCTTGCTGGCACCCTGATCACCCACCAGATTGTTTTGGATGCCAAGGCAGTTCCACTGTGAATAGAGGAAGAAAGTTTATCCCTATGCTATATGTGGTTATAGAGCAACTTGTGCCCAGTGTCATAAAGTAGAGGTCCCAACCTGCCATCGTTTCCAGTCTTTTTGGCACTAGGGATCAGTTTTGTGAAAGACAAATTTTCCACGAAAGAGGGGTAGGATGGGGATTGGTTCAGGCAGTAAAGCAAGCTGTGGTTCAGGTGGTCATGGGAGCAGAGGGGAGTGGCAGATGAAGCTTCACTTGCTCACCCGCCACTCATTTACCGCTGTGGGCCTGGTTCTTAACAGACCAGGATCTAGTACCTGTTTTTGGCCCAGGGATTGGGACCACTGTCATAAAGGATGTTTATGATACAGAGACCTTATCTTTTATCTCAGCCACCCTTTGTTTAGAGAACTCAGATACGAAAACAAAGTTCACAGACACATGCAAAAGACCTATGCAAGGATGTAGTCAGGACCGTCCCTCCCTTCGGATGACCATGGCTTATTTACTGGGTCAAGACTCACATTTTTGGCTCTGTTTTGTTTCTTTTTTAATCAATTAATTTTTCTATTTTAGTTGGAGAATAATTATAATATGGTGATGTTTTTTGCCATACATCAACATGAATTGGCCACAGGTACCCTTGTGCCCCCCCAATTCTGAACCCTCCTCCCTCCTGCCTCCCCACCCTATCCCTCTGGGTTGTCTCAGAACACCAGGTTTAGGTCCCCTGCTTCATGCATCTAACTTAACACTGGTAATCTATTTTACATATGGTAATGCACATATTTCAGTGCTATTCTCTCAAATCATCCCACCCTCAACTTCTTCCGCTGAGTCTAAAAGTCTGTTCTTTACATCTGTGTTTCCTTTGTTGCTCTGACTGTAGGATCGTCATTGCAGTATTTCTAATTCTGTATATATGCATTAATATACAGTACTAGTTTTTCTCTTTCTGACTTACTTCACTCTGTATAATAGGCTCCAGTTTCATGCACCTCATTGCAAAGGAACTGACTCAAATGCCTTCCTTTTTATAGCTGAGTAATATACCATTGTGTATATGTACCAAAACTTCCTGTTTTCTCCTAGAAACCTCTTCTATTCATCACACAAGTACATATCAGGAAGGCAGATTCCATTGCCAGATATTCCCAAATACTGAATACCTTGTGTGAAGGCTCTACTACATAATTATAAAAGGAATACATTTGAATTGTAGACAATTTGGAAAATATAAAACTATACTCATCATTCCACCATACTTAATAATATAGACTGTACGGAGAGAAGGAGACCAGGTATGAGATCATGCGTGAGGGAGAGAGATTTATTTTTATGCACATAAGTTTGCATATTATTTTGCAGATTCTCTTCACAACAGTGACTGAATGGTTGTGCAGTTCTGTGTTTGCTCTGGATTTCAAGTGATGGAATGGTGGCTGGGCATTCTGACAGTGTGGCGAGAACACCCAAGTGCTGGAGCCAGATTGTAGTTTGTGTGGGAATACACACATGGCTTAAGTGTGGTGATCAAGGGGAGGTAGAATTCTGTTAGCAAAATTTTAAGTACATGTGGAATACATTCTTTGTATAAGGCAAAGAATCCTGTAACTTCAAAAGCGGCATTTGAAATAGATTTAAAAATCATTTAAAGTACTTAGGTTGTACTTTGTTCACAAAATCTTTTACTAAATAGTAATTAGATGTATTCACAATCTTATTGGATTTGGGAATCCTTGCCAGACATTAACAGTATCTCTTTCTGCTGCCAAACTCACTGTATGCCTGGTAAGAAGAGATAGCTATTTCAGACAGAATTTCTTCAAAGGACTTTCTAACACATTCCTAACACTTACTCAAGTTATTCACTGTATTCAGTCATTGACAATAAAATATTCTTTGCCACATATAATCTGACTGCCCGCTAAGAGAGGCAGGCTCTGGTAATTGGATGAGCAAATGTGATGGTGGTGATGATGCAAGTTTGGGACAGCTTAGAGAGAATTAGACTGCTTTGCCTTAGGTACGGAAGAGACTGAGAAGGAAAGAGTTCAAGAAAGAAAGGAGAGAATGATTTAGAGGAAAATGGAAGTGGAAAGCCACTTCTGAGTGGAAATCAAGTAACTTGGAGATGAGAAGACTTACTTGAGAAGGGTTGTAATTGGTTCCCTGACTGAGGCTGTGGAATTGAATAAGGGACTTATTGTGTCCCTGAACCAAACTTGGGTCCACTTGCCCATGTATAGTAAGGTAAGTCTACTGACTTCCTTATACTGACTTCCTGTATGGCCTTCAGGGAAAGGTTTTAAAGACAGGGTGAGGGAAGGGAGTTGTGTGGTATGTGACCAGTGTGTGGACATTCTTCTGATTGGTTGGTGGTGAGGTAAGGGGGAGTCAATATCATTAAAATTCTGGCTCCCACCCGTCTGGGGTCTACATCTTGTGGACTTCCTGCAGTTAACTTCTTCAACCTGGTGAGGGTTTTGGTATTTGCAAATTAGCTCAAATGACAGAGCTCAGAATATTATCTGTAGCCCTTGAGGAAGAATTAAAGGTTCTTGACTTTGTTTAATGGCTAAACTATTATTAATTTGTCTTGCCTGACCGTTTTCTTTTGGATCTGCATGTTGCCACTTCTCTGATTAAATTTGTTCTTTGGAACTTGGGAGAGGCCGAGAAGGCTAAGATTTTTGATACACAAGAGGCAGGCAGACCTGTTCTGGGAAAACCTCATAGGATCTTGCTTGGTTTCAGTCACACTCTACTTGTCTCAGTTCAGGCTGCTATACCAAAGTCACATGATAGAAAGAACTCTCTTCTGTGTTTTATAAGGCAATAATCTCATTCATGATGGCTTCCCAGGTCGTGCAGTGGTAAAGAACCCTCCTGCCAATATAGGAGATGCAAGAGATATGGGTTCAATCCCTGAGTCAGGAATATCTCTTGGAGTAAGAAATGACAATCCACTCCAATACTCTTGCCTGGATAATCCTAAGGATAGAGGATCCAGGAAGACTATAGTCTATAAGGTCACCAAGAGTGGGACATGAGTGAGCAACTAAGCATAATCTTATTCATGAGGGCTCTACTCTTAAAACCTAATCACCTCCCAAGGACCCCACTTCTTAATACCATCACCTTGGGGGTTAGAATTTCAACATATGGATTTGGGGAGAGGACCCTTTACTTCATTGCACTTTTCTTTTTCGACAGGTAAGAATGACCTCTTGGTGTCCAATATTTAACACTGTGTGGAATAAGAGAGGGAAGGAGAGAAGTTATAAGAACCATCAGATTCCCTTCCTCCTACCCTCCCAGCCTCTGTTATCCTGATTGGCTTTTCTTCTTTACCTTCCTCTCTATCCCCTCCAGCTCTGCCTCATCCTGCTCTGGAATGTAAGCTCCATCCTTCCTGATGTATTAAACTTGCCACATTTTCTTAAACATTTTTTTTTTCTTGGCACTTGTTCTCTTGTTCCTCTGCCTGGAACATTTTTTCCTCAACCTCCACTCTATACCTTGTTAGTTCCTATTTACACTTTGAGTTTCTATTCAGATATCACAGCTTCTGAAAAATTGTGTTCACTCTCCTCAACTCCCTGAGTAAGGTAAGTGCTCTTCTTACCATCCATTGTACTCTCCCTGCTTTAATTGCCCGTTTCCTCCACTAGGCTCTAAGTTCTTTGATGGCTGGAACAAACCATGCCTGACTGATCCTTATAGTCCCAAAGCCTAATATGCATCCAATAAGCATCAAATGTGTAGAAAAATAAGTAACAGTGAATGAATGGTGGTGTTAATCAATTTCCCCTCCAAGCATGATACTCTTCTCTGTATCAAGCAGAGTCCAGTCAGAAAACAAACAAAATCCCCCATAAAACCTAATAAGCTAGATATTTAGAACAGAGAATATGTCATTTTCTCACTTTTTTATCCTCCTTCAGAAAAGTTTCAATGAATGCAAGTTTTCTGCAAACAAAGAAGGAATCTTCTTTAGAAAGAAATTACTGTTAGAGTACATCATATTTCTGTTGTAGACAGAACTCTGTTTTGGTAATGAAAGCATATAGAACTCTGTTTCCACTTTTAAAGCAATATTAGAATTTTATTAACAAAAATTTTCCCATTCTCACTGTTGGTGTTCAGAATTCTAAGGAAAGGTATAGTTAGGTGAGTGCTGGCCCTCTGAAGGTGGAGTATCAACTAGTGAAGTACTTGGACTTCATGACCCCCATGATCTAGCAGGTGCAAACTGTGGAAGGGGCTCAGGCCCATTGGTGAGGGAGCAGGATGTGTTAGTACTAGAACAACCAAGAATCCCTAGATTCACTATTGCTGGTACATGAAGGGGCATGGAAAGGCTCATGTTGGAAGTATTGAAGAAGTTGGAGGCTGGGCTCAGTCATCTGTGTTTGCTGGAGCCTCGCTAAAAGGGACTGAAATCAGGAGGAATGTCCCTTCTTTCCTCTTGGCACTGTCCAATCCTTTGGCGCCTCCCTTAGCAGAACCTATTAGAATGTCTACTGGGAAGCTGATATGAAGAACGGTTTGTGCAGATCTAGGCCCAGGTACAGAAGCACTTGGGACGCTGAGAAAACAGGTCAATAACTGGTGCTCTTTATCCCCTCAGCTAACCAGCATCCATAGTCTTTCAATGAAGATAAGAGTTTCATGATACAATTATTTTTCATGCAAACCAAGACCGTAGTCTCTCCCCAAAGGATAAATTTCTACAAAAATTCATATGCACATCTATTTGAATATTCTGTTAATGTAAAGACAAAATTAAAGATTTGTTTCATCAACGGTAGCACATAAGTAAAATAATAGCAGAAAGGATGTATGGGGAAAAGCATCACTTAACTTTAGCAAAGTCTATGCTACAAGCATGGTAGAAAATATTTATAATAATGACATTTTTGTAATTGTTCATAAGGCTATGACTGATATTTATAACTTCCTCTCCACTATTTTATGTTCTCTTTATCCTGAACTAGCAACTCAGGTAGGAAAGCCTCTTTACTGGTAGCAGGACTTGAACGTTCATTCCTAAAAGAGTCGAATTTCCAGAAGTCATTATTTTAGTAAGTTGATGCAGATTTCCACAAATTTTATACCTAGACATGGAAGTACTAAGAGACATTCATAAAAGACTATAATTTCCAAACGGAGTCCTTTCTGCCCCCAAGAAGTGCTCATGCTCGTGCTTAGTCACTTCAGCCATGTCCGTCTCTCTGCAACCACGGACCATGGCCAGCCAGGCTCCGCTGCCCAGGGGATTCTCCAGGCAGGAATACTGGAGTGGTTGCCATTTCCTTCTCCAGTAATAAAGTATGAAGTGAGTGAAGCGAGTGAAGTGAAGTCGCTCAGTTGCGTCCGACTCTTTGCGACCCCATGGACTACAGCCTACCAGGCTCCTCCGTCCATGGGATTCTCCAGGCAAGAGTACTGGAGTGGGTTGCCATTTCCTTCTCCAGCCCCCAAGAAGAGCAGAACCCAAATTTCCCAGCAGTAGGTGAGACTGTTTTTGAGTCTTTTGATTCAGTAGCATGAAAAACCCAAATGGTCAGAGAAACACAAGTGGAATCATATTTCCTTGGGAATAAAGATCCCTAAACCAGCCAATCCAACATTGCAGAGACAGAAAAAAAAAAAAAAATCAACCTCAGTAGATTAAAAGTTGTGTTTATAGGCGTGTCTATTCCCAGATTCTAGCCCTTGATTCTGCCTGTGTGCTAAATTACACCACGTGCTGGTTGCTGGTTGAAAGTAAATGTTTCATCCCATAGGATAGAATCTGAATTTTTTAGGGTCTTCTCTCTCAACTGGCTTTTAATTGGCATTCCACTGTTTTATCAGAGCAACTACTTCTAGGTTATGTGTTACCTGGTAAGACTAATAGATTCCATGGGCTTGGGTGTACCACTATACTTCTTTTCCATGAAATAAGTTCCTTGGTTAAAAGCAATGTTGTGTGGGATACCATGATGGTGAATAGGCATTATGTGAGTCCAGGGATAATGTTATGGGTAGAAACATTACAGGTAGGGAAGAGAAGTTCATACTCTAATACGAGAACATTTCAATCAGCAAAGTGGCTGCCTCCTTTGATGAAGCTTTCCAATATAAGTAATCCATTACTAAGTAGCTCTCTGGCTTCTGTGCAAATGATAATCTAGTAAGGCCTGAGTTTCGATCTAACAATAGGTAGGGTAGATAGTTATAGTGGTTGCTAGAGCAGCTTTGGAGAGTGGAACTCCATGATCCTGAAAGAAAGTGCAAGTTGCTCAGTTGTGTCTGACTCTTTGTGACCCCCTGTGTAGCCTGCCAGGCTCCTCTGTCCATGGAATTTTCCAGGCCAGAATACTGGAGTGGGTAGCCATTCCCTTCTCCAAGGGATCTTCCCAGCCCAGGGATCGAACCCCAGGCTTGCACTGAAGGTGGATTCTTTACCATCTGAGCTACCAGGGAAGCCCAAGAATACTGTAGTGGGCAGCCTATTCCTTCTCCAGGGGATCTCCCTGACCTGGGAATTGAACTGGGGTCTCCTGCACTGCAAGTGGATTCTTTATTAACTGAGCCATCAGGGACGTAAGCTCCTTCCTAACCTCCATCTGTGCCATTAAGAACTCTGCAGTAACTGGGGAAAGAGGTTACCTGCCACAGAACATATCACTTTGAATATTTGTACACTGAGAACCTCTTCTGTGTTGGATGTCCTTTGATAATCCTATGAAGTGCTAACTTCATGAAGGCACTGAAAAATAAATTAGTGAATCAAGCACTAGTACTTTTTAAAAGCTCAGTAGATAACACCTCTGTAGGTCAGGATAATGGTGGAAGATATTGTCAATATGACACACCAGCACTTATTTCCAGAAATAAAGTATCAACAGAGTAGAAGCAGTAAATAGCAATAGGAATATAATGATTATCAGGATAAGTGGACCAAAAAGGATCTTTGGTGGTGGCTAATTCTTCTAGATAGCATATTGAAAAGCAGAGACATTACTTTGCTAACAAAGGTCCGTCTAGTCAAGGCTATGGTTTTTCCAGGGGTTATGTATGGATGTGAGAGTTGGACTGTGAAGAAAGCTGAGTGCCAAAGAATTGATGCTTTTGAACTGTGGTGTTGGAGAAGACTCTTGAGAGTCCCTTGGACTGCAAGGAGATCCAACCAGTCCATTCTGAAGGAGATCAGCCCTGGGATTTCTTTGGAAGGAATGATGCTAAAGCTGAAACTCCAGTACTTTGGCCACCTCATGCGAAGAGTTGACTCACTGGAAAAGACTCTGATGCTGGGAGGGATTGGGGGCAGGAGGAAGAGGGGATGACAGAGGATGAGATGGCTGGATGGCATCACCGACTCGATGGACGTGAGTCTGTGTGAACTCCGGGAGATGGTGATGGACAGGGAGGCCTGGCATGCTGCGATTCATGGGGTCGCAAAGAGTCAGACATGATTGAGCAACTGGACTGAATTCATCATATGTCCAGAGGTATGAAAGAAATGGGCAGCCTACCAGAGTAGTACGTGAAAAATTCTTTGCAAGTGGGAAAATTCTTAGTCTCGTGGGCAGAAATCTGACCTGAATTGTGTAATAGAGATTCATGGCTCTTACCTGGTTCTGTGCTCTAGCCTGTCTGCAGATGCTGAACTTCTTTTCTCTCTCTCTCTTTTTTTTTTTGCATTCTCGGTATTTTTTAAGTTAATGGATGTATGAATAAGTGAATGGATATAAATGGATGGTATAAAAATGGGAAGGAGAAACTGTTAGGATTTGTTGGCTCAATTAATAAAATAGGTTGAGTAATATTCCATTGTGTATATGTACACCACATCTTCTTTATCCATTCATCCATTGATGGACACTTAGTTTCTTTTGTAAACTGACTACTGCAAATAATTCTGTGATGAACATAGTGGTGCATACAACACTTTGAATTAGTGTTCTCATTTTCTTTGGATAGATACCCAAAAGTGGAATTTCTCGATCATATGTTAGTTCTATTTTTAATTTTTTGAGGAATTTCTATAGTTTTCCATAGTGACTGCACTAATTTACATTCCCACCTACAGGGTGCAAGGGTTCTTTTTTCTCAGCAATCCCACCAACACTTGTTATTTGTTGTCTCTTTGATAAAAGCCATTCTGACTGTCATTCATAGCAACATGGTTGGATCTAGAAGGTATTATGTTAAGCGAGATGAATCAGACAAAGGCAAATAACTATATGATTTCACTTATACGTGGAATCTAGAAAACAAAACAAACAGATAAAACAAGAAGCAAACTCAGAGATATAGAGAACAAACTGGTGGTTGTCAGAGGGGCAGGGGGTTGGCAGAATGGAAATGGATGAAGAGGGTTAAGAGGTACAAATTTCTAGTGAGAAATAAACGTCACGCTGTAATGTACATCACAGGAAATATGCTCAACAATATTGTAATAACTTTCTGTGGTAACAGATGGTGACAACATTTACTATGGAGATTATTTTGTGATGTATATAAATGTCAAATCACTATGCTATACACCTGAAACTATTATTGTATGTCAACTATACATCAATTTAAAAAAATGGGTTGAAGCCCCAACTTAAAGCATTAGATGCACAGGAAAATGATGATAATGTTAATAAGCACAGTAAATTTAGGGAAAGCAATTCATAAAAGATGGCAGGGAGTACAGACATAAGGAATTCGGCTTTTAGAGCTGAATCCAAGAATTATTGCAAATCTTTTGCAAAAACTTTCAGAGGTCACCCAGAATCAGCTTTTCACTTCTTATCTTGATAAACAAGCCATTCATCTGGGGGAGTCTCGGTTCTATTGTGATACATACAATAAATAGAGATGACCTGTGTGCTTTGTGCTGTGTTAGTCTCCAGGCTGACACTCCCATCCCCAGATCCCTACCCCCGCCTCATGTATATTACCTTTTGTGGCTAAGCGGAGAAGACAGATAGAAATGTTTACACAGAGAACTCTTCATTACCTCTGACAGACATATTTTAGCCTCACAGCTTTCAACCCCAGTCCCTGGAAGACTGCCCAGCATTGTTGCCAGGTATCATTGCCATGGAAACCACAGACCCTCCCCCTAGGGTGAGACACAAAGGCGAAGGCAGTGTAATGATGGATTTTTTGAAAGGCTCTGGTCCCTCTGATTTTATACCTGAAGGACTGTACATGTGTCCCTCTGTCCCTCTGGGGGCCACAGGGAAAGCAAACCTGTAGAGCTGGGGTTACCAGTTAGGCTTTCAGAAACAGAAGAACCTGGGAAAATCCCACTCAGGAAGAAGGGTCACAAATTACTCTCCAAAGCATAGGAATGTTATTTTCTTCTAAATATAAAGCAACTGTGGTTGGTACTTCTTATGGAAAAGAATGGTATCTACTGAGTTTTTGACATTGTATAGATAACTTCAGAGAAAATGACTTTTCTATGCCAGACATTAACTCAACCATATAAAAATATTACCTTGGCCCCTTACACTGAAGGTGGGCGGTGATGGTCATCAGTAAGGGTCATTGCCTAGCATAGGGTTTCTCACCGTGGAGCCAGTAGGAATATTGTCCTCTTGGGCTGGGCTGTGGTGACAGAGGGTGAGTACATGTGCAGTCATGGAGCTGGGCCCTGGAGCATGTGCATAAGATTCTTTGTAAATTGCATCTCTATAAAATACTGTCCTTAAATTTAAAAAACAAAAGAGGCAAAAAGTGAAAAATATATCATTAGCATGAAAAATGAAAAGCAAAGTATTGTAAAATATTCAAAACAAAGATTTTTTTTTAATTTGATTTTTTTAAAAGTGGATTTAAAGTGTAGCTTCCTACAACCATACAACTTTAATCTTGAAACTTCAGTTGCAGCATTTAAAACAATGTTTTTCTCTGAGCTACTAAGGACTTTCATTATGCTAAGGACTTGGGGTACTGCACACATACTTACTGAGCAGTTCCTCTGGGGTGAAGTTTAAATGCTTTTCCTTGGGTCTACCCACTCCCTGCCCTTTGCCTGTCCCCCCATGCACTCTGCTCCCGCCCCAATCAGGTGGATGGTGCTTCACGGCTCACAGCCCTGGACTGGTTTCTGAACATGGCATGTACACATGGCTGCTCTGCCTGGTCCCTGCTTCTCTCCTGATGCTTGGAAGGAAACTGTGATGAATCTACACTAAAGTTCTGAGTGAAATTCTGAGGTTAGTCAGTAACATCAGTCATTATCTTGCTCATTTTTCAATTTCCTGTCTTTCCCAAGCAACCACCCTTGGGGTTATTTTTACAATGTGAGATGGAACCTTCCTGAATGAGGGCATCCTCAATCCTGACCATTTCTTCCCTTCTCCTGGCCCATTCTAAGTCTTATTTTGCTCTGTCTTCATCTCTATTATCTGCTCTAGATATAGCACCTAATACGTAATTGATGTGTCCATCAATTTTAGTTTATTTTCTCCAACTGTTTCCTCCTTCCTCCTTCTCACTCTCATCCTCCTTGATATTCATTTTACATTCTTATCTCAACTAAAACCCAATTGTGTATGTTTCTTGACACCCATAAAACTGAAGATTTATATTCCATTCTTTCAAATCTAAGATATAAAGCATGAGAAAGAATTTGGCCATTTAAAGAGGGAAATAATTGCAGCTGGGGGAGAAAAAAACCGCATGGATAAGGATCCTGTGGTGAACAGTATCATAGTCTGTTCTAGAAAATAAAAGAAGGCTAAAGTGGATATAGTGAAGGTGGATTGGAGATGTAGACAGAAGGGAGGGACAGAATCACACAGGTTGAATAGGAACACATGGAAGAAGAGGGTCTTCTGTTTCTGTTCTAAGATCATCCTGGCAGGCAAGTGGAGAATGGGATGGGTGAGAGAAGAAATGAAGGATGTAAGATAGGAGGAGACTGTCACATGGGATGGAGACGACAAAGGCTGAACTGTGGGACTTACAATAGAGGTGAGCAGAGAGCATGACCTCTTCATCTGCTTGGAACTGTAAACTGGCAGGGTATTGATGAGAGGAGCTAAGCAATGAAGAAACAATATCTCCTAGGTTTCTTCTGGCTTGTGAATGGAATGAACAATGGTATCATTTATTGAGACGAGAAAGACTCCGGTGAAGGAAGGTCACTTTGTGGAGTTGTTTTAGAAAACTGTGAAACATCCAAGGGAAGGTGAAACTGAGCAGGACTCTGTGGGGCTCCTGGGCACAAAAGCCTTTCTGTGTCTCCCATGTCTTTCTTTTATTTTTTTTAATTTGATTGTGTTATTTCCCCATTTCTTGATTATAGGAAATAAACTTTTTTCCAGTTTCATGACCATCCCTGAATGCCAAAGGACAGGTTCAAACAAGTTGTTAATCATTAAAGGGAGGTGGTGTAGACAAGAGAGAAACAGTCAAGAACCAATAGTGCAGACTTGGGGCAGGGTCCTGGTTCCCCTCAAAAGATACACATAGCAATATGTTTGAGCTGTTTTGCAGATACTGAAACCCCCTACCAGGTGAGAGAAGTTAATTGTATACTGTCCATAAGTATGTAGATCCCAGACCAGTTGGAACCAGAGGGTTGCTGATGCTGACTCCCACTTATCTCACCACCAACCAGTTAAAAGAATGTCCATGAGCTGATTATACCCTTCACTGTGAATGATTATGCTTCAGGTCAGGACCCACAGTTCTGAGGGCATAATCCTGGTGTGGCCCACTCTGCCTGGCAAAGCAATAAAGCTATTCTTTTCTACTTCACCCAAAACTCTATGTCTGAGATTTAATTAAATGGTAGTTTACAGAGGATAGTTTCAGTATCAAAGGTATCAACTAGGCAATTGTTCAGTTGCTAAATCATGTCCAACTCTTTGTGACCCATGAACTGCAGCATGCCAGGCTTCCCTGTCCTTCACTATCTCCCAGAATTGGCTCAAACTCATGTCCATTGAGTCGGTGATGCCCTCCAACCATTTCATCCTCTGTCATCCCCTTCTCCTCCTGCCATCAATCTCTTCCTGTATCAGGGTATTTTCCAATGAGTCAGCTCTGTGTATTAGGTGGCCAAAGTATTGGAGCTTTAGCTTTAGTGTCAGTCTTTCCAATGAATATTCAGGGTTGATTTCCTTTAGGATTGACTGGTTGTACCTCCTTGCAGTCCAAGAGACTCTAGAGTCTTCTCCAGTACCACAATTGAAAAGCATCAATTCTTCAGCACTCAACCTTCTTTATGGTCCAACTCTCACATCCATACATGACTACTGGAAAAACCACAGCTTTGACTACATGGACTTTTGTTAGAAAAGTGATGTCTCTGCTTTTGAAACTAGGCAATATAGAAGGCAGTTCTAGAGCTCAGGAAATGCTCAAGATTGGAGACATAAATGCAAAACTCATCTCAGCATACAGGTGGTATATTCATTGATGGAAACTGATCAAACCACCTAGGCTTCAGCCCATAGAAATGTTTTCTTTGGTTTTAGCAATGCAGTGGCACCCCACTCCAAGTACTCTTGCCTGGAAAATCCATGGACGGAGGGGCTTAGTAGGCTGCAGTCCATGGGGTCGCTAAGGGTCGAACACAACTGAGCAAGTTCACTTTCACTTTTTACTTCCATGCATTGGAGAAGGAAATGGCAACCCACTCCAGTATTCTTGCCTGGAGAATCCCAGGGATGGGGGAGCCTGGCGGGCTGCTGTCTATGGGGTTGCAAAAAGTCGGACATGACTGAAGCGACTTAGCAGCAGCAGCAGCAGCAATGCAGAGGTCTTTGATGACCTTGGCAGTCTCAGTGGAGGACAGGGACAGATGATGCTATGTGGTGGGGTATGAAGTACATGGGTGATGAGGTTGAGCACCCTTTATAGACAGATTTTTTTTTTTTTCAGAAATTTGGTTATGCAGTGGAGAAGAGGATTGGATCAGTGGCTGGAAATGGACGTGGGAATATGTGTATGTATATATGTGTGTTATACATAATTTTAAAAAGTGAGAGATACATGAGAATACTCATATGCATACACATTAGAGTAAGAGAATAACCGGGGGGTGGGTGGTAACTGAGGGAGCCAAATCTTTGAGAAGGGGGAAGAGGGTTGATGCAGTTGCCCTTTGACAAAAGAAGATTTCTTTCCCATGTGAAAGTGAAAGTTGCTCAGTCTTATCTGACTCTTTGCCACCCCATGGACTATACAGTCCATGGAATTCTCCAGGCCAGAATACTGGCATGGGCAGCCTTTCTCTTCCTCAGTGGATCTTCCCAACCCAGGGATCAAACCCAGGTCTTCCACACTGAGGGTGGATTCTTTACCAGCTGAGTCACAAGGGAAGCCCAAGAATACTGGAGTGGGTAGCCTATCCCTTCTCCAGGGGATCTTCCTGACCCAGAAATCAAACCAGGGTCTCCTGCATTGCAGGTGAATTCTTTACCAACTGAGCTATCAGGGAATCCATTGTACCACTGTACCAGGAGTAAAAAAGATGACTCTGTGGGTACTTAATGTGGTAAGCTTGGGGTGGGTAGATGTAGGACATCACACCTGATGGCTTACACTTCCTTAGAGTACATGATAAGGTCATACGCTGTGAGTGGATTGGGCTGTGATAGAGTTGAAGACAGTAAAGGAGATATGAAACACTGAGTGGGAGGCAATGTGGGTCTAATGGGAAATGAGATAGGCTTTGGGGACAGCACTGATTAGTCAACTACCTTGAGTAACTTTCTGCATCAACATCCAAATTCCTAGCATAGAAAAGGTGGTTCCATCCTTGTGTGATGGAGAGAGAAAGAGAAAGCTCTCTGAAACCTCCTCTTAAAAGGGCACTGATTATATCAAGAAGACTCCACCATTATGAGCTCTTCTAACCTTAATTACTCATCAAACATCAAAGGCTCATCTCCCAATACTATCACATTGGAAGTTAGGGCTGTAATGTGTGACTTTAGGGACATGATTCAGTCCATAACAGAAGGTGAGCTTCTGGCAATTGATTTGAGAACAAAGACCTGCCCATATAGCATCCGCCAATCCTGACAGATTTCATGAGACATCCTCTTCCAGGTGATCTCATTTCCCAGAGTTATGTGAAGGAGGATGAGAGCTTCTGTGGACACCACAGAGGAAGAATTTAATACATTGGAGACTCCATCTCACTTCTCAAGGAATGACCATTCTCCTGTCACTTTTAGACTGGAATGTGAACTGTGAATCACAAATATGTAAAAGGAGTAAAATAGTGGCTGTAGCTTAATGGCATTTGGACTTTTTTTCTTCAATTTTGCAGATTCTTCTTTCATGTTTCAGGGAGGAAAGAATGGGCCTGCTGCCAACAGCTGGGTGAAATGGGCGCAGCGTCACCATCCACACGGCTGTCTTACGGCTGACTCTCAATAACAGCACCAGGGCTGGCCTTACAGGAGAAAGGAGCTGGGGTTCTGGAGCTTCAATGATGTTCCTACTGAGTTGCTTCCTCCTTCCTTCTCTTGTCCATCTGTAACCACTGTTGCTAATTTTGCTAAAACACTCCCTACGGCTAATCCCATGTTAAATCTTTCTTTCTTTTTTTTGGGGGGGTGTCATGCTGTGCCATGTGACATGTGTAATATTAGTTCCCCTACCAGGGATGGAATCCATGCCCCCTTGCATTGTAAGTGTGGAGTCTTAACCACTGGCCTGCCAGGAAAGTTACAAATGAAATAAAGATATTTCATTTGTGATGATGACAAGACAAAATTTTTTCAGGTTGTGAAATTATTATTTTCAGAAAATTCAGGAAATGTAGAGTAGCATGAAGAAAATAAAAATCGCTTACCATTCTATCTTCTAGCAGTAACTGGTGGGTGTTAATATTTGATGTAGTCCTTGCAGACTTCTATCTCTGAGGGTGTGTGTTTTTTTCCCCTGATAATAAAATGGAGGTCAAACTATATAGTACTGTGTGTTCTGCTTTTGGGCTTCCCTGGAGGTTCAGATGGTAAAGAATTCACTTGCAATGAGGGAGACATGGGCTCGAACCCTGGGCCAGGAAGATCCCCTGGAAAAGGGATAGGCTACCCACTCCATTATTCTTGCCTGGAGAATTCCATGGACAGAGGAGCCTGGGGGGCTACAGTCCATGAGGTTGTAAAGACTAAGCAACTAACTTTCATTCTGCTTTTAGGCTCTTTCAGTGGTTTCTCTGATGCTTACAGGAAAAGGAACTGCTCCTTGGTCTACACTCAGCATCTTTATAGCTGTCTCCAACCTGCTCTTCTGGTCTTAGCCAAACTCGTCTCTATAGCTAGATGGGTTAACCCATTTGGACCTGTCTGTGCTCTGTTCTAGTTCCGTTACTGCTCACCTAGAATGACTTTCATTTTTTAAAAAAAATTTATTTTTACTTTATTTTGCTTTACAATACTGTATTGGTTTTGCCATACATTGACATGAATCAGCCACGGGTGTACATGAGTTCCTAATCCCGAACCCCCCTCCCACCTCCCACCCCATATCATCTCTCTGGATCATCCCCGTTCTCTTCATATCTCAGAGGCTTGTTATCTTTCAAAGCCTAGACACAGCGCCTCTGCTATGACGTCTCCCTGGAAGTCAGTGCAAGTGACTTCCTCCCTTTCAAATTTCCCCAGCTACTCTCTTGGCTTGGCATGCTTCCCCCCAGATGCTCAGTCCTCAGATCTTGTAGGTCTTTACTCCTTGAAATGAACTTCCTGAGACTGCAACTGCATTTGCATCACAACCTCTCCATTCCCCTTTCCTGTTTTATTTTTCTTCAGAGCCCTTACATTACCTGATATTTGATATGTTTTAACTTTATAGTTTTTGATCAATCAATGGTTTTTCTACCACCGCAAAACTGTAAGCTTTATGAAAATAGAATTTTTCCCTCTTTGGTTTATTGCTGTATCCTTAGTGTCTAACGCAGTGACTGCCACATAGTAGACACCCCAAAAATGTTTAAGAGAAAGAGGACAGAAATTCATGTTAATCATTTCAAACTTAGAATATCACTTTGCATTTTTCATGAATGTATACATTCAGTTCAGTCTCTCAGTTGTGTCCGACTCTGTGAACCCATGGACTGCAGCATGCCAGGCTTCCCTGTCCATTGCCAACACCTGGAGCTTGCTCAAACTCATGTTCATTGAGTTGGTGGTGCCATCAAACCATGTCATCCTTTGTTGTCCCCTTCTCCTTCTGCCTTCAGTCTTTCCCAGCATCAGGGTCTTTTCCAATGAGTCAGTTCTTTGCATCAGGTGGCCAAAGTATTAGAGCTTCAGCTTCAGCATCAGTCCTTCCAAAGAATATTCAGGACTGATTTCCTTTAGGATGGACTGGTTGGATCTCCTTGCAGTCCAAGGGACTTTCAAGAGTCTTCTCCAGTTCAAAAGCATCAATTCTTCAGTGCTCAGCTTTCTTTATGGTCCAACTCTCACATCTATACATGACCACCATAGCTTTGACTAGATGGATCATTGTTGGCAAAGTAATGTCTGTGCTTTTTAATATGCTGTCTGGGTTGGTCATAGTTTTTCTTCCAAGGAGCAAGTGACTTTTAATTTCGTGGCTGCAGTCACAATCTGCAGTGATTAGTTCCCATTAAAAAATGTGTTCACATTTTCTATTAGTGAGAATGTAAACTTTTTAAGGCAAGGAGCTACATATTTCTATCTTTTACATATCTACTCTTGTTTAAGTCCTTTGTGTAGTATCACACATATAGCAAGAATTCTAGAAAGTACACTCCATGAAGATGGGGATCTTTGCTTTGATCATTCATGTATGTCCAGTACCTAGAACAATGTGGACACATAGTAGTCACTGAAAACTACTTGCTAGGTGACTCTGCCTGAATAATGAATTGATAATGTTCTTATAAAGGCCCTTTCCTTCTCACTGAGTTCAGACATCTCCAGGAAGAAACTCAATGCTTGGAATTGCATTATAAAGGCATTGTCATCAGTCTTCTTCTAGGTGAAACATTTTAAAATGCAAATAAACTGCGTGTGTTTCTGGTTTCAGTGGGAATAAGGCAACAGCTTAGTTCTGAGTCTGTTTTTCTTCTTGGAAACCTCTCAGAGCAAAAAGGAGAATACCAAAACAAAGCTCATAAGTGACATTTTTCAGTGAAACTGGAAGTCAGAGAAAACTGTAAACTCCATAGAAAGAATAAGTTTTACTAAATATAGAGCCAGAAGTGAAGCTAAGTAAGAAGTTGCAGCAATAACATACTGTTAAGTGAAAACAATAAAGCTCAGAAGAGTATCTATAGTTGCTCCTTTCCTGTAAGAAGGAAGAGGGTATAGTGCCTACGCAAGTATTTGCTTCTATTTGCTGAAGGAAAACCAGGAAATATAAACCAGAAACTCAAGGGACTGGTTTCCTATAAGGTGGGATGGGATGGAAAGAAGGGGATGTACGGAGAGAGTAGCTGGACAAAGGGCGGGGGTGACACTCTGTAAGTGTAACTTCTTGTTGGGCTCTGCTCTTAGAGTCATAGCACTATTTCACACGCCCAATTAGCAAACAAATAGCTGAAAGCAAGCAGGCTGTGGGAGGAACACAAAATGGACTAATGCAAACACTGAGAAGCAACCCTCTGTGTTCCAAACAAATAACACACTCACACTGAAGGAGTGGGAAAGGAAAGAACTAAGTAACTGGAAAACAGTGTCTTGGATCGACTGCTCTGAGGGCAACGCAGAAGAATGCTACACGAACTCGTGGCCATCTCCTTAGTAAAAGTAGGTCGGTTCTCGGTCACTGGGACCTGGACCGGCAACTCTGAAATTTCTTAAATCGCTCACTAGGATTGCATAAGTAAGTAAATAGATGGTAGATAATGAAAGCTGAGTTCTCTGTGTGAGTAAGTTGTGAATAAGAAAAGGAAGGCTAAAATGAATCCTGTGAAACTGGATTGGAATCAGGTATTAATATGAGCTCCTGGTTTTTACTACACATTCAAGTAGATAAATACATAAATAAAGATATGTGTGTGGAGTGGGTTCAGTTCAGTTCAGTTGCTCAGTCGTGTCCGACTCTGCGACCCCATGAATCGCAGCATGCCAGGCCTCCCTGTCCATCATCAACTCCCGGAGTTCATTCAAACTCATGTCCATCGAATCAGTGATGCCATCCAGCCATCTCATCCTCTGTCGTCCCCTTCTCCTCCTGCCCCCAATCCCTCCCAGCATCAGAGTCTTTTCCAATGAGTCAACTCTTCGCATGAGGTGGCCAAAGGACTGGAGTTTCAGCTTTAGCATCATTCCTTCCAAAGAAATCCCAGGGCTGATCTCCTTTAGAATGGACTGGTTGGATCTCCTTGCAGTCCAAGGGACTCTCAAGAGTCTTCTCCAACACCACAATTCAAAAGCATCAATTCTTCGGCACTCAGCGTTCTTCACAGTCCAACTCTCACATCCATACATGACCACAGGAAAAACCATAGCCTTGACTAGATGGACCTTAGTCTGCAAAGTAATATCTCTGCTTTTGAATATACTATCTAGGTTGGTCATAACTTTTCTTCCAAGGAGTAAGCGTCTTTTAATTTCAGGGCTGCAATCACCATCTGCAGTGATTTTGGAGCCCAAAAAATAAAGTCTGACACTGTTTCCCCCTCTATTTCCCATAAAGTGATGGGACTGGATGCCATGATCTTCGTTTTCTGAATGTTGAGCTTTAAGCCAACTTTTTCACTCTCCTCTTTCACTTTCATGAAGAAGCTTTTTAGTTCCTCTTCACTTACTGCCATAAGGGTGGTGTCATCTGCATATGAGGTGATTGATATTTCTCCTGGCAATCAGCTTGTGTTTCTTCCAGTCCAGCATTTCTCATGATGTACTCTGCATATATAAGTTAAATAACAGGGTGAAAATATACAGCCTTGATGTATTCCTTTTCCTATTTGGAACCAGTCTGTTGTTCCATGTCCAGTTCTAACTGTTGCTTCCTGACCTGCATACAGATTTCTCAACAGGCAGTGGGTTAGAGCCCATACATATACTTAGCTCTGGTTGCTGAGAGACCAAGAATCTATGATGTCTACCATCCAGATCTTTTTTTTCTAAACATCATTCTCCAAAAAAATGAATTAAGTGGCTCATTCTGGGGCTGTGCGTGCATGCTAATTTGCTTTAGTTGTGTTTGACTGTGCAACACTATGGACTGTAGCCTGCCAGGCTCCTCTGTCCGTGGGATTATTCAGGCAAGAATACTAGAGTGGGTTGCCATGCCCTCCTCCAGGGGATCTTCCTGACCCAGGTATCAAACCTGCATCTCTTATTTCTCCTGCATTGGCAGGTGGGTTCTTTATCACTAGCACCACCTGGGAATCCCTATTTTGGGGCTCGTTTGTATGTTCAGTCGCCCAGTCATGTCTGACTCTTTGGGACCCTGTGAATTGCAGCACACCAGACTTCCCTGTCCCTCACCATTTCCCGAAGTGTGCCCAAGTTCATGTCCATTGCATCAGTGATGCCATCCAGCCGCCTCATCCTCTGATGCCCTTTTCTCCTTCTGCCCTCAATCTTTCCCAGCATCAGGGACTTTTCCAAATAACTCAGCTGTTTGCATCAGATGACCAAAATACTGGAGCTTCAGCTTCTGCATCAGTCCTTCCAATGAGTATTTAGGGTTGATTCCTTTAGGATTGACTGGTTCTGGGGCTACTGGAGGGAAAATACAAACTGAGCCTGGAATGTCTTGTAGTGCCAGAAGATAAGGAAATGCTCAAAAAAAGCTGGAGGTGATGGTGCTTACTGAAAGAGTATAGGAGACAACTTGAAGGAGCTTCTAATGTTGAAACAGTTTAGCAACAAAATAATGACAGTGTGAGGTTTTAACCCGTAGATTCAAATGAATAAATAAATAAATAGTCATGTGTCCATGACTGATTGTTTATATTGAATGAAATTGTATAGTACAAATCTTCACTTTTTCCCTCTTGAATAATAGTTTTCTATCACCGAGATACACTTTATCATATATTAATTGTTTATCATGATATGGTTGTTTTTTGTGTATATGACCATGGAGGCTGGTCTCACATTTTTCACATGGTAGGTGCTCAATAATTAAACAGGAAGGAGATTTCTCTACTTGGACTTGTGGAGGAAATAGGTAGCTTATCTGCTTGAAACCTTACTTCAGGTTATTTTTATTGTCTCTCTCTCTCTCTCTCTCTTTTTTTTTTGGTTGGGGCATTTTTTTATTTTTAGCTCGAAGAATGGCCTCTTTATAAAAATTTAGAAGACCATGTGTGTTTTCTGATGAATTATACCTGGGGTAAGAAGAGTAAAAGTAAACTGGAGCATCAGTGAACTTCCAGTGAATGATCAATATTATAGGTGATTTCATTTTCAGAGGTTGGAGTTTCCTCTAATGCTGCTGCTGAGACAAACTAGGCCTGCCAAATGCTGTGCTGTCTCATTTAAAAATCTTATCATTGATTTGAAAACAAAGCAGGAGGGATTTTGTTTATATTCCTTTGCCTTCCCATCGATGGACTATCTCTTGGCTGCCTCGCACCATGAGGCCTGGCTGGGACTCTTCAGGGCTGTGGATGATCAGAGCAGCTCTATCTCTGCAAAGCACACAGGTGTCGATATAAAGCCCTCAAAATAGTGTCTTCCAAAGTCTCTTGTTTCCTAGGGTTTCTTTTTTTCATCTTTCTCTCATCAGATAGATAGGAATGAATACCCTAGACAGCACCTTTGAGGAGACTCTGTGAACACCTTTCAAATACCGTCACCGGTGAGACTCCTTTCTGAGAGGGACCTGGGAAGCCGGCATCTGGAGATGTCTGATACGGGAAATCTCACCTTTTGAAATGAGAAGGCAGAAGATCCTCCAGCCTTCCTTGCTGGTGCTGGCCATTAGGTACTGAGCAGCGAGACAGCTTTGAGTTTGTGCGTTTCAGGTTGTACTGGGTTTTATAAATGTGACTTTGAAAAAAAATTTTTATACAACTTCAAGGGATGATACATTTTCTTTGGTAAAGTAGCCCAAAGCTTTCAAATAGTGATAAATCATCTGAGCACATTAGTGGGTTTGAGAAGCAACATTTTTTAGCTAACGTTGCCATTTCTTTTCCCACCCGGATTTCCTTTCAAAGAAAATTTATTACCATGTCTCTTTGACTGAAATATCTCCTCAAACACAACTGGATCGAAAATATAGTCAATCCATTGTTTTTACCTACCTTAATTGAATTGAATTGACTATATTGTTGATTCCAATTGATTGTGAAGAAGTCTTCTAAATTGGCTTGAAAAAAAATTAAGCTGGTATCCATCTGAGTCAGTGACCACATAAAAACATGACCTGTGTTCTTTGCAGACTAACTTTCAGTTTTTACTGATGTATCTAATTTGCAAAGTTATTTCTTTTTCCCTTGAGAAAGATAATTGCATTAATGACAACAAAATGCTTTATTTCTCTGAAAGATTTTGTAGCTTTTTGGATCCAGATTCTATGTCACAAAAATCATATGTTTTCCAACTTTCCTTTCAAAATAAAGAGAATGGATTCCTTTTTGACTTGGAAAAGGTGAAAAAGTAATTCCTAATTACTTGATTCTAGCTTAAGAATAGGATGAATCAATTTTTTCTTCATTTTAAGTTACTGAGATGCATTGTGCTGAAGCCTTAGATTTTTTTTTCTAACCGTTTATTATTTGCAGGTATAGAGTTGAATCTTTTCTCCAGACACTAAGAAAATATCTGAAGATTCAAAGAATCTAAGAAGAGATTTCTTAGACATTCCTGTGGTAAAGAGAGAAGAAAATTTTGTTTGCTACTAAATAAACCAAAAACAAGAAACAAAAAACTGTTAAATGTAGTTAACTTAAAACCATGGTAAAATAAAGAGTCTGACTCCATGTTTGATGGCCGACTGCTGACAGTTTCAAACCTATGCCTTTCTCTTCTTTTCTTACCTCCTATCTGGGCGAGCCAGTATGGAAGCCATGGGCTCCTTTTCTTGATGCCAGCAACTTTCACACTGGCCCTACTTTCTAACCAAAATAAGAATTAAAGCCACTCACTCCTCCAGTTTGGGTGCCTGCCTTGGGTTTCCTAGAAAGCTATATTATGTGAATAATAAATATTTCAGATCTCAGTGCATGTGTTGAGTGAATAATCACAATCTCTGAACCAGCCATGGGTGGGGCATTGGTCCTCTTGTCTAAGGGCAACTACAAAATAATTGGTGCTATGAGCAGGACAGTGTAGGTGGTGACTGTCTCTTCTTTTGCTTTTGGTTTACTCACTGGTTAGCAGTGAGCATGCACTGTGAACTTCTGCCTGCTGGCTAATGTGTGCTTTGAGCTATGCCACTTTATGCTATATTTGCCAAGTCCTGCAGAGCCTCTGTTATAGATTTCACAGACTGAAGTTATTGGAAGTTTGGGACAGGAGGAAATGATTAGCTCTTTCTCTTCTCTCTCTCTTTAAAGCATATGTATATCACTGCTCATAGTTACAATTTTTGTATGTGTGTGATGAGAACTTTTAAGATTTACTTTCATAGCAACTTTAAAATACACAACACAGAAAGTGAAGAGGAACTAAAAAGCCTCTTGATGAAAGTGAAAAATGAGAGTGAAAAAGTTGGCTTAAAGCTCAACATTCAGAAAACGAAGATCATGGCATCTGGTCCCATCACTTCATGGGAAATAGATGGGGAAACAGTGGAAACAGTGGCAGACTTTATTTTTTGGGGCTCCAAAATCACTGCAGATGGTGATTGCAGCCATGAAATTAAAAGACGCTTACTCCTTAGAAGGAAAGTTGTGGCCAACCTAGACAGCATATTTAAAAGCAGAGACATTACTTTGCCAACAAAGGTACATCTAGTCAAGGCTATGGTTTTTTCAGTGGTCATGTATGGATGCGAGAGTTGGACTGTGAAGAAAGCTGAGCGATGAAGAATTGATGCTTTTGAACTGTGGTATTGGAGAAGACTCTTGAGAGTCCCTTGGACTGCAAGGAGATCCAACCAGTCCATCCTAAAGGAGATCAGTCCTGGGTGTTCACTGGAAGGAATGATGCTGAAGCTGAAACTCCAATACTTTGGCTACCTCATGTGAAGAGTTGACTCATTGGAAAAGACCCTGATGCTGGGAGGGATTAGGGGCAGGAGGGGAGGGGATGACAAAGGATGAGATGGCTAGATGGCATCACTGACTCGATGGACATGAGTTTGGGTAAACTCCGGGAGTTGGTGATGGACAGGGAGGCCTGGCGTGCTGGGATTCATAGGGTTGCAAAGAGTCAGACACGACTGAGTGACTGAATTGAACTGAACTGAACTGGACGGTTAGCTTTAGTCACCAGGTTGTATATTACTTCCCCATGCTTACATATCTCATAACTGGACTTTTGTACCTTTTAACAACCTTCACCCATTTCCCCAGCCCCTAATTCCCACCAACCTGCTCTCTGTTTCTATTATTTAGGGTTTTTTAGATTCCACATATAGGTAAGATTATCCAGTATTTGTCTTTCTCTGTCTGATTTATTTCACTAGCAAAATGTCCTCAAGGTCCATCCATGTTGTCATAAATGGAAGGATTTCCTTCTTTTTTTAGGCTGAATAACCTTCCATTGTGCATAAACCACAGTTTCTTCTTCTATTCATCTGTCAATGGAGATTTAGTTATTGCTTGTCTTGGGTATCAAGTGGCCCTGGGCCATGTGTTTTAGCCTGAACCTATCTATAAGTCTCATACCACATTGTGTCTCCATTTCAGCATGCTGCTGCTGCTAAGTCACTTCAGTTGTGTCTGACTCTGTGCGACCCCATAGACGGCAGCCCACCAGGTTCCCCCATCCCTGGGATTCTCCAGGCAAGAACACTGGAGTGGTTTGCCATTTCCTTCTCCAATGCATGAAAGTGAAACGTGAAAGTGAAGTCGCTCAGTCATGTCTGATTCTTAGCAACCCCATGGACTGCAGCCTACCAGGCTCCTCTGTCCATGGGATTTTCCAGGCAAGAGTACTGGAGTGGGGTGCCATTGCATTTCAGCATAAGCAGAGGTTAACACTGCGCTGAGGGAAATGACTCACCCTGTGATTGTTGGCTCTGTCTCATGTAGGCATTGGCCTTTGTTCTGTAGACTCCTCAGGGGAAAGACTATTCTGGGCAGTATATGGCCCATCTGGTGATCACTTACATAAGGAAGAGTGGCCGTTGTGTGGAGTGCTGAGGTTCATACTCCCAAAAGCCCATGGCTCATAAGGACTCTATAAAATGATTCTTCTTATGTTGCTGCCCAGACTTTTGTCAGCAAAAATATTGTGTCACTCTGGATTTTAGGGAATGAACCCATGGTCCAGATCCTTATGAAAGACAGTCTCAAATGCTTCACTCCATGCACTTTATTTATTTATTATTATTTTTTTAATTTTAAAATCTTTAATTCTTACATGTGTTCCCAAACATGAACCCCCCTCCCACCTCCCTCCCCATAACATCTCTGTGGGTCATCCCCATGCACCAGCCCCAAGCATGCTGTATCCTGCATCAGACATAGACTGGCGATTCAATTCTTACACGATAGTATACATGATAGAATGCCATTCTCCCAAATCATCCCACCCTCTCCCTCTCCCTCTAAGTCCAAAAGTCCGTTATACACAGCTGTGTCTTTTTTCCTGTCTTGCATACAGGGTCGTCATTGCCATCTTTCTAAATTCCATATATATGTGTTAGTATGCTGTATTGGTGCTTTTCTTTCTGGCTTACTTCACTCTGTATAATCGGCTCCAGTTTCATCCATCTCATCAGAACTGATTCAAATGAATTCTTTTTAACGGCTGAGTAATACATGCACTTTAAATGGTCCAAAGACACCATCGTCCTAGGGAACCCCTGCAAAATAGATGTCAGAGATTCTGGGTTTGATTGAGTGCTGCAGTTTATCAACATAGCAAAGGGTTAAGCCCAGGATCCCTAAACTCAGTAAAGCAATGGGAGAGCTCTCTTACCCCCATAATACTCATCTGACAATCCCTGGAGGAATAAATTTGTAAATGTGAGCAGGATAGAGTTTCCAAATCTCTCATAACCACCAAAACCAAACCAAACCAAACCAAAACATCTTGATACAAGAAAGGGAAACAAAAACTAAAACAGACATAAGAGAAGAAAACCCAAACTAAAACTTAAAAGGATATGTATCTTTTGGCTTTTGCACCTCTACAACATAGGTTTTATGTGCACACTATCTTTACAGACAAGATCTTTGCCACATCCAACCTTCCCCAGGAGCAGAGGTCTGACATGGTACTGATGACATTCTCCAAAGAGATTCATCGACACAATGATTCAGGACCTATGATTATAAAAGAGCTCTCACAAGGAGGGATGGCTCATTGCCTTATGCTTATGGTAAGGTCTGGACACCTCAGTAAAGCTTCTGCTAATTATTTGGATACCAGTTGATGTGCCCTATCTTTATACTGTCAAAAAGCTACTAATATCCCTCCTAGCACTCCCAATATTAAACCAGGGCTTTCTAGAGTTTAGATGCAACTTGTTTCTCATTTGTAAGTTTTAGTTAAGCCCATTCATACTGTACCACAAATTGGTCTATTTTGAGTGAAGTCCTGTACAAGAAAAGGCTCTAAAATCTATCTAAGTGGCATCTGTTAGTGATCCCCAGATAGCCCTTCACTGTTGAGATTTTAGTAGCCTCTTTTCAAGATTGCATGCTTCCCTGGTGGCTCAAACTGTAAAAAATCTGCCTGCAATGCAGGATACCTGGGTTCAATCCGTTGGTCAGGAAGATACCCTGGAGAAGGGAATGACTATGCACTCCTGTATTCTTGCCTGGAGAATTTCATGGACAGTGGAGTCTGGAAGGCTACAGTCCATGGGATTGCAAAGAGTTGGATACAACTGAGTGACTAACACTTTCTCAAGTCCCCTGGAGTGTTGGTAGCCATAAGTTGCTCATGAGCTTCTGATACAAGAAACTACCCATCTCAGCCCACAACACACACCATTAGAATGGCAACTCCTGGCCACACTCTGGGTCCTTTGAAGACAGAGGCTCACACAGGTCCTGAGCCCATGACTCCCTGCCCCCACGCACTCCCTGTCCATCACATCTTAAGGTCATGGAGGCCGCACCCTTCAGACTGCCATGACCACAAGATCCCCTTATTGACATAAGAATGGTAGTCATAGCCTAGATCCAACTCCTGGCCTCCTAGCATATCTCACTTACAGAAGGAAGTGGTTTCTCCTGTCCTCAGTTCCTTGCTAGGTGCAACAGGACCAAAGGAAGTCCACCTCTCTTTTGGATCCATTGGCCACCTGGGAAGCTCCTGGAGATTACCTGAGTAATACAGAAAGGGAGTCTGTGCACTTTATGGGTGATAGTGTCATCATCACTTGTTATAGCCTGCTGGACACTTCTGCTATCCATCCCCTAACTGGACATCTCTGATTAAGCATGGGATCTGAAGGTCAGCATAGTTAGCTGACCTTCAGGCAATCATCTTAGCACTAGAGGTGGCCCTGGCTAATAATCAGCTCTACCTGTGCAATTTTAGATTCGTGGCCTATTGCCAACGGTCTGGCTGTCTGGTCCTATGAATATCAACAACAGCAATCCCACATCCAAAGTCCTCCTCTTTGAAGTAAAAACTCTAGAAGTTTCTTGTCTCACTGATACCCAAAATATAAATTTAGACCACATATGTTTATGTGTATATTAAAGCCACAGAACACAGCCCCACTAACATTTCTTATTCTCTTGGAAGTTGTAGATACTATTGATGGTTACAAACTATGATAGAGTGAATAATAACATCTAAAGATGTCCACATTCTAATCCCCATAATTGGTGCATATGTTAGCTGATAGAAGGGATTTTGCAGATGCAATTAATTTGAAAATCTTAGATGTGAAGATTATTCCTGGTGTAATAAAAAAAAAAAGTCCTTATAAGAGGGAGGCAGGAGGAGCAGAGTCAGGAAAGGAGCTTTCAGTGAAAGCAGAGGTCAGAGAGAGAGTCAGAGAGAGTGATGCTGCACTGCTGGCTGTGCAGGGGAAGGTACCACAGACTGAGGGATGTGGGTAGACTCCAGAGGCTGGCTGGAAAAGGCAAGGAGATAGATTCTCTCCTGGAACCTCTAGGAAGGAACTGGCCCTGCTGACACTTTTATCTTCGCCCAGTGAGTCTGATTTTGGACTTTTGACCTCAAGAACAAAGACAGTGAATTTTTGTTTTTCTAAGTTTGTGGTAATTTGTTATGGCAGCCATAGAAAACTAATACTCAACCCAAAGGCCTTCAGTTCTCAAAGTGCACAATGCTGGACTCTTACTGACCTCATAGAACACCATCAGGGTTTACTTCAACCAGTCCCAGTTCAATTAAAGGAGACACAACACATTTCCATCACTGATCAAACATCAGGGGAGAATTTTAATGAAGGGTCTGACTCAGTGTTTGACATTTGGCTGCTGATGCATGTTAAGTCTTACCATTACTTCTTCCCTTCTTGCCCCAAATCTGGAAAAACTGATAAGAAAACCTCCACTTTGCCCTCCCTTGGGTCAGAAGTTCAAATCACTTCAACCCTTAGACTTCAGGTGGAAACTCTCACCTTGATCTGATCCCTCAACCGCCATAAAACTCCCAAGCCACTCACCTGCCTTTGTTCAAGCTATTTTGGACCAGCAGTTATCCTCCTCTCCCCAGAAAGCCTCATTAAATGAGTCATCAACCTCATCACCCTGCCAGTTTGTGGCATCATCAGGCTCAATTCTGACCAGTTTTGGTTGAGGGTTTGATCTTGCCTCTTTGGGGTGACCACAAAACACCAAGGTATCTCAGTCAGATGGGATGATAAAGGCACATCTTTCAAAATTATTGTTTTTCCCCTTGTTTTCTTTTTTGACCTTTGAAACTGATTTTATATTAAGATAAGCAAGACACTTTAGTGTGAAATGGGAGACTTCAAAGCAATTCATGCCCTCAGGCTTTTTTTGGGAATGGGTTCATCCTTTGTGGTTAGGGCTGCTTCAAGGGAAAAGACTGTATTAAGAAAACTTGACTTCAAACCCAGAGTCAGACTATTTCAGAGGGAATACCTAGTAACTTGCATCTTAAAATTGATCTAACTTTTCAGGAGAAGCAGCTCATCTTGAATAATATCTAAATGAAGAAGCTTTGAATAGTTCTTTAAATATTGGTTAACACTTGTGTACCTGCACAGAGATTTAGATATTTTGGAGATTACCAACCTAAAAGATTAATTGCCATTCCTTTCTTTCCTGCATTACTATTTCATCAAGAATTCATAATGTTGTGTTGAAGATCCCTGAATGAGTGGCTGCTCCATGAAATCTATATGTGTATGTTTCTGTATGCAGAGAGAGAGAGAAAGAGAGAGAGATCTAAAGCAGTTGAATTGAGGACAGAAAAATTCTTATGTGTTACTGTAGTATATACCATGAATGTATCTGCCAGGTTGCATTCTTCCTAACTAAAAAGTTTTAAATGCATTTTGTTTCTTAAAAAGTCGTATTCTACAGAGCAGTGATGAAGGAATATCTGGTCACCAGGCACAGAGCCCGCCCTGAGTCGGCGTGTGTCGAGGCGGTGCCCTGGAGCCAGTTCACCAGTGCTTCCATGAGAAGCCCCACAAGCAGCACAGAGCATGTATTTGACTCACACCCCAAACATACTGGCGGTGGTTTGGTTGCTGAGTCGTCTCCGACTCTTGCGATCCCAGGCTCCTCTGTCCATGGGATTCTCCAGGCAAGAGTACTGGAGTGGGTTGCTATTTCCTTCTCCTGGGGATCTTCCTGACCTGGGAATCGAACCAGGGTCTCCTGCATTGTAGGCAGATTCTTTACCAACTGACCTACAAGGAGAGCTGAACATACTAGTTATTACTTTAAAATGCTTATTCTTCCACTGCTCCAATTTAGCCCTGGCTGGAAATGGGCATAGAGGGGGAAGGGAAGTTGGAGAAAGGATATAAAATCCCTTCAAATGCCTCAGCTGTTCCCTGGGTTTTCTTTACTAAGTAAAGCCCTTTTTTTTCTTTATGACCTGCCTCAAATCCCACTTGCTATTGCCTTTTCCTGCTCATTAGTCTGCAGCTTAAAGAAATGTCTTCTTTGTTTGCGCCCCTTCTCACCTGTTCCATTCACCTGGTGGTTAGTCACCCATTCCAGCGCCACTTTTCTGCGTTCTTAACCTTATTAGATTTTAAACCTTTTATCCTCATTCTGAATAAAACCTTTTCTTAGAAAAAAGTTAATCTTATTCCTTTATTTATCTTTGGCGGTGCTGGATCTTTGTTGTTGCGGGGCCTATTCTCTAGTTGTGGTGCCCAGGCTTCTCATTGCAATGGCCTCTTTAGTTGTGGAACACGGGCTTAATCGTTATGGTGCATGGGCTTGGTTGCTCTTGGCATGTGGGATTCTCCTGGATCAGGGATCAAACCCATGTCTCTTGCACTAGCAGGCATATCCTTTACCATTGAGCCACCAGGGAAGCCCCTGAATAAAGTCTCACTGAAGGCAAGGACAACATCTTAAGGTTCTTTTTATCCTTGATGTGACATATTTGAGTGACTTCAAACCATAGTTACTCCGTAATTATATGTTGGATGAGTGGATGCTGACTAAGTTTTGGCTTATGGGATTGTTTCAACAGGATACTTGCATCCCCAGAGAACTTCTGGTGAGAACCAGTGAGTCTGACTACAGAAAAGACCATTAATATTGAAAGGACTTGCATATTCATAGTTAATTAAAAATCTAAACTAATGATATATTTATTGAATAATTTCCATGTGCTAGGTACTATGCTAAGTTTGGTGAATTCAAAGATCACTAAGAAATGGTCACAGTGTTGGAGACCTCACAACATAAAAGGGAGACAGATTCACAAATAGATGACATTAAGGCAATGGCATGTGTTTTAGGACAGAGGGGTGAACACAGAGATTTACAAATAAAAGGAAATCTTTGAAGGAAAGTTATGGGATAGGAAGCTTTGTCTTGATCATCAAAACAACTGACACAGTAAGAAGAGTCAACCAAGATCATTGCTCAGTAGATACTAACTTATGCTTCTGTTTCAGTTTTCCACTTTGCATCCCAAAGCTCTACTGTTGTTTACAAGTTCAGTCTCCCTCACTGCTCTTTCATTTTCATAAACAAAAACATTTTCAAAAAGATTTTTTTAATGTGTTTTTAAAATTTGTTTTCATTTGGAGGGTATTGCTTTATAATAAATCAGATACTGTTGCTTTTTGTGTCCAACTCTTTTGTGACCCCAGGGACTGTAACCCACCATGTTCCTCTGTCCATGGGATTTTCAAGGCAAGAATATTCCTTCTCCTGCCATAAGTATACATATATTTTCTCCTTCTTGAGCCTGAATCCCACCACTTCTTCCTACCCCTCTAGGTTGTCACACAGCACCAGGCTGAGCTCTCTATATAGCACCAGGAAGTGCTATATAGCAACTTCCCACTAGCTATCTATTCTATACATGGCAATATATATATTGGGCTTTCTTGGTGTCTCAGAGGTAAAGAATCCACCTGCAATGCAGGAGACCTGGGTTCAATGCCTGAGTTGGGAAGATCCCCTGGAGGAGGAAAGAGCAACCCACTCCAGTATTCTTGCCTGAAGAATACCACAGACACAGGAGTCTGGCAGGCTACAGTCCACAGGGTTGCATAGAGTTGGACCTGACTGAAGCAACCGAGCATGCACACACGCAATGTATATATTTCAGTACTACTCTCTCAATTCCCACCCGTTCCGTCCCGTGCTTCATCCACAAGTTTGACTTTTTCTACAGTGATCTATCATGCATCCTTTTCTTCTTTTTCCCCTTGAATGATTTCCGCTAATTGCTTATGGAATTCTATGGAAACACCCTCCTTGCTCCCAAACACAGTCAAAGACCATGAAGGTTATAGCCTGTTTTTATTTTTAATTCCAGTGGTAGAGAGGTGAATGATTTCCCAGAAAATCTGTGCCTGTAAGGAAGAAAATTTTTAGAGTTTTTTTCAATCTTGATTTACTATGCTGGAGACAGGTTTAGATTGACTGCTTTTGGAATCCCCTTGACATATGACTCTGGTAATTAAGTGAGACATTTAGTCCTCAAAAGACCAGCTTTAGAGCGAGGGTGTTAACATGAAGTACCATCAATTACTGAGTCCATTTATTGATCGTATCGGGTTATACATGGACTAATATTGTTTGCATTGAGAATGAGATGACTGCATTTGACTAGAACAAAGGGCACACAGGTTCATCTTTGTTTTGTGACCCATGACTAATTTTTAGAAGGACAGTAAGCAAATTTCTGTCAGTGTTCTTTTTATTGGGAAGATGGGGCATTCCACCCTCCCTCATTTTTTTTTTTTTTTTGTTGTTGTTAACACCAATATTCTTGTAATGCAAGGGTGCTTACGTGGGAGAAATTTGGTAGGGGGAACATATGTTTTCAAAAATAAAGCCTATGCATTTTTTATTAAAAACTGCTTTTTACAACAGCAGCATAATCTGCAGATGGAGCTCTTATATGGCCATCTTGCTGACTGTTAAAGAGTTTATTCTACGTTAAATTGACTCCCAAGGGCTGCATTTTTCAGTGCTGTTATGACCACCAACCTTTCTTGTTGAGAAGGTCAATAGGCCTGATATGAAGTCTTGTAAATCATCAACTCACTCTTTCTGTACTATCTAATGTGTCCCAGTTCACATGCCTTAAAAATTATAAACCACCGCACATACTGTATATCAACCAAATAAATCAGCAGCTATAAATATAGGTTTTCTTTTGGTTCTGGACAGATTCATCCCATTGCATTTCATAGGTTTTAAATGCTTTTAGCTCAGTAGGCAGGATCTCTTGTAGTGTTCAGGCATCAGAGAGCTGGGATGCAATCTGTTCTAAATACTTTATGTGCACAATTGACCCCGAAGCATTAAAAATAGCTTCCTGAAATTCTAAAGAATATAGAGATAAAACAATGGATGTGTTGTTAACTACCGTATTACTAGTTCATGGAAGACAGAAATTTTATTTTGATTATAAGAAAGGAGAGGATAATATAGACTGAACTGCACAATGTGTGGATTCTTGGCATGTAGTGTGAAGGAAAGCTACAGTCCATCAAGCTCCTCTCTGGATGGGTTTGAAAAACTCCTGGTCTGTCTTCTCTGTTTGGTATGAAACTGCTTCTACACATATATCTCTTTATTAATTGACAAAATAAACTAGATACTTATAAAAATGTAGGACAATGAATGGGTTATTAGTATGAAGTCGTTTCCACTTTGCAGTTTCCTAATTTTTAAAGTTGATTGTACGATGAAAAGGTTTGCAGCAACTTGTGGTACTGCTGATAGTGATAGTGATAGTGGACACACAGCTCTCCCAGTCAGTGTGTCTGGAATGAGTTTTGTTTTTGTTTCCAGAGTGGTTTTGAGTTATGGATTTATTTCTCAAGCTATAAACATAGTAAAGCCTTGCTTCTTGGTCCTAAAGGAGGCAATAAAAGAAAGAAGAGGAAAGTGGGAAGGTCAGACATCAGGTTGGGAAGCAGAGGCAGAGACCTAATTCTGTCACTGACAGTGCTAATATGTGTTAATCCTTAGTTGGTAAATTGTGCCCAGCTCTTTGTAATATCTTGGACTGCAGCACACCAGGCTTCCTTATCCTTCACTGTCTCCTGGAGTTTACTCAAACTCATCCTCTTTGAGTTGTTGATGCCTCCCAACCATCTCATCCTCTGTCATCCCCTTCTCCTCCTGCCTTCAATCTTTCCTAGGATCAGGGCCTTTTCCAAAGAGTCAGCTCTTCACATCAAGTGGACAAAGTATTGAAGCTTCAGATTCAGCATCAGTCCTTCCAATGAATATTCAGGACTGATTTCCTTTAGGATTGACTGGTTTGATCTCCTTTTAGGCCAAGGGACTAAAGCACCACCGTTCCAAAGCATCAGTTCTTCAGTGCTCAGCCTTCTTTATGGTCGAACTCTCACCTCCATAGACGACTACTGGAAAAACCATATTTTGACTATATGGGCTTCTGTTGGCAAAGTGATGTGTCTGCTTTTCAATATGCTGTCTAGGTTTATAATAGCTTTTCTTCCAAGGAGCAAGTGTCTTTTAACTTCATGGCTGCAGTAATCACCTTCAGTGATTCTGGAACCCAAGAAAATAAAGTGCGCCACTGATTTCATTTTCCCCCATCTATTTGTCATGAAAAGATGGGACTGGATGCCATGATCTTAGTTTTTTTAATGTTGAGTTTTAAGCCAGCTTTTTCACTCTCCTCTTTCACTTTCATCAAGAGGCTCCTTAGTTCCTCTTTGCTTTCTGCAATTAGGGTGATATCATCTGGATATGTTAACATTTTTCCTGGTGGTCTTGTTTCCGGCTTGAGCTTCATCCAGCCTGACATTTTGTGTGATGTACTCTGCATAGAAGTTAAATAAGCAAAGTGACAGTATACAGCCTTGAAGTACTCCTTTCCTAATTTTGAACCAGTCTATTGTTCCATGACTGGCTCTAACTGTTGCTTCTTAACCTGCATACAGATTTCTCAGGAGAAAGTTAAGGTGGTCTGGTATTCCGTTCTCTTAAGAATCTTCCAGTTTATTGTGATCCCCACAGTCAAAGGCTTTAGTAAAGTCAATGAAGCAGAAGTAGATGTTTTTCTGAAATTCCCTTGCTTTTTCTGTGATCCAGCTTATGTTGGCAATTTGATCTCTGGTTCCTCTGTCTTTTCTAAATCCAGCTGTACATCTGGAAGTTCTTGGTTCATGTACTGATGAAGCCTAGCTTGAAGAATTTTGAGCATTACCTTGATAGCATGTGAAATGAGGGCAATTGTACTGTAGTTTGTAACATAATTTGGCATTGCCCTTCTTTGGGATTAGAATGAGAACTAAACTTCTCCAGTCCTATGGCCACTGCTGAGTTTTCCAAATTTACTGGCATATTGAGTGCAGCAGTTTAACAGCATCATCTTTTAGGATTTTAAATAGCTCAGCTGGAATCCCTTCACCTCCACTAGCTTTGTTTGCAGTAATGCTTCCTAAGACCCTTTTGATTTCACACTCCAGTATGTCTGGCTCTAGGTGACAGAGCACAACATCCTGGTTACCTGGGTCCTTAGACCTTTCTGGTGCATTTCTGTGTATTCTTCCCACCTCTTCTTAATATCTTCTGCTTCTGTTATGTCCTTGCCACTCCTGTCCTTTATTGTGCCCATCTTTGCATGAAGTATTCCCTTGATATTTCTAATTTTCTTGAAGACATCTCTAGTCTGTCCCATTCTATTGTTTTCCTCTATTTCTTTGCATTGCTTACTTAAGAAGGCTATCTTATCTCTCCTTTCTATTCTTTGGAACTCTGCATTTAGTTGAGTATATCTACTTTCTTCATCACCTTTGGCTTCTTTTCTTTTCTCAGCTATTTGTAAAGCCTCCTCAGACAACCATTTGCCTTCTTGCACTTCTTTTCATTTGGGATGGTTTTGGTCACTACCTCCTATACAGTGTTACAAACCTCTATCCATAGTTCTTGCACTTTGTCTATCAGAGCTAATCCCTTGAATCTACTTGTCAGATCCACAGTATAGTCATAAGGGATTTGCTTTAGGTCATACCTGAATGGTCTAGTGGTTTTCCTACTTTCTTCAACTTGAAGTTGGAATTTTGCAATAAGGAGCTCATGGTCTGAGCCACAGTCAGTTCCTGGTCTTGTTTCTGCTGACTCAATAGAGCATCTTCATCTTCACCTGAAAAGAATACAATCAATCTGATTTCGGTATTGATCATCTGATGATGTCCATGTTCAGTTTTGTCTCTTGCATTTTTGAAAAAGGGTGTTTGCTATGACCAGTGTGTTCTCTTGGCACAACTCTTAGCCTTTGCCCCACTTCATTTTGTACTCTAAGGCCAAACTTTCCTGTTACTCCAGATGTCTCTTGACTTCTTACTTTTACATTCTAATCCCCTATAATAAAAAGGACATCTATTGTGGTGTTAGTTCTAGAAGATATTTTAGGTCTTCATAGAACTTTGACTTCAGCTTCTTCAGCATTAGTGGTTAGAATCAATATGTGAAGACATTTAATTTCTCTAAAATAATCGATTCTCATTATTTGAAGATTCCGTATTTGCAAATTTGCCTACTCGCCAACATTTACTTGTTAAACCCAAATCAATACTCATGGTACTTTTACCTCACTCTACGTACATGTTCCCAGCTGAGAAAAACAATACTGTAAAGAAGTATCCTTTCAGGGTTTATTAAGAGAGACATTTTGTTCCAATTTTTGCTTTTTTGATGATGACTTTTCTTTTCAAAATAGCCCCCAAGCATAGTGCTGAATGCTGTTTTTGTGTTCCCAAGTCCAAGAAGGCTATGATGTGCTTTCTGGAGGAAATATGTGTGTTAGTCACATTTCATTTAGACATGAATTATAGTGCTTTTGACCCTGAATTCAATGTTAATTAAGCAATAATATATATTAAATGAAGTGTCTCTAAAGAGAAACACATACAAAACAAGGAAATGTATTGACTGATTGACGAAAATGTGTCCAGAGGCTCACAGGAACCTAATTGTGTGTTTCCTCTAGAAGCAGTGGTTTGATACTCAGATTCAATATTTGTGGTGACTTTGTAGAACACAGTTACCATGAATAACGCTGTTCAACTGCATAATTGTTTTGTAAAGAAAAGTGCTTATGATGTTATGGTAGTTCTCATGATGTTATGGTAGTTCATCTCAGAATTTTGAAATAGAAAGTGTCAAGCAGGAAAACATAAAACACTCTATGTATTTCAAATGGAAAACATTTTAATAAGGACAGTAAAGCCCTTAAACAATGTTTAGGAAGGCTGTAGGAACAAAGGTCAAGGAAGCTTCCAGCAATATAATTAGCCTGAAGCATTAAAGAGGGTAGTTTTTAAAAACTTCTTTGTAAACTGCTCTAAAGAAGCACAAATCTTCTTGCAGATGCCTCTGGAGAAAAGTGGCTTTTTCTTTTCCACTGTTCAAGTCCCAAGTAAGTGTCTTTTATCAGTTAATCTTGAACGATACACAGAAGGGATACTAAAAAATTTTCCTGGCTCCTTTCCTTAAATTATCTTAGAAGAAAATGACAGCATTTTGGGTTGCCAAAAGGTAGTTTAGAGCAAGTAGTAGTCGTATTAGTAGTTGTAATAGTAATAATGAAAAAAAAAATGATAGCCTATCAGTAGTAATAAGATATTCAGGATACAGTAGAATCAAGCTCAGTCTCCAATTAACAGTTATGTCACAGCCTTAGTGACCATTTACAGAAGTTCTTCTCTGTTTATACAAACAGAACCTTCAAGGCCACAGGTTTACTCTGGTTTCAGAGCACATGTCAGAATTTTCCAGACCCAGGTGTTTTTTGGGGGGCTTCCATTATAGCTCAATTGGTAAAGAATCCACCTGCAATGCAGGAGACCTTGGTTGGATTCCTGGGTTGGGAAGATCCACTGGAGATGGGATAGGCTACCCACTCCAGTATTTTTGGGCTTCCCTTGTGGCTTAGCTGGTAAAGAGTCTGGCTGTAAGGTGGAAGACCTGGGTTTGATCCCTGGGTTGGGAAGATCCCCCGGAGAAAGGAAAGGCTACCCACTCCAGTATTCTGGCCTAGAGAATTCCATGGACTGTATAGTCCATGGGGTCGCAAAGAGGTGGAGATGACTGAATGACTTTCACTTTCAATTTTGGGTGTTTTTCCTCTTTCTAATTTCTTCTGTGAGAGTCTGGTGGTATCTCTTTTAAATTCTCAAAACCCAAAAGACATAATTGCACCACCTTGTGCAGACAATGGAGCTACTTGGCCCCTTGTTCATCTTCCTGATGGCAGCTGCTCTCAATGGTGTCCGGGGTATGACACCCACTCTTTGGAGGGAAAAAGACCTTCAGTGCCTCAAGGATGATTTGTTCTTCTGAGGGTGAACAGGTATAACAATGAGTGAAAGCTTAATAAATTTGTTATTCCCAGATACTTATTTGCATTGCAACATGGAAGAAATTTCAAGGTCAATGTTGGAGACATTTGAAGGGAGGATCACTATGGTTAGTAGAGAAAGTCTTGGCATAGGAATGACCAGATTTGAGTTTTTATTCCAGTGCTTTGACAGCTAACTAATATAAAAACCATAGTAAGTTTTAAACATAAGATTTGAAGTCCTGATATATGTCTTCTTGGGGCTTTTGAATATTACTTCTGAAAGGTCACTTAAACCCATGGTTTGATAGCAATTTATAATTCCCTTAAAAAGTTAAAGGAAGGTTTTGGTAAAAATACCTATATATCCCCCTCAAAGTAAGTGATCAGTGATAGTATTTTTCAAAGGCTTTATTACCAAGGTGATGGATTCTGGAATAAACAAGAATTTGTTCAAATTTTGATTTCTTAAAAGAATAAGTTATTTGGTTGTTTCCTAGATCAGTGAGTAATGAGAGGTGGTTTTCCCTGAGATTTGTTCAAGATTGTTTCAGAATTTAGAAGCTAACTTTAGGTCTAGTATTTTGGTTGCATTATAAAACCAGTGTCTTCACATGAGATCTGTTGTCATGAAGAAGCTGAGTTGTAACTGAGCCTCCTTCTCACTACGTTCAGTGTGGGAAGGCCACTGATTTCAGTTGTTTCCATTATAGGACCATAACTGGCTTCCTCTTATGGCTGATTACACTTTATAGTTACTGTGTATATATATTTATGCAAATCCCTGTTCCTGGAAAGTTTCTGCATAGCTGATAAAAGCAGTCAGTTTGATTTCCATCCTTTTATAAGAGAATGATAAAGGCAGCCTAGGAAGTGTTGGTTATTCAAGTAAAACAGTAGCTCTAAATTCTTTGACTTTCCAGGCTTGTCCTTTAATAGAAAATAATGCTGTAAATAGAAGTGAGCCCGTTAGCTGGAAACAATTCAAGGATTGAATTAAATAAAAACTCCCCTGGGTTTCTGCATGAAAGCTATTGAATTTGGCTGCAAATGAGCACAAAGCACTTTCAAAAAATCTTTTTCTCATCTTTCCCCATTGTAGAGCCCTCGATTTAGTTTATTTGACAATAATGGATCTCCACTGACCTACATAACTCGTGTATTTAAATACTCATTTCATTTAAAAATACGTATTCAAATATCTATTTCATTAAAAAATATGTTGAGAGAGAATGTAACAGCTTGTTCAACCATCCTTCTTAACAGCTCCTCTGGAGTCTCTCTGTGCTCTCAGCTAAATCCAAAGTTGCAGAATTTCATTACGAGAGAGTACTGAGTCAATTCAATTACCCTTGGAATTTGTGGTGGTCTGTCATGTTAGAGTTTCACCTGAGGGAACTACGAAATTCATTCATTTTAATTTTGCTAAACTCGCATGAGGCTATCCTGAGTGAGGAAATTTGGGGAATGGGTCCTGATCATTTTTTTGCTTTGTAAAATTGAAGCATATCATACACTGTGAAGAAAGCTGAGCACCAGAGAATTGATGCTTTTGAACTGTGTTGTTGGAGAAGACTCTTGAGAGTCCCTTTGACTGCAAGGAGATCCAACCAGTCTTGGGTCTTGGGTGTTCATTAGAAGGACTGATGCTAATGCTGAAACTCCAATACTTTGGCCAACTCATGCAAAGAGTTGACTCATTGGAAAAGACCTTGATGCTGGGGGGGAGGGGGGGGGACTGGGGGCCGGAGGAAAAGGGGACGACAGGGGATGAGATGGCTGGATGGCATCACCGACTCTATGGACATGAGTTTGGGTAAACTCTGGGAGTTGGTGATGGACAGGGAGGCCTGGAGTGCTGTGATTCATGGGGTCGCAAAGAGTCGGACATGACTGAGCGACTGAACTGAACTGAATACGCATATTAATGAGCAGAACGTGCACTTATCCTAAGTATACAGTTCAGTGAAGTTTTGCATATGTATACACACATCACCATCACCCTGATGAAGGCAGAGAACATCTTCTGCATTCCACAAGGTTCCCTTGTAGCTACAGGTTCCCTTGTAGCTGTTTCTAGACTTTACTCCCATCCTGAACTTCTATCCCCATTCATTAGTCTCTTCTTCAACGTCATGAAATAAATCCTGTACTGTATAGTCTCTTGAGTTTTGTTTCTTTCACTTAGTATAATGTCTGTGTGATTCATCCATGTTGTTGTGTGTAACAGCTTATTTTGTCTTACTACTTAGCAGTATTGCACTCTCTGAATATACCAGAGCTTATTCATCCATTCTCTTATTCATCTGGGCTGTTTTCAGTTTTGAATTACTATAGCATAAATTATCTATGAATGTTCTTGATTGTGTCCTTGGTGGATCTATGTACTCATTTCTCTTGATCTATGCTCTCATTTCACTTTGAAAAATTTTGTTAATGTTTTTCTTACAGCTTTGTGAAAGTCTTTGTATATTTTGGATGCAAGTCCTTTGTCAGCTATGTTTAACACAAATATTTTTTTCCTAGTCTGAGACCTTTCTTTCTTTTAATGATGTATTTTGGTAATGGAAGTTATTTCAGAAAATTAAATTTATCACTTTTTGTGGTAGTTCTTTTGGTATCTTTAATAAATCATTGCCCATGATAAGATCAGACCTGTTTTTCTGATTGTGACTCTGCAGATACTTGCAAATTGTATTCAGGGAACCAGTAGCCTACTCAGTAGTGAATTGTCAAAGCCCTAGTCAAGGAGTCAACTCTTTCATTTAGTTATGGGGAAGAAGTTTTTTCAAGACAATGGCAGTTGCTGTGGGATTGTTCTTAATTTGAACCATTAAGCAGCTCCCATTTGCCTGCATGCTGTGCCCCCATTTCTAGCCTCTAAATGGGGCCTGACACTTTCTGATGCACCTCCACTAAGGTCATTTCTTCCCTTTTCTTTGTACCTAGCTCTATATCCTTTAAGTCTCAGCGTGAATTTTAATTCCAAAATTCCCTGAAGTGTGTTACATGCCACTCATTCTTAGCAAAGAGTAATTTGAATAATGCTAGTCACAGATTAAAATACATATTTGTACTTTTGCTTTGTCCTTGTCTACTTCCTTAGAGAATGTGGTTCATGGGAGGTTTGTTCAGTTTTATTATAAATAATGTTTATAGTAATATCACCCAGAACAGTTTCTGGTCCATTTTTAAGTAATTAATAAACATTTTTGAATGAATGAATGATTAATAATCAGCCAACTAATAGAATTCAGCTGTGCTGAATCTTTGCAGACAAATAAACCATGTATCATTAAAATAAAAAATCAATTAACTTTAGGATGATATATAACAATAATAGTAGTAGTATTGATGATAGTCATGATAAAATAGAAAAGCATTTAATCCAAAGTGTACTACCCAAAAATCATCTATATTATTTTCTATTCTATTCCAGACTTAATCTTTATCTGTAAACAATTTCTGAAAAACTGCTATCATAGATGAATTTTTGCTTTCTTTTGGCATATGAAATGCTGCTTCATAATAAACATTACACTTCTAAGTATAAATGAGTAGTTACAGTTTTTAATAACTGTGTAAAATGGTATAGAGTTGCTGTAGTATGACTATCTTTACCCTGTTATCTGACATTTAGGCTGTTTTCTATATTTTGCTATTATGAATTTAACTTAAATGAATTGCTTCATGACCCTCCAGTGTAAAAAAGGTCACTTTTCTTTATTTTCATAAATCAAATAAAATCTGGCTAGGACTCCCACCTGTGAAGGTTAATGAGAAATACAATCCCAGTCATTTTTGAAACAGTTCCTGTGACTTTCATTGGTTTTACCAGGAACCTGGGGCTAATGTGGCTCAAGAAAATTAGAGAAGGTTCCTAGCGTCAGCTTATCTTGTTCCTTTCATTTTTTATTACAGTCCGGTGCGGGGGGGCTGGTCCTCACTGTCTTGCACTTAAGGCTGCTCCAAATGACAGCAGTAATGACTGACTGCTCTCAGAAGCTCTGCCCATTGGTAGCAGCTCTGATAGACAAGCACCTTTCCTCTGTTACTTCTGCAACACAGTTTTCCCCCCATAAAAGCTCAAACTCAAACTTTCGTTGCAGTCTTCTGGCATTAACTTACTCTCCTGGTAGTTCTAGCTTTCATTCTCATCCTGTGACAATTTTAATTTCTTCCTTTATAAACCTGGACCTCTCAAACCAAGGCCTCTGTGGGGTTTACTTTAGTGGAGCTTCTGAAATAGGAGAACAAAGAGAGCTTGTTAAGCACCCAGGAACTCCAATCCAAGAGGAGCCTTGAACATTGTAATACAAGACATACACATCTATTGTGTGAATGAGGGAAAATTTTTCTTCTTGTAAGTCCTCTAAGAATTAGGCCCATGTTCATATTCCAATTGATTTCCCTATCATGTATATAATACTACAATACATATCATGTAGCATATCGCTTTTAGTCTAATAAATAAATTAGTGGGTCAACTTTTATGAGTACTTTAATAAGTCAGTCTGAAAGCTAAACTGTTGTAACAAAGGGAAACCCCCCTGAAACACAGACAAGCTGGCATTCACTTCTGTAATTGGTATTATGAAATAATTTAGGAAATTCTTCCATGAAGGTAAAGAGGAAACATGAGTCTCATGTGGCTAAGGAATATTGGAGAAGAAAGCTTCATTCTCAGCTTCTACTGTCACTGATGTTACAGTGACGTTTTCTGTTTATGACCCACATAGGAAAACTGACCCCACTCTGCTGGGCTAAGAAGCTCCAAAGGGCAATAGCAATTTACTGAAAGACATCAGCGAGTTATCAAGAGACTAAAATCAGGCTAGAACCTGGAAGGACTGAGATCCATAGAAGTGAGCCCCTGTTTGGGCTTGATCTCCTTAGGAGGGTATGGGTTGTTGGCTCAAGAGAAAAGAAGAGAATGAGAGCCTAACTGATGCCCTTGACAGACCTGAAAGGAACAGAAGTTTGAATTCATGGCTGGAAAGCAGGCAAAAATGTTCTGGTGAAAATTCCTGGCTTTGGGCTCATGCTTTATAGGGTTACATTATAGGAATAAAGACAGACCAGCCCTGAAAAGGACTGGATTTCCTACAAACTCTTTATCTCTAAAGTAAAAGAAGGTGGTCCTAGATGGTCAGGGCTTTAATAGCCAACAACAACAACAGAAACATAGATTTATTACAGAAACTGGCTGCTCACCACAGTGTTAAGACTCTGCCCTCCCAATGCAGGGAACTTGGGTTTGATCCCTGGTTGGGGAACTAAGATCTCACATGCCACTCGGTGCACCTGAAAAAGCAATCAATACCTGAGAGGCAAGTCAAAAGGGAAATATTGCTTCTAATCAGAGAGCTGGCAATCTGGGTGAATTGTGTCCCTAAAAACCAGCACTCAGGATTCTGCTTAGCCATGAAAGTTTTTAAAGAAAAAAGGGAAATAATCTTAGCTAATCATTGAGATGGGGGTCAGGGTCCTTGCCATCCCTCACTCTGGGCAGGCTTGTTGACTTCCTGTGATCTTTCTTTAGATGCTATCTTGTTCAAACGGTTTATGAGATTACTGAAGGGGAAGCTAAGGAAGAGATCTTGTCATCTGTTAATTGCTTATTGTTCATTTCTACTTCTTAGAGTTACAGAAAGGACAAACATGTTAAACAAAGTATTGTGTGACCAAAAGATTTCAAAGATATGATTGGGCTGGAGATGAGTAGAGCTTAGGGGTTAAGATTAGTTACAATATAGTAGGATGTAGCTTTGCTAACGGGGCCCCCTGCAGAGACCTCTTTCCTGCAAAGAGCTTTTTCTTGCCAAAAGCTGTTTACAAATCCCTACTTGTCAGAACATCCTTCAATTTCTATGAGATTATGGGGAAAGGTCTATCTTCTATAACTTCTTCCTGCTGACATGGGCACTGTAGTCTTAGAGTGGAAGATGTGACATGGGTCTGTCTAGCATCTCTTTGCTGACAGTTTTAGTTGCCTATTTACATATATAGACAGGACAAACTATGGTTATTTTTATCCACAAAGATATAGATTATGAGCAATAATGTTAATCCTACTCTCAAGGTCAGTTCTTGAAAGTGTGGTATCCACAGATTCCGTATTGCTTAAAATGGAGCAGCTAATGTGATGGTTACAGTTTGGTCACCATGAAGTTAGCTTTTTCCTTCTGGTGGTATTTAGGTTGATACAAATGTAACTATGGTTTTGGACTGAATTTTATATCATTATAACTAGGCTCAAACACGTTTATTAATCAAAATAGGATCTGTTACAATCAACACATTTTTGCCAGTGAGAAATAAGTTTGCTTATTCTTGTAGCATACAAATCTATGTCTCAGGATTTGATGAACTCTTGGAAAGCATTTTTTGCCTCCTGCTGGTTGTGGAAGCATTTTCTCTACAAAAAGTTGTCGAGAAGCTTGAAGAAATGGCAGTTGACTGGCAAAAGGTCAGATGAATATGACAGATGAAGCAAAACTTCATAGCCCTATTCGTTCAATGTTTGAAGTGTTGGTTGTGCAACCTGTTGTTGGGCATTGTCATGGAGAATTGGGTCCTTTCTGTTGACCAGTGCCTTTTGGTCAGTTGCAGTTTTTGGTGCATCTCATTAATTTGCCGCACATACTTCTCAGATGTAAGGGATTCAGAAAGCCGTAGCGGATCAGACCGACAACAGACCAGCAAACAGTGACATGTCCTTTTTTTGGCACAAGTTTGGCTTTGGGAAGTGCTTTCTAGCTTCTCAGTCCAACCACTGAGCCGGTCATTGCTGTAAAATCCACTTTTCTTTGCACATCACAATACGATTGAGAAATGGTTCATTGTTGCATAGAATAAGAACATAGAACACTTCAAAACAAGTTTTTTGATTTTCAGTCAACTCACAAGGCACCCACGTATTGAGCTTTTTCATCTTTCCGATTTGCTTCAAATGCTGAAAGACCATAGAATGGTTGATATTGAGTCATTTGGGGCAGTAGTCTCAGTCTGCTGTCTTTCCAGTTAAGTCACTATTCCTTTCCCCAGAAACTTGTCTCTTGATTTATTGTCTTTATGTGCAGTGATGAGCAATATGAACCCAGACCCAGTGACACATCTGATTAGAGACCCAGTGGAAGAGGAGAGGAGCAATTAGCCAGAAGCAGTGCGGTTGGTCTTCTCTAAATTGACAAATGCAAAAATGTTAAACAACAGAAAGCAAAACAAAAGACTGTCTTTAATAGAGCAACATTTAGATTGATAATTTTCATTCAGTAAAAATCAATGGAAAATAGAAGATACTGTCGTGACATATACAGGTCTGATGCAAAAAAACCCTTCAAAGCTAAACAACTGTCAGCCGATAAATCAAACAAAAAAGCAAATGAACAAAACCCTAAAAGAAGACAGATATTTTTAGGTGTATAAACCCAGAGCAAATTTTTTGACAGCAGATATACACTGAACAAAATAAGAAAAATTGTTCTTCAGATAGAAGAAAAATAAATTTTGATGAAGAATTCAAGGGGTAGAAGTAATAAAAACAGTGAAAATAGTAAAGATATGGGTAACTTATCTTCAGCATTCTTGCCTTGAGAACACCATGAAGAGTATGAAAAGGCAAAAAGATATGATACTAGAGGATGAGCCCCGTAGGTCAATAGGTATCCAACATGCCACTGGAGAAGAGTGGAGATATAGCTCCAGAAAGAATGAAGAGGCTGAGCCAAAGCGGAAAAGACGCTTAGTTGCGGATGTGTCTGGTGGTGAAAGTGAAGTCTGATGCTATGAAGAACAATGTTGCTTCGGAACTTGGAATGTTCAGTCCATGAATTAAGGTAAATTGGACATTGTCAAGCAGGTGACGGCAAGAGTGAACATTGACATTTTAGAAACCAGTGAACTAAAATGGACCGGAATGGGTGAATTTAATTCAGATGACCATTATATCTACTACTGTGGGCAAGAATCCCTTAGTAGAAATGCAGTAGTCTTCATAGTCAACAAAAGAGTCCAAAATGCATAAAAATCCCGAAAATGACAAAATCTCAAAATCCTCTGAGAGGATTTTCTACCTCTTCTTAATTGACTATGCTAAAGCCTTTGACTGTGTGGTTCACAACAAATTGTGGAAAATTCTTCAAGAGATGGAAATACCAGACCACCTTACTTGTCTCCTGAGAAACCTGTATGCAGACCAAGAAGCAACAGTTAGGATTGTACATGGAACAATGGACTGGTCCAAAATTGGTAAAGGAGTGTGTCCAGGTTGTATAGTGTCATCTTGCCTATTTAACTTATATGCAGGGTACATCATGTGATATGCTGGGCTAGATGAAGCTCAAGCTGGAATCAAGATTGCCAGAATTATCCATAACCTCAGATGTGCAGATGATATCACTCAAGGCAGAAAGTGAAGAGTAACTATAAAGCCTCTTAATGAAGGTGAAAGAGGAAAGTGAAAAATCTGACTTAAAACTCAACAATTAAAAAACTAAAATCATGGTATCCAGTCCCATCATTTCATGGCAAATAGAGGGGGGAAAATGGAAACAGTGACAGACTTTAAATTCTTGGGGCTCAAAATCACTGCTAACAGTGATTGCAGCCATAAAATTAAAAGACATTTGCTCCTTGGAAGAAAAGCTATGACAAGCCTAAACAGTGTATTGAAAAGTAGAGACATCACTTTTCTGACAAAGGTCCATATAGTCAAAGTTATGGTTTTTCCAGTAGTCATGTATGGATGTGAGAGTTGGACTTTAAAGAAGGTTGAGCACCAAAGAACTGATGCTTTCAGACTGTGGTCTGAAGAAGACTCTTGAGAGTCCCTTGGACCACAAAAAGATCAAACCAGTCAATCCTGAGGGAAATCAACCCTGAATATTCATTGAAAGGACTGATGCTGAAGCTGAAGCTTCAATACTTTGGCCACCTGATGTGAAGAGCTAACTCACCGGAAAAGACCATGATGCTTGGAAAGACTGAGGGCAGGAGGAGAAGGGCGTGGTGGGGGATGAGATGGTTAGATAGCATCACCAACTCAATGGACATGAATTTGAGTAAACTCCGGGAGGTAGTGAAAGACAGGGAAGCCTGGTGTGCTACAGTTCATGGTGTCACAAAGAGATGGACATGCCTTAGTGTCTGAACCACAAGACTCTTTAATGATGGCATTTCTGACTGGTGTGAGGTGATGCCTCATTGTAGACTTGACTTGCATTTCTCAAATAATTAATTAGCAATATTGAACATCTTTTCAGGTGCTTGTTGGCCACCTGTATGTATTCTTCAGGTCTTCTGCTCATTTTTTGATTCAGTTGTTTGAGTTTTATATATATGTATATGTATGTATATTTTGAGTTTTGTGAGCTCTTTGTCTATTTTGGAGATTAATCCCTAGTCATTCACATCATTTGCAAGTATTTCCTTCTATTCTGCAGGTTGTCTTTTTGTTTTACTGATGATTTTCTTTGCTGTGCAAAAGCTTTTAAGTTTGATTAGATTCCATTTCTTTATTTTCTTAGACTAACATATTCTGATATCAAAACCTGAGAAGGACATTATTGGAAAAAAAATACAGGCCATTTCATTCATAAACATAGATGTAAAAAATTTTAAGCAACATATAGTCCAATCAAAAGCAGATCTTTATGAAAGCATATAAACTGGGTTTATTAAAGGAATGTCAGAGAAGGCGATGGCACCCCACTCCAGTACTCTTGCCTGGAAAATCCCATGGATGGAGAAGCCTGGTGGGCTGCAGTCCATGGGGTCCTGAGGGTCGGACATGACTGAGCGACTTCACTTTCAATTTTCACTTTTCACTTTCATGCATTAGAGAAGGAAATGGCAACCCACTCCAGTGTTCTTGCCTGGAGAATCCCAGGGACAGGGGAGCCTGGTGGGCTGCTGTCTATGGGGTCACACAGATTCAGACACGACTGACGTGACTTATCAGTAGCAATAGCATTAAAGGAATGCAGCTTCAGTTAATCATGAAAAAAAAAATCAGTATAATTCACATTAGAAGAAAAAGTCAAAATTAATATAGATAAAGCATACAGCTAATTACAGAAATAGAAAAAATATTTTAAAGGTACTACTTATAGTCCCTTGGACTGCAAGGAGGTCCAACCAGTCCATCAGGTGGAGATCACTAAAGGAGATCAGTCCTGGGTGTTCAATGGAAAGACTGATGCTAAAGCTGATACTCCAATACTTTGGCCACCTCATCCGAAGAGTTGACTCATTGGAAAAGACCCTGATGGTGGGAGGGATTGGGGGCAAGAGGAGAAGGGGACGACAGAGGATGAGATGGGTGGATGGCATCACCAACTCGATGGACATGTGTTTGGGTAAACTCCAGGAGTAGGTGATGGACAGGGAGTGCTCTCCAATGCAGGCGTGCTGCAATTCATGGGGTCACAAAGAGTCAGACACGACTGAGCGACTGAACTGAACTGAACTGAACTGACTTATAATAAGATTAAAATAAAAAGTACCTATGAATAAAACAGAAAGCATTTGTAAGGTCTCTACCCAGAGAGCTGCAAAACATTATTTAGATAAATAAAAGATCTAAATAAATTGAGCATTATTGTTTGGAATCCTCAATATATCAGAGCTGTCAGTTTTTCTCAAATTGACCTACAGAATCAATACAATTTCAGTTAAAATTTCATTTGTTTTTTCCTGTGTAGAACTTGACAAACTGATTTTAAAATTAAGTGGAAATGCAAAAGGCAAATCTTTTCTCCAAGTGTAGCTTATCTTTTCATGCTCTTAACAGGGTATATTGAATAGCAGAAAATTTTAATCCAATCTTTTCTTTGTACTATACATTAAAAAAACTCAGAATGGATGATAGATAAAAGTGTAAAAGTGAAAACTACGAAAAATCTGCAAGGTAATATAAAAGAAAAGGTTTCATAGATATGACGCCAAAAGTACAATCTGTAAAGAGACAAACTAGTAATGTGTGGTTTTATTTAAAATGTATTTATTGTATTCTTACCAAGATCAGCTGTGTTCTTCCCACACTCATTAATGCCATTTGAAATTTATATACAATATATAACTAATGTTCAATTTCATATTATTTAAAACAGCAAAATATGAGTGTGGAAAGAGAAGTATTTCTATAAAACTAAAAATTAAGTTGAATGTCTCAGAAAGGCAGAATAAAGATTAATGCTAAGTGAAGATACAGATTTTTAGTGTGGGATAGATAACTGCAACACATTGAAAGACATTATAAATATTTTGAAGAATTTTTTGTTCTCATATTTAAAACAAATTCTGCTTGCTTAAAAACAAATACTTTGGAAATCATTGCAAATGCATTTTAATTTTGTTTTCTGCAAGAAAGTGACTGTGGAAATTTAATTGGTGGATTAATATTCAAAATGAGAGAAGTGATTCTATATTAAAGAAAGTGAAGTCACTCAGTCATGTCCGACTCTTTGCAACCCCACGGCTCCTCCGTCCATGGGATTTTCCAGGCAAGAGTACTGGAGTGGGTTGCCATTTCCTTCTCCAGAGGATCTTCCTGACCCAGGGATTGATTGAACCCAGGTCTCCTGCATTGCAGGCAGACGCTTTACCGTCTGAGCCATCAGGGAAGCTCAATTCTATATCAAAAGAGTTCTAAATAACTGTACAGTTACATATTTCAAGTTATATAAAGTACCAATTAATAATTTTAACTTGAACTTTTTGATGAACTTTCTATCTACTGTGCCAATAGACTTAGATAAGAGGGTTTCTAGTATATACTAATTTATAGCTAAATATCTTTTTGCATGTTAGCAAGATATATATTTGCAATATTTTCATTTTATTATTATGCTAAATAACATTACATAAATAGATAACCTAAAGAATTTACTCTTTCCTTCATGATTTACTTTTCATTACTTCAAATAGTTTGCTAAGTTATTAATATGCAATACTAATAAAAGTATAGTACAAAAAAGATCTTGATAACCCAGATAACCACGGTGATGTTGTCACTCAAAGCCAGACATCTGGAGTGTGAAGTCAAGTGGACCTTAGGAAGTATTACTACCAATAAACCTAGTGGAAGTGATGGAATTCCAGCTGAGCTATTTAAAATACTAAAAGATGATGGTGTTAAAGTGCTGTACTCAATATGTCAGCAAAATTGGAAAAACCCTGCAGTGGCCACAAGACTAGAAAAGGCAGTTTTCTTTCCAATTACAAAGCAGGGCAGTGCTAAAAAATGTTCAAATTACTGGACAATTGCGCTTGCTTCCCATGCTAGTAAGATTATGCTCAAAATCTTTCAAGCTAAGCTTCAGCAGAACATGAACTGAGAACTTCCAGATGTATAAGCTGTGTTTAGAAAAGGCAGAAGATCCAGATATCAAATTGCCAACATCTGCTGGATCATAGAGAAAGCAAGGGAATTCCAGGAAAACATCTACCTCTGTTTCATTGACTACAGGAAAGCCTTTGACTATGTGGATCACAGCAAATTGTGGAAAATTCTTAGAGATGGGAATACCAGACCACTTTATCTGTTTCATGAGAAGCCTGTATACAGGTTAAGAAGCAACAGTTAGAGCCTTACATGGAACAACTGACTGGTTCAAACTTGAGAAAGGAGTACAACAAAGCTATTGTCACCCTGTTTATTTATATGCACAGCACATCATGAAAAATGCTGGGCTGGATGAGTTACAAGCTGAAATCAAGATTGCCGGGAGAAATACCAACAACCTCAGATATGCAGATGATACCACTCTAATGGCAGAAAGTGAAGAGAAACTAAAGAACCTCTTGATTAAGGTTAAGGAGGAGAGTGAAAAAGCTGGCTTAAAATTCAACATTCAAAAAACTAAGATCATGGCATCCAGTTCCATCACTTCATGGTAAATAGAAGGGAGAAAGTGCAAGCAGTGACAGATATTCCCTTCATGGGCTCCAAAATCACTGCAGATGGTGACTGCAGCTATGAAATTAGAAGACCATTGCTTCTTGAAAGGAAGGCTATGACAAACTTAGGCAGTGTATTAAAAAGTAAAGACATTGCTTTGTCAACAAAGATCTGTAGAGCCCAAGCTATGGTCTTTCCAGTAGTCATGTACAGATGTGAGAGTTGGACCATAAAGAAGGCTGAGCACTGAATAATTGATGCTTTCAAACTGTGGTGCTAGAGAAGACTCTTTAGAGTCCCTTGGACCACAAGGAGATGAAACTAGTCAATCCTAAAGCAAATCAATCCTGAATATTCACTGGAAGGACTGATGTTGAAACTGAACCTCCAATACTTTGGCCACCTGAGATGAAGAGCTGACTCATTGGAAAAGACCCTGATGCTGGGAAAGATTGAGGGCCTAAAGGAAAAGAAGGCGGCAGAGGATGAGATGCTTGGATGGTTGGATGGCATCACCATTCTCTGGACATGAACTTGAGCGAACTCTGGGAGATGGTGAGAGACAGAGAGGCCTTGCATGTTCCAGGGTGGGGAAGAATTGGACATGACTGAATGACTGAGGAACAACTGATAAATACCCAATACTATGTTCAAGCAGTTAATAACTTTTTAGTTAAAAATTTTATCTGATAGATATGTGATTTATTTAGTGATCTATTTTTTCCCTTAAATTATCAGTGCATTCCAATGTTATTTACTGATTTTTTTCCTAACCCAGTTTTGGGTGTAATTGACAGTTCATATTTTTAAAATATTTATTTTTTTCTACATTGGGTCTCAGTTGTGCAGGCAGGATTTTTCTTTGCAGCATGTGGAATCTTTCCTTGCAGTCTCTTCCTTGTGCACACTAGTTTCTTTCTAGTTGTAGTGAGTGGGCTCAGTAGCTGTGAGTGTTTAATTGCTCAGAGGTGTTTGGGATCACAGTTCCTTGACCAGGGATCAAATCTGTGTTCTCTGCCCTGCAAGGCAGATTCTTAACCACTAGAACAGCAAGGAAGACCCAATGTTCATATACTTTAAAATTGAAATCCTACAAAGAATTTAGCTTTCAGATGTTCCTTGGTGGTTCAGTGGTTAAGACACTGCATTTTCCATGCAGGAGACATGGGTTCCATCCCTGGTCAGGTAAGTAAGATCCCCCATGTTGCATGTTGTGGCCAAAAATTAACAAAAAAATTTTTAAGGAAAAGGAAATTAGTTTTCATTTTCCCATAAAGTGAAAATTAAAATCGCTCAGTAATGTCCAACTCATTGTGACCCCAAGGACTATACACTCCACGGAATTCTCCAAGCCAGAATACTAGAGTGGGTAGCCCTTCCCTTCTCCGGGGGATCTTCCCAACCCAGGGATCGAACCCAGGTCTCTGCATTGCAGGTGGATACTTTACCAGCTGAGCCACGAGAGAAGCCCTCATTTTCGTATAGGGAAGGTGAAGGTGAAGTCGCTCAGTTGTGTCCAACTCTTTGCGAGTCCAATTACTATCTTTTCCCCTCTTGGAAAGAGAGGAAGAAAGGAAGGAGGTAGGGAAGGGAGAGAAGTTGCAATGAACTGTAACCTATCCATGCAGAGCAGCGATTCTCAACTGGGGCTAATTTTGCCCTCCAGGAGACATTTGGCAATATCTAGGAGAATCCCAGGGACGGGGGAGCCTGATGGGCTGCCGGCTATGGGGTCACACAGAGTCAGACACGACTGAAGCGACTTAGCAGCAGCAGCAGCAGCAGGTGATGGACAGGGAGGCCTGGCATGCTGCTGTTCATGGGGTTGTAAAGAGTCGGACAAGACTGAGCGAATGAACTGAACTGAACTGAGGGACATTTTTGGTTGTCACTTAGGCAGTACTTCTGCTGCTTAGTGTAGAGGCCAGAGATGCTGCTAAATGTCCTATAACACAGGCTTCCCCAGTGACTCAGTGGTAAAGAATCTGCCTGCAATGCAGGAAATGCAGATTTGATCCCTGGGTCAGGAATATTCCTTGGAAGAGTGCATGGTAACCCAATTCAGTATTCTTGCCGAGAAAATCCCAGGGAGAGAGGGACCTGGCAGGCCTCAGTCTATGGCGTCATAAAGAGTTGGACGTGACTGAAGCAACTAAGCATGCATACAAGTCCTACAATATACAGGACAGTCTCCAACAGCAAAGAATTATCTGGTCCCAGGTGTCGATAGTGCTGAATTGAAAAAAAATGAAAAAAATTGAAAAAAAAAGAAAAAAAATTATGATTGTAAAGAAGTGAATAGAATGCCTTGAGAAAATCAGGGACACACATAATATGCTGAGACCTTATTGTTTCAAGCAGGGAGGCAAAAACGAGTTTTCCATGGGAAAGAAGAAAAAGCCTAATGTATACAACATTGTTATTAGATTATTATATACACTTGAAAATGAACATACACTGAACTGCCCTCTACATTCTTTCATTAAAAGGGTTTGTGGAGTATTAATAGGATCTTGCTGGTAGAGAGTTATATTGATTGAGGAAAATAGTCTTTGGGGAAATTTCTCAGATGTTTGATATAAATGGGTGTTTTCTGGGTACGGGAAATACCTTGTAAAATTTCCTTCAAGTGAAAGTCATATCTCAATTATATCAGGGATCCATTCAAAAATATATTACACATGCTCTCCACATATGGCCCCCAGAGTAGTTTTTAACAGTAGTTTTACATGGTAAGTATTAGATACCATATTTAACAAATAAAAATACAGGATTATATTTATTCTAGAAAAGTATTCATTATGTATCTGAAATTTGAAATTAATTGACCATCCTGTATTTTATCAGGCAATCCTTTCATGTATTTTAATTACTTTTAATTCATTTTTAATATAAAGAAAAAACTTACGTTAAACTTTTGATTCTCTTTAAGAGGGTCTTTCTCTAGCTTTATTGCATCTTTCTACTCTTTATTCTCTCTGCCTTTCCTGCACTATGAATTCCATTTAATTACCACAGAATCAAAACTCTTGATTCACTAATTTTTTCTACTTAAATATTAGCCATTGGGGCTTCCCTGGTGGCTCAGAGGGTAAAAGAATCTGCCTGCAATGCAGGAAACCCAAGTTCAATCTCAGGGTTGGGAAGATCCCCTGGAGAAGCAAGTGGCAACCCACTCCAGTTATTCTTGCCTGGAGAATTCCATGTATGGAGAACCCTGGCCTTGGGCTACAGTCCATGGGCTCACAGAGTCAAACACAAAGGAGCAATTAACATTTTCACTTTGGGGAATGATTCTAAATAAAATACATTCCAAATATGACCTCTGAGCTTAAGAAATAGCATTTCCCAAGAAGAAGGCTGTATAGTGTTGGACAGTGGGGTATAATACAGAAAATAAAATCTGCTATCAAAGAAAATCCACAAAGAAGAGAGGGGAAACCCAAACCTCTCCTCAGGCCTGCCACTTGGTACAGAGTAGCGTTTCTCAAAATACTGTCTCTGGGCCACTTTCTCACCAATCGCATGGATTGCTTTTAAATATGAATTCCTGGGCCTGAATCAGAATGTCTATTTTGGGTAAATACCACAGGTACATTTGAAGTTTAAGTACCATAAGGTTAGAATTTTTGTTGTACAGGTGTGCGCAGTATTGGAAAATGTTAAAAACTAATGCTTTCTTTTGTTTTAGACTTTGTTTGGAGAATCTGATGGTTGCTTCTTAAACCATCCTGAATCCATATCCATGAACTCCCTTTTCTCCTCCACAACCATACAAACTTACTTTCCCAATACATATATTTTCATTTGTTCATTTATTCATTCTTTCATTCAACACACTGAGACATGCAAGCCTCTGTGACTATTTTCAATGGAAATGTTGTAAATATAAGCCTTATCATTACCTTTCTGAAGGACAGTGTCTTCATATTTTACATTTATGTCTTTCTCCATATTGTTGGCAGCCAAAAAAAAAAAAATACTGCTTTATTTTACTTATTTGTTTTCCTGTCACCTGTGGCAAATATTTAATTTGTTACTAAATGACATTTATGATTTTGAACTTGCTTGTTTCTGTGTCCCCAACATGCACTGGGGCCCAGCCTGCATTGACAATATGTGTGTATGCTTATCAAAGTGCCCTTGGGAAATGAAATAACATGTGAAACTCATTTTTTATTTTCCAGCAAACTTCATAACATTCTCCGTGATTCTATCCTTTGGATAGATTTCTAGTTTATCTTATATGTGAGAAATGACCTTATAACCTGTGTGTGACAGTTGTTTGGGTTTTATTAAGTGCTCTGCTAGCTGGTGATATAGGGGTATTACTCATAGATATTTGTTTGCTACCACCAGTAAGCCAAGAAAATTTATTTTTATATATTTAAGTACAGTGTCTTTCTTCTCCTGCATGTCATTTAAAAGTAGTTCATAGAATAAGGAGAATACTGCCAATTCTAGCTTTAGATGTGGGAAAGAGATGGATTGCCATCATGAATCCCAAAGGTGAAACTTTGTAATACACTCATCTTCTAGGACAACCTAAGCTTGATGAAAATTAAACATAAATTTAAACTAAGAGGGTTTCTTTTCTTTTTTTTATACACGGGAACAATCAGCTCACTACCTCGCCTATTCCTACCCCAAAACATCAGTGGAAAAGTGTCTGCAGAATACTTCCTTTGAACTTCTGACATGCACCCCTACAGGAAAGCAAGCCACTTCTGTATAGTGGAGGGGTGGGGGCGGCATTTGTTGTTATTTTTGAAACAGTGATACCTAAGTGGTCATTTCAAAGTTGTGGCTAATTTCTATCATGTGAAACCATCCATGGTCAGGAAATTCATCAGAACTTCAAAAACAAATTCTTAATTACATATTGTTTTTTATATATTATACTTAGACTCAAATCAGATCTTTTATTAGTGAATCTCATACTGCTGAATAGGCGGGGATTTTAATAAAACTGTATTATTTCAATGTAACTCTGAACACTAATACCAAAGCAGATATAATCAGTTTCTGCTATCACAAAGGATTTATGCATTCCACTCCACTTATATATGGCAATTAGATATGGCATTTTGGTTGAGAAAACATGAGAGTGTATAGTGAATTATGTCTTAGGGAGGTGGCTGGGTAGAGGTGGTGTTGAGCTTGTTCTGGCCTTTGGTGTTAGACAATTCTTGCTCACGCCCTCTTTATATATCCATTTGGATCCAAATGTGCCTATGAAGACTTTTTTTTTTCTTTTGTTCATTTTCACAAAGATACCTGGAAAACAATGAAGCACAGAAAACAGTTTATGATTGTGGTGCTGGGGATGCCTGAGAGGCACTCTACTCGAAAATAAACAGCAAGATTTTGGTTTCATACAGCTATACAAACTTGGGGAAATTACTCCATTTCCCTGAACTTCAGTTTCATATTAAAATAGAGATAATAGTATCATAGGCATGTGGTGATATTTGAATTAAAGGCAAACTGTTTGTAATAACAAACAATTGGAAAAAACACAAAGGTACATTCATGGGGGGGGTTGAGTCAACCATGGTATGTGCCTTTAATGAAACACTGCAGAGCTGTAACTGAAGGAAGCTCTCCGAGTGAACACGAGTGAACTCCATGCCAAATTGGAAACAACCACACACAAAGAAAAGGATTTCTAATGGCTTTAGAAGTCTGCATACATTTACTGGTATATATTCTAAGGACAAAAACAACTGTGAAAAATATTAAACTTCAGTCAGTAATTTTACTCAGTATTAATATTGGTACAGTTATTTTGAATTTATTTTTGTTAATGTTGTAGGATAGAGCAAGAATGAATACTGAAGTTAGTAGGAAACAAATTTTAAGTGTAAGAGAAAAGAAGTATAAGTACAGAATCAAAAAATGAAGGAAAAAAGGTAAAATGTTACATTTGGATGGGAAATATCTGTATAAACTCATGATGTTAGAATATTTGTTTTTTTCTAGCTTTGTCTACTGAAAAAGCCTAAAACCACTGATAACCCAGTGAAACCATTTACTTCAGATTGGGACTTGAACCCACGTTCTGGAACTTGAACCCATGTGGCTGGGGACTCAAACCCACATAACCAGGACTTGAACCTGGCTGAAATCTTGCATAGGACTTGAGCCCATGTGGCTGGAACTCAAGCCCAGCCAGAACCCATGGTACCTGGTTTCAGGACCCAGTGAAGCTCAGATTTTTGATATCTCATCACAGAAAGAATTCAGTGAGAAAAGTGATAGGTGAGAAGTGGATTTATTCAGATTCAGAGAGAAGGACACTCCACAGACAGAATGTGGGCCATTGCAGAGGGCAAGGGCGGTGGCCTCAAAGTGCGGTGTGGTTTGCTTTTATGGGTTGGTAACTTCATAGGCTCAGTGGGAGGATTATTCCAACTGGTTTGGAGAATAGGTGGAGATTTCCAGGAATTTGGCCACCATCCACTTTTTGGTCTTTCGGCAGTGTCTTGGAACTGTCATGGTGCCCCTGGGTGTGTCGTTTCACTTGCTGATCAAGGATGGAGGTTTAGTCGAAGTTGACTTGTCTGCCATCTTGGATCCATTTGATTCTAATCCGTTTATGCTGTGTCCTCTGGGTTATGTCATTCTTTCAAAAGCTGTGCCCTGCTCCTTCCCCTCCTGTTTCACCAGGAGTAAAGAATCTCTTGGTATCCAAACTGTGATTTCTTTTCATAGAAAAATATTCTTGGAAAAATAGCTGCTCCAGGTTTGGGCTATTTTGTGCCAGAAAGTAAACAAGTAATCAAAAAAAATATATCAAAAGGTTATGGGAACCAGTTTGAAAGGATTCTAACTTACCTAACTTGATCGTTATACATAAAGCAATTAATTGGAAGTCACTGAATATATAAAAAAATCATGAATTAATATTGATATTTAACAGCAACTATAAAACAGACATGGAACTCTCATTCACCACCATTGACAAGTACTATTAAATGAACTCCTTACTTTGGAAGTTTACAATTAGAAAGAGAGAATTAAGTATTTATCCTACCTTTCTCCTAGGACTATGATTCAGGGTAAGGAAATAGCTTATGTTGAAGTTCTCTCAAGTTATTTCATAGAAGAATGTACACTAAAATGCAGAAGGAATGAGGCAATGTAAAACATAATTTTTAATCTCTAACATAATATTTGACTCAAGCATTATCACTCAATGCTAAATCATTTGGCAAAAGACTTCTTATGAGGCCAAAGTATCACTCTATTGATGGCTTTCTAACCACAAAGGGAAAAACTTATCTTGATAATAGAGAGATCCGTGTGTCACCATCTTAACCCAGTGATCAAACTTGCAGCACTAGGAGGAGAAATAAATATAATAGGCCTCCTGATGTGATGTAGTATGACATACACAGCATCGCTGAGAAAATATTCTTGCCAAACATATTCAGCTTGAATTCACTACAGAAAATATTATAGAGCTCAGAAGAACCAGTAAAATGATATCACAGGAAGCGGTTGAACATATCTGTACTGTGGGACATTCATCAGCTTGATGCCTGGTGATATCTAGCCTGATGCCAACTTTGTGATGGTTAAATAGGTCGAAGAGGCCAGAGTCTTCATGATCAGGGTATTATTGTGAAAGTGTTCTCATTTGAATTTTCAGGCTTATGGATCTTGGGCTTATCTCCTGGGACATGATGATACAGTACAAGCATGGATTGCCCATGATCAAAGAACCTAAAATACCTCCAAAATGAGCCAAGCACTAAGGATTTCATTTTTTAAGATAATAGAGATCAGTATAAATTGAATTTGCCAGCAATTCTTATTTTTTCTTTTTAATAGTGCTATTTTGGTTAATGTATTAATAACTTAGAAATGATTACAGAAGGACAGTTATTTTGTCAAAACATTCTTAAACATACCACAAGTGTCTGTTTAATTTATATATTTAGGTATTAAAAATGTAAAATATTTAGTGAATATTTTATATTTATAACTCCGTAAATACTGAGTTATGTCATAAATACATAATTAGGTAGTTATTGTCATAACTACAATAAAGTAAATAGAATACAATAGAATAATGTTAAACTTTGTCTCCATATTCTTTATTTAAAATTAGGTTCTTTTATAATAATATGTAATATAAGTAGTTAAAATTTTATATTTAGTATAAAATTTATATATGTGCATTATTATTTCCAGTGGATTTTAAGTTCATACAGCTTTATGTTTTTTCAGATGGGCATATTTCCACTAACCTCTTAAAAGTTTAGAATTCAATCTTATGAGTTGTTGAAGTATCAATAAACTTTGCTCTGTATGTCTGTGTATAAAAGACATTTTCTTAGTTTAAAAATTTGTTCTTGAATGAAGCAAAATCTCTGAGCACCCAAAATGGCAATTATAAATAAATTTCTAAGGCTGGATGTTTAAACAATCAATGATAGTTTTAAATGAAGCCTAACTAATAGAAACCATTATGATTTCAAATAAGTTGAGTATTAAAGGAGACAGAACAATAAATGAGATCTCATTTAATAAATGTATAGTGATAACACTACTATCACAAACACAAAGTCAACTTTATGCAGATCAAATCTGAAGCTAATTTATATTTCATGCCTTTTATTAACTGATATCCAGTGATAATTATTCACATTTTTTCACTATATCAAACTCTCTTAATAAAACTCTGCTCTGTTTCGCATGTGAGTTGCACCATTTCATAAAATTTTCAGCAGCCTTTGACTTGCTAAATAAAGTGGTCACTCAAATCTCATTTTCTGTCTGAGTGCAGAAAGCTGAATGGACACTGAATTAATCCTGCATATTGTCTCTGCTTGATTAGGTCTCCAAGAGATCTTTGTCCTGTCACCTTTAATGGACTCTGTCTAATGGACTCATTAGTGAATTTCTTATCATATTTAGGAGAAAGATGCAGTCTTACAAAGCTGTCCTTCATGCGTTTGGAAATTATTATAATTTATGTATGCCTTAAACACTTATTCAAAAATTAAGAATGAAGAGACTCTATTTTATTTGGGCACCATAATATTGTAACAATGACATGCTGATTACAATGAGGGGTCTAAGAATACTATTTCTTGCTGATTACTCATGTTATATTCAAAGCTAGTAGTTAAAGCGGACACATTCTTTAATTCAATAGCTTCATATTACACCATAGTCAGAAAATTTGCAGCTGGGAAAATGGAGATTTTCTTGGCTACAGTTATCTATAAGTGCAGAAAAACTAATAATAAATGACTTACTGATATCATGCAAATCTCTCTAAATTCATGCTATGGGGATTTACATTTTAATACTACTTTGCATTACAGTCCAATAATGAATACTCATGTTTGTTATCTTACACTATACTCTTTCTTCTCTGTCTCTTTTCTTGGATTCTCATGTTATTTTGGTTAATGAAATTCATGATGGTAGAAAAAATGGATATTAGACAAATATTTAATTCTGAGAAATATTATATATTTTACTATTTTTATTGTGATTGTATTCTTATACCTTTAATTAATTTATTAAAACTTGCCATTCATAGGCCTATCACTTGAGAAAATTTGTTAAAGTTTCATTACCTGGCTTTCTTTGAACTTTAACATTTTAATTATTGTTTTTTTTTATTTATCAAATATAGGAAGAAAAGGTCAATATTGATATTCTTGAAGACTTTAACACATTTTTTTTCTTTGCTTGAAACCATTTATTTGATTTTGTTCTGCTAATTGCCTGATCCCAGTGTCTGATGAGGAAAGCTAGGGGAAATGGAGAACCAGCAAGTAACTGCTAGGTAACCCAAAGCAGTGTGTGTGTGTGTGTGTGTGTGTGTGTGTGTGTGACAGGGGTGGGGTGGGAAGAGGAGAGTATAAAGTTCTTCCCAGAGATGATGGTCAATAGAATCAGAGGGCATATGCTAAAGTCAAGTTCTGGAGGGAGATCAGTATGGAGGTTGAGTTATCCATCTAGGAAAAGTTGTCTATAGCAAAGGGATTCTGGAGAAAGAGCTAGGGAATTTCTGGTGGACAATTAGAAAAATTCCAGATGCAAAAAGCAAAGCCAATGGTTTATTTTATTTTATTTTATTTTTATTTATTTATTTTTTTAATTTTTATTTTTTTAATTTTAAAATCTTTAATTCTTACATGTGTTCCCAAACATGAACCCCCCTCCCACCTCCCTCCCCGTAACATCTCTCTGGGCCATCCCCATGCACCAGCCCCAAGCATGCTGTATCCTGCGTCAGACATAGACTGGCGATTCGATTCTTACATGATAGTATACATGTTAGAATGCCATTCTCCCAAATCATCCCACCCTCTCCCTCTGAGTCCAAAAGTCCGTTATACACAGCTGTGTCTTTTTTGCTATCTTACATACAGGGTCGTCATTGCCATCTTTCTAAATTCCATATATATGTGTTAGTATACGGTATTGGTGTTTTTCTTTCTGGCTTACTTCACTCTGTATAATCGGCTCCAGTTTCATCCATCTCATCAGAACTGATTCAAATGAATTCTTTTTAACGGCTGAGTAATACTCCATTGTGTATATGTACCACAGCTTTCTTATCCATTCATCTGCTGATGGACATCTAGGTTGTTTCCATGTCCTGGCTATTATAAACAGTGCTGCGATGAACATTGGGGTACATGTGTCTCTTTCAATTCCGATTTCCTTGGTGTGTATGCCCAGCAGTGGTTTGTTTTATATTTTTAGCACACCAATTACTGAACAAACTTTCTAAAAGGGATTTAATAAGACTGTTATCTTTGGAATAGTTCTTCAACAACTTGTTCTTATAACCTTTCTGCATGTTACAGAATTTTTAAATTTTTCACTGTACACAAAAGATATTTAGTGCTTTAATTTTTTGAGTCTTGAATACAGTGTTTTCTTCACCTAAACTGTTAGTTTCCTTCTTACTTGTCTGGCAAACTGTAATTCGTCCTTCATGATGCAACTCAAATGTCACCTGTTCCATGACGCTTTCCCTAAGACAACCCTACACAACTCTCTGCCCAGATTTACTATTGTTCTGTGTTTAGTCCTCTTTTAAGGTATTTCTTTCTTAAAATGTGTCACTTATTTTCATTTGGAGAAGTTATTGGGGTTAACTAAGGCTCAGTCTCTCATGATAACCAGCATAGTTAACAATAGTTAACGAAGCTGCTGCTGCTGCTGCTAAGTCGCTTCAGTCGTGTCCTACTCTGTGCGAGCCATAGACGGCAGCCCACCAGGCTCCGCCGTCCCTGGGATTCTCCAGTCAAGAACACTGGAGTGGGTTGCCATTTCCTTCTCCAATGCATGAAAATGAAAAGTGAAAGTGAGGTCGCTCAGTTGTGTCCGACTCTTCACGACCCCATGGACGGCAGCCTACCAGGCTCCTCTGTCCATGGGATTTTCCAGGCAAGAGTACTGGAGTGGGATGCCATCGCCTTCTCCGAGTTAACGAAGCTAACTTGTCATAAATTTTAGTACAATTTTTGAACAGCTGAAATGTTTACAGCACTCAATGTTTATGCAGTGCACAGTGTAGTGAGTGTGAATATGGAGAAGAAAAGGAAAAAACCACCATCTGGTAGGTATAAATGTCTGTGATGAGAGGTCAGTCAGTGGAAGGCTGTGTTTGAAAATGAGAAGGAGTAAAAATTGTGGGCATTAGGACTACTGAGAAGCAGAACTGATGGAGACGAGAGAATGAGAGATGTAGACAGAAAAAAAAAATGTTTGAAGAAATAATGGCCCCAAATGTGATTAAAAGTATAAACAGATTGAGGAAATTTATCAGACATGAAACACAAAGAAGTATGAAAAAAAAACTACTTTAACACTTCAAAATCAAAGTGCTTAACACCAGTGACAAACAGAAAACCTATAAAGGAACCAGAGGGGAAAAAGACCACTTTATATAGAAAGAAACAAAGTCAAAGATAGCAGCAGATTTTTCATGTGAAAGAATGTAGGTTAGAAGATAGTGGTGCAACGTTATTAAAATAGTGGAAGAAAAGAAGCTTTGTCAATTTAGAATTTTTCACCCGGTAAAAATCTGTTTCAAAAATGAAGGTAACCATTCCTAAGAGAAATAACATATGTCAACACAAAGACATGTACACAAGTGTTCATAGAAAAATTCTTTGTCATCACCAGAAACAACCCAAAAGGTCAACAAATAGTGAAAGGAAGAATTAAAAATGGTATATCTACATAATGAAATAATATTTAGTAATAAAAGGGTATAAACTACTTACATTCACTACAGTATGGATGAACCACAGAAACATTGTGTTATGTAAGGCAAGGCAGATGCAAAAGACTATGTTGCAGAATCCCATTCATCTGAAATGCTTAGAAGGCACGAATCTATAGGAGGAAAGCAAATTAGAGTTTGCCTGACACTGAAACAAGCAGAGATAAGCTGTGAAAATGGATGAATGAATTTTTTGATGATGTAAACATCCAAAACCACTTTAGAATGCTTGCACAATTTTACAAATTTACTGAATTACAAATACATTGAATTTTATATTTATAAAGGGTGAACTTTATATTATGTAAATTACACCTCAATAAATCTTTAAAAAATGAAGGTAGAATAAAGACCTTTTTAGACATACAGAAGCTGAAAGACCTCAATGACAGACATTCTCTTCAAGAAATGTTGATGGAAGTCCTTTAAGCACAAGAAAAATATAATTAGTTAGAGAGATGGATCTATATGAAGAAACACTTTAGGAGATGATCTATAGTTTTAAAGCCAAAATAGCAATAATATAGTTACTATAATATTTATAGAATATGTAAAAGTGAAACATATGACAATAGCACAAAAAACAGGGAGGGAAAACATAAGTATATTGCTTTATTGTTTTTATACCAAAATGTAAAGTTAATATCACATCACAGTAGATTTTAATAAAGTAAAAATGTTTTATAAATCTTGATGCAATCATTAATGTTGACATAAGAATTCTAGCTAATAAACCAAGAAAAGAGATAAAATGGAATTATAAAAGTTACTTGACCCAAAAAAGGCAAATAAATGGGAAAAGGAAACAAAGATGGGACAAATAAAAGACAAACATCAAGATAACCAACCTAAACATAGCAATATCAGTAATAAAATTGATTGTAAATAGTCTAAATATTCTAATAAAAAAAAGTGAATGTAATGTTGAACGAAACAGAATATCTAATGATATGCTGCTTATAAAAATAGACTTTAGTATAAAGACATAAATAGGTTAAAATTTTAAAAATGAAAAAAAGACATGTCATTCTAACATGAAGCAAAGAAACCCAAGCTGGTTATATTACTATCAGATAAAATAGATTTTAAGACAAATATATTACAAGAGATAAAAAGTATCTTGAAGATTATACAAGAACCAGATCTTAAATATTATGCATCTAATAATAGGGCTTCAAAATGCTTGGTGTAAAAATTGTAAGGAGAAATAGACAAGTTTACATTTATAGTTGGAGATTTCAAAACTTAATATCAATAGCTGATCAAGTGAATACACAGCAAATCAGTAAGAATATCAAATACTATCAATCAACTTGACCTAATTTATAAGACACTGAACCCAGGAACAACAGAATATACGTTCTTCATCCTTAGAGCATTTATAAAGACAGATGAAAGTCTGGGTCATAAAACAAGTCTCAAAAAATTTAAGAATATTAGATCATACAAAGAATGTTATTTAATAGCAGGTAATAACAATAATGAATAATTAAATAATAAATAAATAATAAATAGAAATCAAGAGCAGATATTGTGCAATACAACTTATAAATATTTGGAACATAATTGCACACTTTTAAATAAAACCTGTGGGTCTAAGAAGATTTCAAAAAGGAAATGAGAAAGTATTTAGAATAGAATGAAAATTAAAATATAACATTGGAGAATGAACTGGTAACCCATTCCAGAATTCTTGCCTGGGAAATCCCATTGACAGAGGAGCTTGGTGGGTTACAGTCCATGAAGTTGCAAGAGTCAAACATGACTTAGTGACTAAACCATCACCACAACCAAAACTGTACCAAAATTTATGGGATACCAAGTGTGTTAGAATAACAGCCCCCCCCCCCAACCAAATATGCACATGTTCTTGTCCTCAGAACCTGTGAATATGCTACTTTTCATGGCAAAAAGGACTTTTGCCGATGGGACTAACTTAAGGATCTTGATATTAGTTTGCAAACGTTTCTCATAAAGGGACATGAAAAGATGTTCAACACCATTGTTATTTGTTTGTTTAGTCACTAAATCATATCTGACTCTTGCAACCCAATGGACTGTAGCCCACCAGGCTTCTCTGGCCATGGGATTTCCCAGGCAAGAATACTGGAGTGTGTTGCCATTTCCTTCTCCAGGGGATCATCTGATCCAGGGATTGAACCCATGTCTGTTGCACTGACAGGTTGATTCTTTACCACTGCACCACAGGGAAGCCCAACATCAGTAGTCACTAAGAAATGTGAATAAAACCACAGTGATATGTCACTACACACTTACTGGAATGCCTTAAATTAAAAAAGATTGATTATATTAAGTGTTAGTGAAAATGCAGTAAACTAGTATTCTAGCACCTTGGGTGAGAACACTTTGGAAAACAATTTAACAGTTTCTTAAAGAGTTAAATATACACTCAGCTATGTTCCAGTCACTCAACACATAGGTATTGATGTTCACTCTTGAGAAATGTAAACATATGAACAAAATTTTAGACTTAAAGTTCATAGAAACTTTATTTATAATAGCCAAAAATTGGGTAAAAATAACCCTAAATGCTTTTCAATTGGTAAATTTGTAAACTAAAGTCCCCACAATGGAATACTATTCAACAATAAAGAAGATTGAGTTATGATAGACTCAATTTGTTGGGGATGGATATTGTTGTTATCTTGATTGTGATGATTATTTTATGGTTGTATACATATGTCAAAACTTAACAAATTATATACTTTAAAGATACTCAGTTTATTGTATCTTAATTATATGTCCATAAAGCTACCAATGAAATACACACACAATAATATACAGCTAAACATATACCCACTAAATTAACTATAGTAAAAAATCATTGAAAATACTAAATGTTGGAGAAAGTGAGCAGAAACTGGAACCCTCATACATTGCTTATGGTGATGCAAAATGGTACAGTTGTCTTGGAAAACAATGCTAAACTTATGATTGTCATTTGACCTAGTAATTTCATCCCTTGGTATATATCCTGGGGAAAAATAACATATGTTCATGAGAATTGTAATGCAAATGTTCATAGGAACTTCATTTGTAATGGACAAAAAATGAACACAGTCCAGGGTTAACCAACTGGTGAAGAAATAAACACAATGTGGCATATTCATACGATCAAATACTATCCAACAGTAAAAATGAAAAAAAAGACTATTCCATGCAAAATCATGAATGAACCTAAAGAACATTCAAAGTGAAGGAATTCAGACACAAAATATTATACAGTGTACTATTCAATTTATACAAAATGTCTAGAAAATGCAAAGATCAGTGTTTGCTTGGGACTAGGGGAGGGAAAGGGAATTGACAAGGGACAGAATAGAATTTGGGAAATGGTAGAAAGTTTCTAAATCTGGAATGTGGTGATAGTGTGTCTCTATACAAATTTGGGCTTCCCTGTGGCTCAGTATTAACGAATTTGCCTCCTTGCAGAAGGCAAAGTTTGATCCCTGGGTTGGGAAGATCCCCTAGAGAAGGGCATGGCAACTCACTCCAGTATTCTCACCTGGAGAATTCCATGGACAGAAGTTTGGTGGGCTACAGTTCATGAGGTCACAATAAGTAGGACATGACTGAAGTGACTGAGCATGCATGCATATAAATTTACTAAAAATCATTCTGCATATTTTAAATGGGTGAATTTTATAGTATATCATGTATGCCTTAATGAAAGTGTCAAAAATGCAAAAAAAGCAAAACAAAACATGGAGTACCTACCATGTGTCACATATTGTGGGATATAAAAGAAGATGTGTTATATGTGATAATTGAGAATATCAAAAGTTGGGTGAATGTTAGCTAAATCTCTCTCCTTTCTTCCCTGTGACTGGTGTATTTGAAGTTACCTAGCTGACACTGTCTGAGGTTTAGAGGCCACCGCCTTGGAACAAGGCTCTGTGCTCTTTCCTGTCCTTAGCTCATTCAGTAAAGGGGAGTCTTCTTTTTTTTTTCTGTTAGAGGTGTTTCTTTTTCTAACCCCAAAACCGATGCCATTATTCTTCTTGCATCAGGGTCAGGTAGATTTAATAGATAACAGTTGTAAAGTCCTTGGAGGTATTCAGGGAAAAGAGCTTGACACAGTCTATACAGGTTTAATGACTAAAATGTCCTGTTTGCTACTTCCCAACTGTCACCTCTTCTCTGTATTCATTACTGTTGTCTACTCTAAATATAATTGCTCACATCAATGAACTGGTGAGTAAACTCACACATATCAAGTCTGCAATAAAACTGAAGTCAAGTTCAATTTCTTTGGGGGAGAAATAATGAAGTTAGCACCATATTTCTGCTTGTTTCTTTAATGTAATTAGAGAGAATGGTTTCCTCAAACATTTTATTCTCTGAGAAGTTCTGCTTCTTCCAAGCACTTTAAAGTGCTTGATTTTGGATGCTGTGAAACGTTACAAAAGTGCATTATCATTATATGTTGAAAAATACTGATTTAAAAACTGGCTTCCCAGGTGGCTCCGATGGTAAAGAATCTGCCTGCAATGCGGGAGGCCAGGGTTTGATCCCTGGGTTGGAAATTTCCCCTGGGGAAGGGAATGGCAACCTATTCCAGTATTCTTGTCTGGAAAGCCAGGCATGACTAAGTGACTAACACTTTTTTTCTCTTAGAGATATATTCATTAGGTTATTCCTTTCTGCCCATGAATGCGGCTGAGTCAGCATTGCTGAAGTCTCCCCGGCTCCGCTGCCATCATGTCTAAGTCAGAGTCCCCCAAGGAACCCAAACAGCCACAAAAGCTCTTCTTGGAGGGGCGAGCTTCGACACAACCAACGAGAGCCCGAGGAGCCATTTTAAGTAGTGAGGAATGCTCACAGACTTGTGGTAATGAGGTATCCAAACACAAGCATTCCGAGGCTTCCAGTTCGTCAAATATGCCACTGTGGAGGAGGTGGACACAGCCAAAATGTAAGGCCACACAAGGTGGATGAAAGAGTTGTGGAACCCAAGAGAGCCATCTCAAAAGAAGATTCTCAAAGACCTGGTACTCACATAACTGTGAAAAAGATTTTTGTTGGTGGCATTAAAGAAGATACTGAAGAACTTCCCTGAGGAGATTATTTTGAACAGTATGGGAAAACTGAAGTGACTGAAATCGTGACTGACCGAGGCAGTGGCAAAAAGCAAGGCTTTGCTTTTGTAACCTTTGGTGGCCATGACTCTATAGACAAGACTGTCATTCATAAATACCACAGTGTGAAGGGCCACAGATGTGAAGTTAGAAAAGCCCTATGTAAGCAAGAGATGGCTAGTGCTTCGTCCAGCCAAAGAGGTGGAAGTCGTCCTGGAAACTTCGGTGGTGGTCGTGGAGATGGTTTTGGTGGGAATGGCAACTTTGGTCATGGAGGAAACGTCAGTGATTGAAGTGGCTTTGGTGGAAACTGTGGAGAGGTGGATACAGTGGCAGTGAGATGGCTATAATGGATTTGGTAATAATGGAAGCAATTCTGGACAATGATCTTGGCAGTTAACAACAATCAATCTTCAAATTTTGGTTCCATGAAGGGAGGAAACTTTGGAGGCAGAAGTTCTGACCCCTATGGTAGTGAAGTGAAGTGAAGTCGCTCAGTCGTGTCCGACTCTTTGCGACCCCGTGGACTGTAGCCCACCAGGCTCCTCCGGCCATGGGATTCTCCAGGCAAGAATACTGGAGTGGGTTGCCATTTCCTTCTCCAGGGGATCTTCCCGACCCAGGGATCGAACCCAGGTCTCCTGCATTGCAGGCAGACACTTTAACCTCTGAGCCACCAGGGAGGCCAATACTTTGCCATACCATGAAACCAAGGTTGCTATGGTGGTTCCAGCAGCAGTGGAAGTAGCTATCACAGTGGCAGAAGGTTTTAATTACTGCCAGGAAACAAAACTTAGCAGTCGAGAAGAGCCAGAGAAATGACAGGCAAGCTACAGGCTAGAACAGATTTGTGAACTCAGCCAAGCACAGTGGTGGCAGGGTCTAACTGCTATAAAGAAGGCATATTTTAGACAACACTCATGTGTATGGGCAAAAACTCCAGAACTACTGTACTTCTGACTAACTGTATCAGTTCAGTTCAGTTCAGGTCAGTCGCTCAGTTGTGTCTGATTCTGTGACCCCACGAACCTCAGCTTGCCAGGCCTCTCTGTCCATCACCAACTCCTGGAGTTTAGTCAAACTCATATCTATTGAGTCAGTGATGCCATCTGATCATCTCATCCTCTGTCGTCCCCTTCTCCCTTAATCTTTCCCAGCATCAGGGTATTTTCAAATGAGTCAGCTCTTCGCATCAGGTGGCCAAAGTGTTGGAGTTTCAGCTTCAACAGCAGTCCTTTAATGAAAACCCAGGACTGATCTCCTTTAGGATGGACTGGTTGGATCTCCTTGCAATCCAAGGGATTCTCAAGTCTTCTCCAATACCACAGTTCAAAAGCATCAATTCATCAGTGCTCTGCTTTCTTTATAGTCCAACTCTCATATCCATACATGACTACTGGAAAAACCATAGCCTTCTCTAGATGGACCTTTGTTGGCAAAATAATGTCTCTGCTTTTTAATATGCTGTCTAGGTTGGTCATAACTTTCCTTCCAAGGAGCAAGCATCTTTTAATTTCATGGCTGCAATCATTATCTGCAGTGATTTTGGAGCCCCAAAAATAAAGTTTTCCACTGTTTCCATTGTTTCCCCATCTATTTTCCATGAAGTGATGGGACCAGGCGCTATGATCTTAGTTTCCTGAAGGTTGAGATTTAAGACAACTTTTTCACTCTCCTTTTTCACTTTCATCAGGAGGCTTTTTAGTTCATCTGTGTATCTGAGGTTATTGATATTTCTCCCAGCAATCTTGATTAATAGGTTATTTTAGTTGCTATGGTTTTTCCAGTGGTCATGTATGGATGTGAGAGTTGGACAGTGAAAAAAGCTGAGGGCCGAATAATTGATGCTTTTGAGCTGTGGTGTTGGAGAAGACTCTTGAGACTCCCTTGGACTGCAAGGAGATCCAATCAGTCCATCCTAAAGGAGATCAGTCTTGGGTGTTCACTGGAAGGACTGATGCTGAAGCTGAAACACCAATGCTTTGGCCACCTCATGTGAAGAGTTGACTCATTGGGAAAGACTCTGATGCTGGGAGGGATTCAGGGCAGGAGAAGGGGACAACTGAGGATGAGATGGCTGGATGGCATCACTGATTTGATGGACGTGAATCTGAGTGAACTCCGGGATTTGGTGATGGACAGAGAGGCCTGGGGTGCTGCGATTCATGGGGTCTCAAAGAGTCGAACATGACTGAGCAACTGAACTGAACTGAACTGAACTTACTTTCTGTTCTGTGAAAAGTGCAAAGCATTCTAACAAAGGGTTTTAATGTAGTTTTTTTTTTTTTTTGCACCCATGTTGTTGATTGCTAAATGTAATAGTCTGATCATGACACTGAATAAATGTATCTTTTTTTTTTTTTAATGTGATCTGTAAAGTTAGTCTACTCTGAAGCCATTTTGGTAAACTATTCCCAAAGTGTGAAGTTGGGATTCCTTCAGGGTGATGCCAGGTTCTATTTGAAACTTATCTACAACCTGCTTTGGTGGAGAAGCTGTTGTCTTCAGAACTTTGGTGTAGTTGAACTGACAGTTACTGTATTGTGACCTGGAGTTCACTGTTAAAAGTGTCACAGATGCAAAGGCATGGAGTTTTACTTTTTTTTTTTGGTTATTAATAATTGTTGGCACATGCTATGCATTATATATAAATTGAATTATGGTACCAGATAAAGTTATAGATGGGAATGAGGCTTGTGTATCATCCATTATCATGTGTAGTCAATAAAATATCTAATACCCTCTGAAAAAACTAGTTAATTAATGCATTAGGATGATTATCAAAATGGCTTAAATAATTTCTCTTGGATAAATATCCAGAAATGGAAGGTTTGAGACATATGGTAGGTACACATCTAACTTCATAAGAAGCTGCCAAAGAGTTTTCCAGTGTGAGTGTGCCATTTATACATCCCCACTAGCTGTGCATGAGACTTCTGGTTATTAGAGCAAGTGACACGGAAACTTTAAATGGTCAAATAATATAAATGGAGATGTATACATATATACACACACATACAGGTATAATAACTTAAAAATTAAACAGTTTATATAATGTTATATACTATGTACTTGAGTCACTTTAAGCTCATGAGTCATTCTAAGCATTTTTAGAATGACTTAAAAATTCAACTGCTTATATAATGTTATATATTATGTACCTCAGTCACTATAAATATTTAATATTTATTTAAATATGAAATAAAATATTTAATACACCCATTTTGGGGTTATTAAATATTTTATTGATTACACATGATAATGGATGATACACAAGTTTCATTCCCTTAGCTACTTGGAGCAAAGAATATGGCGGTTTAGGTGACTTGAGTAATAGTATACAGGAGAGGTAATGAGAACCTGAACAAAGAAAGCTGGGTTAGGAGTGATCAGAGAGAAAGAAATAGGATAATGTAGACATAAACTGGCTTCCCAGGTGGTGCTAGTGGTAATGAACCCACCTGCTAATGCAGGAGACATGGAAACGCAGGTCCGATCTCTGGGTCAGGAAGATTCCCTGGAGGAGAACATGGCAACGCACTCCAGTATTTTTGCCCAAAGAAACCCGATGGACAGAGGAGCCTGGCAGGCTACAGTCCATAGAGTCGCAAAGAGCTGGACATGACTGAAGCGACTTAGCACCCATGCAGACATAAACTACAGGATAGAGTTAATTTGATATGGGGATCAAGGAAGAGGAAAGAATTAAGAGTGATTTGAGATTTGGGGCTAGCTACAGTGCCTGGAAAAGGTGTTTATAATGCAGAGATGTCAAGAGGAAATAATTGTGGGAGGAGGGGAGGCAAGGGGAAGCACATGCGTATTGTTCAGATATGTTATTTCATTGCTAGATGGCAGGTCTGGAATTAGAAGAGAATTCAGGATTAGAATGTAGATTTTGGGAGTGACATCTGATAGCATTATAATTGGAGAGGTGGGTAATTGTTGAGATGACAGAGGAAAAAATGTGATTGCTGAGCTCTAGGACAGTACATAAAACAACATTTATATTTATAAAACTGAAGGAAAATGGACCACAGCAAGAGTCATAAGAGGAAAAAACAAATGAAAGAAAATTAGGATTGTGGGCTCCTTGGGAAGCTAAGGCTGGAGAGAAACCTATCAACTGGATGCTTTGGAAATCTATTTTAAATAAGTTTTGCAAAGTGACTTGATGGAAAACCACGCAATTCATGAACTTCATGTTCAGAAAGATTTTTAAAAAGTTATATTCAAAGAAACTGATTATCTTTAAGTGAGCTGGGAAAATGGCCACTGTGCTTAGGTAACGAGTGCTCAGCATTGTGATCTGGAGTTATTTACAATTTAGCCATCTAGGAAGGGTTTCAAATAAACATGGATTACTGGCTGACTGAGACTGTGTAGTGAACCTTGGAAACACACACATACACACACTCACACACGCACACCCTATACCACACACAATGAGAAAAACTAAATCTTTCCTCAAAGTGAAAAGATAGCGCCATATTATTAAAATATTTTTTTTGGTTTATAGAATTTTGATCAGTAATTCTAAATTGAAATCACAATTAAACCCATAGTCTTCTACCCATAGGTAGAAGTATCATCTAATGATAAAAGTATTTGCTGACTCAGGCCTTGTCACCAGTAATGCACACTAGAAGGTTGCCAGCAGCCTGCGTTTTGCCACAAGCTGTGCAGTTATCTCCAAGCAGATATTAATTTAAGATGTTAATGCTTATGTCATTAGATTTTCCTATTTACAGACTGCGACCCTGTTAATTTGCAGACTGTGATTATAATCGTTAAGTTTTATTAGTTCATTTTATGAACACATAGCTTCTTTGCTTTCCTTACTTGCTGGTACCTTTAGAGGATGATTTGACCAGTAGTTTTACCTAATCTTTAGAAAGATATCTCTGTTAAAAACAGCTAAACTGATAAACATATGGAACATATCTGAAAATGTTTCCCATATCAGAAGACTTTCAGATTAAATTTATTCCTGTCTTAGCTGCTTATCTTATTCACCCCAAAACACTATGAAGTGTCATGTGCCTGTCATTATGCTAGTCAGACATGTGCTGATTTCTAGATGTGTATGAAGATGAAGAAAGCACTTTCTGTCCTTTGAGGTATTCATAGGGTAATAGTTTACAAAGTTACCTACCATAGCATTTCTTTTTTAAATTCCATTTCAAGACAGCTGTTCCGAACTGAGCATGTAGTTTGTCATATAAATAGGACATTTAAGGTGTTAATGCAACAAATCCACCACCGTTCTACATAACCCATGACATTTTCTGTTACTGACTCTAATATTTGTGTAAAATAATATGTATTTAAGGAAAATGCACTCAGAGAGGCCACTCAGTGCCAAGAAGATCACTTCTCTGAAGTGATGGAAAACTTACCCTTCCTGCACTCTCTGTATCTTTTGAAAGACTGAGAGCTAAAACTGCAGCTCCAAATCCGGGAAGCTAATGGGTGACCCACTGGGCAAGTTTGGGCTGAGCTGGGGCTCCTGGCAGGAATGTCACATGCAGCAGAGGTGTCCACTCCCAGAAAGACAGTTTTCTTTTGAAAGACCCAGGGGTAGTTGGTTTGCTTTTTCCATTCCCTCCAAAAAAAGAGTCAAATATTGGCATGCCGATTCAGTGTATGCCAACTTATACAGTATTTGATCTGTCAAGGAACCATCCTTTTAGATTGACTGACCCTGCTAATTTTAGACAGCCTGTTCAGTCTCCTCAGATTCCAGGAGCTCAAACTGCTTATGAAAACCTCTCAGTTGGATATAAGGCCATAGATCTGTCAGCCTTTTGCTGAACCATTAAGCCATAGATACCACTTTTACTGAATAGGGTATAACTTCGGTTGTTGAGAAGGAGATTATTTGCAGTGGTACATATCACCATGGTAACTGAATTTTCAAGCAGGGCTGTTGAAATGGAACTTAAAAGTCACACAGAAACAGGTCTACCTTGCACTGGCTTCAAAAGCATCATGTCAGAGAGAGGCAGAGATTCATTCATAGATTATATGCCATTTGATCTATGATTGCTCAAAGGCATGGGGGAAAGAGATGGGCAATATGTATGTTCATATCAATATGCTGGAAAATTAAGACAAAATATGTATTCCACCGCTGACTTGCCCTAAGCAAATAATCCAATAAAGAGCTTCTACTCTCATAGCTCCGATTGATGCAACCTTTATGAAGACACAAAACTAACATTAGATTTGAGTCTTTCAACAATTTTAATTAGGATTCTGGAACTTATTCGCCTTAAAACAACAAATGTCTACTGTGTCCTCCCATGTGCTATGTAGTCATTGCTGAAGAGAAACCGTGCTTGATGCTGTAGGAAAACTACAAAATATGTGTTATAGAAATTCAGGAGGAGAGTCAAAATCAAATTTTAGAACTGAAAGGAAGTATAGATGGTAAGATTATTAAATCTTAAGCATGACAGGGACTCAGAGGAGATCATTTGCAATATCTCTAATTTTCGAGGAAGGAAGCAAAGTTCCACAGTGACTAAGCAACTGATGGGGGGGGGAGGGTCACACAGCTAGTTACATGTAGAACTAAGGCTAGAAGTCAACTATTCTGATTTTGAATTAGGAGATTAAAAGATACATGACAAATTAAAGATGGAGAAATTCTACATGAGTTGCTCACAATCAAAAAAAAAGAAAACGAAATGAATATGTGTGAGACAACTAGAACATAATATATAATGCCAAGGTCTTAGAATTAAGAGCGAAGGTGGTCTCATTGAATTTCTTTAAAAATTCCTTATTAAGTTTTAAGTTACATGGCTTCTAACACTATGGGTTGTAGTTTATGAGATTGCATTTATTAAAGCTAAACAATACAGAAAAGCATAGGGATGCTATTAAAGGCATCCATGGACCTATTATTAAGAACAAAGCAAGTGGAGGTGAAGGAATTCCAGCTGAGCTATTTCAAATCCTAAAAGATGATGCTGTTAAAGTGCTACACTCAATATGTCAGCAAATTTGGAAAACTCAGCAGTGACCACAGGACTGGAAAAGGTCAGTTTTCATTCCAATTCCAAAGAAAGGCCAAAGAATTTTCAAATTACCATACAATTGCACTCATTTCACATACTGGAAGATTATGCTCAAGATCCTTCAAGCTAGCCTTCAACAGTATGTGAACTGAGAACTTCCAGATGTTCAAGCTGGATTTTGAAAAGACAGAGGAACCAGAGATCAAATTGCCAGCATCTGGTTGGATCACAGAAAAAGCAAGGGAATTCCAGAAAAACATCTACTTCTGCTTCATTGACTATGCTAAAGTCTTTAACTATGGATTACAACAAACTGTGGAAAATTCTTAAAGAGATGGGAATACCAGACCACCTTACTTGTCTTCTGAGAAACTTGTATGAAGCAACAAGAAGCCTAGAGCCAGACATGGAAAAACAGACTGGTTCAAAATTGGGAAAGTTCAGTTCAGTTCAGTTCAGTTCAGTCGCTCAGTCGTGTCTGACACTTTGTGACCCCCATGAATCGCAGCACGCCAGGCCTCCCTGTCCATCACCAACTCCCAGAGTTCACTCAAACTCATGTCCATCGAGTTGGTGATGCAATCCAGCCATCTCATCCTCTGTCGTCCCCCTCTTCTCTGCCCCCAATCCCTCCCAGCATCAGAATCTTTTCAAAATTGGGAAAGGAGTACATCAATTCTAAATATTTTCACTCTGCTTATTTAACTTCTATGCAGAGTACATCCTTTGTAATGCAAGGCTGGATCAGTCACAAAGTGGAATCAAGAAAGCTGGGGGAAATATCAACAACCTCAGATATGCAGATGATACCACTTTAATGGCAGAAAGTGAAGAAGAACTAAAGAGCCTGTTTATGAAGATGAAAGAGGCAAGTGAAAAAGCTGGCTTAAAACAACATTCAGGAAACTAAGATCATGGCATCCAGTCCCATCCCTTTATGGCAAATAGATGGAGGAAAAATGGAAACAGTGACAGATTTTAATTCCTTGGGCTCCAAAATCACTTCAGACAGTGACTGCAGCCACAAAATTAGGACACTTACTCCTTGGAATAATATCTTTGATAAACCTATACACGTATTAAAAAGCAGAGACATCACTTTGCTGACAAAGGTCCATCTAGTCAAAGCTATGGTTTTTCCAGTAGTCATGTATGGATGTGAGAGTTGGATCATACAGAGAGCTGACTGCCAAAGAACTGTTGCTTTCAAACTATGGTGCTGGAAAAGACTCTAGTCAATCCTAAAGGAAAATCAGTACGAAATATTCATTGGAAGGACTGATGGTGAAGATGAAACTCCAATACTTCGGCCGCCTAATGTCAAGAGCAAACTCACTGTAAAAGACCCTGATGCTGGGAGATTGAAGGCAAGTGGAGAAGGGGTCAACAGAGGATGAGATTGTTGGATGACATCACCGACTCAATGGACATGAGTTTAAGCAAACTAAGGGATATAGTGAGGGACAAGAAAGCTGGTATGCTGTAGTTTATGGGATTGCAAAGAGTCAGACAGGATGTAGCAACTGAACAACAGCAACAAGTCTTTTTTTTTCTTCCTTCTTTCTTGCTCTCTTGGAATACTACATTATAGATTCAGTTGATGGTCTTGCTTCTCATTCCCCATTTAATTTGCCACCCAGACCAATTCTCAGGAAATCACTATCATAAACACGTTTCTCAGTGAGTATTTAGTAAGCCCCTACCATGTGTCAGAGAGAATTCTAGATGCTTGAAATGCATTGGCTGAAAAAAAGGCTTACATTTCTGACTAATAATATTTTACTTTTTTTTCCCCCGACTGTGCTAGATCTTTATTACTGTGTGTGAGTGGGATGTACTCTCTGGTTGTGGTGTGTAGGCTTATTATTGCTGCGGCTTCTCTTGTTGCAGAGCACAGTCTCTAGTACCTCAGTAGTTGTGGTACATGGGCTTAGCTGCCCCATGACACGTGGGATCTTCCTCCACCAGGAAGAAACCTGTGTTCCCTGCATTGGCAGGAGAATTCTTTACCACTGGACCCTATTTTACTTTACCATTTCTTTCACCACTGGAAGTTCCTATTGTATATTTTAGAGTAAGAATTTGATGTGTATCCACTTTCAGTTAGTTTGCCTATAAATATATATGCAAATGAATAACATGTTTCTATTTCTCTGTGCTTTAAAATGCGTTCAGTTTATATCACCCTGTGTAATAATCTGAGACTGCAGCTTGCTTTTTCCATTCAACATTGTTGTTGAGATACAGTAGTATTGATAGATACAGATCAATTTTATTTTTAGTTGCATTAAAGTATTGATATTTTATTTATTGATTCCTCTGTTGAAAGGCATTGGGAATATAACAGATTTTAACCGTTGGAAGAATGCTACAGTGACATCCTTGTAATTGCCTTCTGTACACATGTTTAAGTCTCTTTGAGGTATTTACCTAAACATGGGTTTACTAGGTAACTCGTTTTTAATTTTCTAAGTGCTGCTGAATTGTTTACCTTAGTGGTCATTCTGCTTGATACTCCCATCAGCAGTGATCTCTATTTAGCAAATAATTATAGACCATAGTCATATAATTGACTTTGACATATATTTGACACTGACATATGTCAGAATTTACATTTTTGTTGTTTACACAGAGGAGAGTATTTATGTGAAGAGCACCTTGACGAATGTAAATCTGGAGTGTTTACTGATTTATCAAGGAATGACTTAAGTTCTACATTCTAAAAAATGACTAGAAAAGTCATTTTTATATTATGAGACAGAAATATTAACTCCTAGTCTTAGTAGGTAGGAAAAGCTGGGCTCAGTCCTTCCCTTTGTAGGTTAGTTTGACTGAAATAAAGCCAATCCTTCAAATAATTAAAATCATAGTTGATACAAAATTACTAGAAATAATACATTTTAAAATGAGGGTAAAAGTTCAACAATGTGATAAATTGAAAACTACAAGAAAATTGTCTAAAAATAGGATTTCAAAGTATTGTTTAAGTTATGACTGAGTTCTATAGCAGAAACCACACTAGCATGAAAAAAAAATTATTCTAAATACTGGCAAAGAGACGAATCTGAGAAAGAGTTAGAAAGCAAAATTACAAAACAAAATTTTTTAAAAAACGAGAGAATGCTTTCTTCAATGAAGAAAGCACAATGTCATATTTAAGTTGAAATTATTTATAATTCAGAGAAAATTATCTAATAATAAAATTGGATGGATTTAACTATTTAATTATATAAATGAATATTAAATTCCAGAGTACTCTAAAATATTCTAATAGATCCTTAAATCATGTAATCATATAAATATAAAGATTTTTAAAATTCATGGCAGAGATAAAAGTTCATAGAGGAATTTTTTTGAGTCTCAATACTTTTCTTCTCCCTGCCAGCTTAATTGGAGAATAATTGCCAAATATAAATATATATATTAAAATTGCAAGTATATGTGATGTGATGATTTGATATGCATATAACCTGTAAAATAGCTACAGTTACTTTCTTTTTTTAACCTTAAAATCCATGGGCCTAGAGGACTTATGGCCACAGGGTTTTCTCTTAAACATCTCATAAGAGAAGTGCATGATTTTGTCAAGAAGAAAAAAAATGCACAGGGAGGGACTATGGGATAAATTTGGAACAAAAAGGAGCTTCAGTTCAGTTCAGTCGCTCAGTCGTGTCCGACTCTTTGCGACCCCATGAATCGCAGCACTGCAGGCCTCCCTGTCCATCACCAACTCCTGGAGTTCATTCAGACTCACGTCCATTGAGACAGTGATGCCATCCAGCCATCTCATCCTCGGTCGTCCCCTTCTCCTCCTACCCCCAATCCCTCCCAGCATCAGAGTCTTTTCCAGTGAGTCAACTCTTCGCATAAGGTGGCCAAAGTACTGGAGTTTCAGCTTTAGCATCATTCTTTCCAAAGAAACCCCAGGGATGATCTCCTTCAGAATGGACTGGTTGGATCTCCTTGCAGTCCAAGGGACTCTCAAAAGGAGCTTAGATTCTAATAAATAGCTAAGAAGGGCTTGGTATTTTCCTAGGTACAAGAAAATTACCCATTCACCTAGATGCAAATGAGGCTTATGTATATAATGAATGTGCAGTTATTAAAGAACAGAACACAGTGTCCTGAGAATTGAAGCTTCTTGGCCATCACTCTCAGCCTCCCCACCTCACGCAGCTTTCTATGGGCACATTTCTTGACCAGTCTTGGAGTAAGACTAGAGTCAATTACCCAGACAACTTAGGAAGTCACACGAAGAATTCTAATCTAAGTCATATGGATGACTCCCCATGTATCTGGTCAGAGAAGAATGGTGATATCCCTATGTATTTTGCTTGGGTCCAGAGGGGTTTTGAACACCACCAGAATATTTCTCATGCACAAAAGAGAAATACAGCAGTAGCTGAGAAAGATTGTAGACGAGAAGTAACATTATGTTTTTTGGGAGAATAATGCAGCAATAAGTTTTCCTGCAATCTGTGAATGGTTCCAAAACTGGAGAGCAGCCATACACAAGGATGGTCAGAGGAGCTGGCAGGAGTATATGTAAGACTCATTGTATGAGCCTTCTCAAAGCTTAAAGACAGTGGTAAGGGCTGAAAGGAAAATAAAAGTTGATTTCGGAAAACATGTAAATTGACTGGAAAAACTCTGAATTATTTTTTTATTCTGAATCGATGAAAGTTAAGTGGATACCACCAATTAGAATAGGGATTCAAGACAGAAAGTAAGTGTAGTTATAGCAATTTAAATTGACATTTTTTGCACATTTGAGTCCATAGCCTAAGAAATTTGTATTCCTTTCAGATGAGCTTACTACTTGATAACGCATATTTATATGACAGGGCTAAGAAAGATTAAAGAGTTGAAAGTACTGATTAGCCTTTAAAATATAATTGAACTGAGCTTGCTTCAAATTTTAATTTCCTATAGGTTAAAGGTAATACAAACTAAATATGAGTTACTATTTTTTCTAAAGTCTAATAGCAAAAACTTAAAAGTATTTAAAATCAATTTTAAGTGAATGACAGTTTAGAAATGTGAAATCTTTATTGATTTTTGACAGCTTAAAATAGAAAATTGATCTCAAATATAAAAGATTCTTCAGTTAAAAAAAAACCCTCAAAAAATAACAGCTAGTTTTATAATGAGTTTTAAATGGCTGCAAATTCCCTCTTGTGATCATTTATTATTCATTTGTACATTATGAAACAAAAAGAGGAGTATGTTTCCTATTAATTGTACTATCAATGTAAGTATAATGAATTGCCATACTTACCTCTCTCTAGAATCACATGTCCCTGATTTTACATATCCATTTGGAAGCTTGGGTTTTTATGATCATAATCTTGAAAATTCAACTGAACTATCAAAGTTTAAAATTTAAAGCCATATCTATAGATACCATCAGGAGAAACACTTCTCCCACCCTGCCATTGTTCCTACGGGTCAGTTTCTGAGGCAAATATTGTTAGTTGCTTATGTAATTTTCATTATCCCCTTCTTTCTTCCTAAGGAAATACAAGTGTATGTCTCCCTTAAGTTCACTCACTCAGTTGTGTCCAACTCTTTGCAACCCCATGGACTGCAGCATGCCAGTCTTCCCAGTCCATCACCAACTGCCAGAGCTTACTCAAAATCATGTCCATCAAGTCAGTGATGCCATCCAACATTCCCATCCTCTGTCATGCCCTTCTCCTTCTGCCTTCAATCTTTCCCAGCATCAGGGCCCTTTCCAATGAATGACTTCTGCACATCAGGTGGCCAAAGTATTGGAGATTCAGCTTCAGCATCAGTCCTTCCAATGAATATTCAGGACTGATTTCCTTTAGGATTGACTGGTTTGTTCTCCTTGCTGTCAAAGTGACCCTCAAAAATCTTCTTCAACACCACAGTTCAAAAGCATCAATTCTTTGGTGCTCAGTTTTCCTGACTTTCTTCAATTTAAGTATGAATTTGGCAATAAAGACTTCATGATCTGAGCCACAGTCAGCTCCTGGTCTTGTTTTTGCTGACTGTATAGAGCTTCTTCATCTTCAGCTATAGAAAATACAATCAATCTGACTTGGGTATTGACTATCTGGTAGTGTCCATGTGTAGAGTCTTCTCTTGTATTGTTAGCAGAGGGTGTTTGCCATGACCAGTGTGTTCACTTGGCAAAACCTGTTAGACTTTGTCCTGCTTCATTTTGTACTCCAAGTCCAAATTTGCCAGTTACTCCAGGTATGTCTTGACTCCCTACTTTTGCATTCCAGTCGCTTATGATGGAAAGGACATCTTTTTTAATGTTAGTTCTATAAGGTCTTGTAGGTCTTCATAGAACTGTTCAACCTCAGTGTTTTCAGCATTACTAGTTGGGGCATAGATATATTACTGTGATATTGAATGGTTTGCCTTGGAAATGAACAGAGACCATTCTGTCATTTTTAAGATTACATCCAAGTATTGCATTTCAGAATCTTTTGTTGACTATGAGGCTATTCCATTTCTTCTAAGGGATTCTTGCCCACAGTAGTAGATATAATGGTCATCTGAATTAAATTCGCCCATTCCAGTCCATTTTAGTTCATTGATTCCTAAAATGTCAGTGTTCACTCTTGCCATCTCCTGTTTGACCACTTCCAATTGACTTTGATTCATGGACCTAACATTCCACCTTCCTATGCAATATTGTTCTTTACAGCATCAGACTTTACTTCCATCACCAGTTACATCCACAACAGAGCATTGTTTTTGCTTTGGCTCCATCTCTTCATTCTCTCTGGAATTATTTCTCCATTCTTTTCCAGTAGCATATTGGGCACCTACTGACCTGGGGAATTCATCTTTCAGTGTCAAATCTTTTTGCCTTTTCATACTTTTTGCCTTTTCATGGAGTTCTCAAGGGAAGAATGCTGAAGTGGTTTGCCATTGCCTTTTCCAGTGGACCACATGGTCCACTGGAACTCTCCACCATGACCCATCTGTCTTGGGTGGTCCTACATGGCATGACTCATAGTTTCATTGAGTTAGACAAGGCTGTGGTCCATGCGATCAGCTTGGTTAGTGTTCTGTGATTGTGGTTTTCATTGTGTCTGCCCTTTGAGGGATAAGAATAAGAGCCTTATGAAAGCTTCCTGATGGGAGAGGCTGATTGAAGGGGAAACTGGATTTTGTTCTAATGGGTGGGGCCATGCTCAGTAAATCTTTAATCCACTTTCTGTTGCAGGGTGGGGCTGTGTTCCCTCCCTGTTGTTTGACCTGAGACCAATCTAGAGTGGAGGTAATGAAGATAATGGACAACCTCCTTCAAAAGGTCCTATGGACGCACTGCCACACTCAGTGCCTCTGACCTTGCAGCAGGCCACTGCTGACCCATGCCTCCACTGGAGACTCCTAGACACTAACTCACAGGCAAGTCTGGGTCAGTCTCCTGTGGGGTCACTGCTCCTTTCTCCTGGGTCCTGGTGTGCACAAGGTTTTGTTTGTGCCCTCCAAGAGTCTGTTTACCCAGTCCTGTGTAAGTTCTGGTGGCTCTATGGTGGGGTTAATGGAGACCTCCTCCAAGAGGGCTTATGACACATTCAGGTCTGCTGCACCCAGAGCCCCTGCCCCTGTGGCAATCCACTGCTGACCCGTACCTCTGCAGGAGACACTCAAACACTCAAAGGCAGGTCTGGCTCAGTCTCCATGGGGTTTCTGGGTCCTGGTACACACAACGTTTTGTTTGCATCTTCTGAGTGTCTCTGGCGGGTATGGGGTTTGTTTCAAAATGTGATTTTGCCCCTCCTACCATCTTTCTTGTGCTTCTCCTTTGCCCTAGGATGTGGGGTATCTTTTTTCAGCTGTGAGTTGTAATTTGGAGTTCTTACAGGAGAATATGAGCACATGTCCTCGTATTTCACCATCTTGTGAACATTGTCTCCCCTAAATCCACCAAATACAACATTTAGAAGTGACATTTTGAGAAAATTTCCCTAAAGCCCTGCTGCTGCTGCAGCTGCTGCTAAGTCACTTCAGTTGTGTCTGACTCTGTGCGACCCCACACACAGCATCCCACCAGGCTCCTCCATCCCTGGGATTGTCCAGGCAAGAACACTGGAGTGGGTTGCCATTTCCTCCTCCAATACATGAAAGTGAAGTAGCTCAGTCGTGTCCAACTCTTAGCGACCCCATGGACTGCAGCCCACCAGGCTCCTCCATCCATGGGATTTTCCAGGCAAGAGTACTGGAGTGGGTTGCCATTGCCTTCTCTGCCTAAAGCCCTAAGGAGTCTGTAATAAGATTACACACAAAAATATGAAAATTTAGAGTACTAAGAGAGAAACTAACTCATTGGAAAAGACCCTGATGCTGGAAAAGACTGAAGGTGGGAGGAGAAAGGATTGGCTGAGGATGAGATGGTTGGATCATGTCAGTGACAAGATGGACATGGGTTTGAGTAGTCTCCAGGAGGTGGTGTTGAACAGGGAAGCCTGGCATGCTGCAGTCAATGGGGTAACAAAAAGTTGGACACGACTGAGTGACTGAAATAAGAGAGAAATCAGGACTCCTAGAATTCATCTCCCTGCCACTCTAATCTTAGGAATCCCCTCAGATTAGCTCCTTCTCAGCCCCAGACTTGTGGCCTTATGCCTATGACCTATTAAATTCTCTGAACCTGATCTCTTTCAATATGGCCTTCAAACCTGGACTTCAGCATCCCATTCCTCCTGGTCCTAGATCTTTTCCAGTGATTAGCTATCATCCATTTTCCTCAAGGGAAATACCTAACTCATTTCACAGGATATGGTCAGGCCTCCATGTCTCCCACATATCCCTACTATTAGAAATGAGGTCATAACATGTTGTTTGCTGAAAGAGAAAAATATTCTACAGAAATAAATGATATTTTTGAATATTAACAACATTTTTGGCCCAAATGTTTAAAGTATACCTAATTTACCTTGAGTTTTGAAATTATAGTATTAGGAAGTCCTGTCTGTGAAAATGTAAATAATTAGTTGCTAACACTGAGAAAAGAACTTTGAAAAATAAAGCCTGGATAGTCTACTTCAAGAATTCCTGAAATCTAATGCTATAATTTAGTGTGTGCTGTTTTAAAGCTTCTTAGCTTGAAATACCTCTAGACAAAGGCTAAAATTTAAGCTATTTTATATTTATGTAAATATCATTTTGGCATCATAGACTCTTTTTTCAGTGATTTGGTTTGTGACCTGGTCTTCAAGTGCTTTGTGCAATGGTGGCCATCAGTAGTCCTTCCAAAACAGATCTTCCATTAAAAATAGTAAATGAGACTTCAGGTTCATAAATCAGATTCTCAATAGTTCATTTACTGAGAATTCATTTTCCAGAGTCTTATCATCTCTTGGTCAATTATTCAACCTTTTGAGCTTCAACACTGTCTGTGAAATGCCAGTTTTAAATATCATCTGTTTTATTTGCATATTGACTCATTGGAAAACACTTCTAGAGGAGAAAATATAAAAAATAATAAAATACAAACACTGAAATAGAATATGTATTAGGGAACTCAAGAGTACATATGGGAACTTAGTGCCTGGGAAAGTAATAACATAGTAAGTTTCTAAGCATAAAAGGATAAAACTGACTCCTGTAGCTGTTTAAAGTAGTTAAGAACAGTACCTATTTTATAGGGTTGATAAGGGGATTGAATGATATAATCTATGTGATATCCCTGGGACATCATAGGGTTTATCAAATGCAAGTTTTCTTCCTCCTGGGAAATTGAGGAAACGTGGTTTTGTCACAGAACCTTGGACCTGTGGTGAGGTCAGGACATGGAGCTTGATGGGGTCTCTGCTTCACTGTAAGAATAAAAGGGGGAGATGGATATATTATATAGTAGCACAGTAAGTAATGGTTGTGTAAGTGTCAGTTCAGTACATTCCTATGAGAAAGTAAAAACTACAGAACTGAAGAGAACCTGCAGGCTGTTGACCCTAAGAGAGTAGAACAGGCACAATGGGAAGAAGCTGTAGCAGATTCATTTCTGCCTAATGTAAGATTTTCTGCACATGCAAAGTTACCAGGTATGATGTATCTTGCTTCAGGGAGCTCTGAACATCTCATCCCTGGAGTTGTCTGTGTCTGAGCCAGATTCCACTGGCTGAATTGTATGTAGAAAGGATTCAAGGAGTGGATGACTAGGTGAACTGCTTGAAATATCTATCATGGTTTTATGATTTTTCCAGAAAAAATGGATATCGAATAAAGTGAATTTTAAAGACATTTTAATGTCAGGAATGAACATAGATCAATAGAGAACAGGAATAAGCATTATAGCTTAACTCAGTGCTGGTCCTAATGTTTATCCTGGCTTGACATTCTGTCCTATAGGAAACTCCCTATTCATCCCATCACTTTAACTTGCAATTTCACTGTTATGTTTCACTCCAATTACCACTTTTTCCTCAAACCAATCTGGCTGACAGATTCAGATGTTCTTTCTTTATATCAGAACCTATTTGTAGATTGCTTTTCTGGCTTCTTCTACAACTTTCTTCCTTTCACTAATTTTTTCTTTGATACAGGCAAAATACTTCTATCCCAATCAAAGCTTTACCGAGTATTCTGGAGTAGGCTCTTTACTTTTACCTTATGAAGACCTACAAGACCATCTGGAATTAACACTGAAAAAAGATGTCCTTTTCATCATAGGGGACCAGAATGCAAACTTTGGAAGTCAAGAGATATCTGGAGTAACAAAAACGTTTGGCCTTGGAGTACAAAGTGAAGTAGGTTAAAGGCTAACAGAGTTTTGCCACATGGACATCACCAGGTGATCAATACTGAAATCAGATTGATTAGATTTTTTGAAGCTGAAGATGGAGAAGCTCTATACAGTCAGCAAAAACAAGATCAGGAGCTGAAAGTGGCTCAGCTCATGAGCTCCTTATTGCAAACTTCAGACTTATATTGAAGAAAGTATGGAAAACCACTGGACCATTCAGATATGAACTAAATCAAATCCCTTATGAATATAGAATGAAAGTGACAAATAGATTCAAGGGATTAGTTCTGGTAGATAGAGTGCCTGAAGAACTATATACTGAAGTTCATAACATTGTACAGGAGATGATGATTAAAACCATCCCCAAGAAAAATGAATGCAAAAATGCAAAATGGTTGTCTGAGGAGGCCTTACAAATAGCTGAGAAAAAAAGAGAAGCCAAAGGCAAAAGAGAAAAGGAAAGAAATATCTATCTGAAAGCAGAGTTCTAAAGAATAACAAAGGAGAGATAAGAAAACCTTCCTAAGTGATCAGTGCAAAATAGAGGAAAACAATAGAATGGGAAAGACTAGAGATTTCTTCAAGAAAATTAGAAATACTTAGGGAACATTTCATGCAAGGATGGGCACAAGAAAGGACAGAAATGGTATGACCTAACAGAAGCAGAAGATATTAAGAGGTGGCAAGAATATAGAGAACTATACCAAAAAGATCCAGATAACCTCAAGGTGTGATTGCTCACCTATAGCCAGACATCTTGGAGTGCGAAGTCAAGTGGGTCTTAGGAAGCTTCACTATGAATAAAGCTAATGGAGGTGATGGAATTCCAACAGAGTTATTTCAAATTCCAAAAGATGATGTTGTGAAAGTGCTGCACTCAATATGTCAGCAAATTTGGAAAACCCAGCAGTGGCCACAGGACTGGAAAAGGTCAGTTTCCATTCCAATCCCAAAGAAGGGCAATGCCAAAGAATGTTCAAACTATTGCACAATTGCATTCATCTCACACATTAGCAAAGGAATGGTCAAAATTCTCCTAGCTAGGCTTCAACAGTACATGAACTGAGAACTTCCAGATGTTCAAGCTGGATTTAGAAAAGGCAGAGGAACCAGAGATCAAATTGTCAACATGCGTTAGATCATAGGAAAAGCAAGAGAATTCCAGAAAAACATCTGCTTCATTGACTATGCTAAAGCCTTTGACCTGTGGATCGCAAAAAACTCTGGAAAAATTTTAAAGTGATGGTAATACCAGACCACCTTACCTGCCTCCTGAGAAATCTGTATGCAGGTCAAGAAGCAAAAGTTAGAACTGGACATGGAACAGTGGACTGGTTCCTAATTGGGAAAGGAGTGTGTCAAGGCTGTATATTGTCACCTTGCTTATTTAACTTATATGCAGAGTACATCACGTGAAATGCCAGACTGAATGAAGCACACATGGAATCAAGATTGCCGGGAGAAATGTCAATAACCTCAGATATGCATATGACATCACCCTGATGGCAGAAAGTGAAGAGGAACTAAAGAGCCTCTTGATCAAAAGTGAAAGAGGAGAATGAAAAAGCTGGCTTAAAACTCAACATTCAGAAAATGCAGATCATAGCATCCAGTCCCATCACTTCATGGTAAATAGATTGGAAACAATGGAAACAGTGACAGATGCTATTATCTTAGGCTCCAAAATCACTACAGAATTATGAATCACTGTGAAATTATGTAACTTATGATTTTGTTTTCTAATATCATTAACCTATAAAATATTTTATGCCTTAAGAGCTTTTTCTTTTCGTGTTATGTGGACACAGACCAGTGGACTGGTTCAAAACTGGGAAAGGAATACATCAAAGCTGTATATTGTCACCTGCTTATTTAAGTTATATTCAGAATATTTCATGCAAAATGCCAGGCTGGGTAAATCCCAAATTGGAATCAAGATTTTCAGGTGAAATATTGACAACAGATGACACCACTCTAATGGCAGAAAACAAAGAGGAACTTAAGAGCCTGTTGATGAAGGTGAAAGAGGAGAGTGAAAAAGCCAACTTAAAACTCAAAATTGAAAAAACAAAGATCATGGCATCCAGTCTCATCAGTTCAGTTCAGTTTAGTTCAGTCGCTCAGTCATGTTCGATTCTTTGGGACCCCATGAATCACAGCACGCCAGGCCTCCCTGTCCATCACCAACTCCCAGAGTTCACTCAGATTTACGTCCATCAAGTCAGTGATGCCGTCCAGCCATCTCATCCTCTGTCGTCCCCTTCTTCTCCTGCCCTCAATCCCTCCCAGCATCAGAGTCTTTTCCAATGAGTCAGCTCTTCACATGAGGTGGCCAAAGTACTAGAGTTTCAGCTTTAGCATCATTCCCTCCAAAGAAATCCCAGGGCTGATATCCTTCAGAATGGACTGGTTGGATCTCCTTGCAGTCCAAGGGACTCTCAAGAGTCTTCTCCAACACCACAGTTCAAAAGCATCAATTCTTCGGTGCTCAGCCTTCTTTACAGTCCAACTCTCACATCCATACATGACTATTGGAAAAACCATAGCCTTGACTAGATGGACCTTAGTCGGCAAAGTAATGTCTCTGCTTTTGAATATGCTATCTAGGCTGCTCATAACTTTTCTTCCAAAGAGTAAGCATCTTTTAATTTCATGGCTGCAGTCACCATCTGCAGTGATTTTGGAGCCCCCCAAAATAAAGTCTGACACTGTTTCCACTGTTTCCCCATCTATTTCCCATGAAATGATGGGACCAGATGCCATGATTTTCATTTTCTGAATGTTGAGTTTTAAGCCAACTTTTTCACTCTCCTCTTTCACTTTCATCAGTCTCATCACTTCATGGCAAATAGTTGGAGAAAAATGGAAACAGTGACAGTGTTTCCATTTATTTTCTTGGGCTCCATTATCAATGTAGACGGTGACTGCAGCCATGAAATTAAAACATTTACTTGGAAGAAAACCTATGACCAAGTTAGACAGCATATTAAAAAGCAAAGGCATTACTTTGCCAACAAAGGTCCATCTAATCAAAGCTATGGTTTTTCCAGTAGTCATGTATGGATGTTGAGTGTTGCATCATAAAGAAGGCTGAGCAATGAAGAATTGATGGTTTCAAACAGGGATGATGGAGAAGACTCTTGAGAGTCCCTTGGACTGCAAGGAGATCAGACCAGTCAATCCTAAAGAAAATCAGTCCTGAATATTCATTGGAAGGCCTGATGTTGAAGCTGAAGTTCCTATACTTTGACCAGCTGATGCAAAGAGCCAACTCATTGGAAAAGATTCTGGGAAAGACTGAGGACAGAAGGCAGGGATAGAGAATGAGATAGTTGGATAGCATTTCCAAATCAATAGACTTTAGTTTGAGCAAATTCCATGAGACAGTGAAGGACTGGGAAGTCTGGGATGGTGCTATTCATGGGGTTGCAAAGAGTCAGACATGACTTAGCAACTGAACAACAACAAAAATATTAATTGCCATTTGTGTAAATCTGAAATGAAAAAAATCTGAAGATCTCTAGATCTAGAGACATTTAATTTGATTACAAGTACATTTTAAAGTCAAATGTTTCTATTTGTTTGAGCATTAACTGCAAGAGACATACAATTGATAGAATTTCAGGGGCAGTTACTTATTTTCAGTAATTCACAGATACATGTCTGCTGAATACATTTTGGGAAAAATACATTTCAGCTGACTAAGGTATTTAGAAGTGGTAAAGAGTGGCTCCAATCATAATTCTTTTTTCTATTTTAATTTCCATGTGCCAGGCAAGCTTGTTAATTTATCACCTGTCTCAGACAAGGTACTCTTTAAAGGATTTTTAACTTCTCAGAGTCTGATGACTAATCAATCACTATAAAGTTATTTCAACATGAAAAATAAACATTCTTCATAACTCTGCAGTATTTTTAACTTAATACCAAGGTTTCTCCCTAATAGGAGATAAGTAATAATAAAACTTTGAGTGAAAATTATAATGAAAAGTTTACATATTTTTATGCTGACTGTTGAAATAAGAATCATAAACACACACATATTCACTTTTTGTTATGAAATAAATATGCAATTTTTAAAAAAGAAAAATCTGAATATTATGGACCCAATGGAAAAATACAGCTTTGCCCTAATATTATAAGGAAAGAATTTCTGAAAAATAACAGGACAAAATGTACATTAAAAAAAAAAAAAGCTTTTACTCTGGGCTATTATAATGAAGAAAAAGTGTTCCAAATGTGAACTAATGAAGTACAAAGTAATGAATATTTAATTTGTATAATTTACCAAAGTGCTTTTAGAAATCAGAGCTACATTCTTCATAAACATAATGTTCATTAGGCCTTAACTGTAGCTTGCATGCAATTACCATATCCTCTGCTACAGCTTCAGCATCTATGGCATTGAATAAAACTCCTCTGAGAATATTTTGAGGGCGAAGAGAGAAAAAGAGAAGAAAAACTACTAGGGCTGTGAAATTTGAATAGCTTACCTTGACAAGGAAAAGATACATAGAAGATACATACCTGGAGGGTGGGCAGCCAGCACTTGTGTAGCAGATGCCATAGCTTCCCCTGGGCTCGCTCCCTCCCCTTCCGACAACAGTGTCTTGAAGGGTTAAGCTAAATAAAATACAAAATTAGTTTGATGACTCAGTAGGACACATTATCACATTCTTAAATGTAAGAGGAGTGCTGCTTAAAATCTGACTGATAACATAGATTAAGCAGAGAAGATTTCAGTAGAAATAAACTTGTTATGTGATATGAATATTAATAAGACCACTGTTGTAGCTTGCATAGACTTCAGAGCCCAAGAACTTTTCCTCTTGATCTTTTATTATACATAACGGAAGGGATTTTTTTTTTTCCTCTTAAAGCATTATCTCCTCTCCTTTTCTATTTTTTTTTATTTTTTTATCAAGTTGGCAACCAATTTGCTCCTGCCATAAGGGGTGAGGTAAAAATTTTAAGTTTTATTTGAGGACAGTTTTTGTAATAGCTAAAGTAAATCAAACTTATCAGTAAAATGCATGATATTCTAATGTTTTTGAAATCTGGAAATCACTTTTAGTAAATTTGACAGAAGAGATTTCATAACTTTGAAAACTCTCTTTACTCTTTCCTTTTGCCTTGTTAATGTTTATTTTCATTAGTTGGGGTCCACATACTTCAACATGCAAGAAGTGATTCAGTGTTGCCCTACAGTTGATACAGATTGTTGTTAGTAATTTTAGCACAAGCCATCCCAGGAAAATCACATAACATGTTAAAATGTAACAGACACGCCATCTTCCTTGAAAAATGGTGTATGTGATTTATAATAAGTGAATAATAGCACTACATGAGAGATGCAAAGAGTTTGGAGATAAAATGAAAGACCTGAGTCTAAATTAATATGGAAATAATTAGTGTATAGGCCTGCCAAGGATTTTCATTAAAATATTTAGAGAAAAATAATTTTGACAAATTATGTATTTTATGAGGAAAAATATGCAACCTGCTGCATTTGGCACTTTGTCCTTCCATTCATGAAAGAAAGGTAAATTGCCTTTGTTATGAGTCACTGTAATTGGATTTCAATTCCTCCAACAGCACTGTCGATTAGCTGAGATGCCCACCTGGAAGGACTCGGTGACAGCTGCAGCTATGGCCTTTGGGGAGCTCGTGCCTGTTGGACTTAGATCCTATTTGGATGAAAGGCGAATTCTCAGGAGAGTATTTTGGCAACTTTAAGTTATCATTTAAGAAAACTTTTGGCAAGACTCTTTCATTTAGCTTGTCATTTGGAGAAGCAGGGAAATGCAAGCTTACCTTAGAACAGAAATAAACTCATAATTGAGATGGCCAAAATGAGTGCATTATAGAACTATATACTGTAGGAAGAATTTGATTGGATATTAGATCCTGCATAATCAAAAGATTATTGAGACTTAAAAAAAATCTTATCTTGACTGAATAAATGAATTGGAGGATAAAGAATATCATCCAGATAATTTTATAGACTCCACAACATTTTATAGACTTGGAAGGAATCTTAAAGAATTTAAAGGCATTCAGTTTAAAGCATAAGCAGAAAGTATAGTTGGGGACACCCAGGAGTCAAATGACAACTTGGAGAAGTGGAAGACTGAGACTTGTGTGCCATTATACTATAGGAATGAATGAGACTGCTAAGAGACAGAGTGAGGAAAATCCTGAAGTCAGAGGAAAGTAAGAGAGAAGGAGGGTTGATATTCACTGTGGCTGAATTGAGGGAAGTGGAGGCAATTAATAAAATAGGGTCTTTATTTTCTCAAGCAGGAGGCAAGACGCCCATTATCTGAAAGTGAGGAGATGCACATGGATTTGGAAACTTTATATGAATGGAAAAAGCAGGAAAGCTGTTTAACACAAGTTGCATGAAGTTAGAGTCAGAGATAGATAGATAAAGCCAAAAATCCCCTTCATGGATTATAGCCTTGTTGTTATGAAGGGGCTTGCATAACTTAATGAAGCTATGAGCCATGTGGTGCAGAGACTTGCAGACAGAACAGTCATCGTGGAAAGTTCTGACAAAATGTGGTCCATCGGAGAAGGGGATGGCAAGCCATTCCAGTATCCTTTCCACGAGAATCCCATGAACAATATGAAAAGGCAAAAAGATATGACACCAGAAGATGACCCCCCCAGGTTGGAAGGTGTCCAATATGCTCCTGGGGAAGAGCAGAGGGTAATTGCTAATAGCTCCAGAAAGAATGAAGTGGCTGGGCCAAAGCAGAAACGATGCTCAGTTCTGGATGTGTCTGGTGGTGAAAGTAAAGTCCAATGTTGTAAAGAACAATATTGCATAGGAACCTGGGATATTAAGTCCATGCATCAAGGTAAATGGGATGTAGTCTAGCAGTAGATTGGTAAGAGTGAATATTAACATCTTTAGGAATCAGTGAACTAAGATGGACAGGAATGGGCAAATTTAATTCAGATGACTTATATATACTACTGTGGGCAAGAATCCCTTAGAAGAAATGGAGTAGCCTCAGTCAATAAAAGAGTCCAAAATGCAGTACTTGGATACAATCTCAAAAATGACAGAATAACCTCTGTTTGTTTCCAAGACAAATCATTCAATATCATAGTAATACAAGTCTATGCCCCAACCACTGCTGCCAAAGAAGCTAAAGTTGAACAGTCCTATGATGACCTTATAGAACTAACACTCAAAAAAGATGTCCTTTTCATCATAGGGAACTGAAATGCAAAAGTAGGAAGTCAAGAAATAACTGGAGTAACAGGCAAGTTTGGTCTTGGAGTACAAAATGAGGCAGGGCGAAAGCTAACCAAGTTTTGCCAAGAGAACGCACTGGTCAGAGCAAATGCCCTCTTCCAACAACACAAGAGATGACTCTACACATGGACATCACCACATGGTTAATACTGAAATCAAATTGATTATATTCTTTGCAGCTGAAGATGGAGAAGCTCTATACAGTCAGCAAAAACAGAACAAAACAAACCTGGAGCTGACTGTAGCTCATATCATGAGCTCCTCCCTGCAAAATTCTGACTTAAAGTGAAGAAAGTAGGGAAAACCACTAGACCATTCAGGTATGACCTAAATCAAATGCCTTATGATCATGCAGCAGAAGTGATGAATAGACTCAAGAGATTAGATCTGGTAGACAGGGTGTCCAAAGTACTATGGACAGACATCCCTAATAGTGTACAGGAGGCAGTGATCAGGAGGTGGTGACCAAAACCATTCCAAAGAAATAGAAATACAAGAAGGCAAAGTGGTTTTCTGAGGAGGCTTTACAGATAGCTGAAAAGAAAGGAGAAGCAAAAAGCAAGGAAGAAAGGGAAAGACAGACCCAGCTGAATGCAGAGTTCCAAAGAATAGCAAGGAGCTATAAGAAAGCCTTCTTAAGGGAACAATACAAAGAAATAGAAGAAAACAATACAGTCTTTCTTGAAGAAAGACTAGAGATCTCTTCAAGAAATTTAGAGATAGTAAGGTAACATTTCATTCAAGGATGGGCACAATAAAGGAAAGAAATGGTAAGAACCTAACAGAGGCAGAAGAGATTAAGAAGAGGTGGCAAGAATATATAGAACTCTACAAAAAAGATCTTAATGACCTGGATAACCATGATTGTGTGGTCACTTACATAGAGCCAGACATTCTGGAGTGTGAAGTCAAGTGGGCCTTAGGAAGTGTTACTACAAACAAAGCTAATGGAGGTGATGAAATTCCAGCTGAGCCACTTAAAATCCTGAAAGATGATGCTATTAATGTGCTGCACTCAATGTATCAGCAAATTCAGAAAACTCAGCAATAGCTGCAGGACTGGAAAATGTCAGTTTTCATTCCAATCCCAAGGAAGGGCAGTGCCAAAGAATGTTCAAACTACTGGACAATTGAGCTCATTTCATGTCCTAGTAAGTTTATGCTCAAAATCCTTCATGCTAGGCTTCAGCAGTATGTCAACTGAAAACTTCCAGATGTACAAGCTGGGTTTTGGAGAGGCAAAGGAATTTGAGATCAAATTACCAACATTTGTTGGATCATAGAGAAAGCAAGGGAATTCCAGAAAACATCTATTTCTACTTCATTGACTACACTAAAGCCTTTGACTATGTGGATCACAAAAATTGTGGAAAATTCTTAAAGAGATAGAAATACCAGACCATGTTACCTGTTCCCTGAGAAACCTGTATCTGGGTCAAGAAGCAACAGTTAGAATCTTACATGGAATAAATGACAGGTTCACATTTTGGAAAGGAGTACAACAAGGCTGTATATTGTCACCCTATTTATTCTACTTCTATGGAGGAGGCAATGGCACCCCACTCCAGTACTCTTGCCTGGAAAATCCCATGGACGGAGGAGCCTGGTAGGCTGCAGTCCATGGGGTAGCTAAGAGTCGGACACGGCTGAGCGACTTCACTTTCACTTTTCACTTTCATGCCTTGGAGAAGGAAATGGCAACCCACTCCAGTGTTCTTGCATGGAGAATCCCAGGGATGGGGGAGCCTGGTAGGCTGCTGTCTATGGAGTCGCACAGAGTCGGACACGACTGAAGCAACGTAGCAGCAGCAGCACCAGCAGCATGCAGAATAAATCATGCGAAATGCTGGGTTGGAAGAAGCACAAGCTGGAATCAAGTTTGCCAGAAGAAATACTAATAACCTCAGATATGGAGATGATATCACTTTCACTTACCTAGAGCCAGACATCTTGGAGTGCTAAGTCAAGTGAGCCTTTAAGCATCACTACTAACAAAGCTAGTGGAGGTGATGAAATTCCAGCTGAGCTATTTCAAATCCTAAAAGGTGATGCTGTGAAAGTGCTGCACTCAATATGTCAGCAAATTTGGAAAACTAAACAGTGGCCACAGAACTGGAAAAGATCAGTTTTCACTTCAATCTCAAAGAAGGGCAATGCCAAAGAATGTTCAAACTACTGCACAATTGTACTCATCTCACATGCTAGCAAAGTAATGCTCAAAACTCTGCAAGCTAGGCTTCAACAGTATGTGAACTGAGACCTTCCAGATGTTCAAGCTGGATTTAGGAAAGGCAGAGGAACCAGAGATCAAATTGCCAACATCTGTTGGGTCATAGAAAAGGCAAGAGAATTCCAGAAAAACATCTACTTCTGCTTCATTGATATGCTAAAGCCTTTGACTATGTGGATCACAACAAACTGTGGAAAATTCTTAAAGAGATGAAAATATCAGACCACCTTACCTGCCTCCTGAGAAATCTGTATGTAGGTCAAGAAGGAACAGTTAGAACTGGACATGGAACAAAGAACTGGTGCCAAATTGGGAAAGGAGTGTGTCAAGGCTGTATATTGTCACCTTGATTACTTAATTTGTATGCAGAGCTGCTGCTGCTGCTGCTGCTAAGTCACTTCAGTCGTGTCTGACTCTATGCGACCCCATAGATGGCAGCCTACCAGGCTCCCCTGTCCCTGGGATTCTCAAGGCAAGAACATTGGAGTGGGTTGCCATTTCCTTCTCCAAGGCATGAAAGTGAAAAGTGAAAGTGAAGTTGTTCAGTTGTGTCCGACTCTTAGCGACCCCATGGACTGCAGCCTTCCAGGCTCCTTCGTCCATGGGATTTTCCAGGCAAGAGTACTGGAGTGGGGTGCCATTGCCTTCTCTGGTATGCAGAGCATATCATGCTAAATGCCAGGCTAAATGAAGCACAAGTCCGCATCAAGATTGCTGGGAGAAATATCAACAACCTTAGATATGCAGATAACACCACCCTTATGGCACAAATCTAAGAGAACCAAAGTCTTTTGATGAAAGTGAAAGAGCAGAGTTAAAAAATTGGCTTAAATTCAACATTCATAAAACTAAGATCAGGGCATCTGGTCCAATCACTTCCTAGGAAATAGGAGAGGAAAAAGAAGAAGTTGTGACAAATTTTACTTTTTTAGCCTGCAAAATCACTGCAGATAGTGACTGCAACCATGAAGTTAAAAGATACTTGTTACTTGGAAGGAATTCTATGACAAAACTAGACAATTTGTTAAAAAGCAAAGCCATTGTTTTGCTGACAAAGATCTGTATAGTCAAAGCTATGGTTTTTCCAGTAGTCATGTATGGATGTGAGAGTTGGACCATAAAGAAGGCTGAGTGCTGAAAAACTGATGCTTTCAAACTGTTGTGTTGGAGAAGACTCTTAAGAGTTCCTCGGACTGCAAGGAGATCCAACCAATAAATCCTAAAGGAAATCAACCCTGACTATTCATTGAAAAAGCTGATGCTGAAGCTGAAACTCCAATACTTTGGCCACCTGATGTGAAGAGTTGACTCACTGGAAAAGACCCTGATGATGGGAAAGACTGAATGCAAAAGAAGAAGGGGGCTGCAGAGGATGAGATAGTTAGATAGCATCACTGACTCAGTGGACATAAACTTGAGCAAACTCTGGGAGACAGTGAAGGACAGGGAAGCCTGTCCTGGTGCAGTCTAAGAGGTCAAAAATAGTCAGACACAACTGAGCAATTGAGCACAGCAACCACAATAAATAAATGATTGCCCAGCATTCTTGATTGGTGGTGGATGTTGGGTAAAGTAGATTGGTTGTAATGTCATCTGGCATCATTACGTGGCCTTCTCTAACAATAATCATTATTAAAAGAGAAGTGATCTGAGGATTGACATTACCCAAAGTTGAAAGTGCTCATGATGGGTATTTCCAGGTCAGAAGTGACCTTTAAAATAGTAAGTAGCAAGAATTGATACCTCTACGGGATGCACAGAGTAAAAAAGATTTAAGAAAAATCCAACTGTTTTCATAAAGAGTTCTGACATCCATGTGTCTCATTTCCTTGACTATGCTTGTCAGTTTCATGGTCTTTTACAGTAGAACTATTCTTTTTTTAATTAAAAAAATTTTAAATCTAATATTATCTGGAATGGCCATTTGGTGCATTGCTGCTGCTAAGTCACTTCAGCCGTGTCCTACTCTGTGCGACCCCAGAGACGGCAGCCCACCAGGCTTCCCTGCCCCTGGGATTCTGTAGGTAAGAACACTGGAGTGGGTTGCCATTTCCTTCTCCAATGCATGAAAGTGAAAAGTGAAAGTGAAGTCGCTCAGTCGTGTCTGACTCTCAGCGACCCCATGGACTGCAGCCTTCCAGGCTCCTCCGTCCATGGGATTTTCCAGGCAAGAGTACTGGAGTGGACTAATTGGAAACAATTCTATTAATGTGAAGAATCTTTGAAAAGATTAAGTATACAAACATCATTTGATTTTATGTTAAAACATGTTTATTTTCCAATATGTTTAATGTAGAACATAGACTTTTTTTTTGGTAGGGGGCAGGATGTAAATATAAATGCATTCATAAGATTTTTTATCTCATCTTTTACATAAACCATACACATAATATTAATATATCATCTATAATTTCCATACACTGGATCTGAGTTTAAAATTCTTTTGGAATTCACTAATTGTAAAATAAATGCCACAGTCATGATGCTGTGATGGTTTATTGAAGTCTCAACTTGACTGGGCCACAGAGTGCCCAGGCATTTGGCCAAATGTTACTCTGGATGTGTCTGTGGTGTGTTTCTGGATGTGATGAACATTTGAACTTTAGACTCCATAAAGCAGATTGCCCTCTCTAATGTGGGTGGGCTTTGCCCAATCAGTTTAAGACCAGAACAGAACAAAAGGCTGAGTAAAAGGGAACTACTCCTGCTTGATTATTTGAAATAGAATGTTGGTATATTTTGGCCTCTGATATATTTTGGCAGGAGAATGGGCTCAATAACTGGTTTGGGAAGATCCCCTGAAGGATGACATGGCAACCCACTCCAGTATTCTTGCCTGGAGAATCCCATGGACAGAGGAGCCTGGTGGGCTACAGTCCATAGGGCTGCATAGAGTCAGACATGACTGAAGCAACTTAGCATGCATGTATACATTCTTTTTTTGTGTGTGCGTTGTTCTCTATGTCTGTTTTTCCATTGCTGCCCTGCAAATAAATTCTTCAGTACCATCTTTCTAGATTTTGTATATATGTATTGCTGCTGCTGCTGCTGCTAAGTCACCTCAGTCATGTCCAACTCTGTGCGACCCCATAGATGGCAGCCCACCAGGCTCCCCCGTCCCTGGGATTCTCCAGGCAAGAACACTGGAGTGGGTTGCCATTTCCTTCTCCAATGCATGAAAGTGGAAAGTGAAAATTGAAAGTGAAGTCGCTCAGTTGTGTCCAACTCTTAGCGACCCCATGGACTGCAGCCCACCAGGCTCCTCTGTCCATGGGATTTTCCAGGCAAGAGTACTGGAGTGGGGTGCCATTGCCTTCTCCATATATGCATTAGTATATGATATTTATCTTTCTCTTTCTGACTTACTTCACTCTGAGTAATAGGCTCTAGGTTCATCCACCTCATTAGAATTGACTCAGATGCATTCCTTTCTATGACTGAGTAATATTCCATTGTGTATATGTACCACAACTTCTTTATCCATTCATCTGTCAATGGACATCTAGGTTGCTTCCATGTTTTAGCTACTGTAAATAGTGCTGAAATAAACATTTGGGTACATGTGTCTTTTTCAGTGTTGGTTTCCTCATGGAAACCTAGGAGTGGGATTGCTGGGTCATACAGTGGTTTTATTTCTGTTTTTTAAACTAATCTCCATATCATCATCCATAATGGCTATATCAATTTACATTCCCACCAATAGCATGATGCATTCTTTATTATCTTGGCCTTGCAGAGCATTTGATTACTTATAATTTTTTCTTCTTTCTTTGCACATTCACATTTTACTAGTACACAAGACATTTAATTCAAAGAGAGAAATTTAATAACAGTTAATATGCCATGATCAATTTGAGAATAAATTCAAGCTGTTGAAACAAAAGTATATGGAAGATCCAGTGGAAGAAAAGAGTTCTGACTATAAATGGGGGGAGAAGGTAACCCAATCATGAACAAGCACATTACCTTGAAAATCAGTTGTAACCCATCATATGATCCCCAGGATTTTAGATCAACAATTTGTGGAGTGGTGTGTTCTTCCACTTTACTTTTGGAAAACCTATCTTATTGTTATAAAGGGAGTCTGGGGAGCCAAAGCTTTGATGTTTTAATGAAGTAACTATCTGGTACTACAATCTACTGCACAGATCTGAAATATTCTAGACAAGCTCAGGGTTTCATTTATTCCTTATTCAAACCAACTTATTGGAGTCCAGATATTCTCTTCTCTCTCTCACCCCTCGCCCCCTCCACTTCCTCTTTCTTGAAGTCTTCAGGACATATATCCTTCAAGGCCATACTACTTTCTCTCCTGGTGAGAACTTCAGCTGGTCATGCAGAATAGACTGTCACCTTTCATGCTGCCACCATCTAGACGATGTGGCTCACAATATCTCGATCTAGACCCTATTACACTGCAGTTTTGGTGAAAGCAGGGAGGGTGTTTTGAGGTGCTACAAAAACCAACTAGAAAGAAATGATCGCATGATCCAAGTTGGATGGACCTAGAGAAATGGGAAAGGGCAAGGGATTGAAAATAAACAGAAGAGGTAATGGTTAGAAGAGAATCATTCCCTTGTGAGACAGCAGGATAAGTGATAAAAGTGATGATGAGGCCTGTGGGAAAAAAATGCAGAAACACCATTTGGAAACATATTTGAAACTAATTTGGAAATCCCAAGGCCAAGGACCTATGAGGTCAATGTGTTTAATATTCTCACATAATGAGTATTGTTTAAAATTTTAGTTACTTTTTATGTTAATGCTTTTTAATAGAAAATATTTTCATAATACATTTGAGAAAGCTAGGATTTTATGTTTCTGAATAATTATATCAGATTTCTACTTCACTTTATGGTGAGCCAATGTAGAAGCTAAAAAATCAAAAGTGTTAATTCTTGTGATTTGCTAATCTAGGAAGACTATAAAACAAGGTTCCTTGAATTCAGCTGACTGACCATATATCTCAAGGTTAAACCACTTAAAAACCACATTGCTGCTGCTGCTGCTAAGTCACTTCAGTTGTGTCCAACTCTGTGCAACCCCATAGACTGTGGCAGCCTACCAGGCTCCCCTGTCCCTGGGATTCTCCAGGCAAGAATACTGGAGTGGGTTGCCATTGCCTTCTCCGAAAAACCACATTAAGGGAGAGTTTTTAAGAGGGAAGAGATATCTTCCAGGATACAATCTTTAAAGTTCTTGTTGTTCCCAAATATCTTTCGTTTCTGACCAAAGAACTATTGCAATCTATGATCTAAATGTATCCAGGATGGAGTTTAAATAGCCTATTGACAATAAAGTGTGTGTTAGTCGCTCAGTTGTGTTCAACTCTGCGACCCCATGGACAGGAGCTGCCTGTCCATGGGCTTCTCCAGGCAAGAATACTGGAATGTGTGGCTGTGCCCTTCTTCAGGGGGTTTTTCTCCAGGCAAGCCCCAATATATATTCCACTAATAAGCAATAGATATTTGGAACTCAGTATTGTCAATATGGGCTTCTCTGGTGGCTCAGAAGCTGAAGAATCTGCCTGCAATGCAGGAGACCCTGGTTCATTTCCTGGGTTGGGAAGATCCCCTGGAGAAGGATAGGCTACCCACTCCAGGATTCTTGGCCTTTCCTGGTAACTCAGATGGTAAAGAATCCACCCGCAATGCAGGAGACCTGGGTTCTATCCCTGGGTTGGGGTGATCCCCTGGAGGAGGGCATGGCAACCCACTCCAGTATTCTTGCCTGGAGGAGCCTGGTGGCTACAGTCCAAATTAGTTAATCATGATTTAGAAATTGTTTGAATAAGAATGGAGCCATTATTAAAGATCAGAAATGAGATGTTCACATCATTGCCCTTGGAACCTTGTTGTTTTTCAGGGGGATCAGTACTAGGAAAGTGGTAGCCAAGTGTGAGAGGTCAATAGGAACTGTAGCTTGGAAACCAGGAGAGAAACCTAGGACCAAAGAACCAGTGATTATTATATGGTCATTTAAATTGAATTTGTTTCTAGGATATCAGTAATTCCATTAAGCTAAATAGCAACTTTCTTCTCAGTCTTTATCCACAGGCTTAAAAACATGGTAAAAGACCCTTTTGGGACATATTCAGCCACTACTGCCTAGATATGACTTTAATTCCTGGGTGTCCCTGATTCTGATAGCTATAGAAAACTATAAAATTGCACACTGATAATCATACCTAAACCTGCTGCTTGTTTAATCTTTTTTTCTTTTTAAAGTAATCATTATTTAAAAAGTTAAAAAAATTCTATTTTATATTGGATTATAGTTGATTTACAATGTTGTGTTAGTTTCAGGTACACAGCAAAGTGATTCAACCATACATATAAACGTGTGTGTGCTCAGTTGGTTCAGTTGTGTCCAACTCTTTGAGACCCCATGGACTATAGTCTGCCAGGCTCCTCTTTCCATGAGATTTTCCCAGAAAGAATTTAAGAATAAGTTGTCCTGCCCTCTTCCAGGGAGTTTCCCCGACCAAGGAATCAAACCCATTTCTCCTGCATCTCTGCACTGCAGGCAGATTCTTAACCAGAGAGCCACTGGGGACGCCCATACATAAACATATATCTATTCTTTCTCAGATTCTTTTCCCATACAGACCATTACAGAACACTAAGGAGAGTTCTCTGTGCTGAATAGTAGGTCTCTGTTGTTTATCTATTCTATATATAGTACAGTGTATTGTTGTTCAGTTGCTCAGTCGTGTCTAGCTCTTTGTGACCCCATCAACTGCAGCATGCCAGGCTTCTCTGTCCTTCACTATCTCCCGAAGTTTGCTCAGCCTTGTGCCCGTTGAGTCGATGATGCCATCCAACCATCTCGTACTCTGTCACCTGTTTCTCCTCCTGCCCTCACCCTTTCCCAGCATCAGGGTCTTTTCCAGTGAGTTGGCTCTTCGAATCAGGGGGCCAAAGTATTGGAGCTTCAGCATCAGTTTTTTCAATGAAAAGTCAGGGTTAATTTCCTTTGGGATTGACAGGTTTGATCTCCTTGCAGTTCAAAGGACTCTCAAGAGTCTTCTCCAACACCACAGTTCAAAAGCATCAATTTTTTGGGCACTCAGTCTTCTATATGGTACAACTTTCACATTGAACATGACTACTGGAAAAAAATAGCTTTGACTGTACAGACCTTTGTCTGTAAAGTAATGTCTTTGCTTTATTAATATGCTGTTTAGGTTTCTCATAAACTTTTTCCAAGGAACAAGCAACTTTTAATTTCACGGCTGCAGTCACTGTCTTCAGTGATTTTGAAGCCCCCAAAATAAAATCTGTCACTGTTTCCCATTTTTTCCTCATCTATTTGCAGTGAAGTGGTGGCACTGGATGCCATGATCTTAGTTTTTTAAATGTTGAATTTTAAGCCAGCTTTTTCACTCTCCTCTTTCACTTTCATCAAGAGGCTTTTCAGTTCCTCTTCACTTTCTGCCATAAAGGTGGTATCATCTGCATATCTGAGGTTATTGATATTTTTCCCAGTAATCTTAATTCCAGCTTGTACTTCAACCAGCCCAGCATTTTGCATGATGTACTCTGTGAAGAAGTTAAGTAAGCAGGGTGACAGTATACAGCCATGTCGTGCTCCTTTCCCAATTTTGAACCAATACATTGTTCCATGTCCAGTTCTAACTGTTGCATCTTGACCTGCATACAGGTTTCTCAGGAGGCAGGTAAGGTGGTCTGGCATTTCCATCTCTTTAAGAATTTTCCACAGTTTGTTGTGATCCACACAGTCAAAGGCTTTAGCATAGTCAGTGAAGCAGAAGATTTTTTTTTCTGGAATTCTCTTGCTTTTTCTATGATCCAGCGGATGTTGGCAATTTGATCTCTGGTTCCTCTGCCTTTTCTAAATCCAGCTTGAACATCTGGAAGTTCTTGGTTCATATACTGTTGAAACCTAGTTTGAAGGATTTTAAGGATTATCTTGCTAGCATGTAAAATGGGTGCAATTGTGCAGTAGTTTGAACATTCTTTGGCATGTAGAGCATATATGTTAATTCTATACTCCTCATTTATCGGCCTCTTTTACACCCTTAGTAACCACAGGTCTGTTTTCCATGTCTGTGAGTTTGTTTCAGTTTTGTCATCTGTATTATTTCTTCGGATTTCACACATAAGTAAAATCGTACGGTTATTTTTCTTTCTCTGTATGACTTACTTCACTTAGTGTTATAATCTCTCGTTTCATACATGTTGCTGAAAATGGCATTATTTCATTCTTTTTATGATTGTGTGATATCCCTTTGCATATTTATGCCACATCTTTTTTATCTATTCACCTATTGATGGACGTTTAGATTACTTCCAAGTCTTAGTTATTGTGAATAGTGCTGCAATGAGCACTGGGATGCATGTATCTTTTTGAGTTACAGTTTTCTCTGGATATAAGCCCAGGAGTGGGATTACTGGATCATATGGTAGCTCTATTTTTAGTTTTATAAAGAACGTCCAAACTGTTCTCCATAGAGGCTGTACCAATTTACTTTCCCACCAACAGTGTAGGGGGGTTTCCTTTTCTTCACATTCTCTTTAACATTTATTATTTGTAGAGTTTTTGATGACGGCTATTCTGACTACTGTGAGATGATACCTCTTTGAAGTTTTAATTTACATTTTTTCGGTAATTAAAGACTGAGCATCTTCTTCTATGGTTTTTGGCCATCTAATTAATCATGACACTAAAAACCCCTGTTGCCTGTAGCATCACGAGTCCCACATTACACTGTATACCTTAGGCACATTGGAAATAGAAGGAGACATTTGAGGTGTTATGGCCCCCAAATAAATTTTCAGTAAAAAGAATGCTCCAACATACAGTCCAAAAGACACTTTTGAGAGTCAGGATCATGGGACTGGATTTACCAGAGACATTACTTTGTCAACAAAGGTCTATTTAGTCAAGGGTATGGTTTTTCCAGTAGTCATTATGGATGTGAGAGCTGGACTATAAAGAAAGCTGAGGGCAGAAGAATTGATGCTTTTGAACTGTGGTGTTGGAGAAGACTCTTGAGAGTCCCTTGGACTGCAAGGAGATCCAACCAGTCCATCCTAAAGCAGATCAGTCCTGAATTGGAAGGACTGATGCTGAAGCTGAAACCCTAATACTTTGGCCACCTCATGCGAAGAGCTAACTTATTTGAAAAGACCCTGATGCTGAGAAAGATTGTGAGCAGGAGGAGAAGAGGATGACAGAGAATGAGATAGTTGGATGGATGGCATCACTGACTCAATGGACATGAATTTGGGTAAACTCCAAGTGTTGGTGATAGACAGAGAGGCCTGGTATACTGCAGTTCATGGGGTTGCAAAGAGTCCAACATGACTGAGCAACTGAACTGAAATGAACTGAACTGAATAAAGAGGAAGGGGATAAAACTATACATTTTTTTCAAAGTATATATATTCAAAGAAATACCATGTATGTGTCACCTGTATAATTGCTTTAAACTCCAATCTTCTGTGTCAATATAAATGACAGACCTGGTTTACATTTTCTGACTTATAAAATGGGAGGGATAAAGTATTTATTCTTTAGCTGCTTTAAATCACAGCTAATGAAAAGTAATTGCAACTAATCTCTCAAGCTGAAAAACATCACTTAAAAACATAATTTTTTATGATTCAACTTTTTCATTGCTCGAAAAAGGGTGCAAACATATACCTTATATTATTGTGAGCAAACCCCTTTCTTTAACTCTCACTGTTTGAAATGAAACTTAAAAGATGCTTTCTCCTTGGAAGAAAAGCTATGACAAACCTAGACAGCATATTAAAAAAGCAGAAACATCACTATGCTGACAAAGGTCCATATAATCAAAGCTATGGTTTTCCCCATAGTCATGTACAGATGTGAGAGTTGGATCTTAAAGAAGGCTGAGCACGAAAGAATTGATTCTTTTGAACTGTGGAGCTATAGAAGACTCTTGAGCATCCTGTGGACTGCAAGGAGCTCAAACCAATCAATCCTAAAGGAAATCAACCCTGACTATTCATTGAAAAGACTGATGATGAAACTGAAGCTCCAGTACTTTGGCCACCTGATGTGAAGAGCCGACTAGTTGGAAAAGACCCTGATGCTAGGAAAAACGGGAAGCAGGAGAAGAAGGGGATGACAGAGAATGAGATGGTTGGATGGCATCACTGACTCAAGGGACCTGAATTTGAGCTCCAGGAGACAGTGAAGGACAGGGAAGCCTGGCATGCTGGAGTTCATGGAGTAGCAAAGAATCGGACATGACTGAGTGATTGAACAGCAACAAAAAGTGTGGGAAAGTTTGGCGATGGCTAGTAACCGACTTTTGTGTCACTTAGGAAACTGCAGCATTCAAAGCACAACAGTACTAGCTCTGAGTCACAAAGAAGTCTTGGAACTTCTGTTAGACAAGGACACAGGCTTTGTTGTCAGATAGACTTACCAGACAACATTGTATTATTATTCTGAATATTTGCTCCTTTCAGCCTTCCCTTTCAGCCCTGCTCATGATATGCTGTGCTGTGCCTAGTTGCTCACTGTGTCTGACTCTTTGTGACTCCATGGACTCTAGCTCATCAGGCTTCTCTGTCCATGGAATTCTCCAGGCCAGAATACTGGAGTGAATTGCCATGCCCTTCTCCAAGGGATCTTCTCAACCCTGGGATCGAACCTAGGTCTCCCTCATTGCAGGCAGATTCTTTACCATCTGAGTCACTGGGGAAGCCCAAGAATACTAGAGAGGGTAGCCTATCTCCAAGATCTCCAGGAGATCTTCCTGATCCAGGAATTGAACTAGGGTCTCCTTCATTGCAGGTTGATTCTTTACAAACTGAGCTACTGGGGAAGCCCTCCTGTCCATGGGGGATATGCAAAAGTCTGATCAAATATGTTGCTTTCTTGGTCAGGAGAATGTGACCAGGTGTGATCCATTTCATGGTTAACTACACACACTTTTTTTCCTCTGCTGTGAGACCAGTGATTTTGCAGATAAAGGCTGCTCCTTTAGCTTGAATCCCTGAACTGAAGGGAGAGTGAAACAGGGCCACAGTCCTTTTGTAACCAATATTCACATTAAGTGAGAAATAAACTTTAATAAACTTTGTTGGTGTAATCCACTGAGATTTTGGAATATTCTTACCATTAAAATAGCTTATTCAGAATGACTAAAAAACTGTCCTAGAGATAGAATTCTCTGCTGTTAGAGAATACCTGAACTATGTAACTTGTTTTGGGACTGAGCAGAGGGTGGCAAAGAAACTGTCACTGCAGATGGGAATCCATTGAATGCAGTAGTGAAACAATTAGCAAAACCAGTTGCCCACAGTAGCTTGGAAAGCAGATAATGTATTTATTAATGATTAACTTAGACTATGGTTTTCCCTGTGGTCATGTATGGATGTGAGAGTTGGACTGTGAAAAAAAGGCTGAATGCCGAAGAATTGATGCTTTTGAACTGTGGTGTTGGAAAAGACTCTTGAGAGTCCCTTGGACTGCAAGGAGATCCAACCAGTCCATTCTGAAGGAGATCAACCCTGGGATTTCTTTGGAAGGAATGATGCTAAAGCTGAAGCTCCAGTACTTTGGCCACCTTATGCGAAGAGTTGACTCATTGGAAAAGACTCTGATGCTGGGAGGGATTGGGGGCAGAAGGAGAAGGGGATGACAGAGGATGAGATGGCTGGATGGCGTCATGGACTCGATGGATGTGAGTCTGAGTGAACTCCGGGAGATGGTGATGGACAGGGAGGCCTGGTGTGCTGCAATTCATGGGGTCGCAAAGAGTCAGACATGACTGAGTGACTGAACTGAACTGAACTGAACTTGTGACTTTCGGTGATGAAATGGAAAAATAGGAAGTTTGTAGCATAAATTGGTCACTGTTGGTTGTATTTGTTAAGATACTCCATGTAAAGGATGAGCTCAGGAAATAATCAACTGATTTAGAAGTAGTTAAAGGAATGAAGAGAATCCAGAAATTCTAGGACTTCTGCTAAAAATGAAAAATGATAAAATTGAGAAAAGCTTTGAATTACAAGGACTGGTTAAAACCTCATTTCTTAGCAAAAAGCAAATCAAGGGTGTGGCTGTCATGTTCTTTGTTGAAATCTGAATCAATTCAGCTGGTCTTCAGGAAATTCTTTCAAATGGTTCATGATAAAGAGACTTCCAGAATATTCCAGAAGCCAAATGGGTTCAAATTATTAGGCATTAAAGAGGAGTATATCTGGAAAAGAACTGATGGTGTGGCTACTGGCATATGAAACTGACTGGAATTAAACAGGTACAATGCCAATGTTTCATGAGCAAGAAGCAGGCAGATAAAGCTGCACAACTTCCAAGGAGGACTGTTTCCTTTATATATATATATATATTTTTTTAATTTAAATTTATTTATTTTAATTGGAGGCTAATTACTTTACAATATTATATTGGTTTTGCCATACATCAACATGAATCCACCACGGGTGTGCATGTGTTCCCCATCCTGAATGCCCCTTCTCACCTCCCTCCCCGTACCATCCCTCTGGGTCATCCCAGTGCACCAGCCCCAAGTATCTTGGGTCCAGTATATTTATTTTTTAGATGAAACCAGTAAGGAAAAGGAAAACCAAGGATCACCCAGATGGCAGAGCCAAGGTCACTGAGAACATTGAGAGCAGTCTCTTGGAGAGCTACTTCCAGGGAACAGAAATGGTTAATAGAGGACTACTCCCCATCTCTAAGAAGAGGGACTCTTACAACTTCCGAGCATCATTCCAGAATTCTTGGATCAAGGGCTGCTGTGTGGTTTCCATTATTTTCTTTCCAGATGGGAGAATTTGTTGCTGTTATCCAGTTCCTATGTCATCAGTCTATGCTAAGCGTGTGTGGTATGCTGGTAAATGTGATAAAATTCTCTCTAGTGAAAAAAAGCCCCATTGTATAGTATTTGCCTCTTGCTGTGGTAAAATACTCCAAACACAACCAATTTTAAACTACCAATATGATGTTCATTTTGCATGCTAGTAAGGTTATGCTCAAAATCCTTCACTAGGCTTCAGCAGTACATGAACTGAGAAATTCCAGATCTACAAACTGGATTTAGAAAAGGCAGAGGAACCAGAGATCCAATTGCCAATATTTGTTGGATCATAGAGAAAGCAAAAGAATTCCAGAAAAATATCTACATCAGCTGCATTGACTACGCTAAAGCCTTTGACTATGTGCATCACAACAAACTTTGGAAAATTCTTAAAGAGATGGGAATACCAGACCACCTTAACTGTCTCCTGAAAAACCTGTATGCAGGTCAACAAACAATAGTTAAAACTTTACGGTGAACAATGGATTGGTTCAAATTTGGGAAAGCAGTGCAAAAGGCTGTATATTGTCACTTTGTTTATTAAACTCATATGCAGAGTACATCATGTGAAGCGCCAGGCTGGATGAGTTATAAGCTGGAATCAAGATTGCTGGGAGAAATATCAACAACCTTGGATATGCAGATGATACCACTCTAATGGGAGAAAGCTAAGAGGAACTGAAGAGCCTCTTGAGGATGAAAGAGGGTGAAAATGGAGAGTGAAAAAGCCATCTTAAAACTCAGTATTAAAAAAACTAAGATCATGGCGTATGGTCCCATCACTTCATGGCAAATAGAAGGGGAAAAAGTAGAAGCAGTGACAGATTTTATGTTTTTGGTCTCTAAAAATCACTATGGATGGTGACTGCAGCCATGAAACTAAAAGACACTTGCTCCTTGGAAGGAAATCTATGACAAACCTAGACAGCATATTAAGCAAAAACATCACTTTGCCGACAAAGGTCTGTATGTCCAAGCTATGGTTTTCTAGTACTCATGTACAGAAGTGAGAGTTGGACCATAAAGAAGGCTGGGCCCCAAGAGTGGATGTTTTTGAATTGTGGTGCTTGGAGAAGACTCTTGAGAGTTGCTTGGAATGCAAAGAAATCAAACCAGTCAATTCTAAAGGAAATGAGCACTAAATATTCATAGTAAGGACTGATGCTGAAGTTAAAGCTCTAGTACTTTGGCTACCTGATGAGAAGAGCTGATTCATTGGAAAAGACCCTGACGCTGGGAAAGACTGAGGACAGGAGGAAAAAGGGGTGACGGAGGATGAGATGGCTGGATGGCATCACCAACTCAATGGACATGAATTTGAGCAGACTCTGGGAGATAGTGAAGGACCGGGAAGTCTGGTGTGCTGCAGTCCATGAGGTCACAAAGAGTTGGACACAGCTTAGGGATTGAACAACTACAACAACAACAGCAACATGGTATTTTCAAAATTCCTGAAAGTTTAACAACTGACACCGTAAAGGATCGGCTAACTCTCACACACCACTGTTGTGAGTATGAAGCAGACATATTTAATTTGATTGACTAATTGATTATTCATAGGTCTCAACAGCCATAGGAGGGATACCCAGATCTGATACAGACCCTCACAAAATCCTAGATTTTCAGTCTGGTCTTACGTTAACACAACACTTCGATGTTCTTTCCAGGGAAGGAAGAAGTAAATATTTGTATCCCAGATTATACACTTTGGTAAAGTATGATTGTGTGCAAACTATGTGTTGCCTCTCTAAGGAGGCAGCACTTGCCCCAGTGATGTCGGTCTCACTCGAGTGGCCTGCTTCAGGCTGTGAAAGGGAATGACGTGAGCTTCTGAGGAGACCATGTGTTCCCAGAGAGGGTTGCCTGGACAGGTGGGATCCTGGAGTGAACAGGACAGGGAGAAGAGACATACCAGCCATACCATACAGCCATACCACATTTGTAGTTATGACCCGTGGAGTGTTTACTGTTTGTTTTTATTTTTTGCTTTTAACCACAGCATAGTTGGAGGATATAGCTACTTAATAGCATTGTTAGGATAATTACTTCTCTCAGCCTCTTCTGTAAGGAAGGCAATAATGATACTTACCTCAGTAGGGCTTTTGTGATGACCAAAAAAGCTAATATTAGAGAATGTCTGGCACAGAGAAATCCACAAAGTGATATTTGTTGTGATGTAGGATGAGGAAGATGATGATGTCCAGTCATTAGAATTTTGTACTGTGAAACGTTGTGGCATGGGTGGTATGCAGTGAGAAGCATTAATCTTCAGTAGACACCCCAAGGGAGCTTTGTGTTTAATAAAATAATTGCCCATAAAAGCCTCCAGATAGTAAACATTTTATCAATATTAAATCTTGATGGTATCAAAAGACCTGTGTTGGAGCCCAATATTACCTCTTAAAATCCAGGTAAACTTGGACAAGCACCTTGACCTTTGTGAACCTCTGTCTTTTCTATTAAATGAGCAGGGTAAAATCTGCCCTGCCCAACTCAAGGTATCATTATCAAAATGCATGTATTTTATCTGAAAGCACTGTATAAACTGCCAAGGGCTATAGGAATATAAGAGCTTGTAAATACTTTATAACATACTATCTACTTAATTTTCCTTATTTATGTTCCACATTAAAAAAAAATACACCTCTCTATTTCCTGCTTTTCTAAGGAAAAAGACTAAAGCTTTTGCTGACATGTTAGTTTCTGCAAAGAAAATACCATTTGACTTGTGTTAGTTGAAAATATTGTTCTTGTTTGCCTTTCCTAGAACAACCTAAAGGAAAACATTCTGCCAGATCATCTCCAATGAGCTGGAACATGTGTTGTCACAGTGAGGGGATGAGGCCAGTTTCCTTTGTGTGCCTTATATGATACAGTCCCTACCTTGTTTTGGTAAGAAAGTTGTAGCCTTTGAATGATGCAGGCTAGTAACCATCTCTGACACTTTCTTGAGAACTTCCAGAAGGTAAAAGTGATACAAGAAATGGTATCACAGTGTGTAGGAAAATTCTTTTTGAATTGTGCACAAATTGTTTCAATATATATCTTACTTTTAATGGGTATGCAGTTTCATTATCAGACAATGTTATTCTATATACTGTGGTGCTGCAGAAGACTCTTGAGAGTCCCTTGGATAGCAAGGAGATAAAACCAGTCAATCCTAACGGAAATTAACCTCGAATATTCATTGAAAGGACTGACGCCAGAGCTGAAGCTCTAATATTTTGACCACTAATGTGAAGAGCTGACTCACTGGAAAAGACCCTGATGCTGGGAAAGATTGAGGGCAGGAGGAGAAGAGGGCAACAGAGGATGAGATGGTTGGATCATATCAGTGACTCAATGGATATGAGTTTGAGCAAACTCCAGGGAAGTAAAGGACGGGAAGTCTGGGGTGTTGCAGTCCATGGGGTTGCAAAGAGTTGGACACGACGGAGTGACTGAATGACAACAATATATTTCAAGAGGATTTTTTCAGATAAACAAAAATAGATTTTAAGAAATGATCTTTGTACAAGTAAGTCTAGAGTCAAACTGTCTTGAGTTTAAATCCTGTCCAGGCTGCTTATTAACTGTGTGATCTTGGGGAAATTACTTCACCTTTTTGAACTTTAGTCTCTTCATGTATAGACTAGAAACAGTAATAGGATCTATCTCATAGAGCGGTGGGAGGATAGATACACAGTACGACTGAGCTATGTAGCACATTCTTAGGCTCAGAGTTCAGTACAAATTCTTTTTTACTTTACTAAGTTACTAGTTTTGTTTATGCAAACTTAAGTGAGCTATTATTTCCCCAGAATTTTATTGCCGAATTGCTTAGTTCAATCTTTCTTCAAAGTAGACATTTTTTCCTACTTGTTAGTATTAGCATTCACAGCCACTAACTGGCCTAAAATGAAATTTGAATAGGCAACATTCCAGGCTGGGATGTCTCTATTCTTAATTATGTGATGAAGTACAGAAACATATACTGCTCTCTCACACCAATATGAATCTACAGAGAATGCATTAGAAAAAATTTCTTTCATTTTGGTAAATTGCTGTTCTCTGTTTATGTATTCATTTTATAAGTTGATTCATCTTTATTGTTAATTAAACCCTTAAATTACCATCCAAATTGGAATTAAAGTAAAATGTCAAAGGCATTTACATTTCAAAACTAGATATTCCACAAGTACAATTAATCTCAGAGTATTAAAAGGAAAAATCACATGAATGTTAAAATTCTTGATCCAGCAAAAAAAACCAAATAAACAAAAATAGCTTGTGAAATACACTATTCGTATGACGGTGAGTGTTGCCAGGGCATGAGGCAAAAGGTTCTACCCAAGGAGAGACTGTTAGGAGTGCTGAATGAATGGGCATGAGAGACAAGTAAGGATGAAGAAAAGACTGAACATGAAGTCTTCCTCCTTGCCTCATTTTCAGACCAATTATAAATTCTCTTTAGTCATAATCTATAATACTAGAAGTTTCATCAGTCTATTTTTATCATGTGCTAGCATATTCTTGCTCCTTCCTGGGAATAAAATGATCTGTTTTGGTCCAAGCCTTTTCATTATGTAAAAATTACCATTCCTTTTGCATCTCTCCTGCTGCTCCATATCAGTGCAGAATATTTGTTAAGTACAGGAAAAATTCATGTTTTCCCCCTGCTTGTCAGGCATAACGTGGAAGAAGGACTAATGAAAACCATTTTTCATGCTTATTCAAGAGAGACCATTAAAATGAAATGAATAAAATGCTTTTTGCTTAAACTGAAACCTGCCCAAATGTTTCTGTAGAGAGACTTTTTTTTTTCAAGCTAAATAAGCTGACCTCTCATTTGTTTAGATAACCATTTCTCGAATTTCCTTGGAAGTGAGTTACTCGAGATGGTAAACTCAGCATGTTGACTAGATCTTTACAGCACCGTTAGCCATCTGGACTGTGAAAGCGTTGGTCTAATTTGAGGTCAGGAGCATAGACTCTGTGATGCAGCCTGTCCTCCTATGTCTCTCACTGCCCAGACTCTCCAAATTGGCTTCTGGATGAAGGACAAAGGCAGACTCAGAAGAGTGGTGAGATGGGATCTGGTACCTCTGGCTTCATCCCTTGGTGGTATTCAGTTCATTCCTATTTTATATAAGAACAGATCTTTGTGGTAGGTCTTGGCTCAAATCCATATTCTGAACTCTCCGAATCCAGGTATGATCCAGACTAGTGGCTGCAGACAGGGTTTAACAGGAGGAACAGGGAGAAGCAGAGAAGTGGGGAGCTGGCCTAGAGGCTGCTGGGCTTGTGTTATCAAAACAGCTTTGAGTGCCTAATGCACAGAGAGGCCAAACAAACGGAAATACCTGAATCTGGAGCAAAACAAGGTTTATAAGGAGGCTTTGCAAGTAGCTGATGAAAGAAGAGAAGTGAAAAGCAAGCTAGAAAGGGAAAGGTATGCCCAACTGAATGCAGAGTTCCAGAAAACAGCAAGGAGAGACAGGAAGGCCCTTCTTCAATGAACAATGTAAAGAAGTAGAGGGAAACAACAGAAGGGGAGAGACCAGAGATCTCTTCAAGAAAATTGGAGATATCAAAGGAACATTTCATGCAAAGATGGGCATTATAAAGGACAGAAACAGTAAAGACCTAATAGAAGCAGAGAGACCAAGAAGAGATGGAAAGCATACACAGAGGAACTGTACAAAACAAGATCTTAGTGGCCTGGAGAGCCACGAGGAGTGGTTACTCTCCTAGAGCCAGACATTCTGGAGACTAAGGTCAAGTGGGCCTTAGGGAGCATTGCTGCTGATTAAGCTAGTGGAAGAGATGGAGTTCCAGCAGAGTCATTTAAAATCTTAAAAGATGGTGCTATTAAAGTGCTGCGATCAATATGTCAGTAAATTAGGAACACCCAACAGGGGCCACAGGCCTGGAAAAGGTCAACCTTCATCCCAATCCTCAAGAAGGGCAGCACAAAAGAATGTTCCTACTACAAGCAATTGCACTTATTTCCCATGAGAGTAAGGTTATGCTCAAAATCTTTTAAGCTAGGCTTCAGCAGTACTTGAATCAAGAATTTAAGATGTACAAGCTGGGTTTAGAAAAAGCAGAGGAACCAGAGATCAAATTGCCAACATTCCTTGGATCATAGAGAAAGCAAGGGAATTCCAGAAAAGCCTCTACTTCTGTTTCATTGACTACCATAAAACCTTTGACTATGTAGGTCATAACAAACTGTGGAAAACTCTGAACAAGATGGGAATACCAGATCATCTTACCTATCTCCTGAGAAATCTGTATGCAAGTCAAAAAGCAACAATATAGAACAATGGACTGGTTCAAAATTGAGAAAAGGGTATGACAAGGCTATATATTGTCACCCTGTTTATTTAACTTATATACAGAACACATATCATGTGAGATGCCAGGCTGGATGTGTTACAAGCTGGAATAAAGATTGCCAGGAGAAATATCAGCAACCTCAGAGATACAGATGCAGGCATCAGGCAGGCATGTCTTTCAGTCATGTCTGATTCTTTGTGACACCACAGTCTGGGGCCCGCTAGACTCCTCTTTCCATGGAATTCTCCAGGCAAGAATACTGGAGTGGGTTGCCATTTCCTCCTCCAAGTGATCTTCCTGACCCAGAGACTGAAACTGTGTCTCTTATGTCTCCTGCATTGGTAGGCTGGTTCTTTACCACTAGCACCACCTGTGAAGCCCCAGATATACAGATGACACCACCCTAATGGTAGAAAGGGAAGAGGAACTAAAGAGCCTCTTGATGAGGGTGAAAGAGGAGAGTAAAAAAGCCAGTGTAAAACTCAATATGATAAAACAAAGATCATGGTATTTAGTTTCATCACTTCATGGCAAATAGAAGGGGAAAAGGGGGAAGCAGTGAAAGAGTTCCTCTTCTTGGGCTCTAAAATCACTGTGGATGGTGACTGCAGCCATGAAATCAGAAGACGACTGCTTCTTGGAAGGAAAGCTATGACAGATTTAGACAGCCTATTAAAAAGCAAAGACCACTTAGCCAACAAATGTCCATATAGATTTGCTATGGTCTTTCTAGTATTTATGTAAGGATGAAAGAGTTGGACCATAAAGAAGGTTGAACACAGAAGAATTGACACTTTTGAACTATGGTGCTGTAGAAGACTCTTGAGAGTCTTTTGGGTAGCAAGGGGATTAAACCAGTCAATTCTAAAGGAAACCAACCCTGACCATTCTTTGGAAGGACTGATGCTGAAGCTGAAGTTCCAATACTTTGGCCACCTGATGTGAAGAGCCAACTCATTGAAAAAGACTCTGATGCTGGGGAAGATTGAAGGCAGAAGGCAAAGAGGGCAACAGCGGATGACTATGTTGGATGGCATCAAGGATTCAATGGACATGAACTTGGGAAAACTCTGGGAGATGGTGAGGGACAGGGAGGCCGTGTGTGAGGCAGTCCATGGGGTCATAAAGAGTCAGACATGAATGAGCAACAACTAGGTTTACTGCAGGGATGAGCAAGGAGAATGTGTGGCTTACACTCAATAATTCCAGTCTCTGTGATGGGCTTCAGGGGAGAGTTTTTAAAGGCAAAATTGCCAGGGGGAGGGCTGTAGGATGTGTGACTTTCTTCTGATTGTTGGGGAAGTAAGAGGGGGTGTTCTAGGAATCTGTTCTCAGCTTTCTGGTTCCAACTAGCCTGCGGTCCACATACTTGTGCTCAGCTTGAGGTTATCATCCTCCGCTTTGGTGGGGGCCCAAGTCCTGCAGAAGTTATATATCAGATTGCTATGCACATGCCCCAAAGAGGAACCGGCACCCTGCCCGACGTCGCATGATTGTTTCTTGACTGCCTTTCTTTTGTTTCTCCATTCCCACACTTGCCTATTTACTAATGGTTTGAATCTGCCCTTTGGAACTCAGGGAAGGTCTGGGAGGTGGAAATCTTTCTCCTCTAAATAAGAAACAGTGAAAGTGAAAATTGCTTAGTTGTGTCCAACTCTTTCTGACCTCATGCACTGTAGCCCCCCAGGCTCTTCTGTCCATGGAATTCTCCAGGCAAGAATACTAGAATAGGTTGCCCTTCCATTCTCCAGGGGATCTTCCCAACCTATGGATTGAACCCAAATCTCCTGCGCTGGAGGCAGATTCTTTACTGCCTGAGTCAAAGCTCTACCTCATTAAACAAAAAACAGAGAACATAAGTCTTTTGTACTGGAGAGCCTTACAGAGTCCTGCTTGGTTTCATTTGCACTTGTGAAAAATTGGAACCGTGTCCTTTAGAGGCATAAGATGAAGTTTTGATAAAAGAAATGTAAGCTATGAGAGAATCAGGTATAGGTAATGGGTTAGGAACCAAAAGAATGAAAGAACTGATTTTAGACTGGACCTTGGGAGGCAGAATGCATGCTCTCAAGAGTATCTGTGGGAAAGGAGACAATTGATATAAAAATGTAATGGCAAGAACATGGTCAATGAAAATAAGATTTCTTAAAACTCAAATTTCAGTCTATTTCACACCTGCCCTTGAACCTACTCAGCTGAACATGGCTTGAGAAAAACATACAAACAACCTGATTGATTTAACTTTATAAGTTCATGACTTTAGTGGTTCCTTGGAGCAGCCTGGAAATAGTATTCTATGTCCTAGTCCATTCATTCATCTATACTCTGGGTGACAAGTCATTTTATCTTCCCTCTTAAAACCATATTTATTCTAATTCTATATGATAACTTTGAATCCTACTTCACTGAGAGAATAGAAGCAATCAGAGGATTTTCCCCCATATTTTCTCCCCATTACCCCTTCCCACCCATCTGCATTTGTGCCCAGACACTTTGACTTCTTTCCATTTCAGTAGATGAAACGACTATTCTCTACTCAGAGATGAAAGCCCCACCAATGTATCAGATTTTTTAGACATCTCCCCAGGGATTTCTCTCTGCCTCTCCTCTGTATTCCTCTGTTTTCTTTCGGATGGATCATTCTCACAAGCAGACTTCCATGTTGAATTTCTCCATATGCCACTTCAACTACCATCTCATTTTGTTGCTCCCCAAAAACGTTTGGTTTTAGTTTTCCCCATTCCACAAAATGGCTGCTGTCATGGACAGTGATGTTATCTGTATTGCTAAATCCAATGGCCTATTATCTGCCCTTGTCTAACTTGGTCTAGCAGCAGGATTTGACAGTGTGGATTTGACTCTCATCTTGCAATACCCTTTTCACTTGGTTTCTGATCACTGTACTTGGCTGATTTTTTTGCTAATTCATAGCTGCTTTTCTCAAGGTCCTTTGTCTGCCCTACTTGTTTACCATATTTATAGACATTGGAGTGCTCCAGAGTTCAGTCTTTCGACCTTTCTATCTACGCTCACTCCTTAGGTCTCTTGTGTCACATTGCTGTAAATACTATCACTATGTTGATGGTTCCCAAACTTATTTCTCTCTTAAACTCTGGATGCACATAACCAACTGTCTATTCAATATCTCAACTTAGATATCCCATGAAAAGTTTAGTGAAAAATTCAAACTCTTGCTATTGCCTCTTGAACATGTTACTCCTGAATTCTTCTCTAATCAATAAGTAGTAACGACATGTTTTCAATTTTCTTCCTCTCTAAAATCCCTCATTTAAACCGTCAGTATATCCAATGTTCCTATTTTCAAAATATATCCAGAATCTGACTCCTGCTACCAACATGACTCAAACAATTATCTCCTTTCATGGAAAACTGCAATATTCTCTTACTGGCTGTGCAGCTTGTCCATCCATCCCAATGACAGACATTCCTAGTGCTCACTGAAACTTGATTTTCCTTCCCTCCTGCGAGGACTGTATTTCTTGGGGTTTTTGACTAGTTCTTGGCCTTAGGGTGAGTAGAAGCAAAAGTCCTCTACAGACCTTCCAGTTTACTTTCTCCTCATCAGTGAGGATGTCAGCTGAGTGTTGAAATAATAAACCCACACATACAGGCTGAATTGCCATGGATGCAGCAGTGATTCAAATGAATGTCGGTCAAATTATGTCTTTGTATTTCACTCAGAGTAGAAACTGATGTCCTACAAAACCCTGTACCGTCACCATTTTCCCCATTGCCTCTCTGCCCCTGTCTTCTGCTGCTCTTCCTTTGGCTCCCTCTCTTCCTGGCACATTGTCCCTGGGTTAGCCTTAGGATACCATGCACAATTTTGCCTCAGGGCCTTTGCTCTTACTGTTTCTTCTACCTGCAATGTTCCCAAGATATCTGCAAGTCTTGCTTCTTCATCTTCCTTGAGTCTATTCAGAAATGATAGCTTCTCAGAAAAGCCACAATTTTTTAAAAATTGCAACAGCTAGGAGCTCTCCACCCTTTACTGTGCCTTAGTCTCTTCTTTAGTATGTGTAGCCATGTGACACATTACATATATTTACTACTTTGCTTATTTATTGCCTGTCTTCCTCAATTAGAATGAATGTTTAATCACAGCAGGGACAGTTATTTATTTTTCTACTGATCTTTCATCTGTGCCTAAAATAGTGCCTGATATAGAGTAGGCAGGCAATATTTGTTTGCAGAATGAATGAATAAATAAATGAAGCCTTCTTTCTCCAACTGCAACCTCTGAAGATGCCAAATGCTTATTTATGTGCTGTGAATAGAATGGGTACAACATAATAGCAGAAATTCACATCCTAGCCTACCTATAACACAAAGGTATTGCACAAAGCGTTCCTAACGGGAATCAGATTCCTCATATAGTTCAGATCCAAACCAAAACATACAAACTGTAAATTCTTAACTACTTACAATTAAAATAAACAGCAGTAGGCAAGGACTTAATTTTTTTCCATAATTGAATCCATTTATTTTTATAAAATACCTACAATGAAATCTGGAAAGGATATTACACAGCCCATTAGAATATAATAATCAATGCAGAAGATATATTGCACAATAAATAGAGTAGAGAATGAGACAAAGATTATGAGTGTAGTGTGTGTTCATCTAAGTGGGAGGCCAATAAGTGATATGAATGTCCCCTTCATGTTAAAGCTGTCACCCATTTGAGGTTTTTTTTTTTTCCAATTTATACAGAATTATTTTTATATCCACAGTTTAACTGGAAAAGTTCAAGACTTTAATGTGAAAAGTGACCAAAAATATTCTTGGGGATACAACATAATGAGAAAAATGCAAGTGCTATTAAACAAAGATTAAAAAATTTTTTTGATTGCCATTTTCTTAAAAATAATTAATAAAGCATTTTCTGTAGCACATGAAAAGGATGCTATAATGAACCAATGGGGAAGAACATTTTTCTTGTGTTTTGTTTAGATTCAGAACCTAAGTGGTAAGAATGTGCATTTGAGTTGCATGGAAAATCAGATCAGATAGCGATAGCATAACAGACTTCTACCTAGCAAATGAGATGGAATTTCTGCAGCCCACCAGCCCAGAATTTACTTCTGACCAGCACTATCCTTATATTCAGAGACAGATTTTCAGCTGAAGTTTTCAGGATATAAGGGCTGTGAAATTGATGTATGCTCTTGGGATTTTGTAAATATGAGCTATTTGCCAGCCAAAAAATGACAACGCCTGTTTTTTCAGGATTACTTATTAGACTGTATGGGAGGAAGTAGAAGGACACTTGTGTTTACCTACTCTACAGTAAACAAAAATGACATTACTTTTCTAAGCAGTTTCTTTATCAAATAGGATGCAATGGCTATTCTTACTAATTCCTAAGATGTGCCAAAGAAGATAATGAATGTGTGCATGTTAAGTTGCTTCAGTCGTGTCTGACTCTTTGCAATCCTATGGACTGTAGTCCACCAGGCTCCTCTGTCCATGGGATTCTCCAGGTAAGAATACTGGAGTGGGTTGCCATGCCCTCCTCCAGGGAATCTTCCCAAGCTAGGGATTGAACACATGTCTCTTATGTCTCCTGTATTTGCAGATTTTTTTTTTTTTTTTACCACTAGTGCCACCTGGGAAGCCCAAGATAATGAATATTAAGGGCTATAAACAACTCTCTAGAAAAATCCAAAAGGATAGTATATGTTTTCAATTCTGCTTGAAGATCCTGGTCACTTTCTAGAGTGGAGTTGCCCTCCAGACCTAGGCAGAATCTGATCTTCTTTACTCCATGCACAATATATTCAGAGAGAAAGAAATAGATTGTTTGGAATATGATTAGAACATAATATTCACTATCATCCTGTGGATTCAGGACAAGATTTCTAAGAACAAATGAAACCTTATAGTTTATTTACATGAATAAGTTTATCATTTGATCTTTTGTTCATTTCTTGTTGGATCTTATTATGGCTGCTTGCTAATCAATCATTAAGATCCTTGCTTGGTTTTTCTGTTGTGGTCATTCAGATACATCTGAGCACCCCAAATAGTTTTACACAACAAGCATTACCAGGTTTCTACATGTGAAGAAAATCTAAGATAAGATTGTAATTTGAAAACACCTGCCCAGTGAGGAAAATATAACCCCTACAATGTTACAAAAGAGTATTCAAGATAAGAGTTTATGGAATTTGGAACTTATACTCTATTGATTTTGTTTATAAGACCAGATAATTAGCAGAAAGTTTCTCTATAGGGAATTTGTATCTATCTTGGCAATCTATGTACTTTCTAAAGTTTTTGGAAACATTAAATAAAAATTACATTCCTAAAAAGAACAATTGTTTAAAGTGATCTTTACCCATTCTTCTATTCGTTCTTCTTGAAACGTGACAGGAGGTCTCGTGTGTCCCTCCCACCTGGAAACTTTGAGACAGTATTCTCTTCCTCCTTCTCTTTACCTTTTGCAGCACTTATCAGCAATGCTGTGTGTCCCCAAATGAGGCTGATAAAGAAAAGCAGAGACCTGTTGCCAATGGGCATGGAGTGTGAGCAGGAAACACAAACAACTTTGGTATTTTCAGTGTGAGATTTGAGGACTCTGTTACTGTAGCACAATTTAGACCATCTCAACTGATATGCAGAAATAGCCTTTTTGTCCCCAAATCCACTACCAGTTTTGAATTATGGAATCACCTCTCAAGCATCCACATATTTTGCATAGAAAGACTGGTCCGTGTTTCTTCCACAATAACTCTCAACATATCCTTTTCTAGCCATGACCACTGCCAGCACCTGTGAAAAGCAACTTTTTATTTCCAGTAGTCATGTATGGATGTGAGAGTTGGACTGTGAAGAAGGCTGAGCGTCAAAGAATTGACGCTTTTGAACTGTGGTGTTGGAGAAGACTCTTGAAAGTCCCTTGAACTGCAAGGAGATCCAACCAGTCCATTCTGAAGGAGATAGCCATGGGCTTTCTTTGGAAGGAATGATGCTCAAGCTGAAACTCCAGTATTTTGGCCACCTCATGCGAAGAGGTGACTCATTGGAAAAGACTTTGATGCTGGGAGGGATTGGGGGCAGGATAAGAAGGGGACAACAGAAGATGAGATGGCTGGATGGCATCACTGACTCGATGGACGTGAGTCTGAGTGAACTCCGGGAGTTGGTGATGGACAGGGAGGCCTGGCGTGCTGCGATTCATGGGGTTGCAAAGAGTCAGACACGACTGAGCGACTGAACTGAACTGAACCACAACAGTTAAAGTATGTCCCTACATCCAGACCCCTCTCTAGAGGTAGAGTGTCTCCTGCTAATAGTGGCCAGATTACTCTTAGAAAAAGTTGCCTGCCTTACATACATCCCTATGCAAAATCTACAGTGGCCTACTCTGGATTGAATGCTGTGTCTAGAGTTCATATGCTGAAACTTCCTCCTCCACAAAATGTGATGGTACTATGAAGTGGAGACTTTGGGAGGCATTTAGGTTAGATGAGGACAGGAGGGTGAAGCCCTCATGAATGGGATTAGTGGCCTTGAGTCATCAGAGAGCTGGCTTCCTCTCTCTGCTCTTAGCCATGAGGATGTTGGCAATCTGCAACCAAGAAAGAGAGTTCTCGCTTGAATCTGACCATGCTGACATCCTGATCTTGGACTTCCAGTTTTCAGAACAGCGAGAAATAAATTTATGTTATCAACCAACCAGCATATTATGATACTTTGTAAGAAAAGCCTGAACTAAGGCAGTTCTCCACTACTTATAAATTAAATGTCTTATCCTCATCCCTCTTATAATGTAGCCATAGCTTTGTGCACCATTTTTATTATCCTTTCAGTTCAGTTCAGTTCAGTTGCTCAGTCGTGTCCGACTCTTTCCAACCCCATGAACTGCAGCATGCCAGGCCTTCCTGTCCATCACCCACTCACAGAGTTCACCCAAACTCATGTCCATCGAGTCAGTGATGCCATCCAGCCATCTCATCCTCTGTCGTCCCCTTTTCCTCCTGCCCCCAATCACTGCCAGCATCAGAGTCTTTTCCAATGAGTCACCTCTTCGTATGAGGTGGCCAAAGTACTGGAGTTTCAGCTTTAACATCATTCCTTCCAAAGAACACCCAGGACTGATCTCCTTTAGAATGGACTGGTTGGATTTCCTTGCAGTCCAAGGGACTCTCAAGAGTCTTCTCCTTTACATGGCATTATTTTGTCTACACATCAGCCAGTCAAGTCTTCTCCCTCTCAGTGAAATATGTCATACACATGCTTCCCTGGTGGCTCAGACGGTAAAGCGTCTGCCCACAATGAGGGAGACCCAGGTTCGATTTCTGGGTTGGGAAGATCCCGTGGAGAAGGAAATGGCAATCCACTCCAGCACTCTTGCCTGGAAAATCCCATGGACAGAAGAGCCTGGTAGGCTACAGTCCATGGGGTCGCAAAGAGCCAGACACGACTGAGCGACTTCACTTTCACTTTCACTTTTTGGATACTTTTAATCTTGTTTTGTTTAATCCTGTTAGGTGAACACCTCTTAGATCTGGTAATATCCTGAAGTTTATCTGCAGAATTAGGTAAATGTTTTCCAGTTAAAAAGTTAATGTCTTTGCTTGAGTGAGAAAGGAAAGAGAGCTGGTCTGTAGATCAACTTTTTTCTGGACTTAGAGCAGTTTATCAGCCTAATGTGTAATGACCTCTCATTTCATGTAATCACAGTGCATATATATATATATGATTTATCAGAGCTGCCACAAATTGCTGCTATGCTTAATTTATTTAAAATCTAGTTCTCTATTTATGTATCTAGATGACAAATACTAAACACAGGGAAAGAAAGAAAATCTGTGTTCAATAAAATGAAACATGATTTGTTATATACCTCATAAAGTTTAGTGGCCTTTAGCTAAAGAGTCTATTTTTGATTGAACAAAGGGTTAAATTATTATAACCAAAGCCATTTCAGCATTATCTTCCCTTTGAAATATTGCAGTTAAAATTTTCAGTCTAAGCAATTACTTATTTGTAAAAAAAAAAAAAAAGGCTACCTTTGAGGCTTGAATTGAAGATGATAAAAATTAGCCATCTAAAACCATTTCAATTTTATGAAAAATAAAACTGAGTGAAATGTTTCAGCCTGAAAGCTTAGACGATCTTTAGGGGAAATTAGTTATGTTGCTAATAGCGGTTCCAATTTATAAGGCACTAGAAGGAAGCAATCAAAGAGGCAAAAACAAGATAAATAATCCTTAAAATGGAACAATTAAATAGAGATCAGTTGTGACAAAAGTCATAAGATAATGTTCCTAGACTTTAAAAGACAATGTCTTTCTTTTGTTAATTAGAGATAATCTACATTTTATGATATGTAACTATTTACCAAGCAATGGAATGTTTTCTATTGATATAAAGATAGATGCATTTCCAGATGGACTTCTGTTCAGCAGGGAAGATGGCTAAAGTGATCATTTCTTGTTTCTCTCTGTGTAACTTTGATGATCTCCAGGCTTTCCATCATTTTCTTCTTCAAAATTAAATGACACATATAAACCATATGCATCAGAACTCAAACTAGGGCAATATATTTTTTCATTTGGTACAGATATTAAAATGCCTGCTTATTTGCACACACAGCCGAGTGTAAATATAAAATCAAAAAATGTCACATAGGGTTCTCTCAGGCAGGTATATTCCCCTTTGTTACACTCCTGCCTCTATTTCAAACCTCATGAAACAAACACTGTTTACTGTGAGCCTGACGGATGTTGAATGTGCTTCTGTTACCTTATTTACATATGCAGATTAAAATGTTTCACTTTGTTTTGTACTAGCTTGATCTCTTAATTTTGATGATCTCAAACTGTTGTTATTAGGTTTTCAAGAAAAAAAAAACCAGTTATTTATTTCATAAAGAAATTCATCCACATAATATGCATTTATTCAAACATAGAGTAAATTTCACATGTATGTATTACTTTATTCTCTGGCCTATTATAGGGAGTCAGAGTGACAATATTAGAGCTCTCTTGATTCATATTGCTTTACAATTCATGCAAATGGGCATAAATACTGGTTTTGCACTTTTGTTTAGCATTTTCATACATATTTATTTCCACAGAAGTAAATATTTCTCAAACTCGTTTTTTTCCTTCCTGAGAAAGTAACAGGCCAGGAAATCAAATGTTAAGCAAAATAAATTTCTAAACCCTGCCACATTTACTTTATTGGGGTAAGTAAATGCCACATTCTAGTAAAACCTCCTTTCCCTAGGATATAATGTCTAGGAGAAAGCTAATAGGGCTTCACTTGCAGACTTTGACTCCAGTTGGTCTTCAGTTTGTTCCTAGGGTACCAGTTCCCTGGTACCTCTCCCATCCCTGCCCCAGAGATTGCCTCCCTGGCTGTGTCCCTTTCTATAGGGTCTTCATGATACCCACTGGGACCACTTGCATTCTATTTCTCAGTCACAGCACCCAAGTGTTTCATTCTAGCTAGACCTCCAAATTTTTTAAGTAGAAGATTAAATATTTTTCTAAGTTTAGAGCTCTTTCAATCATTCTTTTACTGTTTGGTCTTTTCAAAACTTCAGAAAGTACTCCCTAAGCTTCTGACTCTCTTTCAAGGAACATATCCTAAATTCTCCCAAGAAGAAGCTGAACTGCAATGAGAGTTAATTGTGGCGCTCTACTCTGTATCAGTCCCTGAGCAACCTAGACAAGATATTAAAAAGCAGAGACATTACTTTGCCAACAAAGGTCTGCCTAGTCAAGGCTATGGTTTTTCCAGTAGTCATGTATGGATGTGAGAGTTGGACTATAAAGAAAGCTGGGCACTGAAGAACTGATGCTTTTGAACTGTGGTGTTGGAGAAGACTCTTGAGAGTCTCTTGGACTGCAAGGAGATCCAAACAGTCGATTCTAAAGGAAATCAGTCCTGAATGTTCACTGGAAGGACTGATGTTGAAGCTGAAACTCCAACTGTTTGGCCACCTGATGTGACAAACTGACTCGTTTGAAAAGATCCTATGCTGGGAAAGATTGAAGACAGGAGGAGAAGGGGATGACAGAGGATGAGATGGTTGGATGGCATCACCGGCTCCATGGACATGGGTTTGAGCAAGGTCCAGGAGTTGGTGATGGACAGGGAGGCCTGGCACGCTGCAGGCCATGGGGTCGCAAAGAGTCAGACATGACTGAGTGACTGAACTGAACTGCCTTCTCAACAATTGCTTACATCTGGACACATGTTTTATCCCTGAGAGAGCACTTCCTGCTTGCTAGGTAGGGTATTTTCTTTTGCTTTGTAGGGGGTTCTTTGTTATTTTGAAAATCTGAATTCAAGATCTCCACTGTTTCTCTTTCCAGGTGGTGCTAGTGATAAAGAATCTGCCTGCCAATGCAGGAGACATGGGAGATGAGGGTTTGATCTCTGGGTCAGGAAGATTCCCTGGGTTAGGGAATGGCGATCCACTCCAATCTTCTTGCTTGAAAAATCCATAGACAGAGGAGGCTAGCAGACTACAGTCCATGGAGCCACAAAGAGTCATATACAACTGAGCACACATACACACACCATTTCTCTAGAAGAGATAAAAAGTTCTCTTGTACACATGGTTGCTGAGAATACCGCGCTATACTCTGTTAAACTAAAACTTCAGCTACCCTGGTTTTTGCTTCCTCCTTTTCACATCTCAGAATCTGTAGTCACATGCATTTTAAGCTGCCAAGTTATTTTGTTTTGTTTTTATCATGAAAGTCACTGATTTTCCTTTATGAAGAAGGCACTAGGTAAAAGAGAGCTCCTAAGACAATAATCTAAAAGGGTGAGAAGAGATAAGCGAGATGAATATAACATGATGTTGGCATAGGCTGTGTTATAGGCATAGGCTTGATAAATCAGTGTAGCTGCTACTTAGAGGAAAGAGAAGTTGGCGAGGGCAAAAGTGGTTTTTGATGAGTTCTTAGGTAAGTATGTATCCAACTGGGTTTTGAAGGATAGACAACACTTGACTAAGTTTACTGAAGGCAGAAATTCTTCAGGTCATGGATATTAGGGGAGAAAAATGTGAAGTAGGAACATATATGTATGGGAAATAAAGAATAAGTTTCATTTTTGGAATGGATGATTTGATTAGTAGGAAACAACATTGGAAATATAGTTGGAATTGGATCATAGAAGACCTCCCATTCAAGCATTTAGACTCTTAGTCCAAACTGTGTTCTACTCAAACTGTGGTCCTGTCCCATGAACTCTTAATAAAGATCCTCACAAAATGGTTACAGAGCAAAATATCTGAAAAGCACTCTATTACTCTTTTAGATGGCTTCCCTGGTGGCTCAGAGGTTAAAGCGTCTGCCTGGAATTCAGGAGACCCAGGTTCGAACTCTGGGTCGGGAAGATCCCCTGGAGAAGGAAATGGCAACCCACTCCGGTACTCTTGCCTGGAGAATCCCATGCAGGGAGGAGCCTGGTAGGCTACAGTCCATGGCGTCGCAAAGAGTCAGACACCACTGAGCGATTTCACTTTCACTTTCACTCTTTTAGATAGTCACAGTGCATGTTAGCACCGTAAAAATTTTGAGATGTGCTGCAGTAAAGAAATCTGTGAAAAGCTGTTTAACCCAGAATTTCTCAGACTTACTTGACAGTGGGACGCTCACCCTTGCTTTTTTTTTTTTTTTTTTTTTTTACTACTTTTTGCTTTGCAAATGGAATACTTTTTGCCTTTAGCAAAACTACCATCCTAGGGAATAAAGCTGCTCTAGGCCCTATGTGGATTTTGCAGGAATTTGAGGGAAGAAAAATTTTGTTTCTTTTTTTAAAAAAAATATTTATTTGTTTGATTGCATCATGTCTTAGTTGTCACTTGTGGGATCTCTCTAGCTTTGGCGTGCAGTTTAGTTGCTCCAAGGCCTGTGGGATCTTATCTCCCCCACCAGGGCTGGAGCCTGTATCCCCTGCATTGCAAGGTGAATTCTTAACCACTGGACCACCAGGGAAGTCCTGGGAAAAATTTTCTTATACAAATGGAGATCTATAGAGTGAGATACCTACATAATCCTGGAACTATTTGAATTTAGCAGCCCCCCCCCCCTTTTTTTTTTAGCATTTTCTTCATTGAAATTGAAAATGTAAATATTAATAAATCAAGATACATTCATGACAAAACTTTCCTGTGCAAAACAATGGTCTAGGTGCTACATGGAATGCACATACAAATACAATTGGTTATTACCTATAATAAACTTGTGAGCATATGAAACTTGTAAGACAATTTCATAAATAACTATAATACAAGGAGGAATATAATGTGTGAAAATAAAGTTACAACAAAGTGTTGTGGGATGAAGATATGGAAGAAGGGATGGATTTTCTCAAGAAGAGCTTTTCGAATAAGGACATGGCTCAAGGAGGAACCAGGAGATACACTGTTAGAAAAGGAATCAGTGAAGAAACTATCTGGTACTGACCAGAAAGATAGCAAACTAGCAATCTAACCCTCACATTTAGAGAGTTTGTGTTAGACCTACACAGAGTTGCCAACATTTAAAAATTCAGAGATTTACATAAAATCTGGCTTTTTAGCACCTGTTACAAATAAGACTTGGGAACAATAACCTGAAACTAAGTAGGAACTTCCTCTTTAGGTAGAATATGTGGATGCTAGGTTGCCATTGTTGTTATTTAGTTGCTAAGTTGCATACAACTCGTTTGTGACCACATGGACTTGTATAGCCCATCATGTTCCTCTGTCCATGGGATTTCCCAGGCCAGACTACTGGAGCATTTTGTTCTTCAGGGAATCTTCCTGACCCAGGGGTTGAACTCACATCTCCTGCATTGCAGGTGGATTATTTACCACTGAGCCACCAGGGAAGCCCCTAGATTGCCATTTGTGTGTATGCTTAGTCACTCAGTCATGTCCAACCCTTTGTGACCCCATGGACTGTAGCCCACCAGACTCCTCTATCCATGGGGATTCTCCAGGCAAGAATCCTGTAGTGGGTTGCTATGCCCTTCTCCAAGGGATATCCCACATTACAAGCAGATGCTTTACCATCTGAGCCAGCAGGGAAGCCCATAGTCTCACCATAATCTTTTGTCCTGGGATCAGTGTCTAGAGATAATTATCACTGAGGTGACAGCTGTTTTTCTTACAGCATATGTAAGAGGAAAGTGGCATTTTTTTTATATCCATGTTTCCATCCAAAGTGGGAGAATAAAGACAGTTATGTGGGTCACAGATTTCAAGAACAATGGGCAAGACCATTTTAGTTGCAGGAGATAAGACTATTCTTCCACTTTTGATAGAGGTACAAATGTATCTGTTTTGAAAGAATGTGACATAAAAGACTAATTCAGTCATTTATGTTATCTGCTTGGCCCCTGAAGGCATTTGAGCTTGACTCATACTACAAGAGAATAAGGTAAATGCTCTCAAGGGATCAAAGGAAGGAGAGGATTCCAAAAAACAAGGACTATTCTAGAAAGATCAAGTGGGTTAAGAGGACTACAAATGACCACTGGATTTGAATATTTGGAGACCACTGGTAAATATAATGGTAGAAGTTCCAGTGGAATATGAGTGTGGAAACCAATGATTGAGGATAATGAAAAAGAGATGAAGAAACTAGAACCCATGAGAATTCCTTAGAGTTTCAGGGGAAGGTTTCTTTTTGGTTTTGTTTTGATTGTTTCTTTTAAACGTAGAAGGCTTGTATGAATCTTTGGGCCACTATTCCTCTTCCTCTGGGACCAAGAGGTTCTTACTTTGTCTTAATAGAAATTATCAAATGGTAGAAAAATTATTGTTTTCATTAACCTGAGAGAACTTCCCAAACCTCTTAAAGGTAGAGTTTAAGTAAAAACTACATTATAGCATAGAACTTAGGTCTAATGCCAAGTTGGAACTTTCTACTTCTTTTTCCTTGTGTCTATGCCTATTATACATCTCAGATTGGAGGACAGGATTTTATCATTGCATTTCCAGAAAAAGTGAATCTGAAGTTTATCCACTACTCCAAGAGTAAAAGAAATAAGATTACAAGAGAGTAAAAACTTGCTCCAATAACGAGCCACTTAGTCTACGGTTGGGAAATGGCCTACGCATTTGAGAGATCAGAGAGGAGATTACCTATAGTTTTCTCTTTAAGAGAAGGAGTTCTATTATTTGCTAGTGGAGCTAAAAGGAGAAAAGGAAGCAGGAACAGAATGACAGAGTGCCCGAACACCAAGCTTCAATACTGTCACTTTGTTGTTATTGTTTAGCTGCTACGTTGTGTTAGATGGTCTAGCAACCCCATGGACTGTAGACTGCCAGGCTCTTCTGTCCATGGGATTTCCCAGGCAAGAATTCTGGAGTAGGTTGTCATTTCCTTCTCCAGGTGATCTTCCTTACCCAGGGATTGAACCCACATCTCCCACACCTCCTGCATCAGCAGCGGGATTCTTTATCACCGAGCCACCACAGAAGCCCACTCACTAGCAAAACATAGCTCAACGAATGTTTGGATCTGGGTCAAAAGCTATTTCCCACAAAATAACTTGTATTCAGTGTACACGACACACTCTGCCCCTCATCACTGTTCAGAATCACCAGCATGTCCTTATCAACCAACAATATGCTAAGTGCATAATCCTGTTGCATAAAGACAAATGTTGCATGATCCCATGTATATGGTGCATCTAAAATACCCAGACTCATAGGAGCAACGATTGGTGGAACGGTGGTTTCCAGGGGCAGGAAAGGATAAATGGTGAGTTACTAATCAATGGGCATAAAATTTTCAGTTAATTTAGATGATAAACCCTTGAGATCAGCTGTGTAACATTGTACAGCACAATGTACTGTATACTTAAAAACTAAGCAGGGTAGATCTTGTACTGAGTTCTTTCCACAATAAGATCAAATAAAATAAAATTTAAAAAGTTTAAAATAAGACAGTAAAAAGACAGCTTAGTGTAATGAAGCTTCTGAAGCAACTGATTGCAATTCTATCACTTGTGAGCTGGGCAACTTTGCCAAGCACTCTAAAGTCTCTGAACCACCTTAAAGCTACATTGGAAGGCTGTTATGAGGACTGAATTTGACAGTATATGTAAGGTATTAAATATAGCACACAATAGGTATTCAATAAATTATACATACGCACATGTATTTATGTGTGATTTTATAAACCTAAAGTGTGGTGTTTCCTCAACCATATTTTGTGTAAACTACTTCCAATAAACTTATCTGAGAAAAAGTGTGTCCTTACTGGAAAAATAATGCATTTCATTGGGGGAAGAAATCAAGGTTGAAAAATATTAAACAACTAAATCAAAGCCCCAAATTAATAAATGTCAGAAAGGAAAATTGTTGTCTAGACCTGGGGTTGGTAAATTACCATCTGCTGGCTAAATCTAGCCAGCTGTCTGTTTTGTAAATAAAGTCTTATTGGAACATGTGCCCATTTGCTATTACTGTCTATGACTCTTATGCTCCGTTGGCAGAGTTGAGTAGTTGCTACAGATACAGAATGGCCTGCAAAGTTACATTACTGTCTGACATTCCAAGAGAAAGTTTACAAACACCTGGTCTAGAGTAGACTAGTGAGAAATGAAGTATAGAGAGCAGACATTGGAATAAGCCCTATCCACAATAATTTTCAGTGTGATTTCAAGTATTTTGAACCCTACCTTCTTATGTGGAAAATCCTAATCTTGAATTTTTTTGTCATTACCACTGTGGTGCATTTTTAGATGCATATTTATGTGCTTGGCAGGTGTTTGAGTATTATATCCTTAGGAGCAAGTTTACACTGAATTAGAATGGTTATAATGATTCATTTTCTGTTTCCACCTTACCATTCACTTCTACAAGTATTTTACTGCTGGCTTATATCTTGAAAGTTCCCTTGAGTACCACAATTATGTTGACGATGCTTCCAAACATGGTCATTTCTCATTCTGAGACTCTGGGAGGATTGAGCCACGGGCCTTCTTTCTGTCTGTCTGTAGCTTTCTCTGGAGACTCCATATCAAGGAGGGCACAGAGTGATCAGAGTGATGCATTATCACAAAGTCAAATCAGATCTGACCAAATGAAGAGCAAAAGAGATTAATGGACTTGCTACTTAGAACACATGATAAACCCGGTGATTTGCAGTTTCCATTCAAAGGGGAAAAGTCGAGATTGGAAGACTGTGTAGCCTTGTGATAATTTTGCTGTGGAAAGATTTACTGTTCTGCTTTTTGCCCCTTTTCTGGACAAATGGGATTGCATGTTACATGCTTGATTTAAGACTATTTAAATTTTTCTGAATATAATACTATCTCCTCTTCCTTCACAATTCATTATAAATAAATTTGCACAAAATCAAGGGCAGAAGCATATTGATTTAGGTCATTTGTTTCTTTGAAATGAAATAAAACTGTTCCTCCTTCACAGAACTGCAGATAAAAGACACCTGTTTCTGATGGGTTTTGCCTGGCTGCCAAATGGAAAAGAAAAATTGAGTCCCAGCCTCATCATTTACTACCAACACTGTGACCTCAGCCCAGTTACTGTGCTTTTTTCAGTTTCCTTGTAAGAAAGATGGAAATTAAAGGCAATAGCTTTCTCATATGCTTGCTGTTAGAATTAATGCCATAATGCAAGGGAGACAATTGACACAATGTCTAGCAAAAGTTAAGATCAGTAATTTTAGACCAGGACTTGCTTTCTCAATTCTTTAAGACCTGACAGCTGAAATGACTGAAGTGATTTTCTTTTTCATGTAAAATTCAGCTGAGAGAAGGTGATGAACAACGTTGAGAAGGGAAAATTAAGGGAATGAAACATTTTTTTTAACCAACAAAATCCAGACTGAAGCGACCTTTATGGTCCCTGCCATTATAGTGATATGTTCCTCTTCTGCTTCTTTACTGCATAAATACCTGAAAAAGGCAAGTGTTGAATATCAGAAAATTCAGTTTACATAATTTATCAAGAATTTTCAAAATTCTTTAGCTCAGAATTTCTTATCCAGGATGTCCACAGAATAGTTTTCTGGGGATCTGTGAAAGCCCTGAAGCTTTAGCTAACATTCTCTGTTTACATTCATTTTCTTGGGAGAAGTTTCACTGCTTTAATAAGATTCTCACTATGGACTTTGATCTATAGATCAAAAGCAAAATTCTATGTAGTATCAGAGGACAAGAAAACTTTAAAAACTTTGGAATTTTGTGAAGATAACTGTCACTAAGAACTCTGCACTTTACAATAACCTTTTTTTCCCAAGTAAAACTAATGAAAAAGCACTTTATAATGTATAAATGGCAACAAAACAGCCTAATAAAATAAATAATTACACATCTGTGGCACTGATGAGCAAGCTAAGTACATTCAGGTGACATTTCTGTGAAAGGAAAGTAATTCATTATAATTTAGCAGCACTTTACAATAGATGCTTAACAGACCAGGTAATAAAACATAATCAGTAGAAGCTTTTTAGAAGCTGATGTCAAATATTAGCAAAAAAAACCCTCATATTCCTTAATGATTGTGTATTCTTTTCAATTAACTGTTGCCATTCTCACTGAGAGGCATTAGGAACTGTAAACCTTCAACATTTTGCTCCAGTGTCTATTACTTACAGTTGGCTTTACCATATGCCTATGTAGCCTTCTGTAAAAGAGTTTCTTCTTTTTAATATGAAGGAAGTTTGTTGCTTAACTTGAGTGGTGATGGAGGGGAGGGAGTGAGGCAGGCCTGGGGTGGCAATCAAAGAATTAATCTCCACTTCACCTTCCAAGAGCAGTCCTCGAAAGATGACCAGAGAGCAGACGCCATCCTTTCTCTGAGTAACAACTGGCCTGACTGTCTTCCCTGCACTATGTGAAAATCACTCAGTCCTGTCTGACTCTCTGCGATCCCATGGACTATAGCTCACCAGGCTCCTCTGTCCATGGAAATCTCCAGGCAAGAATACTGGAGTGGGAAGCCATTCCCTTCTCCAGGGGAACTTCCCAACCTAGGGATTGAACCCAGGTCTTCCGCATTGCTGACAGATTCTTTATCATCTAAGCCACCAGGGAAGCCCTTACTGTAATGGAAGTGTACAAAGTTATTTACTGAAGCTGTGATAATCTTCAAAAAGACAATATAGGCTGTGTGAGGACAGAGGTTGTAATCTACTCAAGATGAGTTAGGTTAACTACGTAAGGGAAGGGTTTGTTTATGGCTTCTGTTCAGTTCAGTTCAGTTCAGTGTCTCAGTCATGTCCGACTTTTTGCAACCCCACGGACTGCAGCACACCAGGCTTCCCTGTCCATCACCAGCTTCTGGAGCTTGCTCAAACTCATGTCCATTGAATCAGTGATGCTATCCACCTATCTCATCCTCTGTCGTCCCCTTATCCTCCTGTCTTCAATCTTTCCCAGCATCAGGGTCTTTTCCAATGAGTCAGTTCTTTGTCATCAGGTGGCTAAACTTTGGAGCTTCAGCTTCAGCATCAGTCCTTCCAATGAATACTCAGGACTGATTTCCTTTAGGATGGACTGGTTTGATCTCCCTGATATCCAAGCGACTCTCAGGAGTCTTTTCCAGCACCACAATTTGAAAGCAACAAATCTTTGGTGTTCAGCCTGCTATAGATCCAACTCTCACATCCATACATGACTACTGGAAAAACCATAGCTTAAACTATGCCTTTGTTGGCAATGTAATGTACCTGCTTTTTAATATACTATCTAGGTTGGTCATAGCTTTTCTTCCAAGGAGCAAGCGTCTTTCAATTTCGTGGCTGCAGTCACCATCTGCAGTGATTTTGGAGCCCAAGAAAATAAAGTCTCTCACTGTTTCCATTGTTTCCCCATCTATTTGCCATGAAGTGATGGGACCTGATGCCATGATCTTTGTTTTCTGTGTATTGAGTTTCAAGCCAGCTTTTTCACTTTCCTCTTTCACTTTCATCAAGAGGCTCTTCAGTTCCTCTTGCTTTCTGCCATAAGGATAGTTTCATCTGCTTATCCGAGGTTATTGACATTTCTCCCAGCAATCTTGATTCCAAATTATGCTTCATCCAGCCCAGCATTTCACATGATACTCTGCATATAAGTTAAATAAGCAAGGAGACAATATACAGCCTTGATTTACTCCTTTCCCAGTTTGGAACTAGTCCTTTGTTCCATGTCTGATTATAACTGTTTCTTCTTGACCTGCATACAAATTTCTCAGGAGGCAGGTCAGGTGGCCTGATATTCCCATCTCTAAGAATTTTTCACAGTTTGTTGTGATCTACATAGTCAAAGGCTTTTGCATAGTCAATAAAGCAGAAGTAGCTGTTTTTCTGGAATTCTCTTGCTTTTTCGATGATCCATTGGATGTTGATTTCTTGTTCCTCTGACTTTTCTAAATCCAGCTTGTACATCTGGAAGTTCCTGGTTCACAGCATTGAAGCATTGCTTGGAGAATTTTGAGCATTACTTTGCTAGCATGTGAGATGAGTGCAATTGTGCAGTAGTTTGAACATTTTTTGACATTGCCTTTTCTTGGAATTGAAATGAAAACTGACCTTTTCCAGTCCTGTGGCCACTGCTCAGTTTTCCAAATATGCTGCCATATTGAGTGTAACATCATCTTTTAGGACTTGAAATAGCTCAGCTGGAATTTCATCAGCTCCACTAGCTTTGCTCCTAGTGATGGCCCACCTAACTTTGGACTCCAGGGTGTCTGGCTCTTGGTGAGTGATCACACCATCGAGGTTATCTGGGTCATTAAGATATTTTTTGTATAGTTCTTCTGTGTATTCTTGCCACCTCTTCTTAATATCTTCTGCTTTTGTTAGGTCCGTACCGTTTCTGTCCCTTATTATGACCATCTTGGCATGAAATGTTCCCTTGGTATCTCTAATTTTCTTGAAAGAATCTCTAGTCTTTCCCATTCTATTGTTTTCCTGTATATCTTTGCATTGATCACTGAGGAAGGCTTTCTTTTCTCCTTGTTATTCTTTAGAACTCTGTATGCAAATGGGTATATCTTGCTTTTTCTCCTTTGCCTTTTGCATCTCTTCTTTTCTCAGCTATTTGTAAGACCTCCTCAGACAACCATTTTTCCTTTTTGCATTTCTTTTTCTTGGGGATGGTCTTGATCAGTGCCTCTAGTACAATGTCATGAAAGTCTGTCCATAGTTCTTCAGGCCCTCTGTCTATCAGATCTAATCTCTTGAATCTATTTGTCATTTCCACTGTATAATTGTAAGGGATTTAATTTAAGTCATACCTGAATGGTCTGCTGGTTTCCCCTACTTTCTTCAATTTAAGTTTGTATTTTGCAATAAGGAGTTCATGATCTGAGCCACAGTCAGCTTCTGGTCTTTTTTTTTTTTTTTTTCTGTCTGACTCCATAGAGCTTCTCCATCTTTGGCTACAAAGAATATAATCAACCTGACTTTTGGTATTGACTCTCTGGTGACATGCATGTGTAGAGTTGTCTCGTGTTGTTGGAAGAGGGTGTTTGTTCTGACCAGTGCATTTTCTTGGCAAAACTCTGTTAGCATTTACCCTGCTTCAATTTTTACTCCAAGGCCAAAATTTTCTGTTACTCTAGGTATTTCTTGACTTCCTCCTTTTGTGTTCCAGTCCCCTATGATGAAAAGGGCATCTTTTTTTGTTGTTCTAGAAGGTCTTGTAGGTCTTCATAGAACCATTCAACTTCAGCCTTTTTGTCATTAGTGGTTGGGGAATAGATTTGGATTACTGTGATATTGAATGGTTTGCTTTGGAAACCAACAATGTTCATTTTATCATTTTTGAGATTGCACCCAAGTACTGCATTTTGGTCTCTTTTGTTGACTATGAGGGCTACTCCATTTCTTCTTAGGAAATCTTGCCCGTAGTAGTAGATATAATGGTCATCTGAATTAAGTTCACCCATTCCAGTCCATTTTAGTTCACTGATTCCTAAAATGTCAACGTTTTCTCTTGACATCTCTTTTTGATCACTTCCAATTTACCTTGATAGACCTAGCATTCCAGGTTTCTATGCAATATTGTTCTTACAGCACTTGACTTTACTTTCATCACCAGTCACATCCACAACTGGGTATTGTTTTTGGTTTGGCTCTATCTCTTCATTCTTTCTGGAGTTATTTCTCCGCTGATCTCTAATAGCATATAGGGCACCTACCAACTTGGGGAGTTCATCTTTCAGTCTCATATCTTTTGCCTTTTCATACTGTTCATGGGGTTCTCAAGGCAAGAATACCAAAGTGGTTTACCATTCCCTTCTCCAGTGGACCACGTTTTATCAAAAGTCTCCAGCATGACCTGTCCGTCTTAGGTGGCCCTACACGGCATGACTCATAGTTTCATTGAGTTAGACAAGGCTGTGGTCCATGTGATCAGTTTGGTTAGTTTTCTGTGATTGTGGTTTTCATTCTGTCTGCCCTCTGATGAATAAGGAAAGAGGCTTGTAGAACCTTCCTGATGGGAGAGACCAACTGTGAGGGAAATGGGGTCTCATTCTGATGGGCAGGGCCATGCTTAGTAAATCTTTAATCTGATTTTCTGTTGATGGTTGGGGCTGTGTTCCCTCCCCGTTGTTTGGCCTGAGGTCAAACTGTTGACCCAGAGACTCCTGGACACAGACAAGTCTGGCTTAGTCTTCCACTGGCCTCCAAAATCAAATTTCCTGAGGGTTCTCAGTCCCTTTGCTGGATCCCCAGGTTGGGAAATATGTCGTGGGTCCTAGAACTTTAACAGTGTGAGAATTTCTTTAGTATAATTGTTCTGCAATTTGTGGGTCATCTGCTTGGTGGCTGTATGGTGGGGCTAATTGTGACCTCCTCTAGGAGGGCTCGTGCCTCATGCTGGGTGACCCAGGTCTGCTGCAACCAGAGCCCCTGTCCCCACTGCAGGTCACTGCTGACCTGTGACTCAGCAGGAGACACTCAAGCACTCAAAGATAAACACTGTATGCTGCTTAGTCCTTCCAAAGGAAAAATAGTCCATATGCCTACTCTGATCTCTTTTCCTGACTCCTAGTTGAGAGACCTCACCCCTTTTTTGGAGAACTCCACTATGCTATGCAGGAAGTTATTCCTCCTTTTTGTGTCCTGCAAAGTTGAGTGTTAAATGTAAAGGCATTGGTCCCACGTGGGAAGGTGGAGCAACATGTTCAAATTCCAGACCAGACTCCTGGACAAAGGGTGGTGCAGATAACTGGCTCACTGGCTCTCCTAAAAAGCAAGTCCATTTTGCCATGTTTTTATTTATTTTCTCATCATATGAAGAAAGAGTAGAATTCCTGTGATTATGACTTTGACCTTGCCCCCAGAAACACAATAATAGACAATAATATCACTGTTGTTGTGCTAATAGTATTAGGAGGATTTTTTTCCAGTTTACTTTGTCACAAAAATGTCTATTCCCTAAGATCTAGAGACAGTTGAAAAATAATAACTCTCACTGTCATAATGTATATGGGAACAAACTAAAGGGTTATAAACACCAGTTATTTGTTTGACTCTTCTCAGAAACTCAGAGACTGTGCTCATTCTAAAACAACCTATTTTCTACTAAACTCATATTTGGATGCATGGCAGAGACTATACATTTCACCAAGAGTTATTTTTAAAAATTCAGACATCTTAGAAAGGAAATGTTGTACATGTTTTTAAATTTCAATTTTTAGGTTAATAAGGAAGTATGGTTTTCTGATAAACAGCTTGAGGTGACCTCTAAAAATGGTGCGCTATTCACTTGACCCAGAAAACCCCAGAAAATCATGCAAATGAAGAAGTTCAAATCTTTGTGGTCACTTTAAGAACCCTTGTGAAACTTCCCAGGCCATTAAGATTGTGCATTTATGAGAAGCCACCAAGTATTTGACATATATCACTTTACAGAAGCAATGTTTTTCACTCCATCACTACAATGGTGGAGCTGGTAAGTGTGCAAAGGCCAATCAGTGGGGGTGGATGCAGGGTTGGTGGCCCAAAAAAAGTGCTGAATTTTTACTGCACGGGCTCAAAAATCCAGAGAGTAATGCTGAACTTAGGGGCTTTGATGTAGATTCTCTGGTCGTTGAGCACATCCAGGTGAAAAAAGCCCCCAAGATGCATCACAGGACTTACAGAGCTCATGGTTGGATCAACCACCACGTGAACTCTCCCTGCCACATGGAGATGATCCTTACTGAAAAAGAACATTGTTCCTAAACCAGAAGAGGAGGTTGCACAGAAAAAAAAGATTTTCTAGAAGAAACTGAAGAAACAAAAACTCATGACCCAGAAATAAATGCTGCAAAACATTAATGCAGAAAAAAGTTAAAAAAAAAAAAAGAAGTTTAATAATAATCTAGTCAAAGAGCAGTAGTTTTAGATTTAGATTCTAGTGGATGTCAGGTGGCAGTGAATCTAGGCGTGGAGTCTGAGTGACCCTTAGGTACCTGTGATAACATGTAGTAAGGGAATATTACATGAAGTAACTGCTGAAAGTCCTGAGCACACAATGCCTATTGAATCAGTGTCATGTAATTCAATACATTTATTTATTTTTAAAGGAATTAAGGTTCTCAGTCTCCATTGTTGCTGATGTGGCCCTAAGGCTAAATTTAGGCCAAAATCACCTGGTAGAAATGATGTGTACACTCATAGGTTTTGCCATTAAAGGGATTGTGAGTATACTCCCTGGTCCACTCTCCACTTGCTGACTGAAAGCTAATGAGGGCTAGAGGTACCAACTGGGATACACAAATGGAAACCATGATGAGGAAGGGAGAGCCATCCTACCAGTTTTGGACCTCTGTCTGCCTTTGAACTGATGTGTGATAGAAAGTTAAGCTGCTGTCTTGTCTTTTTTTTTCTCATTCCCTTCCCTCCTTCCTTTTTGGATCCCTCCCTCCCTTCCTTCCTTCCTGCTTCCTTCCTTCCTTTTCTCTCTTTCTAGCAACTTAGGCTATACTTATTACAAAGTACAAATATGAGGAAGAGTTGTCAGAGAAATCTCTATTCTTCTTTTCTTAATAAATCTATTTATATGAAGCCATTAAAGAAACTTTTAAATATAAAAATATGAAAAATGCTTATAATGTTAGGTTAAATTTAAAAAGAAAAATCAAATTACATTTTTTAAAAAATGCATAATCATGATTACATTTTATTTTTTTATTATCTTTTTTTAATTTTAATTTTTACTTTATTTTACTTTACAAAGCTATATTTGTTTTGCCATACATTGACATGAATCTGCCACGGGTGTACATAAGTTCCCAAACATGAACCCCCCTCCCACCTCCCACCCCATATCATCTCTCTAGATCATCCCCATGCACCAGCCCCAAGCATCCTGTAGCCTGTATCGAACATAGACTGGCGATTTGTTTCTTACATGATAGTATACATGTTTCAATGCCATTCTCCCAAATCATCCCACCCTCTCCCTCTCCCTTAGAGTCCAAAAGTCCATTCTATACCTCTGTGTCTCTTTTGCTGTCCCACATACAGGGTTATCATTACCATCTTTCTAAATTCCATATATATGTGTTAGTATACTGTATTGGTGTTTTTCTTTCTGGCTTACTTCACTCTGTATAATCGGCTCCAGTTTCATCCACCTCCTTAGAACTGATTCAAATGTATTCTTTTTAATGGCTGAGTAATACTCCATTGTGTATATGTACCACTGCTTTCTTATCCATTCATCTGCTGATGGACATCTAGGTTGTTTCCATGTCCTGGCTATTATAAACAGTGCTGCAATGAACATTGGGGTACACGTGTCTCTTTCGATTATGGTTTCCTCGGTGTGTATGCCCAGCAATGGGATTGCTGGCTCATATGGCAGTGCTATTTCCAGTTTTTTTAAGGAATCTCCACACTGTTCTCCATAGTGGCTGTACTAGTTTGCATTCCCACCAACAGTGTAAGAGGGTTCCCTTTTCTCCACACCCTCTCCAGCATTTATTACTTGTAGACTTTTGGATCACAGCCATTCTGACTGGTGTGAAATGGTACCTCATTGTGGTCTTGATTTGTATTTCTCTGATAATGAGTGATGTTGAGCATCTTTTCATGTGTTTGTTAGCCATCCTTAAGTCTTCTTTGGAGAAACGTCTATTTAGTTCTTTGGCCTATTTTTTGATTGGGTCTTTTATTTTTCTGGGATTGAGCTGCAGGAGTTGCTTGTATATTTTTGAGATTAGTTTTTTGTTAGTTGCTTCATTTGTTATTATTTTCTCCCATTCCGAAGGCTGTCTTTTCACCTTGCTTATAGTTTCCTTTGTTGTGCAGAAGCTTTTAATTTTAATTAGGTCCCATTTGTTTATTTTTGCTTTTATTTCCAGTATTCTGGGAGGTGGATCATAGAGGATCCTGCTGTGATTTATGTCGGAGAGTGTTTTGCCTATGTTCTCCTCTAGGAGTTTTATAGTTTCTGGTCTTACATTTAGATCTTTAATCCATTTGGAGTTTGTTTTTGTGTGTGGTGTTAGAAAGTGATCTAGTTTCATTCCTTTACAAGTGGTTGACCAGTTTTCCCAGCACCACTTGTTAAAGAGATTGTCTTTACTCCATTGTATATTCTTGCCTCCTTTGTTGAAGATAAGGTGTCCATAGGTGTGTGGATTTATCTCTGGGCTTTCTATTTTGTTCCATTGATCTATATTTCTGTCTTTGTGCCAGTACCATACTCTCTTGATGACTGTGGCTTTGTAGTAGAGCCTGAAGTCAGGCAGGTTGATTCCTCCAGTTCCATTCTTCTTTCTCAAGATTGCTTTGGCTATTCGAGGTTTTTTGTATTTCCATACAAATTGTGAAATTATTTGTTCTAGCTCTGTGAAAAATCCCGCTGGTAGCTTGATAGGGATTGCATTGAATCTGTAGATTACTTTGGGTAGTATACTCATTTTCACTATATTGATTCTTTCAATCCATGAACATGGTATATTTCTCCATCTGTTAGTGTCCTCTTTGATTTCTTTCATCAGTGTTTTATAGTTTTCTATATATAGGTTTTTAGTTTCTTTAGGTAGATCTATTCCTAAGTATTTTATTCTTTTCATTGCAATGGTGGATGGAATTGTTTCCTTAATTTCTTTTTCTACCTTTTCATTATTAGTGTATAGGAGTGCAAGGGATTTCTGTGTGTTGATTTCATATCCTGCAACTTTACTATATTCATTGATTAGCTCTAGTAATTTTCTGGTGGAGTCTTTAGGTTTTTCTATGTAGAGAATCATGTCATCTGCAAACAGTGAGAGTTTTACTTCTTCTTTTCCAATTTGGATTCCTTTTATTTCTTTTTCTGCTCTGATTGCTGTGGCCAAAACTTCCAGAACTATGTTGAATAGTAGTGGTGAAAGTGGGCACCCTTGTCTTGTTTCTGACTTTAGGGGAAATGCTTTCAATTTTTCACCATTGAGGATAATGTTTGCTGTGGGTTTGTCATATATAGCTTTTATTATGTTGAGGTATGTTCCTTCTATTCCTGATTTCTGGAGAGTTTTTATTATAAATGGATGTTGAATTTTGTCAAAGGCCTTCTCTGCATCTATTGAGATAATCATATGGCTTTTATTTTTCAATTTGTTAGTATGGTGAATTACATTGATTGATATGCAGATATTGAAGAATCCTTGCATCCCTGGGATAAAGCCCACTTGGTCATGGTGTTTGATTTTTTTAATGTGTGGTTGGATTCTGATTGCTAGAATTCTGTTAAGGATTTTTGCATCTATGTTCATCAGTGATATTGGCCTGTAGTTTTCTTTTTTGGTGGCATCTTTGTCAGGTTTTGGTATTAGAGTGATGATGGCTTCATAGAATGAGTTTGGAAGTTTACCTTCCTCTGCAATTTTCTGGAAGAGTTTGAGTAGGATAGGTGTTAGCTCTTGAAATTTTTGGTAGAATTCAGCTGTGAAGCCCTCTGGACCTGGGCTTTTTTTTGCTGGAAGATTTCTGATTACAGTTTCAATTTCCATGCTTGTGATGGGTCTGTTAAGATTTTCTATTTCTTCTTGGTTCAGTTTTGGAAAGTTGTACTTTTCTAAGAATTTGTCCATTTCTTCCACGTTGTCCATTTTATTGGCATATAATTGCTGATAGTAGTCTCTTATGATCCTTTGCATTTCTGTGTTGTCTGTTGTGATCTCTCTATTTTCATTTCCAATTTTATTGATTTGATTTTTCTCCCTTTGTTTCTTGATGAGTTTGGCTAATGGTTTGTCAATTTGATTTATCCTTTCAAAGAACCAGCTTTTGGCTTTGTTGATTTTTGCTATGGTCTCTTTTGTTTCTTTTGCATTTATTTCTGTCCTAATTTTTAAGATTTGTTTCCTTCTACTAATTTTAGGGTTCTCCATTTCTTCCTTTTCTAATTGCTTTAGGTGTGCTGCCGAGGCTGCTAAGTCGGTTCAGTCGTGTCCGACTCTGTGCGATCCCATAGATGGCAACACACCAGGCTCTGCCATCCCTTGGACTCTCCAGGCAAGAACACTGGAGTGGGTTGCCATTTCCTTCTCCAATGCATGAAAGTGAAAAGTGAAAGTGAAGTCACTGAGTCATGTTCAACTCTTTGCGACCCCATGGACTGCAGCACACCAGGCTCCTCCATCCATGGGATTTTCCAGGCAAGAGTACTGCAGTGGGGTGCCATTGCCTTCTCTTGCTTTAGGTGTAGAGTTAGGTTATTTATTTGACTTTTTTCTTGTTTCTTAAGGTAAGCCTTTATTGCTATGAACTTTCCTCTTAGCACTGCTTTTATAGTGTCCCACAGGTTTTGGGTTGTTGTGTTTCCATTTTCTTTCATTTCTATGCATATTTTGATTTTTTTTAATTTCTTCTGTGATTTGTTGGTTATTCAGGAGCATGTTGTTCAGCCTCCATATGTTGGAATTTGCATTATGGTCAGAAAAGATGCCTGGAATGATTTCGATTTTTTTGAATTTATCAAGATTAGATTTATGGCCCAGGATGTGATCTATCCTGGAGAAGGTTCTCTGAGCACTTGAGAAAAAGGTGAAACTCATTGTTTTGGGGTGAAATGTCCTAGAGATATTAATTAGGTCTAACTGGTCTGTTGTATCATTTAAAGTTTGCATTTCTTTGTTAATTTTCTATTTAGTTGATCTGTCCATAAGTGTGAGTGGGGTATTAAAGTCTCCCACTATTAGTGTGTTATTGTTAATTTCCCCTTTCATACTTGTTAGCATTTGTCTTACATATTGAGGTGCTCCTATATTGGGTGCATATATATTTATAATTGTTATATCTTCTTCTTGGAGTGATCCTTTGATTATTATGTAGTGGCCTTCTGTGTCTCTTTTCACAGCCTTTGTTTTAAAGTCTATTTTATCGGATATGAGTATTGCTACTCCTGCTTTCTTTTGGTCTCTATTTGTGTGGAATATCTTTTTCCAGCCCTTCACTTTCAGTCTGTATGTGTCCCTTGTTTTGAGGTGGGTCTTTGTAGGCAGCGTATATAGGGATCTTGTTTTTGGGGCATTCAACCCAGTTACATTTAAGGTAATTATTGACAAGTATGATCCCATTAGCATTTACTTTATTGTTTTGGGTTCAGGTTTATACACCCTTTTTGTGTTTCCTGTCTAGAGAATATCGTTTAGCATTTGTTGGAGAGCTGGTATGGTGGTGCTGAATTCTCTCAGCTTTTGCTGGTCTGTAAAGCTTTTGATTTCTCTTTCATATTTGAATGAGATCTTTGCCGGGTACAGTAATCTGGGCTGTAGGTTATTTTCTTTCATCACTTTAAGTATGTCTTACCATTCACTCCTGGCCTGAAGAGTTTCTATTGAAAGATCTGCAGTTATCCTTATGGGGATCCCATTGTGTGTTATTTGTTGTTTTTCCCTTGCTGCTTTTAATATTTGTTCTTTGTGTTCGATCTTTGTTAATTTGATTAATGTGTGTCTTGGGGTGTTTTGCCTTGGGTTTATCCTGTTTGGGACTCTCTGGGTTTCTTGGACTTGGGTGATTATTTCCTTCCCCATTTTAGGGAAGTTTTCAACTATTATCTCCTCAAGTATTTTCTCATGGTCTTTCTTTTTGTCTTCTTCTTCTGGAACTCCTATAATTCGAAAGTTGGAGCGTTTCATATTGTCCTGGAGGTCTCTGAGATTGTCCTCATTTCTTTTAATTCATTTTTTCTCTCTGATTCATTTATTTCTACCATTCTATCTTCTATTTCACTAATCCTATCTTCTGCCTCTATTATTTTACTATTTGTTGCCTCCAGAGTGTTTCTGATCTCATTTATTGCATTATTCATTATATATCGACTCTTTTTTATTTCTTCTAGGTCCTTGTTAAACCTTTCTTGCATCTTCTCAACCCTTGTCTCCAGGCTATTTATCTGTGATTCCATTTTGATTTCAAGATTTTGGATCATTTTCACTATTAATATTCGGAATTCGTTCTCAGGTAGATTTCCTATCTCTTCCTCTTTTGTTTGGTTTGGTGGGCATTTATCCTGTTCCTTTACCTGCTGGGTATTCCTCTATCTCTTCATCTTGGTTATATTGCTGCGTTTGGGGTGGCCTTTCTGTATTCTGGCAGTTTGCGGAGTTCTCTTTATTAAGGAGTTTCCTCACTGTGGGTGGGGTTGTATCAGTGGCTTGTCAAGGTTTCTAGGTTAGGGAAGCTTGTGTGAGAGTTCTGGTGGGTGGAGCTGGGTTTCTTCTCTCTGGAGTGCAATGAAGTGTCCAGTAATGAGTTATGAGATGTCAATGGTTTTGGAGTAACTTTGAGCTGCCTGTATATTGAAGCCCAGGGGTGTGTTCTGTGTTGCTGGAGAATTTGCATGGTATGTCTTGCTCTGGAACTTGTTGGCCTTTGGGTGGTGCTTGGTTTCAGTGTAGGTATGGAGGCGTTTGATGAGCTCCTATTGATTAATGTTCCCTGGAGTCAGGAGTTGTCTGGTGTTCTCAGGATTTGGACTTCAGCCTCCTGCTTCTGGTTTTCAGTTTTATTTTTACAGTAGCCTCAAGATTTCTCCATCTATACAGCACTGATGATAAAACATCTAGGTTAAAGATGAAAAGTTTCTCCACATTGAGGGACACCCACAGAGATTCACAGAGTTACATGGAGAAGAGAAGAGGGAGCTGGTAGTTAGAGGTGACTGGAATGAGATGAGGTGGGATCAAAAGAGGAGAGAGCAAGCTAGCCAGTAATCACTTCCTTATGTGCGCTCCACAGTCTGGACTGCTCAGAGATGTTCACGGAGTTATACGGGGAAGAGGAGAGGGAGGAAAGAGACAGAGGTGGCCAGGGGGATAAAAGAGGGAAATGAAAAGGAGAGAGACAGATCCAGCCAGTAACCAGTTCCCTAAGTGTTCTTCACCGTCTGGAACACACAGAGATTCACCGAGTTGGGTAGAGAAGAGAAGGGGGAAGGAAGAGACAGAGGCCACCTGGTGGAGAAAAAGGAGAGTCCAAAGGAGGAGAGAGTGGTCAAGCCAGTAATCTCGCTCTCAGGTGAAATTGGGTACTGAAAATTGGGTTTTTAAATGTACAAAATTGACAACAAATACCAAAAAACAAAGATTAAAAATCTAGAGTAGAGGTTAGATTTTCAAAAATACAATATTAAAGAAAAGAAGAAGAAGAAGAAGAAAAAAAAAACCACAAGAATTATTAAAAAACAACAACAACCACAAAAAATATATATACGGCGTTTGCTTTAAAAATAGGGTTTTTTTTTAATAGTAGTAGTAGGTTATAAAAATATAAATTAAAGGAGAAGTAGAGGTCTTAAAATTGTTTTAAAGTTAAAAAAAGAAGAAAAAACAATCACACAGCATTATGTTATGTTTCCTTTTTTGCTGTGTTTTCCAAAATTTTCTAAGTAAATTTATGTTATTTTTGAACTGGGAAATATTTTAAAGATTTTCTAACCATCTAGTCAACCTATTTCTCTATGTTCATCACAATATTGTTTTTAATGAAGAGAAATTGGCACCTAACAGTAGGCATGTTAAATAAATTATATGAAACATATAATGAAATATATTATACAGTGTGTCAATTTGCTAGAGCTGCTGAAACAAAACACTATATCCTGAGTGGCTTAAATAGCAGAAAGATATCTGTCACAGTTTTAGGGGCTAGAAATTCGTGGTAGCTCAGCTCTGCCTGTAAAGTGGGAGACCCCAGTTCTATTCCTGGGATGGGAAGTTCCCCTGGAGAAGCGATAGGCTACCCACTCCAGTATTCTTGGACTTCTTTGGTGGCTCAGCTGGTAAAGAATCCACCTGCAATGCAGGAGACCTCAGTTCAATCCCTGGGTTGGGAATTTCCTCTGTAGAAGGGAAATGCTACCTACTCCAATATTCTGGCCTGGAGAATTCCATGGACTGTATAGTCCATGAGGTCGCAAAGAGTTGGACGTGACTGAGCGACCTTCACTTTACTTTAATCCAACATCAAGGAGTCAGCAGGTTTGGTTTTTTCCGCAGCCTCTCTCCCTGACCTGCAGATGGCCACCTTCTTGCCTCTGTGCATGTGTGCCACTGGTGTCTCTTTGTGTGCTCACATATCTTCCTCTTATTCAGATTGGATGACAGCCCTCCCTATTGGCATCATTTTAATTATACACCTTTTTAAAGGCCCTGTGTCCAAATATAGTCACGTTCTGACTTACTGGGGGAAAGAACTTCAATATATGATTTTTTTTCCAGGGGACAAAATTCAGCCCATAACACACAACATTAAAGGTCATGCTGGGAAGAATACTTAAGAGCCTGGAGAAATGATGGTATCATATGAAGTGCAAAAAAATTTAAAAATAGTTTATATAGTATGATCTCAAATTTATATAAAATAATGTATATAGAAACAAACTTTCCTTCAGGATGACATTTGTGACTCATATACAGAAACTGAGGATTAATTGTAATTCTAAGACCTGTGGGCAACTGATAGTGACACCTGCATTGTCTTTTCAAGGAGAGTAGATTTGTTATCCTAAATGATGATAAACGTGGTTTATTAAATTAGCATAACATTTATATGAATCATGAATACACTGAAAGAGCATTCATTAACTTATTCATGTGAGCTATCTGGTAGGGAGTTTATTGTGTGATTTTTATTTTCATTACATTTTCTGTGTTTTCTAAACCTTTACCGTGAGTTAATATTACCTCTATAACCAGAAAAACAACAAATTTGAAAAAATGATTCATAATACTATATAGTTCAGGAATGACAGATGCAAGTCATAACTATGGCTGCCCATTACAGTAAAAGAATGATAAACAATAACAATACAATCAGTGATCATGTACATGGGCTATGGGCTACTTTTCTAGAAACAGGGGGCAGAGAGATTTTCAAGGGAGTATTCCTACTCACACACCTCATTGTTTAGTTGAAAAAACTGATACATATATGGAAACAGCAAGTGTGTATATGGACATGGGAAGAAAGAGTTAGAAACGATCCTACCTTGTGGGGTCAGCAAGTGTGGATATGGACATGGGAAGAGTTAGAAACGATTGATCCTACCTTGTGGGGAAGATATAGAGAAGCAGCAGCATTTGAATTTAGGCTTAAGTGAAACTTAGGCTAGATGAATAGTGGGATAAAAGTGGCATTCTAGGCAGAGATAAGCCCATGAGCAAATGCACACGATGTGCTTGGGAAATAGTAAGCTGCCTGATTCAGCTTTGCAACTGTTCCTGGAGTTAGGAGTCGTACCTGAAGTGGTAGAAGATAAGTAAGAAAGATGGTTGGGGAGTCACTGAGAAGAACTGAATTCCCTTCCTACCTTACTCTGTAGACATTATATTGTAAGGTGGACATTATATTGTAAGAATATTGTAATAGAATGATTACGATACAATGAAGGCCAAGCCTGAAGTCCTGAGAGTAGAATGAAAAGGTGGGAACAGAAGCAAGTAGTTTCTGAGGTAAAACTAGAAGTTTATTTATGAGGTGACAAAGTGGATCAAAGATGCCTCTGAAATCCTTGTCTGGGCAACTGAGTAAATTTCATACCACAGGCCAAACAGAAAAAGCAAGACAAAAGTAGATGGTTGGGTACCATGTGAAACTGTGTGCTTAAGACTTCAGGAGCACTAACTGTGGCCCATAGTTCAGTCTCTGTACTGTATCTGTTGGCCTTGACCCTGAATGCTGGTCTAGGCCCAACAACTGCTACACTGGATATACATTGGAGTGAAAGCCATAGTCTCCTTCCTCCTTTTTCATTGAATGTTTTTGTTTGTTTGTTTTTCTTCATTGAATGTTTTTTGTTTTTCTGGTGTCTTCTTCAGTTGCTTGCACCAGCCAACTTTGTACGAAAGTGCCCTATGAGCCTCCTAAGAAGCAAGACAGTTAGCCCAACACAGTATAATAGGGAGAAACAAAAATAGAGAAACAGAAAAGAGGATAACAAAATATTAATAGTTGCAATAAATGTGCAGATAAAACAACCACAAAAAGCTAAGATAAACCTTCAACCTAAGTTTAGCATCATTCAATCCAGTTGAAACAAAGCCCATTGAATGCTGACTCTGCTATTAAAAGCAGAAGACACTTCATAAGGAGAACTGCAGATGCAGATTGAATTTATCACATTTTATCACAGACTATCACATTTTCTTGGATGTGAGTGAGAAGTAACTCATTAGAAAATAGGCGGTCCTAACAGAATCCTTTTCCTATTGCCTCTCTTAAAAACAAATACACAGAGACAACAACAAAACCTATACAAAATACTTCACAATTTCAACCCATCATTTGATTCACTCCACATGTATTTGGGGCTTCCCTGATAGCTCAGCTGGTAATCGGGGTTTGATCAGCGGGAATATCTGGGTTTGATCCCTGGGTTGGGAAGGGAATGGCTGCCCACTCTAGTATTCTGGCCTGGAGAATTCCATGAACAGAGGAGTCTGGCAGGCTACAGTCCATGGGGTCACAAAGAGTGGAACATAACTGAGCAATGTTCACTTTCACTTTCACTACATGTACTAAGGTCTCTGGCGAGACACAAGCTTATTTAATCCTCACAGAAATCATGTGAGCTGAGTGTTGTTAATATTGCCATTCTATGGACAGTGGATTCTATAGACAAAGGCCAAGCTTATCCTTGATTACACACACACACACATGCACAGAAACACATACACACACACAAACTCTTAACAAGAAGTAGGAACAATATGTCCTGCTGGGGGTAGGGACAGTGTGATGCAACCTCACCTTTGAACTCTCAGTACAATACCTGACAAACAATAGGCATAAGAAATGTTCAATGAGTGAACAAAGAAATTAAGTAAAAAAGAAACTGTTCTCCAATTCACATATATTTTTAACATGTAATGCTACTTCTTAAAAGAGAATGCAATATTTTTAGCTGGACATCTTATACATATTGCTTAAGGGGAAAAAAGATTCTTTTAATCTGTAGATGCCTTCACATTATCCCACCAAGGTCACATTTTCCCTTTCCACATCACTCAGTGTTTCTCTGGTTTTATGTTAGCTTTGTGCTGAAAATTGAAATTGGAATATTAGAACTCAATCGGGGAGCATACTAATTTAATTAAATATTAAAAGCCAGCTGGTTTTATGTGTGGGAAAATTAGAGAATTAATGATTTGGTATACTTTCTTGTTCCTGTCAAGCTACAAGAACATGAAGAATAGCTCATTCATACCCAGTTACAAAAGGTGAGATTGAAAAATTAGGTCTGCTTTATTAAAGTGTTTCCAACTAGAGTCTCTTGAGAATAGAGTAACTTATTTATTTATAAACTGGCTCCCAAAGCATGAGTTCTGGGGCAATGTGAAAGAACCCAAGAGCATCTCAATGAAAGCCTCACATGGAAAAAACTAATTCACTTGAGAATCTTAAAGTACTGTTATCTTTTTGTGTAAATTGGTTGGGAGTCAACTGGATGCTTGTTGATATCAGTTGACTCTGTAAGCTGATCAGTTCCTGTAAGACCTGAGAAATATTTTCTCAGAAACTCACGGTGTGGAATGTGTGTTTCACACCATCAGTGACACGCTGTCAATAGAAAGGACTTTAGTCCTTGGTGGTCATGCACTGTAAGTAAAGATTTGCCAAACCTCTTGATAATGTGAGTACACGTGGTACACAATGCAACACAGTAAGAGGATAGAAAGAACTCTGTTCACTCCAGGGCCAGATGCCAGACTTAGCGTCCAGCATCCTTGGTTTGTTGGAATGACGTTTGTCTTTTTTATTCCAGATCTTTTCCATTTTCCTCTTATAGTAACAATATGATTATTATTATTGCTTCTAAAAGGATGATGGGGAGTGCTTCAGTTATATACTGCTGTGTAACAAAACTATGTGACTTCAAACAATAAGCATTTTATTTGTGATGATCCTGGAGTCTCTACTGGGCTCGCCTGGGTGGTTCTTCAGCTGGTTCTCCAGTGGCCACTCTGGCAGCTGCATTCAGTGTGGGCCACCCGGGGTTAGGCCTGGCCAAGGTGTTAGAGCAGCTGTAACCCTCTTCCTGTAATCACAGTACTCCTCTTCTGGTGACTTCTCCACATTGTCTGTCTGTGAGGAGATCTCAAGCTAAACATCTTATGAGATGGCTTGAGGTTTCCAGGACTGTGGACCCAGAGGCTGTCAGATCCAGAATTTGCACAGTAAAGCATTTGCCATATTTCCTTGGCTAAAGCCAAATCATAGTTATCTTTCAAATTCAAGGGAGGAGATGAAACAAGGGTGTAAGCATGGAGGGTGTGATTCACTGGGGTCTCCCAGTATAATTGATTACCTCAGCAAAATTAGCATGTTATTGGTTTACTACAACACTTTCCACAAATAGTGCTTTTTAAAAAATATCATGCTTTAAGTAGCTGTATATCACTAATATACAGCTAATAATAATAACTAACAAGGTTGAATCATTTTGCATAAAAGTGGTATCATGGTGTTCCAATTCCTGAAGAAAACTCATTTCAGTTCTTTCCCACATTGCTGTGGTTACTTTGGCTTGCTTAAAAAGACTGGTAACTTGACTATTTTAGGTGCGTAAAGCTTTGGATGATTATTTGATAGTTTTAACTTGATTTAAATAAGGGGTAAAGCTTCATGGTTAGGGTTATGTATCTTTTACTTGACTCAAAAATAACTCCTTGCTAGAGCAAAGCCAAATCTCGAATGCTGTCCTTACTGCTCTGAGAATCTTACAAGTACACATCTGATTATATTACTTCTCACAGCCCCACGTTGTTTTTTCTGCATAAAGCCTGTAATCTTTAGGATGGCTTTTATCACAATCCATGATAGCTTCTATCCTCCCTCCTATCCTTCTGTTTGGCTTGACTATTTCCTAATATTTGTCAAGGCTCAGCTTAGACCCCTGGAGAAGAAAATGGTAACTCACTTCAGTATTCTTGGCTGGGAAACCCCATAGATAGAGGAGCCTGGTGGGCTGCAGTCCATGCAGTCACAAGAGTCAGACACACCTGTGCTACTGAGCAGGCATGTGTGCAGTTTTACAATGCTTACTCTAGAAAAACTGCCCCTAGTCCACTCTAAATCAGGTTACATGCCCTTATGTGTTTCTATGAATCACAGACTTCCCCTAAACTAGCACTTGTCCCACCACATTATAATATTCTGCTTCTCTTCTGTACTTTTCTCCCTTATTAAACTCTAAGCTCTGTGAGGACAGACACCATGTTTATTTTGTTTATTCTTATATTCTTAACATTTAATACAGTCATAAGAATGCTTGCTGAGTGAGTGATTAAATGAATAAATCTCAGGACTACAGTATTAGTAAATGGTGTTTCTAACTCCTCTTACTTGAGTCTGCAATACAGAAGTAATGTTTGGTTTTCTTATTGGTTTTAACTCCTTCTTATCCCCCCTGCTCAAATCTTAAATCTCTCTTCTAAATGCCAACACTGTACATAGGAATGGATAGAAGCCCTTTCAGGATATTTATTTTTTAAAAGGGAGTGTTTTTATATTCATACAAGTCTCTGTTTGATGTATTTAGACAGTGTCATAAAGAATACTAAAAAAAAAAAAAAAAATTGGAAAATGCCTAAAGGTTAAGAAGGCAACTGAGTGATCTATTGGGCAGTTTTCTGAGACCATTTAACTTTTTTAAACCATATTAGATATAATTGAGTAACAATGTTCTGATAGCTCCAGCTGTACAGTAGAGTGATTCAGATATATATATATATATATATATATATATATACACATACATACATACACACACACATGTATTCATTATTTTTCAAGTTATTTTGCTACTTCTGTTGTTACAGAATACTGAGCAGAGTTCCTTGTGCTATACAGTAAGTCTTTGTTGATTATCCATTTTAAATATAGCAGTGGGTATGCATCAATCCTAAACTCCCTAACTATCCCTTCCCTTCTCCCTTCCCCACTGGTAACCATAAATTCATTCTCTAAGTCTGTAAGCCTACTTCGTAAATAATTTCATTTGGATCATTTCCTTCTAGATTCCAAGTATAAGCACTATCATATGATAGTTCTCTTTCTCTGTCAGACCATTGAATTTTATCCTGAAGGTGTACATATATTCTTTATTTGTCTATGTGTCAGTCTGACCGAAACAGCATCCTGTTCCTCCTGACATGTAATCTTTGCTGTTAGGGTACCACTAGGCTGTGGTAACCGTGAAAGTCATTCACAGAAAGACCCAAGAAATATTTTGTTTTTTTACGGTCTTGCCGATCACTTTCCAGACAGGAAAATTTATGGTTTGCTAGCAGACATTACTGTTGTCCCATGTGTATTTGTTTACTAGGGCTGTTGTAATGAAGCACCACGAACTGAGTGGCTTAAACAACAGTGATTTATTATCTCCTAGGCTAGACGTATGAAATCCAGGTGTTGGCAGGACTGGCTCCTTCTGAGGGCTGTGAGAGGAAATCGTTGCATGCTTCTCTCCATGTTTCTGGTGGTTTGCTGGTAGTCTGTGGTTTTCCTTGGGTGTTAGAAGGATCAGCCCAATTTTTGCCTTCATCTTTATATAGTATTCTCCCTGTGTGTGAGTCTCTCACCAACCTCTCCCTTTCGGATTAAGATGATTAGACTAGAGTCCACTTTAACAACTTTGCTTTAAACTTAGTTACACCTGTAAAGACCATATCTTGAAATACCTCACCTTCTGATGTACTGGGGATTAGAACTTCAGCATATAAATCTGGTGGAAACACACTCAACCTGTCACACCGTGTACATTTTCTTTTTGCTCTGCCCTAATGATAGAATAATACTATCTATTTCTGTGAACCTCTTCCATGCAGACCACTAATCTGATTAGTCTATGAATACCAGCAGTCTCATGTTCTGGGCCATCGTGGGTTTAAGCCTACCAGAGTTTGGCATTATTTAGCCACAGATTGCTATAGTTATGGCCATATGACCTAATGAGATGGCAAGAGATTTACTGACACTGTGAGAAAGAAGCTTCCTCATTCTCAAGAAAGAGCCCCAGGAAGAGATGAAAAGTCAGCTTTGTTCATAAGCTGATAGCACTTAGTTTAAGCTTTGTGAGCCAGGCAATGAGCCATGCCTCAGAGATTCTGAAGGCAGATTCTCTGCCCTCATAATGAGAAGGTAGCTGGACACTAGGTAAACGGATGAGACAGTGTTCCTCACACAAACATGTGACAGGCTGGATCTGGCCTGTAGGCCTTAGTTTGTCAACCCAGACATAGGATGTGAGACGTTCTTTCTTTCATTCTGAGGATGAATTTGGCACTCAGAGGGCAGGGATAAAGAAAACAGAAAATAATCTGAGGCCTCACTCAAACCAAACCTAACTATAACTCTAACTTTGGACTTTTTAAATTACTTTAGTCAGTAAATGTACTTTATAATTCAAGTTGGTTTGGGATGGATTTTCTTATGTTTACAGCCCAAAGCACTGTAAGTGATAAAGGAATTCAGCAAGTCCAAAATAATATTCAATATTAAAACTCAAGGGCAAACACGAAAGTATAAGCTCCTCTCCTGGGGCTGACAGACTTCCTAAAATGAGAATATTTAGGTTGAGCTTGAGACAACTGAAATATGTGTAGATCCAGAAGAGATTCTTACTCAGGAAAAATATATGGCAATTTATGAAGCACTTGTATAATCATTTGCACCCAACTTCTTGAAATTAGCAAATGAAGAAAATATCCATAAAACAGGTTGAATTCCCAGTTCTATGTAATTACATACCCCAGAAGGCACAAGGCAGTGTCCTGAATAGATTCTCAACATATACTTGGTGATGATTGATTTCTCACTTCAAAATCTCCTTTGTAATTTGAAGTGAGGTTAAAAATATTTTTGCTATCTATATATGATAAAAAGAAATATTCACTTTTATGTTATTGGATATAAAGAAAGCAAAGCAAGCATCCTCACTCAAGATAAATCATAGCACAGAGAGAATACATTTGCTTTTTAAGATTATTCCCAGCATATAGCAGAATTTTAAGAGTATAAAAGAAAAGTGTGGGCAAAATAGCCAATTTGATGTTTGAAAGACAAAGGAACTTGGAATATGAAAATAATGAATCTCTTTGCATAATCTTAAGGTGCATCACTTTGCCAACAAAGGTCCTTAGGGCTTTCCTCATAGCTCAGTTGGTAAAGAATCTGCGTGCAATGCGGGAGATCCCGGTTTGATTCCTGGGTTGGGAAGGTCCACTGGAGAAGGGATAGACTACCCACTCCAGTACTCTTGGGCTTTCCTTGTGACTCAACTGGTAAAGAATCTGCCTGCAGTGCAGGAGACCTGGGTTCGATGCCTCAGTTGGGAAGATCCCCCAGAGAAGGGAAAGGCTACCCACTCCAGTATTCTGACCTGGAGAATTCTAAGGATTGTATGTCCATGGGGTCGCAAAGAGTAGGACATGACTGAGTGACTTTCACTTTCACTTTTGGTTTTTCTAATAGTCATGTATGGATGTGAGAGTTGGACCATAAAGAAGGCTGGGCACCAAAGAATTGATGCTTTGGAACTGTGGTCCTGGAGAACACTCTTGAGAGTCTCTTGGACTGCAAGGAGAGCCAACCAGTCAATCCTGACAGATATCAACACTGAATATTCATTGGAAAGACATGCTGAAGCTGAAGTTCCAATACTTTGGCTACCTGTTGTGAGGAACCAACTCATTGGAAAGGACTCTGATGCTGTGAAAGATTGCAGGCAAGAAAAAGGGCAGACAAGAGGAGAAGGGGAAAACAGAGAATGAGATGGTTAAATGGCATTACTGACTCAATGGACATGAGTTTGAGCAACCTCCAGGAGACAGTGAAGGGCAGGGAAGCCTGGAATGCTACAGTTATAAGGGGTTGCAAAGGGTTGGATATGAAGTAGTGACTGAACAACAACAACGAGATGTTATATGGGGCTTCCCAGGTGAGGCTAGTGGTAAAGAATCCACCTGCCAATGCAGGAGACATAAGAGACTGGGATCAGATCCCTGGGTCGGGAAGATCCCCTGGAGGAGGGCATGGCAATCCACTCTAGTATTCTTGTCTGGAGAATCCCATGGACACAGGAACCTGGTGGATTACAGCCCATAGAGTCTCAAAGAGTCAGACATGACTGAAGCGACCATACATACCTGCACACAAAGTGCTATAGTCTGAAAGGTGTGGTGAGGACAATTAGATGAACTTTTCCTTGAGATGTAAAGAGAAATACAAGTCTAAGTCTCCTGGACAGGCATATTCTCAGGGCTCAAAATGAAGAAAAGCATTTAGCTGGAAGTTACTCAAAGCACACACATCATAAAAAGAGATATCACTCCCAACAACAAAGAAAAGCAGCTTGCCAGTGAATGAAGTCAAATTGTAGCAGTTTTATCTTTAGACTTCATAAAATCAGTGAAGACAGGCTTTGAAAGTTCATAAGGATGTCACTGATCCTGGGGAGGGGGGGGAAGCTGACTTTAGGAAATGATTGCAATGCAAAGACCAAAACAGGAGGTTTCATAGGTTTTGAGGAATAAATAGTGGTAAGTTACCTGTAAACTGATGTTTTTAGGGAGGGAGCTGCTTACCAATACCAAGGTCTGGCCACCAAGGTGGCCTCATCATCTTCATATCATGATCTTTGCATGGCTCTTTTTCCAAGGGACTGCTCAGGAGCAACCTCCTCTAATGATGCATAAATAGTAAGTTTTGGAGAATCTTGCTGTACATATGAGCATCAGAAAACATGACTTTACAACTCTGGTTTTTAGACTAAACAGAATTATTAATCAAATAAATTAAACGTGCTGTAAGACAAAGCATACTCATGGCTTGAAGGACCCAGGGTTTAGCCCTCATGTTTGCTAGAATTAAGCCCACTGATGAAAATCGTTCAGTGGTGTACCTGCTTCTCTCTATTTCCCCCTTTCTTGCCAAAGGAAAACATCCAAATGCTGCTACCTCTCATTTGGAAAATAAAGGGAAAGGTCTGTGTACCTAATCGATTTGTATTTTGCACTTGCATCAGTTGCTGGCCTGTGGAGAGCATCTGTTCTATCGGGAAGTATGAGTGGTATCCTCCTAGAAACTGTGAACTGGGCAAGATTAGGAAATTGTATAACTACTCTGAAAACACAGGGTGCCCATAATGCACTTGTAAAATAATGATTTTCCTCATTATTCTTCCCAGTTCCCCTTCCCTCCCTACTTCCCATTGTTTTCCTTTCCTCCCCCGCCTTCTCTTTTCTTCCTAAAACAGCAGTGTTGCTGAATACTAATGAGGCAATTCTTGGCCCTACCCCGTTCATTTATTTTCAGGCAATTAATTCAACTTTCTAACATCCAGCCAGAATGTTATGCAGGTAATTTGAGGGTCTGCTTAATTTTTCAGGACCCTGTGGTTACTAGCCAGCAAAGCTCATTGTGAAGATGACTAATCCAGCTGGTAGGCGACTTTGATTTCCATTGGTAATACCATCCCTTCATTAAAGCCTCTGAGTCCTTGAGCTTGGCAAGCTTCCCTAGTTGCATCCTTCATTTTCTGATTACAAATGGTTTGCAGCTTCTATGTTTGCCTCAAGAGCTCATTTTCTTCCCTGAAGGACGCTGGGCCCGATGGCATCATTAGCAGATTTTCAACATAAAATTTCACACAGATGTGATAGCCCTTCCTGGCTCTCTGATGTTATGTATTTGTGACTACAGCAAACCAACTCATTCACTCATCTACCCTGAAAGTATAAGGAACACAGCATAATAGGTTTTTGGGGAGGCTGAAAGAAGGCAGAAATGTAAAAGGGAAAAGACGTGATGCCAGCTCTAAAGAATTTGCTGTGAGCTTCTTAAATCAGTGACCTATCCTGCTCATTGCTAGGCATACAATAGGTGCTCATTAAAGGTGTTTTGGAGAAGGCAATGGCACCCCACTCCAGTACTCTTGCCTGGAAAATCCCATGGACAGAGGAGCCTGGAAGGCTGCAGTCCATGGGGTCGCTGAGGGTCGGACACAACTGAGCGGCTTCACTTTCACTTTTCACTTTCATGCATTGGAGAAGGAAATGGCAACCCACTCCAGTGTTCTTGCCTGGAGAATCCCAGGGATGGGGGAGCCTGGTGGGCTGCTGTCTATGGGGTCGCACAGAGTCGGACACGACTGAAGCGACTTAGCAGCAGCAAATGTGTTACTTTCTCTTTGGAATGAATGAATAAGATTGTAGGATAGGAGAAAATAGAATATATAGCTGTGAAATATCTTAGAGAGTAATTACACAATAATGTATGATTTGTGGCAAGATTATATATCTTTAAAACTTTTGCTGAGGGCAGTTAAATGGTAGTATGGGAGTAGTCTGGCTCTAGGTGAGAGATTGCACCATAGTGATTATCTGGGTTGTGAAGCTCTCTTTCGTACAGTTCTTCTGTGTATTTGTCCCACCTCTTAATATTTTCTGCTTCTGTTAGGTCCATACCATTTCTGTCTTTTATCAAGCCCATCTTTGCATGAAATGTTCCCTTGGTATCTCTAACTTTCTTGAAGAGATCTCTAGTCTTTCCCATTCTGTTGTTTTCCTCTATTTTTTTGCATTGTTCACTGAGGAAGGCTTTCTTATCTCTCCTTGCTCTTCTTTGGAACTCTGCATTCAGATGCTTATATCTTTCCTTTTCTCCTTTGCTTTTCACTTCTCTTCTTTTCACAGCTATTTGTAAGGCCTCCCTAGACAGCCATTTTGCTTTTTTGCATTTCTTTTCCATGGGGAAGGTCTTGATCTCTGTCTCCTGTACAATGTCAGGAACCCACGCCCATAGCTCATCAGGTACTCTATTTATCAAATCTAGGCCCTTAAATCTATTTCTCACTTCCACTGTAAAATCATAAGGGATTTGATTTAGGTCATACCTGAATGGTCTAGCGGTTTTCCCTACTTTCTTCAATTTGAGTCTGAATTTGGTAATAAGGAGTTCATGATCTGAGCCACAGTCAGCTCCTGGTCTTGTTTTTGCTGGCTGTATACAGCTTCTCCATCTTTAGCTGCAAAGAATATAGTCAATCTGATTTTGGTGTTGACCATCTGGTGATGTCCATGTGTAGAGTCTTCTCTTGTGTTGTTGGAAGAGAGTGTTTGCTATGATCAGTGCATTCTCTTGGCAAAACTCTTAGCTTCTGCCCTGCTTCATTCTGCATTCCAAGGCCAAATTTGCCTGTTACCCCAGGTGTTTCTTGACTTCCTACTTTTGCATTGCAGTCCCTTATAATAAAAAGGACATCTTTTTTAGGTGTTAGTTCTAGAAGGTCTTGTAGGTCTTCATAGAACCATTCAACTTCAGCTTCTTCAGCATTACTGGTCGAGGCATAGACTTGGATTATTGTGATATTGAATGGTTTGCCTTGGAAACGAACAGAGATCATTCTGTCATTTTTGAGATTGCATCCAAATACTGCATTTTGGACTCTTTTGTTGACCATGATGGCTACTCCATTTCTTCTGAGGGATTCCTGCCCACAGTAGTAGATATAATAGTCATCTGAGTTTAATTCACCCATTCCAGTCCATGTTAGTTCACCGATTCCTAGAATGTCAACATTCACCCTTGCCATCTCCTGTTTGACTACTTCCAATTTGCCTTGATTCATGGGCCTGACATTCCAGGTTCTTATGCAATATTGCTCTTTACAGCATCGGGCCTTCCTTCTATCACCAGTTACATCCACAACTGGATGTTGTTTTTGGTTTGGCCTCATCCCTTCATTCTTTTCGGAGTTATTTCTCCACTGATCTCCAGTAACATATTGGGCACCTACTGACCTGGGGAGTTCCTCTTTCAGTATCCTATCATTTTGCCTTTTCATACTGTTCATGGGGTTCTAAAGGCAAGAATACTGAAGTGGTTTGCCATTCCCTTCTCCACTGGACCACATTCTGTCAGACCTCTCCATCATGACCCGTCCGTCCTGGGTGGCCCCACACGGCATGGCTTAGTTTCATTGAGTTAAACAAGGCTGTGGTCTGTGTGATTGGACTGACTAGTTTTCTGTGATTATGGTTTGTGTGTCTGCCCTCTGATGCCTCTCCCAACACCTACCGTCTTACTTGGGTTTCTGTTACCTTGGGCATGGGGTATCTCTTCATGGCTGCTCCAGCAAAGCGCAGCAGCTGCTCCTTACCTTGGAAGAGGGGTATCTCCTCATAGCTGCCCCTGCTGACCTTGAAAGTGGAGTAGCTCATAGTTTTTATTTAGGGGCAAAATAAGACAAATGGAAGGAATGTCTGACTCTTTGCGATCTTATGGTCTGTACCCCACCAGGCTCCTCTGTCCATGGGACTTTCCATTCAAGAATACTGGAGTGGATTGCCATTTACTTCTCCATGGGATCTTCCTGACCCAGGGATCTAACCCACATCTTTTTCATCTCCTGCATTTGGCTGCTGGGTTTGGTACTATACCACTAGTGCCACCTGGGAAGCACAAGGATATATGAGATAAGGTGAAATTCAGTTGCCTATATCTCTATGGATTTATTTTCCTTTTTAATTTGCACATTATGCAATTCACTCTTTTCGGTATATAGTTCTATGAGTTTTGACAAGTACATAGAGTCATGTATATACAACCACCTCAGCCTTACCCTTCAAAATTTCCTCATTCTGCCTCATGCAGTCAACACCTCTAACCAGTCCTAACCTTTGGAAAAAACTGATCGGTTCTTTGTTCATATAGTTGTGACTTTTCAAAATGGCAATATACAGTAGGTAGTGCTTTGAGTCTGTCTTTTACTATCATGTATGAGGCATTTGAGATTCACCCATCTTGCCATAACATCAGTTCATTTCTTAATATTACTGAATAGTTTGTTTATCCATTTGAGTTGAAGGATTTGGGGATTGTTTCCAGGTTTTGTAAATGAGGTTATTATGCATATAAGGTTTACTGTATGACCATAGTGTTCTTTTTTCCTGGGTAAATATCTAGGAATGTAATTTCTGGGTCATATGGTAAGTGAATATTTAACTTTATAAGAAAACATCAAGCTGTAAAATAATTATCTCATTTTCCATTTCCTCCAGCAATGATTACCTTTTTTACATGTTGGTGGATTCAAGTTTTATAGCATTTTGATAAAGATTTTTGTGTGTTTTCATGAGAAATATTGATTGATAATATTCTTACTTTTTATGGTTCTCTCTTTTTTTAAATCAGAGTAATGCTGGTCTCATGAGATTAGTAAGTATTTCCTTCTCTCCTATTTTCTGGGAAAGAATGTGTAAAATTTATATTAATTCTTGCTTAAATGTTCAATAAAATTTTCCTATAAAACCATCTGGACATATGGTTTTCTTTGTTGTAAAGGTTTTAACTACAAAATCAATTGCTTTAATAAATTTAGGACTATTCAAGTTACCTATTTCTTCTTGAGTGAATTTTGGTAGTTCTCAAGAAGTTCATCCACTATAAGTTGTTGAATTTATGGGCATGGAGTTACTCATAACATTCCCAGATTATCCTTTTCTATTGTTTTATTTGAAAAGATATATTCTCTTTAATTCCTGATATTGGTAATTTATGTATTGTCTTCTTCTTCACCATTTCAGGTAGGGGTTAATGAATTTTGTTGTTCTTTTCAAATAACCACTCTTTTTGTTTTCATTTATCTCTTTATTGTTTTTCTATTTTTAGTTTTCTTTTTCCCCCTTTTACCTTTATTATTTCCTTTCTCTTGTTGACTTTTGGTTGACTCTTGCTCTTTTTCTAATTTATTAAGAAATAAGTTTAGATGGTTGATTTGGGAACTTTCTTTTTTCAGTATAAGCTTTTTATGTTCCATGAAAGTGCAGCAGAGAATATCAGTTTTCAGTGGTAGTATCTAGTAAAAACTAAGTATTTGGATATGTATTTCATTTAATTTGAGTGGAGTTTCTTTCAGTCAATGGGAAACAATGCTTCCCATAGCTTCAGTTACACACAGAGCAGCAAAGAGCCAGTAAATGCTGAGACTAAAATTTTTGAGTATTGAATAAAAAAAAGAAGAGACAAGTGAAATGAATCTCAGCCACCTAAGTTCTGTCCACTAGGCACAAAAGCAGGTACCTAAGGGCATTTGCAGAATCAATGAAACTTCAGGTTGAAAAACTTAAAAGTGCACACATAAAACATAAAAAATGATACACTTCATCCTTACTCTAGAATCAACAAGAATTTAATAAAGTTAATCAAATAATTGTAGTTCAATTGCACATAAATTTGAATTGTTTTCCCATTAAAGAGTGCCTGTCTGTAAATTATTGCAGGGAAAGCCATTTTCAAGTTAATGTTTCAGCCATTAGAAAATACAGAGGGCATTTTCATTAATTAGACACAGCTCTCTTTCCTTTTAGTTTATCATTACCTTTGCTGGATGGAATCAGTTTAGTCGTTAAATTTATTGACATGTGTGATTCAATGACACTATTTGTTTAGAGTTCATCATATACCTGGTGGAATAAACTCATTAAGTATAAATGAATAGTTATGTAGTCATCATCTAAAATGAGTCAGTGCTGTTCTCTAGAGTCATTATAATGAATGTGAACACAGCTGGAATAAATGTCTCTGTGAAGGTTACAGGATTTATTCTGAAATATTTAAGGCTCCAATTTCTTCCTATTTTTTGAAGACCTCTTGTTTAGGAAAAATGACTTGATCTTCCTTTGAGGAAGATTGTTACATGCATTTATTTGCTATTTTATCAAAGCTATACATTCCATTGTGGCATTTTAGGCTCTATGGGAACATGGAAAAGCCAGGGTTGTGCTGTCTGTTTTGGTTAAGTTTTCTGTATTCAAGAAAGGATCTGGATAAGAACGACCATTGTAGGTTCTGGTGACTGCTAAGTAGTTCATTTTGTTAAGATACAAGATTCTCCAATCTAATCCTCTCCCTGATTTCTCAGTGTTTCCTTAAGAATGGGGAATGGAATGCCACATGGAAGACTGAATCTCACCATTTTGGTTTTGAGATTTACATTCCAGATTGGAACTTGATACAACAGTTCCTTTTAGTGTTTGAGGGAAAAAGTGGGTATGATCTGAAAATGTAACCATGGGTGGAGAGATTCACCAGAATAGTGTTACAAAGCAGTGCTTTAGAATTATGCAAATGCATACAGTATTCCAGAACCTTGCTTTTAATCAATAATGCCCAATGTCATTATGGCATGCATACTATATACCAAGTAATGTTCAAAATCAGAGAATACAATCAATAATTAAGGGAATTATATTTCATCAGTGCACAAAATTATTCCATTTTCTATGGTATGATAGCAGATTATCCTATCTCACTGTTATCACCACCATGGAAATGTCAGGAGAGAAACAAGAGTGAAACAACTGATTTAACATTACTTTGTTATGTTATGAAGCTCAACCTTGCAGGTTAAGCTTCTGGGTGTGAGTGATGAAATGATGTGGCTTGAAGGAACTCTTGGGATGCAAGATTACTTTTCATCACTGTCCTCTTCCCCATCTTTCAAGCTATCTGACACGTTTGCTAGGACATTCTTTTTAGAATACAGTGATAATCAGATATATTGGGTATGAAGGGCATATGGTCATAGTGTGAAACTTCTTTTAGGTAATGTTTTTCTTCATATTATGAAAAAACATGGATATTGTATAAAACAAGTGAATGGTTTCTGCTTTTTGAATCCTTGTTAATAAATATTAAATATTATTTATTCAAGTGGTAATACTTCATTAGGCATAAAATTAAGCATTAAACTTTCAGGAAATTAAATGTAAAAGATTATGTGTATTAATGAAAAAAGGTCAGAGGAAAGGGGGGAGGCAAGGAGTATATTCTATAAAAAATATTTTTTTCTATAAAAACACCACTGTGTATTGTTACATGTACTCACTCTCACTGGTGCCTATATTATCTGTCCTTCCCTTTTCTGTCGTCTCTCCTGTGTGGTTTTCCCCCTCCTCGCATAGGTGCCCCATTACCTGGCCTGCTTCCTGTTGTCAAATATAACTGCAGATGAATGCCGCTGTCCTCTCCTGGGACTTCTGATGGTGCACTAGTCTTCCCTGCAGGGATGAAAACTGCACCAGTATTCATGTATTTGATAAGACATGGTCTTAATGAGTTGAGTACTGAGTTTATTGCCTAAAAAATTAAACCAGAAAATAAGAGAAGTTCTTCACACATAGGTGCATAGAGAGAACAGTTTATTACTCCTCATTCATTCACTCACTCATTCATTTGCTCATTCAATAAATGTGTTTTTTAGTGTGCTTAGCATAAGATGGTACTGGGGATATAAAGGAGAATAAGATTCTATAGGAGATTAGATGAATTTCATATTTCATTTTTCTTTGAGTAATTAGCAGAAACTTACAAACGAACAAATTAAAGGTGGAATGAATGAATAACCTGGTGTTAGTAAGTGTGCCTTTCAAAATGAAATGTCTGCTACAGTCTCTTTACAGCATTTCTTCAGAAAGTGCAGGGGAAGAGTGTGGAGCAGGGACCAAGCCTTCAAGCTTCTGAGTCGCAGTAGCCTCCACACCCTCACAGGTCATTTACTATCTGTGAGAAGGTACCATTCCTGAATGATTTTCTCTGTTTCATTCACTTATGTTGCCTAAGTGCCTGAAACAGTGGGTGCTCATGAAGTGTGCAAGGAGCATTGGAAGAATGAACTGAATTTTGGTTGTAACTTCAGCCCTCTTCCTCCATGTCTTCATCTATAAAAGAGGTTCTACCTAATAGAGTCTGAGCTTTAAATGAGAATGTAAAACTTAGAAATGTGTCTGGCACAGAGTAAGGGCTCAATAACTGTTAACCCTGAGCTCTTCAATAACTGTTCAAGCATGTACTTCCTGCTAGGCACCATGTTGATGAGTGAATACATGAAAGTGAAACAAATGAGTGTGCACAGTCCTTGTCTTCCAGGAGTGAGGGGCACAGACAGAAAACACACTATGCATACCTATAGTGTCAAACTGAGAGGAGTGCCAGGAAGGGAAAGAAGGATGATGTAACTTGGATTATGAGTTGAGGGAAATGTCCCTGAAGAATGATATTTTAATTGCTCCCTGATTGTTGAGAAGAAACTAATCCAGAGTAGGTGAGAGGCAGGCTCCATAGAAAAAAGGAATAAAGATGTAGGGGTGCAGACCCTAAAACAGTAAAGTAACCTGTGCATCTAAGAAGAAATGGTACTGAGTATCTGGACTGCCTATCTCCAGACTTCCCTATGATAAAGAGAAAGACTCCTTTATTATTAAGATCAGTGCTGTTTTTGTTTTATTGTTCTTATAAGCTGCCAAACTATAATCATATTTCCTCTAGATGCCTTTCTCCCCACACCATCAGTTTTTTTAACATCTCTAAATTCTGAATTCCTCTTACAATTAATGACATCTTACAATAATTATTTTTTGTTAGTGTTATTTTTCTTAGTGGAGCATATAATTATGTAAAATATTTTAACTGATATCAGCTTAGATTTGATGAAATAAAGTGACATGTTATAACTTATAATATTGTAAAATATTGTAAACATTGTAAAATATATGAAAAGATTAAAATAACTTTTATAGAAAGAAAGTAAATATTTAAATAAGCTTAATTAAAAATGTATTAGTGGCATAAAACTTCTTAGCTTTTATAATATATTTAGAGAAAACAATGGTTGGATGTCTCATTATTTAAAAAACTTTGGTTTATTTATAAGTTGTTATCATTTCTAAATTCAGTTTATTTAAGTACTGGGTATTATGTCATAATTGAGAAAGATACTTCAGAAAGATATATATATCTAAACTAAAGAAATTCAAGAAGAGCTACATTTACTAAATCACAATATTCATTATTTAATCTCAACCAACAGTAAAGCCAACATTTTTGCTTAAACCCAACTCATAACCTTTATGTCAATCAGTTGTTTTTTGCAAACTAAACAGAAGACGCTGAATTTTTACATTGGCCTAAACTCAATGTAATTCATTCTATTTAGATTTTTAATCTTAAAAAATTTTTTGCAAGAGTTTTAAATATGCATATGTACAAATTTTCATATTGTCAACAAAAACACAATCTATATTTCCCAATATCTATTTTCAATATGCCAGCTTCATGATATGTCTCTTTTGAACAGCAATTATATTTTTAACTTGTTCACTGCCTTCTTGTCAGATTTCGTGAGATTATCATAGTTTTCCCCTTGTAATATGGCTAAGAGTTTTTATTAGATGCTAAGGGAAGGATTGGATTAGCTCTGCTATTTTCTTATTCATTTGTGCTGCATTTTTAATCCTCTATCCGATATGAGTGTATATGTGTGTACCTGTGTGTGCACATGTACCTGCACCATTCTTGTTCAGGAATCCCTTAAAAACACTTGTCCACTTTGTGAAGTTAATTTCAATTTGTTGTCCAGTTGCTAAGTTGTGTCTGACTCTTTCCAGCCCCACGACTGCATCACTAGGCTTCCCTGTCCTTCACTGTCTCTCAGAGTTTGCTCAGATTCATGTCCATTGAGTTGATGATGCTGTCCAAATATCTCATTCTCTGCTTCACCCTTCTCCTTTTGCCTTCAGCCTTTCCCAGAATCAGGGTCTTTTTCAGTGAGTCAGCTCTTCTCATCGAATGGCCAAAGTATTGGAATTTCAGCTTCAGTCCTTCCAATGAATACTCAGGATTGATTTCCTTTAGGATTGACTGGTTTGACCTCCTTGCTGTCCAAGAGACTCTCAAGAGTCTTCTCCAGCACCACAACTCCAAAGCATCAGTTCTTCAGCACTCAGTCTTCCTTATGGTCCAGCTCTTATATCCATACACGACTACTGGAAAAACAGTAATAGCCATGACTATATGGATCTTTGTTGTCAAAGTGATATCTCTGCTTTTTAATACTCTCTCTAGACTTGTCATAGCTTTCCTTCCAAGGAACAAGCATCTTTTAATTTCAAGGCTGCAGTTACCATCTGCAGTGATTTTGGAGCCCAAGAAAATAAAATCCATCACTACTTCCACTTTTTCCCCTTCTATTTGCCATGAAGTGATGAGACCAGCTACAATGATCTTAGGTTTTTCAATGTTGAATATCAAGCCCACTTTTTCACTCTCCTCTTTCACCCTCATCAAGAGGCTCTTTAGTTCCTCTACACTTTCTGCCATTGGAGTGTGTGAGTAAACTCTGGGAAATAGTGAAGGAAAGGGAAACTTGGCATGCTACAATCCATGGGGTTGCAGAGTCTGACATGACTTAGTGAGTGAATAACAATGATCTACAGATCTGAGGCTTCTGAAATTTCTCCTGGCAATCTTGATTCCAGCTTGTGATTCATCCAGCCTGGCATTTCACATGATGTACTCTGCATTTAATTTAAATAAGCAGGGAGACAATACACAGTCTTGATGTATTCCTACCCAATTTTGAACCAGTCAGTTGTTCCATGTCCAGTTCTAACTGTTGTTTCTTGACCTGCATACAAGTTTCTCAGGAGACAGGTAAGGTGGTCTGGTACTCTTATGTCTTTAAAAAATTTTCCACAGTTTGTTGTGCTCCACACAGTCAAAAACTTTAGTGTAGTCAATGAAGCAGATGTTTTTCTGGAATCCCCTTGCTTTTTCTATGATCCAACGGATGTTGGCAATTTGATCTCTGGCTTCTCTGATCTTTCTAAATTCAGTTTGTACATCTGAACGTTCTTGGTTCACATACTGTTGAAGCCTAGCTTGAAGGATTTTGAGCATTACCTTGTTAGCATGTGAAATGAGCACAATTGTGCAGTAATTTGAACATTCTTTGACATTGCCCTTCTTTGGGATTGGAATGAAAACTGAGCTTTTCCAATCCTGTGTGCAGAGTTTTCCAAATTTGCTGGCATATTGAGTGCAGCACTTTAACAGCATGATCTTTTAGAATTTTAAATAGCTCAAATGAAATTTCCTCACCTCCACTAGCTTTGTTCATAGTAATGCTTCCTAAGGCCCACTTGACTTCACACAGGATGTCTGACTCTAGGAGAGTGACCACACCATTATGGTTATCTGCAGTTAGGCCTTATTTGTATAAATCTGTGTATTCTTGCCACCTCTTAATCTCTTCTGTTTCTGTTAGGTCCCTACAGTTTCTGTCCTTTATCGTGCCTATCCTTATATGGAAATTTCCCTTAATATCTCCAATTTGCTTGACAAAATCTCTAGTCTTTCCCATTCTATGGTTTTCCTCTATTTCTTTGCATTGTTCATTTAAGAAGGCATTCTTATCCCTCCTTGCTATTATCTGGGACTTTGCATTTAGTTGGCTATATCTTCCCCTTTCTTCCTTGCCTTTTGCTCCTCTTCTTTCCTCAGCTATTTATAAAACCTCTTCAGACAATCACTTTGCCTTCTTGTATTTCTTTCTCTTGGGGATGGTTTTAGTCACTGCCTCCTATATAATGTTATTACCTCTGTCCACAATTCTTCAGGTACTCTATCTACTAGATCTAAATCCCTTGAATCTATTCACCTCCACTGTATAACTATAAAGGGTTTGATTTAGGTCATACATGAAGGGACTAGTGTTTTTCCCTGCTTTCTTCAACTTAAGCCTGAATTTTGCAATAAGGGGCTAGTGATCTGAGCCACAGTTTTTTCCAGGTCTTGTTTTTGCTGAGTGTACAAAGCTTCTCCATCTTCAGCTGCAAAGAACATGATTAATCTGATTTCGCTATTGACCATCTGGTGATGTCCATGTATAGAGCCATCTCTGAGGCTGCTGGAAATGCATGCTTGCTATGACCGGTGTGTTCTCTTGACAAAACTCTGTTAGACTTTGTCCTGCTTCATTTTGAACTTCAAATCCAAACTTGCTGGTTACTCCAGGTATCTCTTGACTTCCTACTTTTGCATTGTAAACCCCTATGATGGAAAGGACATCTTTTTTTTTGGTGTTAGTTCTAGAAGATGTTGTATGTCTTCATAGAACTGGTCTAACTTTAGCTTCTGCTGCATCAGTGGTTGGGGCATAGACTTGAGTTACTCTGAAGTTCAGTGATTTGCCTTGGAAACAAACTGAGATCATTCTGTCGTTTTTGAGGTTACACCCAAGTACTGCATTTCAGGCTCTTTTGCTGACTATGTGGGCTCGTCCATTTTTTCTAAGGAATTCTTGCTGACAGTAGTAGATAAAATGGTCATCTTCTTAAATTTGCCTATTCCTGTCTATTTTAGTTCACTGATTCCTAAGATGTCAGTGTTCACTCTTGTCATCTCCTGCTTGACTATGTCCAATTTACCTTGATTCAGGGACCTAACATTCCAAGTTCCTTTGCAGTATCATTCTTACAACATAGGGCTTTACTTTCACCACAGACAATCACAACCGAGTGTCTTCTCCACTTTGCCCCAGCCCTCCACTCTTCCCTAATAGAACATTGGACACCTTCCAATCTGAGGGGCTCATCTTCTGATGTCATATCTTTTTGTCTTTTCGTAGTGTTCATGGGGTTCTTGTGGCAAGAATATTGGAGTGGGTTTCCATTTCCTCCTCCAGTGGACCACAGTTTGTCAGAACTCTTCTCTATGTCCCACCCATCTTGGGACAGCATGGTTCATAGCTTCATTGAGTTATGCAAGGTTATGGATAACTATGCAAGTTAAGCAACCTTTGTCATGACAAGGCTGTGACATGAGGGGATGAGCAATTTCGCGACACTTGTTGAAAGATAAATATTAAAGGCTAACTTTTCTAATAATTAAAGTTTTCGTTATTATACTCAACCATATAGTACAAAAAAGAAACAAAACAAAACAAAAAGTAACAGGAAATCTTTCTTGCATTTTATCATTAGAAAATGTACAATAGATTTTATGTTCTGTTCCTTTATCACTTAAATATTTTTAATTAAATTTTAAAAAAGTTTTCTTTTTTGTTTATTGGCATATGATTACTTTACAATGTTGTGTTAATTTCTGCAGTACAACAGTCAATCAGCTATATTTACACATATATCACCTTCCTCCCACCTCCCCTATCCCACCCATCTAGATAATCACAGAGCACTAAGCTGAGCTCCCTGTGCTCTACAGAACCTTCCTACTATCTACCTATTTTATACATGGTAATGTACATGTTTCAATACTATTCTCTCAATTCATCTCACCCTTTCCTTCCTCCCTTGTGTCCATGCGTCCATTGTCTATGTCTCTATTCCTGCCCTGCAGAAAGTTTCACTTGTACTATTTTTCTCCATTCCATATTCATGCATTAATGTTTAATATTTGTCTTTCTATCTCTGACTTACTTCACTCTGTATGACAAACTCTATGTCCGTCCACATTACTGTTATGAATGACCCAATTCTGTTCCTTTCTACGGCTGAGTAATATTTCACTGTTAATATGTACCATTTCTTTTTCCGTTTATCCGTTGATGGACTTTTAGGTTGCTTCCATATCCTGGTTGTTGTAAATAGTACTTCATTGAACACTGGGGTACATATGTCTTTTTCCATTCTGCTTTTCTCGGGTTTGTGCCTAGTAGTGGGATTTCTAGGTCATATGGTAGTTCTATTTTTAGTTCTTTAAGGAACCTTCATGCTGTTCTCCACAGTGTCTATGTCAATTTACATTTCCACCAACAATGCAAGAGGGTTTGCTCTTCTCCACACCCACTTCTACATTTATTGTCTATAGATTTGTTGATGATGGCCATTCTGAATGGTATGAGGTGTAACTTCATTGTAGTTTTGATTTGCAGTTCTCAAATAATGAGCAACATCGAGAATCTTTTTAGGTGTTTGGTGCCCCTCTGTTATATCTTCTTTGGAGAAATATCTGTTTAGATCTTCCACTCATTTTTTGATTAGATTGCTTGTTTTTTTGATATTGAGCTGCTTCTATATTTTGAGGATTAATCCTTTGTCAGTTGCTTCATCTGAAAATATTTCTTCCCATTCTGAGGGTTTGTCTTTGTATCTTGTTGATGGTTAAAATATATTTTTTTGTTCATATAACTTTAAAGCTTGCTTTCATTTTACAGTTATTAAAAAATATTGTCTATATTCCTCCTATTGTATAGTACATCCTTGAGCCTATCTTACAGCCAATAGTTTGTATCTCCCATCATTGCATCCCTATATTGTCCCTCCCTCTCTCACTCGTAATATATATTAGTCTGTTGTATTTTTAGATTCCACATGCAAGTGATATCATATCGTATTTCTCTTTCTCTGTCTGACTTATTTCTCTTAGCATAATGCCCTCCAAGTCCATCCAAGAATGACAGTGTTTCATTCATTTTTTAAAATCAGTAGTATTCCATTATAAGGGCTTCCCTGGTTTCCCAGACTGTAAAGAATCTGACTGCAATGCAGGAGACTCAGGCTTGATCCCTGGGTCGAGAAGATCCCCTGGCAGGAAGAAACAGCAACCCACTCCAGTATTCTTGCCTGGAGAATCCCATGGACAGAGGAGCCTGGCAGGCTACAGTGCGTGGGGGTGACAGAGTCAGACATGACTGAGTGACTAACATGCAAACATACCATTATATATACTTATGTATACATATGCATACCACATCTTCTGCATCCATTGACAGACACTTAGGTTGCTTCCATATCTTGGCAACTGTAAATAACACTATGAACTTGGGGTGCATGTATCTTTTTGAATTAGTGTTTTTGTTTTTTTCAGATATATACTCAGCGGTGAAATTTATGGGTCATATGGTAGTTTTATTTTTAGTTTTTAAAGAAACCTCCGTACTATTTTCCACAGTGACTACACCGATTTATGTTCCCACCAAGATTGTACAAGGATTTCTTGTATACAAATACAAAGTGCTCTCCATATCCTTACCAACGTTTGTTTTGTAGACTTTTTTATAATAGCCTTTCTGATTGGTATATGAGGTCATATCTCATTGTGATTTTGATTTGCATTTTCCCAATGATTATTAGTAATATTGATCATCTTTCCATGTGCCTGTTGGACATCTGCAATGGTTGTGAAAAAACATCTATTCAGTTCTTTGGCCTGTTTTTTATTGAATTGTTTGATTGCTTGTTTGGTTTTTTTTTATGTTGAATTGTATAAGTTATTTATATATGTTGGATATTAAACCTTTATCAGTCACACTATTTGCAAATATTTTCTCCCATTCAATAGAATATCTTTTTGTTTTGCCTTTGGTTTCCTTGGCTGTGCAAATGATTCTAAGTTTATTTAGATCCCATTTGTTTATTTTGGCTTCTATTTCTTTTGCTTTTCAAGAAGAATCCAGAAAAATGATTTCTGAGATTTATGTGCAAAAGTGTTCTGCCTATGTTTTCCTTTAGGGTTTTATAGCATCTAGTGTTACATTTAGTTTTTTAATCCATTTTGAGTTTATTTTTGAATATGGTATTAGAGAATTTTCTGATTTTATTCTTTTATATTCAAGAAGTTATAAAATCTCTTATCCATGCCACTTCAAGATATCTTTCACAAATCATCTGTATGGTTGTGGTGGAATGTAAGCCTTCATGACATACACTTTTAATACTACAAGGCCATCTTAAAATTCCATATCATCTTTTTTTGGTTCAGAATCACATCAAATATCTAATTTAGATTTAGTTGTCTCCTAACCTGAGAATTAGCGAGTGCATGTTTCATTCTCTTAAAAAATAATGATACTTAAAAATTGGTGATATCTGTATATCATTAAAAAATCTCAAAAAAGTTTCTACAGTGAATTCTCATCCATCCTGATTCCTATGAACCAAAATTCATACCCCAAGGTAACCCTTGCTGCCAGCTGGCAAGTATTAGGTATCAGCTAGCTACCCACTGAGAAGAGAATGGCAAACCACTTTAGCATTCTTGCCTTGAGAACCCATGAACAATAAGAAAAGGCAAAACAAAAAGAAAAAATGACATGACATTGAAAGATGAACTCCCTGGGTTAGCAGGTGTCCAGTATCCTACTGAGGAAGAATGGAGAAATAGATCCAGAAAAAATGAACAGGCTGATCCAAAGCAGAAATGTTGCCCAGTTGTGGATGTGACTGGTGATAAAAGTAAAGTCTGATGCTGTAAAGAACAGTATTGCATAGGAACCTGGAATGTTAGATTCATGAATCAAGGTAAATTGGGTGTGATCAAGCAGGATATGGCAAGAGTGAACATTGATATTTTAGGAATCAGAACTAAAATGGAATGTTCAAAATACCGCACAGTTGCACTCACCTCACACACCAGTGAAGTAATGCTCAAAATTCTCGCTGTTAGGCTTCAACAGTACATGAACAGAGAACTTCCAAGCTGGATTTAGAAAAGCCAGAGGAACAAGAGACCAAATTGCCAACATCCATTGGATCACAGAAAAACAAGAGAATTCTAGTTTAGAATTAGTAGAAACTAGAAACAGAAGTAGTAGAAACATCTACTTCTGCTTCATTGATTACACTAAAGCCTTTGACTATGTAGATAACAACAAACTGTGGAAAATTCTTAGAGATGGAAATACCAGACTACTTTAACTGCCTCCTGCTTCTGCTGCTGCTGCTGCTAAGTCGCTTCAGTCGTGTCCGACTCTGTGTGACCTGAGAGACAGCAGCCCTCCAGGCTCTCCCGTCCCTGGGATTCTCCAGGCAAGAACACTGGAGTGGGTTGCCATTTCCTTCTTCAACGCATGAATGTGAAAAGTGAAAGTGAAGTCGCTCAGTCGCGTCTTACCCTCAGCGACCCCATGGACTTCAGCCTTCCAGGTTCCTCCGTCCATGGGATTTTCCAGGCAAGAGTACTGGAGTGGGGTGCAACTGCCTCCTGAGAAATTTTTATTCAGGTCAAGAAGCAAAGTTAGAACCAGACATGGAACAAAGGGACTGGTTCCAAATTGGAAAATGAGTATGTCATGGCTATATATTGTCACCTTGCTTATTTAACCTATATGCAGAGTACATCATGCAAAATGCTGGACTGGATGAAGCATAAGCTGGAATCAAGATTACTGGGAGAAATATAAATAACCTCAGATATGCAGATGATACCACCATTATGGCAGAAAGTGAAGAGGAAGTAAAGAGCCTTTTGATGAAAGTGAAAACTGGTCAGCCATTTGTAAAAGAATGAAACTAGAACACTTTCTAACACCATACACAAAAATAAACTCAAAATGGATTAAAGATCTAAATGTAATACCAGAAACTATAAAACTCCTAGAGGAGAACATAGGCAAAACACTCCGACATAAATCACGGCAGGATCCTCTATGACACACCTCCCAGAATATTGGAAATAAAAGCAAAAATAAACAAATGGGACCTAATTAAACCTAAAAGCTTCTGCACAACAAAGGAAACTATAAGCAAGGTGAAAAGACAGCCTTCAGAATGGGAGAAAATAATAACAAATGAAGCAACTGACAAAGAACTAATCTCAAAAGTATACAAGCAGCTCCTACAGCTCAATTCCAGAAAAATAAATGACCCAATCAAAAAATGGGCCAAAGAACTAAGTAGACATTTCTCCAAAGAAGACTTAAGGATGGCTAAGAAACACATGAAAAGATGCTCAACATCACTCATTATCAGAGAAATGCAAATCAAGACCACAATGAGGTACCATTTCATGCCAGTCAGAATGGCTGTGATCCAAAAGTCTACAAGCAATACATGCTGGAGAGGGTGTGGAGAAAAGGGAACCCTCTTACACTGTTGGTGGGAATGCAAACTAGTACAGTCACTATGGAGAACAGTGTGGAGATTCCTTAAAAAACTGGAAATAGCACTGCCATATGAGCCAGCAATCCTGCTGCTGGGCATACACACCAAGGAAACCAGAATTGAAAGAGACACATGTACCCCAATGTTCATTGCAGCACTATTTATAATAGCCAGGACATGGAAGCAACCTAGATGTCCATCAGCAGATGAATGGATAAGAAAGCAGTGGTACATATACACAATGGAGTATTACTCAGCCATTAAAAAGAATGCATTTGAATCAGTTCTAATGAGGTGGATGAAACTGGAGCCTATTATACAGAGTGAAGTAAGCCAGAAAGAAAAACACCAATACAGTATACTAACACATATATATGGAATTTAGAAAGATGGTAATGATAACCCTGTATGCGAGACAGCAAAAAAGACACAGAGGACTCTGTGGCAGAGGGAGAGGGTGGGATGATTTGGGAGAATGACACTGAAACATGTATAATATCATATAAGAAACGAATTGCCAGTCCAGGTTTGATACAGAATGCTCAGGGCTGGTGCACTGGAATGACCCAGAGGGATGATATGGGGAGGGAGGTGGGAGGGTGGTTCAGGATGGGGAACATGTGTACACCTGTGGCAGATTCATTTTGATGTATGGCAAAACCAATACAATATTGTAAAGTAATTAGCCTCCAATTAAAATAAATAAATTTAAATTTAAAAAAAAGAAAAGAAAAGAAAGTGAAAAAGGAGAGTGAAAAAGCTGGCTTACAACTCAACATTCAGAAAATGAAGATCATGGCATCTGGTCCCATCACTTCATGGCAAATAGATGGGAAACAATGGAAACAGGGAGAGACTTTATTTTCTTGGGTTCCAAAATCACTGCAGAGACTGCAGCCATAAAATTAAAGGATGCTTGCTCCTTGGAAGAAAAGCTATGACCAACCTAGACAGCATATTAAAAAGCAGAGACATTACTTTGTTGACAAAATTCCATATAAGGGTATGCTTTTTCCAGTAATCATGTATGGATGTGAGAGTTGAACAATAAAGAAAACTGAGCACCAAAGAACTGATGCTTTTAAACTGTGGTGTTGGAGAAGACTCTTAGAGTCCCTTGGACTACAAGGAGATAAAACCAGTCAATCCCAAAGGAAATCAGTCCTGAATATTCACTGGAAGGACTGATGCTGAAGCTGAAGCTCCAACACTTCAGCCACCTGATGCAGAGAACAGACTCATTGGGAAAGACCTTGATGCTGGGAAAGATTGAAGGCAGGAGACGGGGACGACAGAGAATGAGATGGTTGTATAGCATCACTGACTCGACGGACACAAGTTTGAGTAATCACCAGGCGTTGTCGGTGGACAGGGAAGCCTTGTGTGCTGCAGTCCGGGGTTCGCAGAGTCGGACACGACTGAGCAAGTGAACTGACTGAACTAAAATGGATGGGAATGGGCAAATTTAATTTAGATGACCATTATATCTACTACTGTGGGCAAGAATCCCTTAGAAGAACTGGAATAGCCCTTATAGTCAACAAAAGAGACCAAAATGTAGTACTTGGGTGCAATCTCAAAAACAACAGAATGATCCCAGTTGGTTCCAAACCCAGCCACTTAGAATAATATTTATAGTTTGGTGAGCCAATTGGTCAGTTTTGTGGTCTCAGTTGGTCTCAGTCATGCATCTGTGGTTGGGGTTGGGCATGGTCAGCCATGACTGTGCTTTGATGGCCATTGCTGGGACCAGTAAGATGATGAGAACCCCAGTGTAGCCTTTCCCTACTCAGCAGGCTAACCCAGGCTTGTTCTCCTGGTGGCAGTGCATGGGTCTGAGAGAAAGGGCAGAAACACAAATGGCATCATGAGGCCTGGGTTCTAAACTGACAGAGCACCACTCCTGCCACATTCTAACATTTAGGGCCAGCCCAGAATCGAGGGTTGAGGAAACAGATTCCACCTCTTGATGGGAGGAGCTGTAAATAGCCTGTATAGGCACAGATAGAGGGAGGGGAAAGGATCAGAGACAATTTAGCTGTCAATACACAGCACCTTCAAACTATATATTATGATACGTATATATATACATATTTATGTATGTGAGAATTTTTTTCTTTTGTCTTTTTTTGTTTTAAATATTAACAAATAAGCATTTATAAGCACCTGATATGAGGCAGTATTTCAGGCACTTTTCTTGTAATCATTCATCTAACCCTTCTGAAAACTGGGAGATAGTACTTAATTCTTGTTCCAATTTGACAATTGAAGACACAGAAACATTAAGTAACTTTCCTTGGGGTCATCCAATAGTAGGAGTTGGAGTCAGAATTCTCTCAAGCAGACTAACACGAGAGCTTGCATTCTTACCATTGTGGTACTCTGCTTTCCATGGACCTGATAACATATATTCTATTCATTACCTTGCTTTGTTCACTTAGAACTAGATTTTTAATATTGTTACTTAATAACACATATAGGATTTTCTCATTATTTTCAATGAGTATGCATGTTTGATTGTATAGATGTACACAAATTATATAACTAAGCCCTTACTTCAGTTTGTCCCAAATCTTTTCTGTTACAAACAATATCTCATTAAATATCTCAGTATATTTGTTTATCAGATGAAACCGGAGGGTCAGTTTTACTGCTGAAGACACAACAACCTGAATATTTACATCTTGAATACCACAGTATTATAATTTAAAAGCAAAACTGCTGCAACTATAAAAGAAGAATTAACAGAAATATGATGGCATTAGAAGGTCTTACACAGTGTTCTCAGTAGTTTTCAGATAAAATGCTCAAGGAATAACTAGGGTATGGATAAGCTGAATAATAACTAAATGTGATACTCATCAAACTTAACTTGATACTCAAGCTTTACACTACACAAACAGCAAAAGCATTTTATTTCAAGTACCTATGTGATGAAATACTAGACAACATTCTGAGCTGTATTCTATTAAAGCTGGAAAAGAATACTGAAACCATAAGCAGAGAAAAACCCAAATCATTTGGGAAATATTATTCTAAAAAATTCTTGGGTAAAGAAGGACCCCCAAACTGCTTAAAATACAGAATATCTGGGGAAATAATCATGAGATACAGCCAAGGAAGAAAATTTACAGTATTTAAAGAGGGAAAGTTACAATGACAAATTACTACTTAACTCAAGAAATTATAAAAAGAAAAAAATACCTATGTAGAGCAAGTAGAATAATTAATGAGCATAAAAGCATAAATGAATGAATTCATAAAGAACTCTAACATTGTAAAACGATTGTAAGAATCAGTAGTTTGAATAAAATGGTTCTTTGGAGAACCATAAAGAGGATAACCAGAAAACAATAAGGGAGATAAGATAATAACAAATCTGCCCAAGTGAAAAGAGAAAAAGCAAATAAAAAAGTAAACATTAGAAGTAATTGCAGATATCAGTATTAAATTGGTTATAAAGATATATTTTGATTGCATTTATGATAATATATTTTGAAAACTTAGAGGAAATATCTAGGAAGATATAAACAGCAGAATTTAATAATACCACAAAATCATTTACTAGAGTGATCCAGAAGAGCCTCATTTAAAATGTGCTGCATACAGTTTCAAAGTGAAGTCTTTTCGAGGTGCAGATTATTCTTATGCTGCTGTACGGCCTCCACTCTAAGAATTAAGCTTCTCAAAATTCCATGGAATTGAAATCATGGCAAATTGTATAGCATATAACTACTACATTTCATGCTGTATTATTTCAATTCTTCTTTAACTTCTACTGAAGTAATAATGTACTCTACAATGGGTAAATTCATAGAAGTTGAATATACGACTCTGCGACCCTGTGGACTATAGCCCACCAGGCTCCTCCGTCCATGGGATTCTCCAGGCAAGAATACTGGAGTGGGTTGCCATTTCTTTCTCCAGGGGATCTTCTCAACCCAGGGATCGAACCCAGGTCTCCTGCATTGCGGGCAGATGCTTTAACCTCTGAGCTATCTGGGAAGCCTAAACAGAGATAAATGTCTTCAAATAAACCTGTCCCCTTCCCCCCTCAATATGCACTATAAAGTTATCTGTCCAAAGAAAATTTACAAATAGTTGTTTCATAAGTGTGCAACTTTCTTCCAATAGACTGGAAATCTTAACTGGAAGATGTGCCTTCTGCTCTTATTTTTATGCACCTTAGTGTTAAAAAGTAAAATTTGAACAAATACAAGATGATATGTGTTTGTGAGATAATGAACATCAGAGACAGTATAGCACAGGAATTTTAGTCCAAAAAACTTAATTTTGAATTCTACCTCTGCCTCTTTTTATTCTGTGGGGTTAGGACAAATTACTTAACCTGTAAGCTTTAGTTATTCTGTCAGCCTCAAAGCCCATTAACAATTCCCGGGGAATAAAAACAGAATCTGGATAACAAATTGATATCTAAACTTTTATTCTTTTTGTGCTTAGTCTAGTTTCATTTATTCTTAAAGGAACACATGTAGAAGACTCATGCTGGGTGCATGACAGCTGAACTGAATTCCTAGTGCAAAGTTGATGTACCCACACCTCTTCTCAGCAGGCGGCAAGCAGACTCTGCACCCTGGCACTGGGAGGATCTGCACAGCTGTGCATACACAGAGAGAACTCCACTTCTCCCACTAATGAGATACTTATAAAGCAGCCCTGCCCACCACCTGTCTGGGAGAGCCTGGACTCCGCTATGTGAGCTTGTGTCTCCTCATTCTCTGATCAAAGAATAAATTTTTCCTTTGTTTCATTCAGAACCCCAAAAAGGATTTTTGTTGGGGACAAACTGGGGAGAATTGGTAACAAATTTATCTATAAAATGTGCATGATAATAAGCTAGAGGGAAACTATTATACATGGGGACTGAATTATATAAATGGAAAATAGCGCAGTGTTGAGCACATAGTAATAGCTCAATAAATGCTCAGGAGGATGGTAACAGGCTGCATTTATGATTTCAAGTTTGCATCCCCCTCAATGGGAGTGGTTTATCAGTTGTACTTTAAGTCATGGTTTAGCACATAGCAGGTCTGAAATAAATACCTGTTGAATGAATGAAAAATAAACTTATAGTATTTGCCAGACATGATTTGCTTAGTCTGTCTTAAAATAACTCACTGGTAAGTATCTTCATTATTGCAACACCAAGCAAGATTTTATTTCTTCTATTGTTAATAAAAGATTGGTTTAAAAGGACTTGATATGTACATATTTATCTTTTATATGTGCCATACCTTTAGTTCTTCTGGCAGTTTTTCTCATTTGGTGTCAAAAAACATATGTGTTGGGGAAATTTTTCTATCAGTATTTTGTAGTAATAAAAGAAGCTGAATGAAATACAATGGAGACTGACAGAAGAAAAAGTATAGCCCAGCATCTGGGTAGCATGATTAATTTTTTAACACAAATTTGTTCATTTAGTGTGTGCCTACATTTGTCTTTCATCATTCCATTCTAATAATGAGTTTCAAAGGTGAAAATAATTATCTCACAAAAAATATACTTCAGTGCTGGGGTTGCATTAGTTTAAAGAGGCATGAGCCATCATTTGCTTGCACTTGTCATCAAATTCCTTCAATTTAATGGTCATTTAAGAATTCATCCCCTCTCCTTCATTTGGGATGAATGTGAATGTGCCTATCCAGGGAGAGCACCAATCAATTTAGTAGTTAATGATTATTGTTTCCATTTCAGAGTATTTACATTTTCCTCCAGCTTCTCCTAGTGTGGTATTGTACGATTTATGGGGGAAGTCACTGCTCTCTCAGTGTCTGTGAGCATTTCTTTGCTTATTCTTCATGAAAACATTTAGTTAGAATTTAACAGAGAAACAACAACAACAACTAGAAATGTCTTTCCCCACCTCAGTGAACACAAAAAATTAATCATCTCAGAGAGTCTGCATTAGACCCAACACTGCATAATGCAAATATGGCACAACGTCTATCTTTACATTTATTTGCAAATGTGTACAGATATGCTTCATATAAATTAATCCTCCATTTCATTATAAGAAAAGAATTACGTCTGTGGTCAGAAAGAGTGGTGGGGGGGGTGGAGAGTTAATCTGATTTAGCGCAGCATGTGAAAAATTAATTGAAAGTCAGAACTCCATAGTGTTTATTATAAAGTAATTTCACACCAGCTCAGGATTAGCATGGTAACAGGTGACAATAGGTCATGACTGCATTAATTGAAAGCACACTTGATGAAGGGGAGGAGGAAAGAGAAGGAGAGAAGAGAGAGAAAAAAAGAATATTAATTTAGTGGCACAGGATGTATTACACGTAGGTAGTGGTATGGGATGAAGGGCAGGGATGGAACCTCACTGAAAAAGATAGCCTTTTGCAAAATCAGATGTCTGTCTTTGGGTAGCTCATGAAACTTTGAGACATTTGAGATCCCCAAAGACTGAAATACTTTCCAATTACAGCACCTTTTAACTGCTGTCTTCTAACTGAAGACACTGGCGTACACTCTGGTGGTGATGCTGAAACCAGTGGAGAAAGGGAAAACCCCAGCAGGTGGTTTAAGTTCTCTTCAACTTTTGTTCTCTGCGGACTCAGCTTGACACTCAGAAATTCGTCTCTCACCTGGACAGATTAGTGCGATAGTATTAGTGGTAAAGTGAAGGCATCTTTGGTTCAATAACTGTAATACAGCCAAAGGTTAATAAAGCCAATACTGGAGGACAAGCAACAGAAAAGTAATCTGAGATTTTGCCATTATGCTGATTGAGTGGCCAAGTCAGGCTCAGCCTTCTAGATGAGTGCAGAAGTCACCGAGCCTCCATCTCTGTAGCATCCTGTGCCCCAGCACATTTTGCCAGCCCCACTGATGGGCTGTGGGCTGGGGTGTGCAACCTGGACTGCAGCCTGCATTTCAGCGGCTGAAATGGGAAGCTTTGGTACTGGTGGAATGGGATGAAGTATTAAAGAAGTTTCAGGACTAGGAGAATAGGCACAGACACAGGTCACATGTGGCATATATTGTAACTGAGAACTCTGCATTATTAACTGTAGCCATTGTCCAGGGCTAGGCTCATTAACTAGTTAAATAAGCATTTCCATTATAGCAAACAAACAGAAAAGGTAGAATGATGTAACACCTGTTTAATCAAGCCAGGAACTGACTCAAAGCGATTAAATTCACAGAAATGGATGGGAGAGAAACTAGCTTGTTCTGTAGCTGCACGGTGGGGTGAGTGCTGTGTATGAAAGTCCAGTGTATGGAGAGAAGGTGGCGGCTGGAGCAAGAGGAAATCAGTGACTTTTATTTATAAAGAGAAAAAATTATTTTCTAGATTTATGCAATTCTGTGGTATGAGCTGATGAGTGTGACCTTCCTGCCTGCCCTTTCTTGTGGAAAGTTTGCAACCCAGGCTGACACAAGCTGTTGTAATATGTTAATTTTGACCCAGGACTGCTACAAATACTAAGTATGATCTCTTAGACATTTTTACTAAAAAATATAGTCATTTTAGAGATAGCTTTAAGCACGAAGTATCCCCATGAAATGTACTAACCTTTCCAATGAAGGTCAAAATTAACTAAAAACAAAAAGCAAAGTGAGGGGGGAAAAGTGGTGTAAAGACATGGGAACACTATGAAGGTTGTTAACTGGGAGGTTAGCTTTCAAGCATAGTCCTTTTTCCTTCATTCTTTCACAAAGGAAGCTTTGATTCTTGGATGAGCATAGTGGAAGGTCAGCTGGAAATCATCTGGAAAAATTGAGTAGAGATAAACTCAGAGAGATAAGATGAGCTTGGAATCTCCTGTCAAGGAGCAAAGTATAATATTAGAGGCTGTAAGGAAATGGGAAAGCAGGTTAAGAGTGTTCTGTGACACGACTGAGTGACGTTCACTACTACCACTACTACTCAAAGTGCTGAAGATTTTTATGTTCAGCAAAAGTAGCATTTAAATAGAGCAAAACAGTTATGGGCTTCTGCTTCCAGTCAATATGAAGAAATAGGGACCAGATTAACCCTCTTGTCTGAAACAACAACAACAAAGCCCAAATTGGAGAAGATAATAAGATTTCACTGACACTTGACATGAAGGCAAAGAAAGAATAATCCCTAAAAGATGTGAAACAAAGGAAGTAAGCACTATAATTACCCCAGTTTAATGACTTGAAAGATTTCCCAGCTGAGTGTAGGGTGGAGAAACCCTCAAAAGTTAGTGATAAAAAGGACAAATAATCCAATATGGAATGAGCAAGATATTTGAATAGACCCTTTACTAAAGAAGATACAGAAACTGCAAACAAAAGCATGAAAAGCACTTACCATCACTAAGCATTAGAGGAGTGACCATTGAAACCACAATCTTTTCTCACTACCAACCTACTAGAACGGCTAATATTAAGCCAGCTGACCTTATAAGTGTTGGCAAGGATATGGAGAAATTAGAACTCTCATATATTTTTGGTGAGAGTGTAAAATGGTATAACCACTTTGAAAAAGTTAGACAGCTTCTATATGCCTACCATATGAGTCAAACATTTCATACCTAGATATTTACCCACGAAAAATGAAAGCATGTACCCATATAAGTATTTTTATACAACACAATTTTTCAAAGCGTTCTTACTTTTATTGGCCTTAAACTGGAAATAGCCCAAGTGTCCATTAAAAAATAAATGGATAGATACTTTGTGATATATCCATTCAATGAAATACTACTCAGCAACTTAAACTAATGAATTAGTGGGCTTCCCTGCTGGTCTAGTGGTTGGGAGTCTGCCTGGACTCCCAAACAGAGGACATCAGTTCAACCCCTGATTGGGAAGGATTTCATATGCTTTGGGGCAACTAAGCACTAAGTGTGGCCAAGAGCTACCCCACGTCCAAGGTCAGGGGCAGCGGCCTAGAGTGCCAGGCTGTGATGGTGCAGGAAGGGCCGAGAGGAGCTACCCCATGTTTGAGATCAGGGGCAGCGGCCGAGAGGAGCTACCCCACGTTCGAGGGCAAGGGTGATGGCAGAGAGGAGCCACCCTGCAACCAAGGCCAGGGGCGGTGGTGGTGGCTGTGCGGGCACAGGAGGGACTAGAGGAGCCATCCCAAGTTGAAGGTCAGTAAGGGCGGCGGGAAGAGATACCCTTCATCCAAGGTAAGGAGCAGCTGCTGCACTTTGCTGGAGCAGCCGTGAAGAGATACCCCACGCCCAAGGTAAGAGAAATCCAAGTAAGATAGTAGGTGTTGCAAGAGGGCATCAGAGGGCAGACACACTGAAACCATACTCACAGAAAACTAGTCAATCTAATCACACTAGGACCACAGCCTTGTTTAACTCAATGAAACTAAGCCATGCCCGAGGGGCAACCCAAGATGGGCAGGTCATGGTGGAGAAGTCAGACAGAATGTGGTCCACTGGAGAAGAGAATGGCAAACCACTTCAGTATTCTTGCTTTGAGAACCCCATGAACAGTATGAAAAGGCAAAATGATAGGATACTGAAAGAGGAACTCCCCAGGTCAGTAGGTGCCCAATACGCTACTGGAGATCAGTGGAGAAATAACTCCAGAAAGAATGAAGGGATGGAGCCAAAGCAAAAACAATACCCAGTAGTGGATGTGACTGGTGATAGAAGCAAGGTCCAATGCTGTAAAGGGCAATATTGCATAGGAACCTGGAATGTCAGGTCCATGAATCAAGGCAAATTGGAAATGGTCAAACAGGAGATGGCAAGAGTGAATGTCGACATTCTAGGAATCAGTGAACTAAAATGTACTGGAATGGGTGAATTAAACTCAGATGACTATTATATCTACTACTGTGGGCAGGAATCCCTCAGAAGAAATGGAGTAGCCATCATGGTCAACGAAAGAGTCCGAAATGCAGTACTTGGATGCAATCTCAAAAACGACAGAATGATCTCTGTTTGTTTTCAAGGCAAACCGTTCGATATCACAGTAATCTAAGTCTATGCCCCAACCAGTAATGCTGAAGAAGCTGAAGTTGAACGGTTCCAAGAAGACCTACAAGACCTTCTAGAACTAACACACAAAAAAGATGTCCTTTTCATTATAGGGGACTGGAATGCAAAAGTAGGAAGTCAAGAAACACCTGGAGTAACAGACAAATTTGTCCTTGGAATGCGGAATGAAGCAGGGCAAAGACTAATAGAGTTTTGCCAAGAAAAGGCACTGGTCATAGCAAACACCCTCTTCCAACAACACAGACTCTACTCATGGACATCACCAGATGGTCAACACCGAAATCAGATTGATTATATTCTCTGCAGCAAAAGATGGAGAAGCTCTATACAATCAACAAAAACAAGACCAGGAGCTGACTGGCTCAAATCATGAACTCCTTATTACCAAATTCAGAATTAATTGAAGAAAGCAGGGAAACTCGCTAGACCATTCAGGTATGACCTAAATCAAATCCCTTATGATTTTACAGTGGAAGTGAGAAATAGGTTTAAGGGCCTAGATCTGATAGATAGAGTGACTGATGAACTACGGAATGAGGTTCGTAACATTGTACAGGAGACAGGGATCAAGACCATCCCCATGGAAAAGAAATGCAAAAAAGCAAATGGCTGTCTGGAGAAGCCTTACAAATAGCTGTGAAAGGAAGAGAAGTGAAAAGCCAAGGAGAAAAGGAAAGATATAAGCATCTGAATGCAGAGTTCCAAAGAACAGCAAGAGATAAGAAAGCCTTCTTCAGCGATCAATGCAAAGAAATAGAGGAAAAGAACAGAATGGGAAAGACTAGAGATCTCTTCAAGAAAGTTAGAGATCCCAAGGGAACCTTTCATACAAAGATGGGCTTGATAAAGGACAGAAATGGTATGGACCTAACAGAAGCAGAAGATATTAAGAAGAGGTGGCAAGAATACACGGAAGAACTATACAAAAAAAGATCTTCATGACCCGGATAATCATGATGATATGATCACTAATCTAGAGCCAGACATTCTGGAATGTGAAGTCAAGTGGGCCTTAGAAAGCATTACTCTTAACAAAGCTAGTGGAGGTGATGGAATTCCAGTTGAGCTGTTTCAAATCCTGAAAGATGATGCTGTGAAAGTGCTGCACTCAATATGCCAGCAAATTTGGAAAATTCAGCAGTGGCCACAGGACTGGAATAGGTCAGTTTTTATTCCAATCCCAAAGAAAGGCAACGCCAAAGAATGCTCAAACTACTGCACAACTGCACTCATCTCACACGCTAGCAAAGTAATGCTCAAAATTCTCCAAGCCAGGCTTCAGCAATTCGTGAACCATGAACTTCCTGATTTTCAAGCTGGTTTTAGAAAAAGCAGAGGAACCAGAGATCAAATTGCCAACATCTGCTGGATCATGGAAAAAGCAGGAGAGTTCCAGAAAAACATCTATTTCTGCTTTATTGACTATGCCAAAGCCTTTGACTGTGTGGATCACAATAAACTGTGGCAAATTCTGAAAGAGATAGGAATACCAGACCACCTAACCTGCCTCTTGAGAAATCTGCATGCAGGTCAGGAAGCAACAGTTAGAACTGGACATGGAACAACAGACTAGTTCCAAATAGGAAAAGGAGGACATCAAAGCTGTCTATTGTCATCCTGCTTATTTAACTGCTATGCAGAGTACATCATGAGAAACGCTGGACTGGAAGAAACACAAGCTGGAATCAAGATTGCCAGGAGAAATATCAATAATCTGAGATATGCAGATGACACCACCCTTATGGCAGAAAGTGAAGAGGAACTAAAAAGGCTCTTGATGACAGTGAAAGAGGAGAGTGAAAAAGTTGGCTTAAAGCTCAACGTTCAGAAAACAAAGATCATGGCATCTGGTCCCATCACTTCATGGGAAATAGATGGGGAAACAGTAAAAACAGTGTCAGAGTCTTTTTTTGGGGAGGGAGGCTCCAAAATCCCTGCAGATGGTGATTGCAGCCATGAAATTAAAAGACGCTTACTCCTTGGAAGAAAAGTTATGACCAACCTAGATAGTATATTCGAAAGCAGAGACATTACTTTGCCGACTAAGGTCCATCTAGTCAAGGCTATGGTTTCTCCAGTGGTCATGTATGGATGTGAAAGTTGTACTGTGAAGAAGGCTGAGCGCCGAAGAATTGATGCTTTTGAACTGTGGTGTTGGAGAAGACTCTTGAGAGTCCCTTGGACTGCAAGGAGATCCAACCAGTCCATTCTGAAGGAGATCAATGCTGGGATTTCTTTGGAAGGAATGATGCTAAAGCTGAAGCTCCAGTACTTTGGCCACCTCATGCAAAGAGTTGACTCACTGGAAAGACTTTGATGCTGGGAGGGATTGGGGGCAGGAGAAGAAGGGGACGACAGAGGTTGAGATGGCTGGATGGCATCACGGACTTGATGGACGTGAGTCTGAGTGATATCTGGGATTTGGTGATGGACAGGGAGGCCTGGACCTGCTGTGATTCATGCGGTCACAAAGAGTCGGACACGACTAAGTGACTGAACTGAACTGAAGCCAGCATGTTAAAATTCCTGAGCCTGAGTGTCTGAGCTCTTCATCCGCAATGAGAGGTCACCTCAGTAAGAAGCCCATACATCACTACCAAGAGTGGCCCCAGCTTGCTGCAACTGGAGAAAATCCATGCACAGTGATGAAGACCCAGCACAGCTCTCCCACCCAAATAATAATAAAATAAAGAATTAAAATAATAAACTAGTGAATCATGTAACAAAATAGTTCATCTTAGAATAATTATGCTGAATGAAAGAGACCAGACAAAAAGGAATACATACTTGCATAATTCTTATATATAAAAATCCAGAAAATGCAAGCTAATATGACAAAGAGCATATTAGTGATCATTGGAAAGGAGGGCAGTTATGGGAAGGAGGGAACTAATACAAGGGCCATATGAAAACTTTCAGAATTTATGGGATGGTTCACTGTCTTGATTGTGGTACAGTTTCATGGGTGCATATATATGTCAAAACTTGACAAATCACATACTATAAACTGAATATCTTCAATTTTTTGTCAATTATACTTCAATTAAGATGTTAAAAAATAAAGGAAGATGGAAATACATTACAAAGCAATAATGACATAGTTCTTCTTAAATATACCTGACCTAAAAAAAATACAATAGGAATTTATTCAGGTACAAGGAAAGTATCCCAGATGGAACAGACAGATATAAGAAAGAACAAAGAATGATAAAATGTTTAAGTATGTGGATAAGTGTAATGAATAATGATAGGTTAAAACAGTAAAAAACAATAGTCACTGGCTATTAACATGTATATGATAATACATATAAACTAACAACTATGAAAGATGTGTAAATGGAATTAAACTGTTCTAATTTCCTTGCATGTTTTGGAAGTGATAAGTTATATTAGACTTTAATAAGTTAATATACACAGGTAATCTCCAGGATCATATGGAATAAAATATTAAACAATATTAAAATGAAAAAAATTATTTCAATGAAGACAAGAAAAAAGAGAAAATGGGACATAACACAAGTGGAACAAATAGAAAACAAGTAACAAGATGACAGATTTAATACAATATATTAATATATCAGTTCAGTTCAGTTGCTCAGTCATGTCCAGCTCGTTTGACCTCATAGACTACAAATACCAGGCTTCCCTGTCCATCACCAACTCCCAGAGCTTATTAAACTCATGTCCATTGAGTCAGTAATGCTATCCAACTATCTCATTCTCTGCCGTCCCCTTCTCCTCCTGCCTTCAATCTTTCCTAGCATCAGGGTGTTTTCTAATGGCTCCATTTTCTTCACATTAGGTGCCTAAAGTATTGGAGTTTCAGCTTCAACATCAGTCCTTCCAATGAATATTCAGGACTGATTTCCTTTGGGATGGACTGGTTGGATCTCCTTGCAGTCCAAGGGACTCTCAAGAGTCTTTTCAAACACCACAGTTCAAAACATCAATTCCTCGGTGCTCGGCTTTCTTTATAGTCCAACTCTCACATCTGTACATGATTACTAGAAAAACCATAGCTTTGACCATATGCACCTCTTTTGGCAAAGTAATGTCTGCCTTTTAATATGCTGTCTAGGTTGGTCATAGCTTTTCTTCCAAGGAGCAAGCATTTTTAACTTCATGGCTGCAGTCACCATCTGCAGTGATTTTGGAGCCCTCAAAAATAAAGTCTCTCACTGTTTCCATTGTTTCCCCATCTATTTGCCATAAAGTGTTGGGACTGGATGCCATGATCTTAGTTTTCTGAATGTTGAGTTTTAAGCCAACTTTTTAACTCTCCTCTTAATATATCAGTTATTATATTTAATTATTAGGGCTAAACATTTCTATTAAAAATAAAGATAACAGTTGCTATTATAGACTAGATTAAATGGTCTTCCCTAGATAAACAAATGGCTCAGGGGTAAAGAATCTGCCTGCAAATCAAGAGACCCAGGTTTGATCCCTGGTTTTGGAAGGTCCCCTGGAGGAGGGTATGACAATCCACTCTAGTATTCTTGCCTGTAGAATTCCATGGACAGAGGAGCCTAGCAGGCTGTAGTCCATAGGGTTGCACAGAGTTGGGGATGACTGAAGCAATTAAGCAGCAGATAAACAAAATCAAGCTATAGGCTATTTGGTGTAGATTAGGTAAAGACTGAAAGTAAAGAAATGAAAAAATAGAAGTTTATATACACTAACCAAAGAAGACTAGTATCATTATAGTGATAACAAATAAGCTTTAAGGTAGGATGAAATATTAAAGAGAGACAAAAAAGTGTCATTTTACCCCAAAATATCACAATTCTAAATAAAATAATAATACAGCCCCAAGATTTATGAAACAAGAATTAATAGAACTAGAAGCAGAAAAAGCTACAGAAATCATCATGGAGGGAAATTTTAACGTACTTCTCTTTCTCTTAGTTATTAATGAAATACACAGCAAAATTATTAATAAAAACAAGAAACAGCAAGAGCATGGAGAAATTTTAACCTTTATACACTGCTGGTAGAAATGTAAAATTGTGAAAACACTTTAAGAAACAACCTGCAATTCCTCAAAAGTTTACATGTAGACTACCAAATGTCCAAGCAATTTTATTCCTAGGTATACAATCAAGAGAAATAAAAATATACTCACAGAAAACTTGTATATGATTGTTCATACCAGCATTAATCACAATGGCCCCAAATTGGAAACAACTCAAATGTCCATCAAATGATGAAAGGGTACATAAAATGTGATATATCACACATGAAGTGTTATTTGGCCATAAAAAAAGGAATGAAGTTTTAGTACATTCTACAAGAAGAAATAGTCCTTTATTTGTTAAATAAATTGAATCTATAAATAAAGCCTTCCCATGATGAGAACCTCAAGCCAAAATTCATTAATTGTTGAATTCTGTTGAACATTTGAAAAAGAGATACTGTCAGTTGTAGATAAATATTCTAAAAAACAAAAAAGTGGCAACCTTTAACTCTTTTTATGAAGGCAGCATAACTTTCATACCAAATTCTTTAAATAACATTGTTGCCCTTAAATAACATTCAGTTCAGTTCAGTTCAGTTCAGTCACTCAGTTGTGTCCGACTCTTTGCGACCCCATGAATTGCAGCATGCCAGGCCTCCTTGTCCATTACCAACTTCCAGAATTCACTCAAACTCATGTCCATCGAGTCGGTGATGCCATCCAGCCATCTCATCCTCTGTCATCCCCTTTTCTTCCTGCCCCCAATCCCTCCCAGCATCAGAGTCTTTTCCAATGAGTTAACTCTTTGCATGAGGTGGCCGAAGTATTGGAGTTTCAGCTACAACATCAGTCCTTCCAATGAACACCCAGGACTGATCTCCTTCAGAATGGACTGGTTGGATCTCCTCGCAGTCCAAGGGACTCTTAAGAGTCTTCTCCAACACCACAGTTCAAAAGCATCAATTCTTAGGCACTCAGCTGTCTTCACACTCCAACTCTCACATCCATACATGACCACTGGAAAAACCATAGCCTTGATTAGATGGACCTTTGTTGGCAAAGTAATGTCTCTGCTTTTCAATATGCTATCTAGGTTAAGAAGGGTCAATAATAGAACAATTTTTAAAATGTATATAGATATTAAAAAGTTGTAAAATATTACAAAACCAAGTCTAGAAATGTTGATATTCAAGACCAAGTTGAGATCATTTCAAGAAGGAAAGTTTCCTTTGATGTTTGAAACTTATTTTATGTAACATGTTAATACAATAAAGAGAAAAACATATTATTTCAATATATGCAGAAAATGCATTTGATAAAATTGAACATCTATCTATAAATCTGTTAATAGTACTGTTCAAGATGGTACTGTAGGAAGATCTTGAACTCACTTTCTCCCCTGGACACCTCAAATCTATAGTTACATATAAAATAATTCCTCTGAAAAGACCTGAAAGCTAGCTAACAGCTTCTCCACAACAAAGGATAAAGTGTTATGCTGAGATGAGTAGGAGAATCAGACTCGTGGTCTTACCAAAAACCCCACTCCTAAAATTGTGAAACCCAGTTGGGAAAAATCTCACAAATTATTTCTCCCTGAGAAATAAGGGATTTGAGCCTCACATCAGGCATCTCAACACTTGGAACTTGGCTCAGAGAGATGAATCCCCACAACGTTTCACAGTCTTGTACCCTCCTGGCGCCTCTCTAAACCATGCAGCCCACAGAGGAGATGCCCTTTGAGTGCCTGGCTCTCGTGGTGAGAGAGGCCCCATGGGACTGAGACAATTGGACAGAGAGCTTTTGGATGGCACAAATAAAAGGCTAAAACACACTTGGTCTTCCGGTGAAAACAGTCTGTTTATTTGTACTGTAGCTTCAGCTTGAAGGGCAAGCTTCACATTTGCCATACCAGAATAGCAAGAAGAGGTAAGAAAGACTTCTTAAGTGATCAATGCAAAGAAATAGAGGAAAAGAACAGAATGGGAAAGACTAGAGATCTCTTCAAGAAAGTTAGAGATACCAAGGGAACATTTCATGCAAAGATGGGCTTGATAAAGGACAGAAATGGTATGGACCTAACAGAAGCAGAAGATATTAAGAAGAGGTGGCAAGAATACACGGAAGAACTGTACAAAAAAGATCTTCACGACCCAGATAATCATGATGATATGATCACTAATCTAGAGCCAGACATCTTGGAATGTGAAGTCAAGTGGGCCTTAGAAAGCATCACTCTTAACAAAGCTAGTGGAGGTGATGGAATTCCAGTTGAGCTGTTTCAAATCCTGAAAGATGATGCTGTGAAACTGTTGCACTCAATATGCAGCAAATTTGGAAAACTCAGCAGTGGCCACAGGACTGGAATAGGTCAGTTTTCATTCCAATCCCAAAGAAAGGCAACACCAAAGAATGCTCAAACTACTGCACAATTGCACTCATCTCACACGCTAGCAAAGTAATGCTCAAAATTCTCCAAGCCAGGCTTCAGCAACATGTGAACCGTGAACTTCCTAATGTTCAAGCTGGTTTTAGAAAAGGCAGAGGAACCAGAGATCAAATTGCCAACATCTGCTGGATCATGGAAAAAGCAGGAGAGTTCCAGAAAAACATCTATTTCTGCTTTATTGACTATGCCAAAGCCTTTGACTGTGTGGATCACAATAAACTGTGGCAAATTCTGAAAGAGATGGAAATACCAGACCACCTAACCTGCCTCTTGAGAAATCTGTATGCAGGCTAGGAAGCAACATTTAGAACTGGACATGGAACAACAGACTAGTTCCAAATAGGAAAAGGAGGACATCAAGGCTGTCTATTGTCATCCTGCTTATTTAACTGCTATGCAGAGTACATCATGAGAAACGCTGGACTGGAAGAAACACAAGCTGGAATCAAGATTGCCAGGAGAAATATCAATAATCTGAGATATGCAGATGACACCACCCTTATGGCAGAAAGTGAAGAGGAGCTAAAAAGCCTCTTGATGAAAGTGAGAGAGGAGAGTGAAAAAGTTGGCTTAAAGCTCAACATTCAGAAAACGAAGATCATGGCATCTGGTCCCATCACTTCATGGGAAATAGATGGGGAAACAGTAAAAACAGTGTCAGACTTTATTTTGGGGGGCTCCAAAATCCCTGCAGGTGGTGACTGCAGCCATGAAATTAAGAGACGCTTACTACTTGGAAGGAAGTTATGACCAACCTAGATAGTATATTCAAAAGCAGAGACATTACTTTGCCGACTAAGGTCCATCTAGTCAAGGCTATGGTTTTTCCAGTGGTCATGTATGGATTTGAGAGTTGTACTGTGAAGAAGGCTGAGCGCCGAAGAATTGATGCTTTTGAACTGTGGTGTTGGAGAAGACTCTTGAGAGTCCCTTGGACTGCAAGGAGATCCAACCAGTCCATTCTGAAGGAGATCAACCCTGCAATTTCTTTGGAAGGAATGATGCTAAAGCTGAAGCTCCAGTACTTTGGCCACCTCATGCAAAGAGTTGACTCACTGGAAAAGACTCTGATGCTGGGAGGGATTGGGGGCAGGAGGAGAAGGGGGCGACAGAGGATGAGATGGCTGGATGGCATCACGGACTCGATGCACGTGAGTCTGAGTCAACTCTGGGATTTGGTGATGGACAAGGAGGCCTGGCATGCTGTGATTCATGGGGTCGCAAAGAGTAGGACACGACTGGGCAACTGAACTGAACTGAACTGAACTAATCTAGAGGTTATGGAGGTGCTCAGAGGGAATGTAGGCTGAAAACATCATCTTTGCACTCTCCCTTATCCTTAGAGCTTAGCAGTGTCTCCCAGAAAGGAGTTTCTACACTTCTGGAGGCCAATTCTTGCAACTGCCACCAGCAGGATACCTCCAGATTTATCTGGAAGCCAGCAAGATTTATGATTGCATTCACACAGCACTGTGTATATTTTCACACTTTAAAAGAAGATGCCTGAGGTTCTGGCTTTCAATTAGCCTGAATATAAGTTCTGACTGAGATTCCTTCTTTTGGAACACTGACAGGTCTTGGCACACCCTCAACAATGGGGAGCTCTCAATGCTTAGAGAGCTTAGACAATGACAAAAGTTTGAGAACCAGCAAAGAGCTAGGGTAAAGTTGAAAAATAAGATGGATCTCTTACACAAGGCCACAAGGTCTGGGAAAGGTAGCTTCTTCACTTAGTTCCTAGAAACAAACACAGAGTGTCAAGGTAATGGAAGAAACAGAGGAATGTTTCCAAACAAAAGAGCAAGAAAAACATTTAATGAAATGGAGATAGACAATATACCCATAAAGAGTTCAAAGCAGTAGCTATAAAGTGCTTCCTGAACTCAGGAGAAAAATGGATAAACAAAGAACTTTGACAAAGATGTAGAAAACATAAGAGAGTGTCAAATAGAAGTTATAGTGTTGAAGAATGAAATAACTGAACTGCAAAAAACACTAAGTGGGTTTAACAGAAGACTAGATGAAGGATCTTCCTGACCCAGGGATCAAACCTGGGTCTCCCACATTGGAGGCAGATGCTTTAACCCCTGAGCCACCAGGGAAGCCCCAGATGAATTAAGGAAATGGATGAGTGTTATGGAGGACAGGGCAGTGGAACTCATTCAAACAAAACAGCAAAAAGAATTTTTAAAATTCTTTAAAATTTAAAATTTTTTTAAAAATTTTGATGTATGGCAAAACCAATACAATATTGTAAAGCAATTAACCTCCAATTAAAATAAATTTATATTTTAAAAAATTCTAAAATTTCTCATAGGTCCCTTAAAGTCCTTAGCTTAAGGGACCTATGGGGAAGCTTAAAGTCCCTAGCTTAAGGGACCTATGGGGAAGTGAGTGAAATAATAATCATATCATAGGGGACTTAGAAGAAGAAGAAGAGAAAAAAGGGCAAAAAAATTATTTGAAAAAAATAATAGAAAGTTATTCCATGTTCATTGATTAGAAGAATTAATTTTGTTAAAATGCTTGTATTTTACAACTTACAGATTTAATGCAGAGCCTATCAAAATTCCAATGCCATTTTTCACAGAAATAGGAAAAGCAACGGAATTCCAGCAAAATATCTACTTCTGGTGCATAGGCTACACTAAAGCCTTTGACTCTGTGGATCACAACAAATTGGAAAATTCTTAGAGATGGTAACACCAAACCACCTTACCTGCCTCCTGAAAAATCTGTATGCAGGTCAAGAAGCAAGAGTTAGAACCATACATGGAACAACAGACTGGTTCCAAACTGAGAAAGGAGTAGGTCAAAGCTGTATATTGTCACCCTGCTTATTTAACTTATATGCAGAGTATATCATGTGAAATGCTGGATTGGATGAAGCGCAAACTGGAATCAAGATTGCTGGGAGGAATATCAATAACCTCAAATACTCAGATGATGACTACCCTAATGGTAGAAGACAAAAAGGAACTAAAAAGCTTCCTGATGAAGGTGAAAGAGGACAGTGAAAAAGCTGGCTTAAAGCTCAACATTCAAAAAACCAAGATCATGGCATCTGGTCCCATCACTTCATGGGGAAAAAATCAGAACAGTGACAAATTTTATTTTCTTGTGCTCCAAAATCACTCTACACTCTCTCAGTTCAGTTATGTCTGACGCTTTGTGACCTTATGGACTGTAGCCCCCCAGGTCCCTCTGTCCATAGGATATTTCAGACAAGAATACTGGAGTGGGCTGCCATTTCCTTCTCCAGGGAATCATCTCAACACAAGGATCAAGCCTCCATCTCCGACCTCTCCCACATTGCAGGCAAATTATTTACTGCTGAGCCATCAGGGAAGCCCCAGTTGACTATGTATGAGTTTATTTCTGGGCTTCCTATTTTGTTCCATTGACCTATGTGTCTTTTTGTTCCAATAACATACTATTTTGATTACTGCAGTTTTGCAATATAGTTTAAAATCAAGGAGCATGATGCCTCCAGTTTTATTCTTTCTCAAGATATTTTTGGATATTTTGGATATTCTATGTTGCTCAGTCTCTCAGTCATGTCCAACTCTTTCTGATTCTATGGACTGAAGCATGCCAGGCTTCCCTGTCCTTCACCATCTCCCAGAGCTTGCTCAAACTTATGTCCATTGAATCGGTGATGGCATCCAACCATCTCAACCTCTGTCATCCCCTTCTCCTCCTGCCTTCAATCTTTACTAGCATTAAGATCTTTTCTAGTGAGTCAGTTCTCTGCATCAGGTGGCCAAAGTATTGGAGCTTCAGCTTCAGCATCAGTCCTTCCAATGAACACTCAGGATTGATTTCCTTTAAAATTGACTGGTTAGATCTCCTTGCAGTCCAAGAGACTCTCAAGAGTCTTCTCCAACACCACATTTCAAAGTATCAGTTCTCCAGTGCTCAGCCTTCTTTATGGTCCAACTTTCATCCATGAGTATTGGAAAAATCATAGCTTTAACTAGATGGACCTTTGTTGCCAAAGTAATGTCTCTGCTTTTGAATATGCTTTCTAGGTGTGTCAAAGCTTTTCTTTCAAAGAGCAGGCATCTTTTAATTTTGTAGCTGCAGTCGCTGTCCACAGTGATTTTGGAGCCCAAGATAATACAGCCCATTATAGTTTCCATTTTTCTGCATCTCTTTGCCCTGAGGTAGGTGATGGGACCAGGTGCCATAATCTTTGTTTTTTGAATGTTGAGTTTTAAAGCCAACCTTTTCACTCTCTTCTTTCACCTTCATCAAGAGGCTCTTTAGTTTCTGTTCACCTTCTGCCATTAGCTTGTTTTCATCTGCATATTTGAGGTTATTGATATTTTTCCCAGCAATCTTGATTCCAGCTTAAGCCTCATCCAGCCCAACATTTCACATGATGTACTCTGCACAGAAGTTAAATAAGCAAAGGTAGACACTTACAAATCTTTTTCATAGAACACAGTGCTTTTTCTTGTGTTTTAACTAAAACACGTATCACAAGGTGGAAAAAAAATGCAGTCGTGACATTCTCTGTGTATGTGTGCTAAGTTGCTTTAATCGTGTCCAACTCTGTGACCCCATGGATTGTAGCCCGCCAGGCTCCCCTGTCCATGGAATTCTCCAGGCAAGAATACTGGAGTGAGTTGCCATTTTCTCCTCCAGTGGATCTTCCCAATCCAGGGATCAAACCCATGTCTCATTCCCTGTGTATAATAATAAATCTCTTTAAAATGCAATAGCTCAAGTGTTTTAATGTAACCATTTCTTATTTGTTATTGTTTGGCTTGTGGACATAGTAACTGTTTTTTGGCTATAAGACTGATAAAAGTGTTTTATATTTATTACTTTATCCAGTCTTCAATACCATGCACTCAGGCAGAAAGAAAAGGAAGACAAATTACTTCTTTCTATCACCCATCCTTCTCACATCTAAAAATAAATAATCGCAAAGTTGTCTTTTCACTATGGCCACTTTCATTTGGGGATTTAGAAATTATCTTCCTGAAGATGTGTGTGAGATTCCTTCACTGATTCATTCATTCATTTTTTAACTCATCAAGCATACACTGAGTACTTCCAGAAACTATGTGAGACAATAGGTCATAAAATCAGTGATGGTTTCTGTTGGGGGTTGTGGGCTTTCCCCTTTCGGGATGGTACCTTCACTAGTTTTGGGTAATCTTTTGTCACTGAAACAAAAGACAAAGCTCATATCTAATACTATATCTAGGAACTTGATTGGTAACAACAGCTTCAACTCTAAGAAAAATTTCACTTATGAGATTGATGTGTCTACAACTAGAGCAGTCTTTTCCACATGACTATCTGACATGTTATTATTTTTCATTTCAGAATTCCCTGAAAGACCTGACGGAAGTGAAGCCCACTGAGTTAGATTGAGCTTCACTTCATGGGAAGGGAGCATCTGTGAGCTGAGTTCTCTTCTGGGATAATGAAATTTCATGTGAGGCATTTGGTGTTCTGGGATTCAAAAAGGTTATCAGCAAAGCATTTATAATAAAAGTCCTCCTGCTCTTCTCTTGCATGCACTGGGAAGACGGGAGTGCTATCAGTTTGACATTTCTGTCAGAACTGGTATTTGAACCACTGGATGATTCTGACAAATGCCACTGCTGTCATTGGCTCAGTTTTAATTATACCTGAGTGAAGCTTTCAGTGGCAGCAAGCAGAAAACTTAATTAGCTGGAGTTAGAGAACGAGCTGGATGGAGGATTCCCAAACAATGTATGGCTTTTGGTGTAGAAAGGACCATGTTGAAAACCACCACCCTTGGCAGGGAGCTGTTCTGGCTGGAAAGTTTGCACCGATTCTAGAGATTATAGACCCACTTAAACTGCTTTTGAGAGAAAATATGCTTATTACATTTACATATTTGTTTTTCAAGTAATTCAGTAGTATATGACAGTATGTGAAATAAACAAATCCAAAAGGGAAAAAAAATCAGACCTGTTTAAGAAATACCTCTATAATTTATTTCCATGAGGGCTGGTAAAAGGAATGCTAAGTTGCTTCAGTCAGGTCCAACTCTTTGCGACCCCATGGACAGTAGCCCCTCAGGCTTCTCTGTCCATAGGATTCTCCAAGCAAAAATACTGGAGTGGGTTGCCATTTCCTCCTCGAGGGAATCTTCCTGACCCAGGTACTGAACCCCTGCATCTCCTGTGACTCCTGCATTGCAGACAGATTCTTTACCGCTGAGCCACCGGGGGAAGCCCAGCAAAAGCAATATAGATAGATGCTCTGTTCAAGAATGGAATTAATCCCTTCTCATATGCTCAATGTTTGCTTCCAAACTGTAAATGTTTCTATACTTTTTATTTTACAATCCTATGGAAACATGGAGAAATAGCCTGTGATGTCAAACTGCTAATATGCAGCAGTTAAATATTAACATAACTCTTGCTTGCTGATTGGAGAAAAGTTTCCTTTCATTTAAGGAGTAATTTCAAAATTGCTGTTCTGTACAGTATTACTGAGATCCCACTTGAGGCTACTACAACTCATCATAACTCAGAACCAGCTTACTCTACTTTTTAAATTAATTGTGGGTTTGAAATGAATCATTTGTCTTCACTCACACAGGCTAAGCAGGCAGAAGGAGTTATGCTGAATATGAGTTTTGTCAAACATTAAGGATGTTATTGTGCTTCATTTTATAAATAAAATATGGCGATGCTAGAAGAGACTGCACTTTTGTCTTGATGACTCAGCCAAGACTCAGGCCCTTCTACTCTTGTCAGCTGTCTAGTTTGATTTCTCAGCCACTGTCATTGCTGCCTGTAAATCCAGTGACATCTCAGGAAGAGAACGTTACTGGATATGGATTGAATACCTGTGTGAAAATAACAGCCTATGGGGAATTCAACTTCTGAAGGACGGCAGGACAGTGTTGGGGTTTGGAGTTTTTCAAGAGGGATCCTATGGGAATAGCTGTAATTTCTCTCTTTCAGGAATACTAATATACTAGTACTTGGCCTTAGTTAGCTTTATGGCACACTGGAGTTATTAGCTTAAGAACAATATCTGAGTGGAGCCTGACCTCAACATTCTTAGCAACTTTGAAAAAGAACAAATCTTAGGTTTGGTTGTTTAGTCAAGAAATATTAATTTCCAGGAGTAAAATTACTACTGAGTTGCATCTCTTGTTACTTTGCAACATCTAAGTTAATTTTAAACATCGCAGTTTTTTCCTGTGCATGCTGTGTTGGAATGCAGCAGTCTATTTGAAGGCCGATCTGGTTAGGCGGTAACTTAATTCTGGTTATCTTTTGAGTTTTCAAGGAACATGCTCCTATACCTTGACTTTTTGGAGTCTGATGATCCAAAGTACGAAATAAAGTTGATGGAGTCCTTTTTCATTGTCCCTCTGAAAATGGAATGGAATTAAAATTGGTACTTAAAATTAAATGAGGTGAGGTTCCACGTATCAAGTAAATATAAAGTATTTAAAAGAAAATGCTACAGATGACAGAAAAGCACAAAAATTGTTCCTGACATGAATAATTCACCAATTCTTGGCTGGTATAAGTCACCTACTAATGTGCATTACTTGCCATTTAATAGTGGCTGTATCTGAAGAAATATGGAAATTGGAATATTTTAATAACTTTCTATATGAAAGATGATGAGACTGCCTAAATGATTAAGAGGAAGATATGTTATAATGAACTAAAGCCACTCGAGTGTAAGGTAATTTTAATTCAAATCTCCATCTGCTTATGTATAATTAAGACTCATTTAACAAGTTAATGCCTAACAGAGAGAACTGATAAGTTTGGTATTAAAGATCTTAAAAGAAGTAAATTAAACTGTCGGGTTGAACTGGTCTTTAGTTTTAATTTCTTACACCTTGATATGAATTTCAGGGTCCATTTCTTTATCCTCACTGTTCATTTAAGTATGAAGTCAAAGACAAAAGGGGAGGGGAAATGGAATTATCCCTTTTATATTTTAATTTTCAAGATCCTATCCTGTCTAAGGTGTGACAGCATCTTGACTGATATGAATATTTATACACTTCATATTGCTCATTGTATAGCATCCATATGCCATTAAGATGGTGATTTCAAAGCAACAAAAATATTTATGCACAGTTGAGACTGGCAGCAAGGTTAAATAACCTCAGAAAATAAGAGGAAAAAAGTGCCAAAGGGACTATTTTGATCTCTAGTGAATTTCATGAGCTTGCTGACTGCTCACTTCCAACTTGAATTTTTTCTACAGTTACTGCCAAAGAAGGTCCAGCCATCATAAATATGGTGTCAACCTTTTTGTCTTCTAGCATAAAAATTTAATTCTCGGTATATGACTTCTCATTTAGGAGGAGGATGAACGGATCTTCTATTTACATGCTTCTTAACACTTTCAGGACTAAATTCAAACAGTGGACTCAAGGATTCATGCAGCCTTCTTAGCAAGATCCTTACTGAGAAGTCATGGGTTTCTAACAATGCCTGTGTAATGCCAGTGCTGCTAGGGACTATAGAGTGAAACCTCAGTCCTCTGACTTACTGTCAGTCATCACATTTGGCTCTTGTCAGATCACCTAGACTGACAATTTAAGTCATGAAAGGGAAGTGTTAGTCTCTCAGTCGTGTCCGACTCTTTGTGACCCTATGGGCTGTACCCAGCCAGGCTCCTCTATCCTTGTGATTCCCCAGACAAGAATGCTGGAGTGGGTTGCCATTTCATCCTCCAAGGGATCTTCCCAACTCAGGGATCGAACCCAGGTCTCCCGCATTGCTGACAGATTCTTTACCATCTGAGCCACCAGGGAAGTCATAAATTCCACAAATTAAATCACTGAAGATTTTTTGAGTCCTCTTCAGAAATTTATAGCTCTAATCACCTCCTAATATGCATTACTAATTCATTTCTTATAACTTAAAAGCTAGAAAGTAGTCTATTTTTTGGTTCTTTTATTTTATTGATACTATAAGGTCAAGTAATTTGCTCAAGTTCACAAAGTGTGTAGGAAGCTAGGTCTAGTATTCTGAGTAATAGTTCAACACTATTTCTATCATATCACTCTGTCTCTTAGATATATAAAATATACAGTTTTTCACACACAATTTATACAAACATGTATTTTTTCCATATATATTTATTTACACAATTCAAATATCCACATATTAATAATGACTCATTATGTCTTCTACTACTTAGAAATATATCTCAGAAGGAAAATAAGTATTTGCTAGAACTTTCAACATTTCCTATGTAAGGAAAGCAAGACCCATATTTGAAATATTCTGGTTACTTCTCCAGGAAGTGCATACTATTTTTCCCAAAAAGTGTTTAGAAAGCAGTGTCTTCAGCATGTTTTCTTCCACTAAATTATTAATAATTTGATTAGCAACTTAACATGCTTATGTTCAATACACCTGTCCACCTCCAAATCCCTCATGCAAAAGTAGGCCTCCCTTGGAGTGTGTGGTCACTGCCACTGGGGATTTTCCTTAGAGGCAGTGAGGTCCTAAGGTGAATATTTCTTTTCCTGCAAGTAGTTATTCTCATGCATCATTTTTGACAGTATAATTGTTAAAAACACTAGGCAGGTCATTTTTAGAATTTGATTCAAAAGTATTTTAAATGATTATATTCTTTAATCTAGCAGGCTTACTCCTGATTACTTATCCAAAAGAAATAACCCAATATATACATAGAATACATACATAAGATATACAGACATGCATAGACTACATACATTGATGTATGAACAAGTGTGCTTACTGCACCGTTATTTATTATACCAGCAGCAAATAGTAAGAGAAAGGGAGAATGCAATTGTTAAATATGTTATGGTTTAGTCATATAATGGATACTCTAAACACTGAAAGTGCTGCAAATAAACATTATTATTATAGGTGGTTATTTTAAATATGAGCTTACCAAGTGGCTGCTGCTGCTGCTAAGTAGCTTCAGTCGTGTCCAACTCTGTGCGACCCCATAGAGGGCAGCCCACCAGGCTCCCCCATCCCTGGGATTCTCCAGGCAAGAACACTGGAGTGGGTTGCCATTTCCTTCTCCAATGCATGAAAGTGAAAAGTGAAAGTGAAGTCGCTCAGTCGTGTCTGACTCTTCGTGACCCCATGGACTGCAGCCCACCATGCTTCTCCGTCCATGGGATTTTCCAGGCAGGAGTACTGGAGTGGGGTGCCATTGCCTCCTCCTACCAGGTGGTGCTAGCGGTAAATAACTTCCCTGCCAGTACAAGAGACTTAACCAAGAGACTTGGTTTCAATCCCTGGGTCAGGAAAATCCCCTGGAGGAGGGCATGGCAACCCATTCCAGAATTCTTGCCTGGAGAATTCCATGGACAGAAGTACCTGGCGGGATACAGTCCATAGATTACAAAGAGTGGGACACAACTGAAGCAACTTAACACACACGCACATTTTAAACATATTGTTAAATCAAACAATCAGGACATGAACGTTCGCATCATCTGATCTGATTTTGTAAAAAATAACTATATATATTTATACAGAGAGGTTTAGAATGGCATTGTTTTTGGTGGGTTCTTTTGTTTGCAGTGACAGCAAACTTCTTTAGGTTAACATAATGATCACTCATCACATCACATACACCCATTATGTGTACGATCACACACGAAAATAGGGTATACAGGAATCTCAGTCACATATTCACACTTCATGTTAAAATTTTATTATCACTTATTACTAAAAAGCATAAACTGCAATAGTCAAGATTTATGGAAACAGAAACTGGATAGCCATTCATAAGACTGTCCTGCTTTGAGAATGCGTGCTCCTTTTTTAGTTCTCCACCATTATGGAGACTCTTTTTCTCTCTGAGTGTTTATTTTCTTGAGTATCAGTCAGTACTCTAACCAGTGACCTCCCCAAGCTCCAGTTGAAATTTGATTAATTCACTTGATCAATACAATTATTTTGACAATGTTTATAATCTAGGCCACTTCTTAGACAGATAACTGCCTCAAGTTTGGATACTTTGGGGTTAGATGTCCACTTACTATTCCAATCCGCAGTGGTTAGGGGTGGGTTTTCATGGTACCAGGAGATGACCTATAACGGACTACTATAACTCAATAGTAAAAAATAACTAACATGGGCAAAGAACTTGAATAGGCACTTTTCTAGAAGAAGTTATAGGAAGGACTGACAAGTCCATGATAAAGTGATCAACATAACTAATCATGAGATAAATGCAAATCAAAACCAGAATGAGCTATCACCTCACATGTGTTAGAATGGCTAAGTATAAAATGAGATAAGTGCTGGCAAAGAATGTGGGAAAACGGAATCTTCCTATTGTTGGTGGGAACAGAAATTGTTGCAGCCACTATGAAAAGCAGTAGAGGTTCCTAAATAATTAAAAAATATGACTACCACATGATTCAGCAATCTCATTTTTATGTATATAGCTGAAGGAAACAAAAATCGCTATCCCAAAGAGATATCTCCACACCATGTTTGTTGCAGTATTATTCACAGTAGCCAAAACACGGAAATGACCTAAGTATATCCATTGACATATGAATGGGTGAAGAGTGGGCATGAATAATTCATACTGTAATAAAATAAATTCTGCCCCATTTTAAAAATTATCAAGTGTTAGTAATTATGAGGAATATTGAGAATTCTTACATACTGCTAGTGGTAATATAAACTTATAAACAGTTGGATTGAATCTGCATCTTTCACATCTCCTGCATCGGCAGGTGGGTTCTTTATCACTAGCGTCACCTGGGAAGACTCATGCATAATCTAAGACACCATAATTCAACTTCTAGGTATATGCCCAGTGAAAATGCGTGCACCACTTATAGAAGAATGTTCAAAGTATTCAAGAATTGAAAACAAGCCAAATGCTCATCAGCTATACAATAGATGTATAAATTGTGGTCATCTCACAACGTAATACTGCACAGTGATAAAAATAAGCAAACTACAAGTACATATAACACCTCAAGAAAAAAAAATTCATTAAATAAAAGAAGCCAGACCCAAAGAATACATGCTGTAGAATCCCATTTTTACAAACTTTAAAATAGGCAAATTTTATGTCATGTTAATAATCTGAATAGGGTTTACAATTGGAAAGGATGGAGGGGTAATACTTAGGAGGTGGATTATGGAAGGTCAAAAATGTTTTATTTTAAGACCTGAATACTGGTTATACAAGTGTGTCAATTTTGTGAAAATTTAGACTTTTTTATGTTTCTCTACTTTGATACAAAATTTAAAATATAAATCATTAGTAAATAATTTTTAAAATTATTCAACATAGTCAACAAAAAGTCAGAAAGGCAGTGCAATCTAAAAAATGACACAATGATCTCTGTTCATTTCCAAGGCAAACCATTCAATATCACAGTAATCCAAGTCTATGCTCCAACCACTAATGCTGAAGAATCTGAAGTTGAATGGTTCTAATGACCTACAAGATCTTCCAGAGCTAATACAAAATAAATGATGTCTTTTTCATCAAAGGGGACTGGAATGCAAAAGTAGCAAGTCAAGAGATACCTAGAGGAACAGGCAAATTTGGGCTTGGAGTACAAAATAACCAGGGCAAAGGTTAACAGAGTTTTGCCAAAAGAACACACTGGTCAGAGCAAACACTCTCTTCCAACAACACAAGAGATGATTCTACACATGGACATCATCAAAAATACCAAAATTAGGTTGATTATATTCATTGTAGCCAAAGATGGAGAAGCTCTATACAGTCAACAAACACAAGACCAGGAGCTGACTGTCGCTCAGATCATGAACTCCTTATTACCAAATTCAGACTTAAATTGAAGAAGGTATGGAAAACCAATAGATAATTTAGGTCTAATGATTGGTAAACTATACCTAAATCAAATCCCTTATGATTATGTAGTGGAAGTGAACAAATAGATTCAAGGGATTAGATCTGAGAGACAGAGTGCCTAAAGAATTATGGACAGAGGCTCATGACATTGGACAGGAGGTGGTTATCAAGGCCATTCCCAAGGAAAAAAAATTGCAAAAGGCAAAATGATTGTCTGAGGAGATTTTACAAACACCTGAGAAAAGAAGAGAAGCTAAAGGCAAAAGAGAAAAGGAAAGATATATCCATCTGAATGCAGAGTTCCAAAGAATAGAATGGGGAGATGAGAAAGTCTTCCTAAGTGGTCAGTGCAAAGAAATAAATGAAATGGGAAAGACTAGAGAACTCTTCAAGAAAACTAGAGATACCAAGGGAACATTTCATGCAAAGATGGGCTCAATAAAAAAAAGAGACAGTATGGACCTAATAGATGCAGAAGATATTAATAAGAGGTGGCAAGAATACACAGAAGAACTATACAAAAAAGATCTTAATGACTCAGATAACCATGATGGTGTAATCACTCACCTAGAGCCAGACATCCTGGAATGTGAAATTAAGTGGGCCTTAAGAAGCATCACCACAAACAAAGCTTCTGGTAATGGAATTCCAGTTGAGCTATTTCAAGTCCTAAAAGATGATGCTGTGAAAGTGTTGCACTCAATATGTCAGCAAATTTGGAAAACTCAGCAGTGACCATAGGACTGGAAAAGGTCTGTTTTCATTCCAATCTCAAAGAAAGGCAATGCCAAAGAATGTTCAAACTATTGCACAATTACACTCATCTCACACGCTAGCTAAGGAATGCTCAAAATTCTCCAAACTAGGCCAAAGCCTTTGACTGTGGATCACAATAAATTGTGGAACATTCTGAAAGAGATGGGAATAACAGACCACATGACCTGCCTCTTGAGAAACTTATATACAGGTCAGGAAGCAACAGTTAGAACTGGACATGGAACAACAGACAGGTTCCAAATAGGAAAAGGAGTACGTCAAGGATGAATATTGTCACCCTGCTTATTTAACTTATATGCAGAGTAAATCATTAAAAACGATGGGCTGGAAGAAGTACAAGCTGGAATCAAGATTGCTAGGAGAAATATCAAGAATCTCAGATATGCAGATGACACCACCCTTATGGCAGAAAGTGAAGAGGAACTAAAGAGCCTCTTGATGAAAGTGAAAGAGGAGAATGAAAAGATTGGCTTGAAACTCAACATTCAAAAAATCAAGATTATGGCATCGGATCCCATCACTTCATGGGAAATAGATGGGGAAACAGTGGAAACAGTGTCAGACTTTATTTTTCTGGACTCCAAAATCACTGCAGACAGTGATTGCAGCCATGAAATTAAAAGATGCTTACTCCTTGGAAGGAAAATTATGACCAACCTAGACAACATATTTAAAAGCAGAGATATTACTTTGCCAACAAATGTCCATCTATTTAAAGCTATGGTTTTTCCAGTGGTCACGTATGGATGTGAGAGTTGGACTGTGAAGAAAGTGAGCACTGAAGAACTGATACTTTTGAACTGTGGTGTTGGAGAAGACTCTTGAGAGTCCCTTGGACTGCAAGGAGATCCAACCAGTCCATTCTAAAGGAGATCAGTCCTGGGTATTCATTGGAAGGACTGATGTTGAAGCTGAAACTCCAATACTTTGGCCACCTCATGTAAAGAGTTGACTCATTGGAAAAGACTCTGATGCTGGGAGGGATTGGGGGCAGGAGGAGAAGGGGACGACAGAGGATAAGATGGCTGGATGGCATCACTGACTCGACGGACATGAGTTTTTGTAAACTCTGGGAGTTGGTGATGACAGGGAGGCCTGGAGTGCTGTGATTCATGGGGTGGCAAAGAGTAGGACATGACTGAGCGACAGAACTGAACTGAACTGAGGCTTCAACAGTATGTGAACTGTGAAGTTCCAGATGTACAAGTTGAATTTAGAGAAGCCAGAGGAACCAGGGATCAAATTGCCAATATCTGTTGGGTTATAGATAAAGCAAGAGAGTTCTAGTAAAACATCTATTTCTACTTTATTGACTATGCCAAAGCATAGTCATTTGACTGTGTGGGTCACAACAAACTGTTGAAAATTCTTGAAGAGTTGGGAATACCAGACCACTTACTTGTCCCTTGAGAAATCTATATGCAGGTCAAGAAGCTGCAATTAGAACTAGACATGGAACAACGGACTGGTCCAAAATGGGAAAGGAGTACGTTAAGGCTGTATGTTGTCATCTTGCTTATTTAACTTCTATGTAGAATACATCAGGTGAAATGCTGGGCTGGATGAAGCACAAGCTGGAATCAAAATTGCAGGGAGAAATAGTAATAATCTCAGATATGCAGATGTCACCACGGTTATGACAGAAAGTGAAGAGGAACTAAAGAGCCTCTTGATGAAAGTGAAAAAGGAGAGTGAAAATGCTGGTTTAAAACTCAACATTCAAAAAACTAAGATTATGGCATCTGGTCCCATCATTTGGTTGCAAATAGTTGGGGAAACAATGGAAACAGTGCCAGACTTTACTTTCCTGGGCTTCAAAATCACTGTAGATGGTGATTGCAGCCATGAAATTAAAAGACACTTGATGCTTGGAAGAAAAGCTATGAAAAAGCCTAGACAGCATATTAAAAAGCAGAGACATTAGTTTGCCAACAAAGGTCTGTATAGTCAAAGCTATAGTTTTTTCAGTAGTCATGTACAGATATGAGAGCTGGACCATAAAGAAAGCTGAGCACTGAAGAACTGATGCTTTTGAACCGTCGTGTTGGAAAAAACTCTTGAGAGTCCCTTGGGCTGCAAGGAGATTTAACTAGTCAATCCTAAAGGAAATCAACCCTGAAAATTCTTTGGAAGAACTGATGCTGAAGCTGAGTCTCCAATATTTTGGCCACCTAATGCGAAGAACTGACTCATTGAAAAATACCCTGATGCTGGGAAAGATTGAAGGCAGGAGAAGGGGATGACAGAGGATGAAATAGTTGGATGGCATCACTGACTGAATGGACATGAGTTTGAGTAAGCTCCAGTATTTGCTGATGGATAGAGAAGCCTGGTGTGCTATAGTCCATGGGGTCACAAAGAGTCAGACATGACTGAATGACTGAACTGAACTGAACTGAACTGAATTTTCAAAAACTTACTTAGATGGGAACAATGGATGCTCTAAGTTTTCTCAAGCTTAGCTTATCCAGTATAATGCATTATAAGACTGACAGTGATTATTTTTGATAGCCCATTGATGAGTCCTTTGTGAAAATGGGCCTTTCTCTAGTGTTTTCCCTTTTATAATTTCTGTACTGCTGTCAAAAGCAGTTACCTCTTGCCATATACTTAACATGGGATACTAAGTAATTATCAATTAATTCATTACTGTGGGATAATATTAAGCAATTATCAATTACATATTAATGATAAGTAATCATATTTCTTTATTGGACAAGTATAGTAATCTAGCAATTGATTTGGTTCAGTTAAAACCAAATAATGATTTTTAACAAGTACTTAAGAAACCATAGGTGACATATTGCATTTCATTACCAAGGTCTCATTTTCCATTTTCAAGGAGGCTATAACTATGTTCACACACAAAGAGGAGAGTAACTCTATTCTAGAATATTATTTGGGGTTCATTTACTGGAACCATATCTGGTAGCAAAAACAGTATTAGTTAGTTAAAGCAGGAGAATAGAAATTACCTAAAATAAGAGAGCTAAATAAAAAGAATTAACCAAGGGATATGAAAATATATGAATGAGACAACTCATAAATTAGAAACAGTGGATATTCATGACTATTCCTGGGCGAGTGTTCCATGACATTCAGGGTCCAGGGTCGCTTGGAATCTGGAATCTTGATTGGCCTTGTCCGGTGGGAGATGTGGCCATGCAGGAGATACAGTTTCTACCAGAGATGTTGTCTGAGCGGAGAAGGAAGAGCCAAAGGAGGTGGAGGGTGGGGCTGGTGAATTTCAGAGCCCTCATTTGTTTTCTAAGCTTCTGGGAGGGATTTAGCTAATGTGTTCACATGTTTGTCTAAAACTTGTAAAATTAAGATTATAACTGTAATCAGTTAAGACTAGTGCTTTTTTTTAAATTTTCCACTCAACTTTCTTCCTGTCATATTTCCCTTCCTGTCAGGTGGTGATGCAATAGCCACGGACATTTTGGGGCTCAGGCGGAAGAAGATGAGTTGACAGTATGCCAATTTTTGGCTTATTGGGATATGTTTTTGTGTTTCACAGTTACTTAGGCGTATTTTAGCCATCTTGGCATAGGAATACTTTATCAAAATACCCTCTCTCCTAACTCACTGTGAGACATTATAGGAAAGTGAAGGGTCAGAACGCTACTGTGCTGTGTACTTGTCCTTCGCTGCCTAGCAGCGGAAGTATGTAAGTGGCAAGTGAGAAACAAGCTTCAGAATATATAGTTAGAAGCGAATCTAGGTTCAAATTTTAAAAGTATTTTTCAGCTTATATAAGAAAGAAAAGAAGCTCTCCTTAAGTTCACAACAATCCTTAAAATTTAGATGACCTCAGCAATAATGAGTTAAGAAAATTAAATATATTAAATTATCAGTAATAAAGTAATTTTGACCAACTATGATAAAGGAAAAATTATCTTTTTATTCTCATTGTACAGATAATCACAAAATAAACTGTCATACAAAGAGGAAATTGAAAAGTAGGCAGCCAAAAACATAGGAGGACTAGATATTAAACCTGATAGATAATTAAAAATTTTGTGATATGATATTTACAGTTTTCAAAATTTGTACTTATTTGCATTTTATTTTCATATTCTGAAAACATTTTCATTCTGTGTCTAATTTCGAATTCATAATTTTAAAATTTATTTTTCCAATTAGAACTTTTGAGTGTTTAAGCCATAGGCCCCACAAAACCTGGAATATTCTCCTAAAGAAGGAAAATGCTGCATCTTCCTCTTGTGCTTTATTCTGTTATTGCCTCCATTGATTGGGACCCGTTGACATGAGAGCTTTCAGACATACAGCCCACGAGAAATTGAGGGGGAGGGGAAGGAAAATAGGGCCAAAATGTCACAATAAGAAAGTGGGGGAAAAGGGGCCTTTCATACTCTGCTAATAGCAGTTAAAATAAAAGCCACCTCTGTAGTTAAATAAATAAATTAAATCGCTCACTCAGTCGTGTCCGACTCTTTGCGACCCCGTGGACTGTAGCCCACCAGGCTCCTCCATCCATGGGATTCTCCAAGCAAGAATACTGGAGTGGGTTGCCACTTCCTTCTCCAGAGGATCTTCCTGACCCAGGGATCAAACCCAGGTCTCCTGCATTACAGGCAGGTGCTTTAACTTCTGATCCACTACTCATACAGTAGTATTTATAATTGCAGTCTTAGTAATTCCACTTCTAGAAAGTTATCATGAAATGATATACTTATAAGTTTATTAATTAAGGCATTGATTGCAGTAGTTAAAATTAGAGATAATCAAAGAACGTAAATGGGTGACAGATTAATCTATTTGTGGTACATCAATACAATGCAATATTTTTCTGTTTAAAAAGAAGGGCAATCAAGCGGAGACTCTTTATAGACTAATAGCGAATGATACTAAGTGAAAAATACCTGTTCAGTTACGCTGTCATTGATGTAAATAATCCTGATGGTTCATACAGGAAAGAATCTGCCTGCAATGCAAGAGACCCCCATTCTATCCCTGGGTCAGGAGGGTACCTGGAGAAGGGAATGGCTACCCACTCCAGTTTTCTTGCCTGGAGAAGTCTATGGATAGGTGAACCTGGCAGGCTACAGTCTATGGTGTCTCAAAGATTAAGGCACAGTTGAGCGACCAACACTTTTATTTTTCACAGTCTTTCACCTGAAATTCTAAAATTCAGAAATTTCTGAAAACAGAACTTTTTTCCATAAATAATTGCATTGCAACACTTGAACTGAACTTGCAAGGGGATGTTTATAATTTAAAAAGTCATGCTGTCCTTCTTCCAAACATTTCCCCACCGACTAAAAGGTCTCAGTTGCTAACAGATTGATCTTTCTAAAACACATATTTGATAACTAATTCTCTCACTTCATTGCATATGAAACCCTTCTTGACTTGGCTCCTACCTAGCAATTGCACCCTTCTTATAACTAAATTCTACATGTTATGTGGAGAAACTAGCCAATATGTCTGCTGGATGACCACAGAGGCTCTGCTTCAAGTAACCCAGCAACAAGCTTGCTCATACTTGGAGGGCTGTAACCTTGAATGCAAAGCTAGGAGTTGTCCAAATGGAGGATAATACTTTTCTCTTCTCACCATCTCTAAAAATATGCAAGTGTCAGAAGATCCAGGGCTCTCTCCTAGACCACATTCTGTCATGTTCTAGAGTGTAGAATGCATATGTAGTCTTTCAGAGAGTGCTAATCATGATTAAAGATGGCTTCTAGAAAAAAGTGTATGATGTGGTAGCTGGTAAATAATGGAAGAAGGGAATAGGTATCATTTTACACCAGTGGATTGCTTTCTTATTTTTCCTTTTGAGAATATCCTTATTTTCTTCATTGGTGAAGTAAAAGTGAAAGTCGCTCAGTCGTGTCCAACTCTGTGACCAAATGGGCTGTAGCCCACCAGGCTCCTCTGTTCATGGAATTCTGTAGGCAAGAATGCTGGAGTGGAGGGAGAACAATATGGCAGAGGAGCGGGTGGATGTGGAGTACATCTCTCTCCATGGATACATCAGGAATACACCTTTAGACACAGAAGTCCATGCAGAACACCACCTAAGAGTGGACAGGAGTACCTGACCAGTAGGAAAGAATATATAGAACCATGCAAAACATGGTAGAATGAAGGAACTAGGGGGGAAACCAGGAGTGTTAGCAGGACTGGACCTGCCCTTGGCGGGTGGGAGAGCTGAAGCAGGGGTCTGATCCCCACATTGGGGTAATTGTCTGAGTCAAAGGAGAAACATTTATGGCTGAGAGTGAAACAGCTGGTCTGTGGCAACCTAAACGGAGTGGGAATCAGACAGTCTTTGCCACAGCCATACATATCTTGGACAAGGATGCAGGGCCCCTGGAAGGCACAGCACCTGGGAGCTGGAGCTTAGGGACTGGAGCCATCACCATAGCCTCTCTCTCCCCACATTCCTCACTCTCCCCACATGCCAGCATCAGCAGCTGAACAACAGAGAAACAATAGAAATGCCAGACACAGTGAACTACAGAGGAGGACCCCATCTAGGGTGATTCTTTAAGTGACTGATACACCAGACTACGGAGTAAGACCCCAGCCAGGGCAGCCCCTCTGTATGTCTGACATGCCAAACAACAGAGAAGGGTACAAAGCAAGGGAGCTTTCTAAGTGCCGGAATGGGCAGAGCTATGGAGAAAAGACTGGCCAAAGAGGCCTGCTGATTGCTAGCTACAAGAGGCTCAAAAAAAGACCCTGATAGTGCCATAACTCCTGTGGTGGAGGCAGTCTCTATCCCTGCACACTTGCCACCAGGATCCCTGTAATCCAAGTAGCTGAGCCACCTTCATGCTCAACCCTCACTGGGGCAGAACTGCCATGGGCAAAGAAAGTCTTGTATCTATGTATGCAGGGTTGTTGCAGTTGTGTCCCACTCTGCAACCCTGTGGACTGTGGCCTGCCAGGTTTCTCTGTCAGGGGGTTCTCCAGGCAAGAGTACTGGAGTGTATTGGCCAATACTGGTTACCACACCCTTCTAGAGCACTATATTTCCTGCTGCCCTAGCTGCCTACTCCCCTGAGTACCTGGTGCTGCCAGAACCCCTGCAATCCAAGCAGCTGCACCACCTCCACACCTCGCCCTCACTGGGTAGACCCAAGTCCTCCAGGGCAGCCTCAGGAGCAAACCCCAGTGGATGACCCACATGCAGAGGCAGAAATAAAAACACAGTTGAAATTCAGGAGCAGTGTGGCTAGGAAGAAGACCCAAAACCTTCTCACCAGCTGTAGAAGCTGCAAATGAAATCGACATGACCAACTAGGCAGACTCTGTCTTATGGAATATATAAAAGGACACTGAGAGTTCCCACAAAAAGAAAACACTAGTTCTGATAGCTATGGACATTGGAGGCAAGAACACACAGGAGTAGGACCAAATTAGAATCTGAGTTGCCCCCACAGCAGGTCCAAAGACCAGCACAGTGTTGGAAGGCATCCCAAGGAGGTGAGGTAGACTGTGACTCCCAATGAGGGAAAGGACTCTGATAACAGTGACTCAAGAAAAACATTTATTATTCTCATGTTTTGACTTGTTCTGTAGATTCTTTTGAATTTTTTTTCTTTTTTCCCCCCTCTGTTGTAGTTGTTGGTTTCATTGGCACTATGAACTCTAATTAGGCTTTTTAGCTTTTTATTTTCCCCCTTAGTCATATTTTTTATTGTTGTTATAAATCTTTGCCTCTACATTGGGCTTTGGCAGTTATGTGAAGTTTTCCTTTTTTTCTTTCTTCTTTCTATTTTTTCTTTTCATTTTTTTAATTTTAATTTTTAATTTTTTAAACCTATTGCTATTTTTTCTACATTTATTCCTTTGATTGCTTTTCCCATTTTTTTCTCCCCTTGCAGTTAATCTTTAATGTATACAAGTCTTCTTTATCTACTTCTATTTAACTTTACATATCTATTCTTTCTTTCCCTTCTTCTCAACGTATTTGCTAGTTTTTTTTTCTTTTAAATTATTTTATTTTTGTGTAAGCTAAAAGGAAATTTACACACTGAAATCTCAAAAGATATTCTCATTGCTTTATTCCCAAATTGGCACCTTGCTTTAGTTTTGTTTTCCAGTTTGTGCTTTAGTTAGTTTTGTTCTTAACTGATAGATATACATTTTGGTTTCCTTTATTCCCTGGGTCAATCTTTTGTACTACATTTTTGTAGGACTGTTTTGATTTTGCTTATAGATGTATATGTATATGTGTATATTTGGTCACACTTTTTATTGTTGTTCTAAAACTGTGCCTCTACATTAGGCTTTGGCAGTTCTCTGGAGTTTTCCTTTTTTTTTTTTTTCTTTCTTCTTCCTGTTATTATTTCTATTCTTTTTTTACTTCTAAATTTTAAGTTTTTTAAACATCTGCTGGATCATCAAAAAAGCAAGAGAGTTCCAGAAAAACATCTATTTCTCCTATATTGACTATGCCAAAGCCTTTGACTGTGTAAATCACAATAAACTGTGGAAAATTCTGTAAGAGATGGGAATACCAGACCACCTGACCTGCCTCTTGAGAAACCTATGTGCAGGTCAGGAAGCAACAGTCAGAACTGGAAATGGAACAACAGACTGGTTCCAAATAGAAAAGAAGGACGTCAAGGCTGTATATTGTCACCCTGAGAGTACCTCATGAGAAATGCTGGGCTGGAATAAGCACAAGCTGGAGTTGAGACCGCTGGGAGAAATATAAATAACCTCAGATATGCTGATGACACCACCCTTATGGCAGAAACTGAAGAGGCACTAAAGAGCCTCTTGATGAAAGTGAGAGAGGAGAGTGAAAAAGTTGGCTTAAAGCTCAACATTCAGAAAACAAAAATCATGGCATCTGGTCCCATCACTTCATGGGAAATAGACAGGGAAACAGTAGAAACAGTGTCAGACTTTATTTTTTGGGCTCCAAAATCACTGCAGATGGTGACTGTAGCCATGAAATTAAAAGACGCTTACTCCTTGGAAGAAAAGTTATGAGCAACTTAGATAGTATATTCAAAAGCAGAGACATTACTTTGCCGACTAAGGTCCGTCTAGTCAAGGCTATGGTTTTTCCTATGGTCATGTATGGATGTGAGAGTTGGACTGTGAAGAAGGCTGAGCACCGAAGAATTGATACTTTTGAACTGTAGTGTTGGAGAAGACTCTTGAGAGTCCCTTGGACTGCAAGGAGATTCAACCAGTGCATTCTGAAGGAGATCAACCCTGCAGTTTCTTTGGAAGGAATGATGCTAAAGCTGAAGCTCCAGTACTTTGCCACCTCATGCGAAGAGTTGACTCATTGGAAAAGACTCTGATGCTAGGAGGGATTGGGGGCAGGAGGAGAAGGGGATGACAGAGGATGAGATGGCTGGATGGCATCACGGACTTGATGGACGTGAGTCTGAGTGAACTCCGGGAGATGGTGATGGACAGGGAGGCCTGGCGTGCTGCGATTCATGGAGTTGCAAAGAGTTGGACATGATTGAGTGCCTGTACTGAACTGAACTGATGCAGATGACACCACCCTTATGACAGAAAGTGAAGAAGAAAGCCGCTGGATGAAAGTGAAAGAGGACAGTGAAAAAGTTGACTTAAAACCCAACATTCTGAAAACTAAGATTATGACATCCAGTCCCATCACCTCATGGCAAATAAAAGAGGAAACTATGAAAACAATGAGAAACTTTATTTTCTTTGGCTTCAAAATCACTGCAGATGGTGACTGCAGCCATGAAATTAAAAGACGCTTGCTCCTTGGGAGAAAAACTATGACCAACCTAGAGAGCATGTTAAACAGCAGAGACATTACTTGCCAACAAAGGTCCATCTATTCAAAGCTATGGTTTTTCCAGTAGTCTTGTATGGATGTGAGAGTTGGACTATAAAGAAAGCTGAGCGCCAAAGAATTGATGCTTTTGAACTGAGGTGTTGGAGAAGACTCTTGAGAGTCCCTTGGACTGCAAGGAGATCCAACCAGTCCCTCCTAAAGGAAAGCAGTCCTGGGTGTTCATTGGAAGGACTGATGTTGAAGCTGAAACTCCAATACTTTGGCCACCTGATGCAAATATCTGACTCACTTGAAAAGACCCTGATGCTTGGAAAGATTGAAGGCAGGAGGAGAAGGGGTGGACAGAGGATGAGATGGTGGATGGCATCACTGATTTGATGGACATGAGTTTGAGTAAGCTTTGGGAGTTGGCGATGGACCCAGAAGCCTGGCAGCTGCAGTCCATGGGGTTGGAAAGTGTCAGACATGACTAAGCTACTGAACTGAACTAGGTTTGTCATAGCTTTTCTTCCAAGGAACCAGCATCTTTTAATTTCATGTCTGCAGTCAGCATCTGCAGTGATTTTAGAGCCCAAGAAAATAATGTCTCTCACTCTTTCCACTGTTTCCTCATCTGTTTGCCATGAAGTGTTGGGATTGGATGTCACGACCTTAGTTTTCTGAATGTTGAGTTTTAAGCCAACTTTTTCACTCTCCATTTTCACTTTCATCAAGAAGCTCTTTAATTCTTCATTTTCTGCCATAAGCGTGGTACCATCTGTATATCTGAGGTTATTGATATTTCCCCTGACAATTTTGATTTTTGTTTGTGCTTCATCCAACCCAGCATTTCACCTTATGTACTCTGCATAGATGTTAAATAAGCATGGTGACAATATATAGCCTCACCATACTCCTTTCTCAATTTTGAACCAATCTGTGTTCCATGTCCAGTTCTAACTGTTGCTTCCTGACCAGCATACAGATTTCTCAGGAAGCAGGTAAGGTGGTCTGGTATTCTCATCTCTTTAAGAATTTTCCACAGTTTTTTTTGTGATTCACACAGTCAAAGGCTTTGGAGTAGTTAATAAAGCAGAAATATATGTTTTTCTGGAACTCTCTTGCTTTTCAATGATTCAGTGAATGCTGGCAATTTGATCTCTGGTTCCTTTGCCTTTTCTGAATCCAGCTTGAACATCTGGAAGTTCACAGTTCACATACTGTTAAAGCTTGTCTTGGAGAATTTTGACCATTAATTTGCTGGCGTGTGAGATGAGTGCAATTGTGTAGTTTGAACATTCTTTGGCATCGCCTTTCTTTGGGATTGGGATGAAAACTGACCTTTTCCCATCCTGTGTTCACTGCTGAGTTTTCCAAATCTTCTTCATCTACTTCTCTTTAACTTTGCATATCAATTTTTTTCTTTCTTTTCTTTCTTCTCAATAAATTTATTTTTTCATTGCTCTATTCTCCACTTGGCACCTCGCTTTAGTTATTTCCCAGTGTGTGCTTTATTTAGTTTTGTACTTAACTGGTAAATGTCATTCTCATTTCTTTTGTTCACCAGGTCAATCAACTGTATTTTTGTTGGGCTGTTTTGATTTTCCTTATGGTTGTATATGTACATGTGCATATTCCATTATTTTATAATTTGTCTGATTTAGTAACTGCCCTTTGTCTAGGGTTCATCTTTAGTTTCTCTTTTTGAAGAATTTGTTTTAATCTCACCTAATGCCATAAAAACCACTTGGGGAAACTTTGTTCCTGACCAGAGATCAAGCCCTGAGCCTTTGGAGTGGGAGTACTGAACCCAAGACCCTATACTACCAGAGAACTTACCCTAGGGAGTATTAAATAGTGAGAACTCACACAAAGGAAACCACTTAAAAACAAGTCCCAGCATCTCCCAGTGACCAGTAGCACCCTGTGCAAGATACCTCAGCTAAACAAAAAAGGAAACAAAAATAGAAATCTAATCATCAGCAGATAGGATTACCACCTCACCCAGCCTTGCCCATCAGAGGAAAAACAAACAAAAACCTCAACACAAAACTCACCCTATACTATGCTTACACAAACCACTGGACAAACCTCAGGAGGACAGAAAACAAAAGGAAGAGAGAATTCATCCTTGAAGCTTGGGAAAGGAGACCTCAAACACAGTAAGTTAAAAATTTTTTTTCGAAAGGTAGAGATATACTACATAAATGAAGGGAGAAACTAGAAACATAGAAGTCCAAATAAATGAAGAGGAAATAGGCAAACTACCCGAAAAGAATTCAGAATAATGATAGTAAAGATGATCAAAAGCCTTGAAAACAAAATGGAGAAAATGCAAGAATCAATTAACAAAGGCCTAGAAGAATTAAAGAATATATAGAGACAAATAACATAATTACTAAAAATACCCTAAAAGGACTCAAAAGCAGAATATCTGAAGCAGAAGAATGAATCAACGAGCTGAAAGATAAAATGGTGGAAATAACTTCTGAAGAGCAGAATAAAGTAAAAAGAATGAAAAGAACTGAGGATAGTCTCAGAAACCACTGGGACAATATCAAATGCACTGACATTTGAATTATAGGGGTCCCAGAAGAAGAAGAGAAAAAGAAAGGATATGAGAAAAATTTTGAAGAGATTATAGTTGAAAATTTCCCCAACATGGAAAAGTAAATAGTCAGTCAAGTTCAAGAGGCACAAAGAATCTCATACAGGATAATTCCAGGGAGAAACATGCCAAGACACATATTAATCAAATTAGCAAAGACTAAACACAAAAAGAATCTTAAAACCAGCAAGGGAAAAGTAATATACACAGGAAAGCTCATACGTTTAACACCTGATATTTCAGCAGAAACTCTGCAAGACAGAAGGGAATGGCAGGATATATTTAAAGTAGCAAAAGGGGAAAATCTACAACCAAGATTACTATACCTGGCAAGGATCTCACTCAAAATTGGTGGAGAAATAAGATTTTCAGACAAGCAAAAATTAAGAGAATTCAGTACCACCAAGGCAGCTTTACAACAAATGTTAAAGGGGCTTATATAGTCAAGTAATACAAGAGAAGAAAAAGAGATCTACAAAAGCAACACCAAACAATTAAGAAAATGGCAATAGGAACATATATATCAATAATTACTTTAAATGCTCCAACCAAAAGACACAGACCGCCTGAATGGATACGAAAACAAGAACCACATATATGCTGTCTACAAGAAACCCACTTCAGACCTAAAGACACATAAAGACTGAAAGTGAGCGGATGTAAAAATATATTTCTTGCAAATGGGAAACAAAAGAAAGCTGGAGTAGCAATTCACATGTCAGACAAAATATACCTTAAAATAAAGATTACAAGAGATAAGGAAGGACACTACATAATGATCATGGGATCAATCCAAGAGGAAGACATAACAATTGTAAATATCTATGCACCCAGATCAGTCCTGGGTATTCATCAGAAGGACTGATGTTGAAGCTGAAACTCCAATACTTTTGCCATCTATTGCGAAGAGCTGACTCATTTGAAAAGACCCTGATGCTGGGAAAGATTGAGGGCAGAAGGATAAGGGGATGACAGAGGATAAGATGGTTGGATGGCATCGCCAACTCAATGGACATGGATTTAGGTGGACTCTGGGAGTTGGTGATGGACAGGGAGGCCTGGTGTGCTGCAGTTCATGGGGTCATGAAGAGTCGGACATGACTGAGCTACTTAACTGAACTGAACTGAACTGAACTGCTGCACCCAACATAGGAGACCCTCAATACATAAGACAAACACTAACAGACATAAAAGGAGAAATTGCCAGTAACATAATAATAGTTAAGCGATTTTAACACCCTACACACACCAGTGGACACATCATCAAAACAGAAAATTAATAAGGAAATACAAGTCTTAAATGATACATTAGATGAGATAGATCTCATTGATATACTCAGGACATTCCATCCAAATGCAGAAGAATACACCTGCATCTCAAGTGCACATGGAACATTCTCTAGGACATACCACATCTTGGGTCACAAATCAAACCTCAGTAAATTTAAGAAAATTGAAATTGAATCAAGCATCTTCTCTGATCTCAATGCTATCAGACTAGATATCAATTACAAGAAAAAATTGTAAAAAACACAAACACATGGAGATTAAACAATATATTTCTAAAAATCCATCAGGTTGCTGAAGAAATCAAAAGGGAAATCAAAAATTTCTAGAAACAAATGACAATGAAAACACCACAACTCAAAACCTATGAGATGCAGCAAAAGCAGTTATAAGAGGGAATTTTATAGCAATTCAATCCTACCTCAAGAAACAAGAAAAACATCGAATAACAACCTAACTTTACACCTAAAACAACTGGAAAAAGAAGAACAAAAAAACCCTAAAGTTAGCAGAATGAAAGAAATCATAAAGATCAGAGCAGAAATAAGTGAAAAAGAAATGAAAGAAACAATAGTAGAGATTAATAAAACTAAAGGCTGATTCTTTGAGAAGATAAAATTGACAAACTTTTAGCCAGACTCATTGAGAAAAAAAGAGAAGAATCAAATCAACAAAATTAGAAATCAACAAGGAAAGGTTATAACAGGCAATGCAATAGAAAGGATTATAAGAGACTATTATGAACAAATATGTGGCAATAAAATGGATAACCTGGAAGAAATGGACAGATTCTTAGAAAAGGCCAATCTTCCAAGACTGAACCAGGAAGAAATAGAAATTATGAACAACCCAGTTACAAGCACTGAAATTGAAGGTGTGATCAAAAATCTCCCCAAACACAAAAGCCCAGGACCAGATGGGTTCACAGGAGAATTCTATCAAATATTTAGAGAAGAGCTAATGCCTATCCTTCTAAAACACTTTCAAAAAATTGCAGAGGAAGGAACAATTCCATGCTCATTCTATGAGGCCACCATCACCCTGATACCAAAACCAAAGACAGCACAAAAAAGGAAAACTACAGGCCAATATCACTAACGAACACAGATGCAAAAATCCTCAACAAAATTTTAGCAAACAGAATACAACAACACATCAAAAAGCTCATACACAAGGATTAAGTTGGGTTTATTCCAAGGATGCAAGGATTCTTCAATATATGCAAATCAATCAATGTGATACATCATATTAACAAATTGAAAGATAAAGACCATATAACAATCTCAATAGATGCAGAAAAAGCCTTTGACAAAATTTAGCACCAATTTATGATTAAAACTCTGCAAAAAAATGGGCATAGAAGGAACCTACCTCAACATAGTAAAGGCCATATATGATACACCCACAGCAAACATTATTCTCAATGGTGAAAAACAGAAAACATTCTCCCTAAGATCAAGAACAAGACAAGGGTGTCCACTTTCACTACTATTATTCAACATAGTTCTGGAAGTGCTAGCTATAGCAATAAGAGAAGAAAAAGAAATAAAAGGAATCTAGATCAGAAAAGAAGAAATAAGGCTCTCACTGTTTGCAGATGACATGATACTGTACATAGAAAGCCCTAAAGATAGTATCCGAAAATTACTAGAGCTAATCAGTGAATTTAGCAAAGTTGTAGGATACAAAATCAATACACAGAAATCACTTGCTGGAAAATCAGAAAGAGAAATTAAGGTATCAATATCATTCAACATTGAAACAAAAAAAATTAAAAATCTGGGAATAAACTTACCCAAGGAGACAACAGAATGGGAAAGACTGGGGATCTCTTCAAGAAAGTTAGAGATACCAAGGGAACCTTTCATGCAAAGATGGGCTCGATAAAGGACAGAAATGGTATGGACCTAACAGAAGCAGAAGATATTAAGAAGAGGTGGCAAGAATACACAGAAGAACTGTACAAAAAGAGCTTCATGACCCAGATAATCATGATGGTGTGATCACTCACCTAGAGCCAGACATCCTGGAATGTGAAGTCACGTGGGCCTTGGAAAGCATCACTATGAACAAAGCTAGAGGAGGTGATGGAATTCCAGCTGAGCTATTTCAAATCCTGACAGATGATGCTGTTAAAGTGCTGCACTCAATACGCCAGCAAATTTGGAAAACTCAGCAGTGCCCACGGGACTGGACAAGGTCAGTTTTCATTCCAATCCCAAAGAAATGCAATGCCAAAGAATGCTCAAACTACCGCACAATTGCACTCATCTCACATGCTAGTAAAGTAATGCTCAAAATTCTCCAAGCCAGGCTTCAGCATATGTGAACCGCGAACTTCCAGATGTTCAAGCTGATTTTAGAAAAGGCAGAGGAACCAGAGATCAAATTGCCATCTGCTGGATCATGGAAAAGGCAAGAGAGTTCCAGAAAAACATCTATTTCTGCTTTATTGACTATGCCAAAGCCTTTGACTGTGTGGATCACAATAAACTGTGGAAGATTCTGAAAGAGATGGGAATACCAGACCACCTAACCTGCCTCTTGAGAAACCTGTATGCAGGTCAGGAAGCAACAGTTAGAACTGGACATGGAACAACAGACTGGTTCCAAATAGGAAAAGAAGTACAAAAAGCTGTATATCATCACCTTGCTTATTTAACTTCTATGAGAAACACTGGGCTGGAAGAAGCACAAGCTGGAATCAAGAATGCCAAAAGAAATACCAATAACCTCAGATATGCAGATGACACCACCCTTATGGCAGAAAGTGAAGAGGAACTAAAGAGCCTCTTGATGAAAGTGAAAGAGGAGAGTGAAAAAGTTGGCTTAAAGCTTAACATTCAGAAAACTAAGATCATGGCATCTGGTCTCATCACTTCATGGGAAATAGATGGGGAAACAAAGGAAACAGTGTCAGACTTTATTTTTTTGGGCCCCAAAATCAATGTAGATGGTGATTGTAGCCATGAAATTAAAAGACGTTTACTCCTTGGAAGGAAAGTTATGACCAACATAGATAGCATATTAAGAAGCAGAGATATTACTTTGCCAACAAAGGTCCGTCTAGTCAAGGCTATGATTTTTCCAATGGTCATGTATGGATGTGAGATTTGAACTATAAAGAAAGTTGAGGGCAGAAGAATTGATGCTTTTGAACTGTGGTGTTGGAGAAGACTCTTGAGAGTCCCTTGGACTGCAAGGAGATCCAACCAGTTCATCCTAAAGGAAATCAGTCCTGGGTGTTCATTGGAAGGACTGATGCTGAAGCTGAAACTTCAATATTTTGGCCACCTGATGCGAAGAGCTGACTCATTTGAAAAGACCCTTATGTTGGGAAAGATTGAAGGCAGGAAGAGAAGAGGATGACAGAATATGAGATGATCAGATGGCATCACTGACTCAATGGACATGAGTTTGGGTAAACTGGGAGTTGATAATGGACAGGGAGGCCTGGCGTGCTGCGGTTCATGGGGTCGCAAAGAGTCAGACACGACTGAGCAACTGAAATGAACGGAACTAAACTGATCCTTAGTGTGAACCATTATTTGAGTCTCAAGGCTGTGAGACCAGGGACGGCTTCTCAAAGGTTGCATTAACCCATAACTTTCCATTCCCCTTAACCTTCCTGTGTTTCTCACTCTACACTGACTTGCTTTATAAAGTTATATTACTTTTTACATGCTCACATTTCATCTTCCTAAGTTTACTAATGATCCATGTAAAGTATTTAACACAGTGAACATTGTATGCTCCAAATATGTTTCCTTCTCTTGACTGTTTTGTACCATTTCTGTTGTTTTGTGTTCTCCATCTGATTGATTTTCTGATTAACATTCTGTTTCAGTAATGAAGTAGGGCTAAATTAAGTGGACAAAAATAGAAATCTATACTATACTCACTGATCCTACCATAATGAGAACGTCAGTGTAGGGCTAGTTTCTGGAAATATTTGATTACAATTTGCTTCATAGTGTATTCCACAGATTTTCCAAGTTATGTAGAGAAGTTGCATCTCGTCTAATCTATTCTTATCACCATCAAAGAGGTAAAGTTGAATAAGTGTATGGCTTATTAAATTGTTTATTCAAACATACTTGAGGATTGAATATCTAGCACTGACAATCCTTTGTATTAAAATACCTGGCTTTCAGTATCTGTGACAGTTCTGTAAATGGATCTCCAATACGTTCTTTACAAGTGTCACTCTTTTGATCATGAACACAGCAGGCAGCACAATGGAAAAAGGTGATAATAAATCTGAGGCAGGATGCAGTTATATACTGGCCCTAGAGAAACAATTATAGGCTCATTGGTTAAAATCAAAATCTACTACTGAAACCCTCACCATAGGCAGTGTGTGTGTGTGTGTGTGTGTGTGTGTGTGTGTGTGTGAGTTGCTCAGTTGTATCCAACTCTTGGTGATCCCATGGACAGTAGCTCACCAGACTCCTTTGTCCATGGAATTCTGCAGGCAAGACTACTGAGTGGATTTCCATCTCCTTCTCCAGGGGATCTTCACAATCCAGGGATTGAAGCCAGGTCTCCTGCACTGTAGGCAGATTCTTTACAGTCTGAGCCACCAGAGAATCCCTAGGCAACATATAATTCAAAAAATAGAACAAAATGAAAAAAGTCAATGAAACCGTGTAGCTTAGATTGAGACTTGAACCCAGTCTTTTAATTGAGATCACACATCTGGTCTCAGGACATAGTGAAGCTTGGGTTCTTTATGTCTTAATGCAGAAAGAATTCAGTGTGAGACAAAGTGACATGTAAGAAATAAATTTATTTAGAAAGATACACATTCTATAGACAGAATGTGGTTGGCTCAAAAGGTGAGAATGGCCTTGGAGAAACACACTACACAGAGTGTGGACCATCTAAGAACACGAGAGGTCCTGAAATACGGGGTGGTTAGTTTTTATGGACTGGATAATTTCATAGGCTAACAAGTTGGAGGATTATTCCAACCATTTCAGGAAAGGGGCAGAAATTTCCAAGAATTGGTCCACTGCCCATTTTTTGACCTTTGATGGTCAGTCTCAGAACTGTCTTGGCATGGTGTGTGTTTCATTTATCACATGCTAATAGAATACAACAAGCATGTAATGAGGCTCAAGGTCTACTGGAAGTCAAATCTTCCATCATCTTGAACCTGGTTGGTTCTAGTCAGTTAATGATGTATCCTCAAGGGCTGTGTCATTCTTTTAGAGGTTATGTTCTGCCTCCTCCCTCTTGTTTCATCAGCATGTTTGATGACAGAGAAAATGGTGGCAGAGTCTGCACTTCTGTTTAAACAGAAGAAGGAGCTTAGTCAACAAGCTGCTGTTAACGCTCATGCCTATTCTTAATCAACTTGGATGGTGTAAGTAGTAGAAGGAAGAGAAATTTGGGGGCAGACCATTATGAGTCTGAATACAATCTATGGCCTAGTAGTTCTAGAACTTATGGCAGATGACTAAAATTATAAAAAGAACTGGAGCTCAGATCATCAGCTCCTTATCGCAAAATTCAGGCTTAAATTGAAGAAAGTAGGGAAAACCACTAGGCCATTCAGGTATGACATAAATCAAATACCTTATGATTATACAGTGGAAATGATGAATAGATTCAAGGGATTATAACTGGTAGACAGAATGCCTGAAGAACTATAGGTGGAGGTTCATAACATTGTACAGGAGGTGGTGACCAAAATCGTCCCCAAGAAAGAGAAATGTAAGAAGACAAAGTAGTTTTCTAAGAAAGCCTTACAAACAGCTGAGAAAAGAAGATAAGTGAAAGGCAAAGGAGAAGGGAAAGGTATACTCAACTGAATACAGAGTTTCAGAGAACAGCAAGGAGAGATAAGAAAGCCTTCCTCAGTAATCAATGCAAAGAAATAGAGGAAAACAAGAGAATGGGAAAGACTAGAGATCTCTTCAGGAAAATTGGAGATGCCAAGGGAATATTTCATGCAATGATGGGCACAATAAAGAATAGAAATGGTAACGACCTAACAGAAGCAGAAGATGTTAAAATAGGCGGTAAGAATACACAGGAACTGTACAAAATGATCTTAATGATCTAGGTAACCATGATGGTGTGGTCACTCACCTAAAGTCGGATATCTTGCAGTGTGAAGTCAAGTGGCCCTTAGGAAGCATTACTATGAACAAAGCTAGTGGCTGTGATGGAATTTCTGTTGAGCTATTTCAAATCCTAAAATGATGCTGTTAAAGTGCTGCACTCAATATGCCAGAAAATTTGGAAAACTCAGCAGTGGCCACAGGACTGGAAAAGTTCAGTTTTCATTCTAATCCCAAAGAATGTTCAAATTACAGAACAATTGCACTTGTTTCATATGCTAGGAAGATTATGTTCAAAATCCTTCAAGCTAGGCTTTAGCAGTACATGAATGGAGAAATTCCAGATGTACAATGAACCAGAGATCAAATTGCCAACATCAGCTGGATCATAGAAAAAGAAAATAAATTAAAAAAAAAATCTGCTTCATTGACTATGTTATAGCCTTTGGCTGTGTGGATCATAATACACTGTGGATAATTTTTAAAGAGATGGGAATATCTGACCTCCTAACCTGTCTCCTAAGAAAACTGTATGCAGGACAAGAAACAACAGTTAGAACAAGATGTGGAACAATGGACTGGTTTAAAATTGAAAAAGGAGTACATCAAGATTGCATATTGTCACTCTGCTTATTTAACTTATTTGCAGAATACATCATGGAAAATGCCAGGCTGGATGACTCACAAGCTGGTATCAAGATTTCCAGGAGAAATATAAACAGTGTCAGATATGCAGATAATGTCACTTTAATGACAGAAAGTGAAGAGGTATTAAGAGCTTCTTGATGAAAGTGAAAGAGGAGAGTGTAAAAGCTAGTTTAAACCACAACATTTAAACAACAAAGATCATGGCAGCCAGTCCCATCACTTTGTGGCAAAAAAAAAAAAAAGAGTGGGGAAACAGTGGAAAGAGTGGTGCATCTTATTTTCTTAGGCTCCAAAGTTACTGAGGGTGGTGACTGCAGCCATGAAATTAAAAGACACTTGCTCATTGGAATAAAAGCTATGGCAAACCTAGATAATGTATTAAAAAGCCAAGATACCACTTTTTCCAGTGGTCATGTATGGATGTGAGAGTTGAAACATAAAGAAGGCTGAGCGTGAAGAATTGATGCTTTTGAATTGTTGTACTGGAGAAGACTCTTAAAAGTCCCTTGGACTGCAAAATCAAACCAGTCAATCCTAAAGGAAGTCAGTCCTGAATATTCATTGGAAGGACTGATGCTGAAGCTGAAGATCCAATACTTTGGCCACCTGATATGAAAAGCCAACTCTTTGGAAAAGACCCTGATGTGGGGAAAGATTAAGGACAAGAGGAGAAAGGGGTGACAGAGGATGAGATGGTTGGATGGCATCACCTACTCAGTAGACATGAGTTTAAGTAAACTCAGGGAAATAATGAAGGACAGAAGAGCCTGGTCTTTTGCAATTCATGGGGTCACAAAGAGTCAGACACGACTAAAATACTGAACAACAACTCATCAGAAAATAAAAATAAGCTTTAATATCTATTGAGTGCCCACTCTGTGCCCACACTCATCTAGCTTCTTTATATGTATTAGCTCAATTGATTCCTAATTTATGAAAAAGGCTATATTTATCTCCCTCTAATGAGCAGCAGCAAGCGTAACCAACTTTCTTAAGAATATGAACCTAGTAAATGGCAGAGCTGTGGGGTAGGATACGGAGTAATAAACGGGACTCTAATTTATAACTGACCAGTGAGTTCAGGAGCAGTACTTGTTGAGACACAACACAGTTGACTAGGGCATGTAAAACATACAAGGCACTCAAAATCCTGAGTAGCTGTTTTTTGGTGAAACAGAAGAAATTCCAGAAGGATATATGTGCCAGTGATTACTAACTGTGCAACAAACTGGAATCATGAGAGACACATTATGGAAAAAATATTAGACACTATTGGGTGGAAAGCAAAGGGAGTGATAAGACAGTATCTTCTATGAGTGTTCAGAAATGAGTGGCTGTTAGCAAGAGTTAGGGAAAATCCCCTGGAGAGATGGGAAAATGTTGACAAAGAGAAAGGAGAGGGTTTATTTGGCATGTAGGACACCACATGCAGAGTGGCCTCGAAAATGAGAGTGGCATGTTAGACAAACTGTGGGGAGTCCTGTCTGATTAAAGCAGAAGCAGAGTGGGACATTAGAAGTAACACAAAACATCTCCAAATAATCAGCTTTATGGGACCATTAACTCAGTTCTACAAGGATACTCCTTATAAACTTGTTCCAGTATAAACCAGTCCTGTTGAAAAAGGTAGCATACTTGAGTAGAAATGGAAAAAAAAAAAAAGAGAATAAAAAAAAATCTCAAAATATTCTTTTATTAATAAGGACTGATTTGGTCAGTTTTTTTGTCAGTGGTTTCCTGTTGTCACTATTCATTGAAATTCTGAAGGCATTTCATGCATATTTACAGAAGCAAATGGTTTGTTTTACCTAGATTTTAAATCTTTTTAATAAAGTTCCAAATATTTACATTTTGAAAAATAATGATGAGAAACTGGAAAGAGAATATAGACTTCAGGTAAGTGGAAAATAATTTTCTGGGAATTTTTTTTTTACTTTATTTTTTAAGAAGTGAATTTGTCAGTGAACTTATTGCAGTATTCAATTCATTGAAAATTAATAGAAATTATTTAATAATTATTATTGTGCTGCTATGAATTATATCATACCAATCCATGATTATGCATACAAATAAAAATAATGGAAATCAACAAAATAGTAGAGTACAAATCAATACAAAAAAAATTTTCATTAAATTTTATTTAAAGTTGGAAGAATATTAGTATGAAGGTGCATCTTCCCAAGTGGTGCAGTTGGTAAAGAATCCACTTACCAACGCAGGAGACACAAGAGATGTGAGTTTGATCCCTGGGTTGGGAAGATCCCCTGGAGTAGGAAATGGCAACCCACGCTAGTATTCTTGCCTGGAAAATTCCATGGACGGAGGAGCCTGGCAGGATATAGTCCATGGGTGGCAAAAGTTGGACATAACTTAGTGACTAAACTACCACCACTCCATAAAACACAGATTTCTTGAGGTCTGAGTTAGAAATTCTTTCTGGAGAGAAGTGTGAGATCTGATAGAAAAAAAAGTTGAGGTTAAATTATAAAGTCCTTGATGAATATCTCAGGCATTCAGATTTTATCCTATACTCAGGAAAAGATTTCTGAAGATATTCAAGCAAAGTGAGGAAAGCAGTATTTAGGAGGCCCAGTGTTGCTGCCACAAGTTAGGGAGACTGGGAAAGGTGTCCAGGGAGAACAAATCCAGATCTGTCGAGGTAATTAGAAAGGAGATGGAGACAGTATATACCAAAAGATGAGTGGGTAAGGCTATTGAAGACAACCTGACATATTTAGAAAAGAAAATTCACACTGCTTTGTCACTTACCAGATAAAACAGAAATTCGAGAAGACTCAGGTGATAAGTGTGACAGAGCAGCAAACAGTGGCACCATCACAAAATAATTCGAAGTAGAGATAACAGCTCATTGGAGGCATAAAAATATGTTTAGATGGAAGATTTAGACACAGCAGCAAGACATGGATTAAATCAGTATGCAGTTATGGAAAGGTTACGTTAGAGGAAGCCATGCTGTATGCTCCTAAAGGGACAGTCTGCACAAAAAAGCGTGGCAACAATAGCCTTCTTCATGACACACAGTGAAGAAACACCCATAGGGAACACATTATTCCCCCCTCCATAGGTCATTCACATATGGATCCTAACACCAATTTCTGTCAATAAAACATATGGAATTTCAAAGGTAAGCCCAAGTAAAGTATTTTTTCCTCTTCACAGTCACATACGTCTTTTGAACTAAAATAAAATATTTCACATATAGTCACTTATTTATCTTTGTTGAGCAGCAGGTTTATTATTCATTTACTAGAAAAAAGAAACATGCTTAGCACAAAGATATGTTATGTAGAAAGATAAAACATAACACTTCTCAGATTTTCACTGATTTTTGAAAAAGACACTTCTCAATTTGTAGAACTGTATAAACACAGACATGAAAAACACTAACATCACAGTTTTTAAAAATTGGCAAGCACATTAATAAAAATAAAATTAAGCTGGTAACTTTGGAAACACTGCATTCTGTAAGATGTGTACATATTTCTTCTGGAAAATATCTACATGTTGGTTCCAAACTCATTTATCTATAGGAGTAATTTGAATTCAATGAATATTTAAACCCAGTTGTATCAAGAGGATAAACAATAACCATAGGCATTAGATAGGAAGAAACTGAGTTTTTAAGATAGAGAGGCATTCTTATTTAAAATCATCTGATCAAAATTTAGCTCTAGGTGCACTGAGTAGTTCTATTGATTAGATTAAAGTTAGCAGTGATGAAATTCTCAGTTAAGTTGCTATTACTATGACTATCTTAAAATTTTTGAGACCAGCTTTTTATTATACGTAAATAAGATTTATTTCTTTCCATCTATGTAATAGCCCTTTAAAAGGTAAGAACTTAGACAGGTAGACGAGTAAGGAAAATAGTAACAAAAGGACCAATATGTGAGATAAGTGAATAAAATAATTTAACTCAACTAGCATTTGTTATTGTTTAAATGACATCCTATGAGAGATTTACAAAGAAGGTGACTCAAGGGCCAGACTCCATGAACTTTATTTTTTTTTTCTCCATGAACTTTAGATCTGTGGAGGGAGACAATAAGTTCTGTGTATGTGATCTAAATAATGGAAGGATAAAATCTTCAAGGTAAAATAAACTGCAGGTGCATCATACTGTATGTCAAAATGCAAAGAAAACCCAGTGTCATCAAAACAGGCTCCAAAGAGAAGATGTACATGTGATTACTCTCTAAGAGAGTTGTAGGGTTTGGCACAGAAACTCCAGATGGGTAAATAACATTAGATAACTTCAGTGAAAATGGGCAGGCTGCTCGGAAGCCAGAACAACTCAGAGAAAACCTAAAGAGGAGGCACAGGAGGCAAGGTGGGCAAGTTAGTGGAGAACCTTGAAAATAAGGCTGAGGCATCAGAGTTTGATTTCTGAGCTAGTAAGGAGCCATTATAGGTTTTTAAACAGGAAAGTAGCTTCAAAGATGTTTAGATGTTGTGTCTCTGTTATGTTACAACAATCTTTTGGGTTGAATGAAAATTTGATCAAATTCACGCACACATTGATCTGGTCTTTCACTTTGAAGGCATCATGATTGATATATGATATAGTTGATGTATATATGATGAAAAGCTAGACTCAAATATCCTATCTGATAATCTAACAATCTCACTTTTTAATAAGGCATCTGTAATTGAGTAGGCTGAAAATTATTGAAAAGATAGTTTCCAAGAATTTCTTTCCAAAGGATGAACTAAACAAATGCTCATGGTGCTGTGGTCTGAACTGCCTCTTCCCTGACAAATCCATATGTTGGAGCTCTAAGTCCTAATGTGATGGTAGCTGAAAATGGTGCCTTTGGGTGGTAATTAGGTTTAAATGAGGTCCTGAAGGTGAGACCCTCATGACAGGATTAGTGTCCTTAAAAGAAGTTACATCAAACAGCTTCCTCTCTTTCTCTACCTTGTGAGGACAAAGCAAGGAGGCCATTTACAAAACAGGAAGAGAGCCCCCATCAGGAGCTGAATTGGTTGGTGCCTTGATGTTGGGTTTCCAGCCTCAAGAACTATGAGAAATTCCTGTTATTTAAGCCACACAGACTATAATATGTCGTTATGGCAGTTTGAGCTGTCCTTATAAACAGTCTCAGCCACTTACTGATCCTCTGTCTCCATATCATCCCTTAAATTGTTCTTGGATTTTCTTTACATGGGTAGCAGTCAAGGAGAGCATGAACTCATGATTACTGAATGCTTAGACAGCAACTCTTAGATGCTCTACATAACTTAATCTTGGTAAAAATATGTGACACAATGATCTATGGGAAACATTTCAGGACAATTTATTGAAAAATGGGATAGAAAATGTACACATTTTATAATTCACAATTAGGAGTCTTCTAAAGAGTATACATATATAACTAATTTATATCTGGTAACCACAGGGAACAATGGAAATAGAACACTCCTTGATAGCTTTTCTCAGGGATAATCAATAATTTATTTCTCTTTTATTGTCACAATTACCACAACTATCTAACTACATAAACAGTGTCACTACATACCACAGGAAGATTGTCCACCTACACTTTACTGAGACAAAGATGATGGCCATTTATGTGTTAAATGTACAACAGGATGTTAAAAAGAGGTGGTTTTTATGTATAAAACAAGATGTGGCACATGATTTATCATCAGGTTTGATTTCATATGTATTAGGTCAAGAAGCAAGCATAGAAATATTTTGGCATTGAGTGTCATTAAAGTTGAAAATAAGTAAACTAGAGAAATAAATCCAGATCTATAATAGGTACATTAAAATAGGAAATTAATTGGCTCCTCAGTATTTTTGTGCAAGTTTTTTTTCTTTCCTTTTGCTTGTTTTTGTATATAAATGAGTAATATGAATATATCACAAGTCAAAGAAAAAAATCTCAGCCAAAAAGAAGTACCGATATATGAAAAACAAATGAAAAATTAGCAGGTATTTTTGCTTACAAAAAATTTAAACTGTAAAGAGTCACAAAATATATATAAAAATGCCACATTGAACGAGGCAAGCATCCTCTACCCAAACTGGTAGTACCCTCTGAAAATCAGCTGCATTCCATCCATTGGGTCATACTGTGGTGACAGACAAAAAGGCATTAGGAACTTGTGTACCATCAGGGGACTTGGCCCCATGGGTCATCAGTTCTTGGATTGTCATCCAGTTGTCCAAAATTTTCTTGTTTCTTTTCTTCATCATCTTTTTGTGACTCAGTTCAATGATGTTGACCTCCTTCTTGCCCTCACTGCCGCTCTGGGGACTCTCCTTGAGACACTCCAGCCGGCTCCGCATCATGAACTCTCGGCGGCGCCGCTGCTCCTTGGCCCGCACCAAGTGTTGTTTCCTCTCCTCTTTGCTCCAGTACCGCCCCATCTTCATCTCGCTCATGGTGTCATCGTCCGTGGTCATGCCACTCCGCTCCTCCTTGATCTTTAAGGCACGCTCCTTTAGAATGCGGTCCCGCACGGGTCTCTTGGTGATGTACCGCGTCCCGTCGCTCCTGATTTTCACCTTCCATTCCATCTTGGGTTCTGAGCACTTCTGAGACTCCTTGCACACGCTCACCAAGCTGAGCTGACTCTGAGCGTACTCGACTGCGGACTTCTGTTGAATTAACTGCATGTAGCTTTGATAATGCCTGGCGTGTGCTGGGATGTTTGCATATCTATAGGAGGAGCTGTGGTAAGGAGAGAGATAAGGGATGTGTTCACTGCTGGTCTTCTCTGGATCAGAAAGCTTGCTGCTTTCTGAAGTCTTCTCTTTGCCTTCAATGACACAGCCTTGTTCAGAGGTTTTGGCTTTGGTGCAGGTCGACTCTTTAGTGCTCTGGCCAGAAGAGGACTGGCTGGCTGCCATGGTGCTTCTCAGGTTCTTCTTATTGGTGAGGCTGATCACTCTCGGAAGGGAACTGTCAGGGGAACGGTCCACAGTGAGTGGAGTGCTTCTGCAACTTTCAGCTGTGTTGTAAGCACTGGAGCTGTCTTTGTCTGACTTTTCTGGGTGTTCAAGGATGTCATCTAGTTTTCCCCTATGGGTATCTATGCTGGTGTTATAACTTCGGAATCCTCCATCATGCAATGCCCAGATATCTCCATACTGGTCTGTCACTTTCTGGAGCCTGTGAGCCTGCATGATAGTTTGGCACTCCAGTTCAATGTTTCTCAGTTCTTCATTAAGCAACTGCAGTTCATGCTCCACTCCCTCTCGTCCTCCCTGATTGCATTCTATTGTGCTGCTTGAGTAATACAGGTCATACTCCCCGTGCTTCCTTATCTTGCATTTGAGCTCCAGGAGCTGCCGAAACCTTTCACACTCCTCATCTTGGTTGCCAATACAGTCTGAGTCAATGTACTCACCAGACACAAAACTCTCATTGCACTGAAGTTCAACGCTTCCCAGAGTGTCTTGGCTCTGCCCCAGCTCTCTTTTGCTTTTCAGAGAGGTGCCGTGGGGATCCTCGGTTGCATTCTCCTGCTCTGAGCTCTCGTCATTCCTCAAGCTTTCGTCTGTGCGCCCCACTCCGCTGTCCTTCTCATGGTTGTTGGATGAGGATGTTGCCGTGTCTGTTGTGCCCTCTTCTTCTTCTTGCTTTTTTGGCTAGGAAAATAAAGTTAAGAGAAGAAAGAAAGTTGATTATTTTGAAAATCAGTCGTTGAAAACTTGTTTGAAAAAACAATGCTTCTTGGCAAAAGTTCAGCTCCTAGAAAGCTACCCTAATTTTAGTATCTATAACAGTTTTACAAATAAAGGCAACTGGCTTACGGCAGTCTTTTTTTTTTTTTTGCTCTAAAATAAATAAAACAAAAGCTGCTTGAATATGGCTATGTTACTCACTTGGAGATAAATAAAACGGGATACATTAAAATAATTAAAATTAAATGAGTCATTTAAAATAAGTGATTCTTGTCTTAGGCTCTCTTTTAGTTGAGAAACTGGAGTGAAGTTGTATAAATGAGGTGACTTTATGAGTTTCTGAGGTGATAACATACAGAAGGACGAGTAAGACAGAATCCCAAAACAGTCTTCAGCAATGACGGTCTGGAATTCAGAAGCCACATCACTTGTTACTATTTCTTTTCTTCATGAACTTTTCTCAAGTTCAAGAGAAACTTCATTGGATCTAGTAATACACTGATGATAATAAATGAAATATCACACAATCTCAGGAATAAGTACATGAGCCCAAGAACTTCCATCCATAGATAAGGAAACTTAGTCCCAGATGGATGTAACTTCTTAGGCAGGAAGTCTAGGAGGCCAGTGCCATCCTCCATGGACAGGATTTCTTTACATCCGAGCCACTATATTCTTGCATACATGTACTTTGACTTCAAGGCATCTCCATATCATGTTGTTCAAAAGCAACAGTAATGTCTTAGGATTCATTGGGTTGCTTTAAAAAATTTTTCTACTCTTAGCCAGTAATTTCCTTCAGAAGTGAGTTTTATTCTACTGAGAGTAAAATGATGGCTCTCCTCAAATCTGAGCATCACTGATTGCCAGACAAGGGCATAATGTAAAAAAAACAGATATGTAAGTAAATATATATGTGAACTTCACTCCCTGGTAATTTTTGGCTTTTCAAGCAGAACGATTAACTGTCACTGCCCTAGGGAGATGCACATCTAGTTGTTTCTCTGTGAATAGCATAAAGTTACTCTTTATTCTGTCACTTCTCTTATAAAAAGTCTACAGATGCAATTTCTAGATTGTTTTCTCCTTATGTCTAAGTTTACTCACTTTTATACATATATACATTTTTCCCTTTAGCAGGAAATTATATAATTAGATATAATGAAGCCTGTTAGTGTCAAAGAAAGAAAGGATAGGTGATAATAAATAATACAGGTTTGAAAGTGTCAGATAATTGTTGTTTTCTTCCAATCAAGTAATGGCAGAAAAAAATATAGTGAACTGGAGGGAGAACATGACCATGTATCATGTTAATTCTAGGATTCTCAATCTTTCGATAAAATATTTTCCCTCATTTGTTGAGAACATACTATGATTAATTTAAAATGTCTTATTGATAAAAAAGAATGTTAAGCATAAGGCACTGGTGGTAAAGAACCCGCTTGCCAATGCAGGTAAATGTAAGAGATGTGGGTTTGATCCATGAGTCAGGAAGTTCCCCTGAAGGAGGGCATGGCCACCCACTTCAGGATTCTTGCACGGAGAATCCCATGGACAGAGGAACCTGGCAGGCTTCAGTCCATATGGTTGCACAGAGTAAGATACAACTGAAGTGACTTAGTGAGCGAACATACATAAGTAATTGTAACTAATAATGGAAAACTTGATACATCTCTATATTCCTTGCTATAAGGTGACAGTGACATCAAATGTGGTAACATTTGCATACTGTGCCATAACACCCCCAGGCAAAAATATTGGAGTGTGTTGCCATTTCCTTCTCCAGTGAATCTTCCCAACCCAGGGATCAAACCTGGGTCTCCCACATTGCAGGCAGACTCTTTACCATCTGAGCCACCAAGGAATCCCTATAAATCCCCAGAGGATATTACTGATATTGGACAGTTCAGTTTGTATACCACAATACTTATATTTATATTTTCTCCTGTCTAAGAGTAAGCTGAAAAATACAAGAAAGTGATATTTTTCCTATGGAGTATAAATGATGGACAAATTTGTTGACAAAATGTGTGTCAACAGCAGTCACAGGACCAAGGAGAGCATGTAAGGTGAAACTTTCAGATGGATGTATATTTTAACTTTTATATATGGATACACAATTTTTAATTGCATTTATCTTTCTTTGGTTACTGGTTTATGAGCACATGTGAAAATAAAAAGAGTTTTTTATTCTCAAAACTAAAATTCCTGGTTTCTGATATAATGTTACTCTATAATTTATCATTTCCCTATGGAATCATCATAGTGACAGGAAATGTTTCTACCAAGACATTTCTAATGTAGTATTATTGTTTATAAGGGCAAAGAACTTTTAAAGGTTTCTGTATTTCTCATCATTTTTCAGTCTCATGGTGAAGAAAAATTTCTACACAGTGAAAATCTAACCTCAGGGACATCTTGTGTTACCTCAAAAGACCTAGCATTTGTATTATGTCTGATGAGTAGGCAGCATCTGACACCATATCACTTCACTTGGGCAGGATTTCTCCTTTCTTTATTCCAACGTCCTCCTGTCAATTCTGTATCAGCTCACATTTTGTCTCTAAGAGAGAAAAAGCCTGGAGCAAGGACTTTCTTGCTCATAACCAGCAGCTGCCACCAAAAAATATCTTTATTTGTGGCCAGTGTTGAAGTCATACATAAAACTTTCAATCTGTCCTCCTTATATTGAAAAGCAATCACTACAGCAGCAGCATTGCTTTTGAGCATGAACTACTGTTTGTGAAGTGGCCACTGACTATCCATGGTGAGCACACATGGTCTGTCAACTGTAGTTTGCAACCTAATTATTAGTATATGCACACACACACACACACACACACACACACCCCTCTGTTATGGGATGTCAGCGTGTCACCCTATCTCATCATTCAGTTTGGTAAAGTGATAAGATGTTTGTGTTTTATGTTCCTAAGCCTAACTGTCTGGACTTTTTAAAATAATAATCTTTTAGGGTGAGTTAACAATTAATGTTGAGAATAGGATGATAATTAAACCGTCAGCAGATTGAGAGCAGAAGTGTTAATACAATTATATCAGGGAAAAGAATGACATGAATCTGACATAAAAAATCTAGGCTATATTGATCTTAATTTTATCTAGTAAAAAACAATGAGAACAAAAATGAAAAGATTCCTAAGTTTCAGTTTGTCACAAACCACTCTTTGATCATTCACCAGTTATGAATTACTTAAAGGGAGGAATTTTGCTCATTTTGTTTGTATTCTCAGCATCAAATGTGGTACTTGAAGTATATCAGGGGCTCAGAATTTTTTGTTGAATGAATAAGTGACCTTAAGGCAAAATGATGTCAATAATCTCATCTAACTACTCTTAATTCAGTGTAATCATGATACCAAATATCCAAATAAGATCAGTGGCTTAATCATGTCATCATCTTCCTCAAATAGATATTCAAATATCTACATTGATATTTTAAAATAAAAAAATTACTTTTGGGGGAGGAGGGGTTATTTCATGAGATATAGTCTATCTCAGCTGGTGTACTGAGAGGCAAAATATATTTTTACTATTAAATTTCTGAATTACATTGAACAGTACCTGAGTCAGCACCTGAATACTACTGTGCCCTCCATAATGGTCCCTAAGCTTCTCAAACTAAAAATATTCTTAATAGAAAAAATTGTACGTATTTCCTCCACTTCATTTGAGATGATCTTTTGCCTTCAGAAATTACCATCACAGAGATGTTCACTAAAACTCTTTGATTTTTTTTTTAAATTCATTTAAGATTATGCATTTAAGGAAGAAGAGCATCATTTCCAATGATGGAGTTCAGATCGTGGTCCTACCTGCTCCACCTCATCGGCAGTGCGCTGCATGGCATCATTATGCTGTTCTTCCAACATCGCCAAGTTTAACTCTTCTAATAATTCATTCCTTTCATCTTCCAGCCAGCCTTCATCCACCTACATAAGAATACATTAGTACATTATATTCTGTTAGTGAGGACTCATGCTAAAATAGGGTAAACTTAAATGGTGATGCCTGACTAGTTCCTTTTATCATAATGATTCTCTTCAAAATACCAGCCTCCTATAGTTCACCTCTCAGAAGGAAGAAAAGGTGATAACAAAAAATTGGGCTCTTATGCTTTTTATCTTTTCCTAAAACAGAACTACAGATTTTCTCTCATAACTGAGTAGATCTCACAGCACAAAACATTACCGTCTTTCAAAATGTATGAAAAGCATGCTGCATAATCCACAGCTGTCACGCTCATTGCCTCTGACAGTCCCCGTGCTAAAGAACTGCAGTGGTACTAATAGGGCTATGAGACAATAGGGCCTTTTTCCTTAACAACAACCTCAAAGCAACTCCACACAAAGTGCCCCTCTCAATACACACACACACACACACACACACACACACACACACACGCGCTATCCTCACTCTGTTTTTGATTTTGAGGTGGATGACTTTCAAGTTAACAAGATGGCTCCTTGCCACAAATACACACATTTATTTTCTCTGAAAAAAAAAAAGGAAAATTCCAAGTTATTTTCAAAAACAAAGTGACGCTATGGTATAACTATTGTGATCATTTCTCAGACCCAATTCCAAGGAAAAAGACCTTACATGTTGCATATAAAGGTGAGGGAGCAGTGTGAAGTATGCAGAGTTTTGTCTGTGGGGGCTAAAGGCAGGTATTCTTGTGGGAGTCTTACACAAACTAAACCAAGCAAATCCTTTTGGCTTCTTAATACAAAGGGAAGTGGAAAACTCATGGTTATCTTGTTAATATGATAAGTGTTGACAGTCAATACAGATAATTTGCCTCAAAGTGGGTTTTTGGAGCTAGATTACATAAATTAGCTGTCTATACTGATTGAATTAACTGAATAATTGTCAAAGTTCTTCTTTACTCTGTGTTATAATGAACAGCAGTTTTCTAGTGAGTCAAAATTAACAAGAGTGGGAGATGTTTTCACTACCAGACTAATGCTTAAGCCCCAAGCAAACACATAAAACAAGCTTGTCTTTAAGAGAGCTGAACTTCTAAAACTTAAACACAAATAAACCTGTGTGCATGCTCAGTGTGTCCAACTCTTTGTGACCCCCACGGACTGTAGCCTGCCAGGCTTCACTATCCATGGGATTTTCAGGCAAGAATACTGGAGTGGGTTTCCATGCTCTCCTCCAAGGGATCTCCCTGACCCAGGGATCAAGCCCATGTCTCCTGCATTGGTAGCTGGATTTTTTTATTTATCATTGAGTCACCTGGGAATCCCTGAGAAAACATTAAATTGCATCAGAAGAGGCATTAGTGTATATGTATCATATACATTAAAATAAGGCAATCATAGGTTTCTTTTTTATTTACTGAAATTTACCTAGACCTTAAATTATCTCAAACTTGACTAGGCCAAAAGCATCAATGCATTTATTCATCCTCATTTATTTCAATTTGGCCTGAATAACTTGACCAAGTTCCACCCCAGTGACTTTGATATGCAGATGAGCTATGAAAATTAAGCTGGTTAAAAATTTAAATTCAGTCCAATTCATAATTGTTCAAGTTTTATATTTTTTAATCCCTTTTAAGTTTCATGAAGTTGCAAATGCCAGACTCCAAAAGAAATTACTTAAAGCTAAAACTGTTTATTTTTTATAAGCATACCAAGGAATGTTTCTTTAATCAGGTCAAAACAAAATATTTGCCAACATTGATACAGTGAATGATAGAACAGAATCTTTTGAAATTGAAATGAAGGGGTGGGGAAGACAAAGAAAACAAATGATAGAAATTAACAGTTCCCTATAACCCTTTTCTTGTTATCTAACCCCACAGATCCCTGAGTTGCCATGGGTAGTTGGCGTCCGTCTGCTCTGATAAGGTGTCCCTCTAGGCTGGAGGGGTACACAACACACTCAGTCAGGAGAGATTCTTCTGGCTCATCTTTCCCTGTCACATTTCCCATAATGTGACAGGCTGGCATAAATACGGCAGTCTGAGTCCAGTGCTCTGGCAGAGCATAGTCATAATTATACAAGGGGATCTGTCTGCACCGCAGAGGATCACACGTGGTATCTCAAAGAAAGGATCAACCTGCACTGTCTCAAAAGTTCTCTACAGTTCTAGCAAGAGCCTGTTCTCACCCAGTGTCCCAAGGGGAATAGGGCAAAATAGCAATATCTTTAATGGTCTAAGGAAGAAAATGGGCAGAAAATGAAAGTAAGTTGACGTTGACAGGGAATGGAAGAAATGAGTTATTTAAAAATATTGCATGGTTGCACAATACCGCCCCCAGCAACTCTGTAGATTATTTCTGAGAGTATTTGAAACATTATTTTTAAAAGGCTAGAAAAATGACACATAAACTTCTACTCTCCCTAAATAAAATATACAAACAAAAATGCAATAATGGAATATATTGAAACTGATGGGAAAATATGGTGACATAAATACAAGTTTTGTTTTGCGTTGCTTTTGCCACCTTATAGCATGTAATGCTTAAATTACATTTTAAAGTAGGTGTTACAATGCATTTTCTTTCCTTATTTTTCTAGAAATCTGGTTTTCAAAAGGCAATCAGCTTCATTCCAGTGTCGTTATGACTTCTTCAGGATCAAGGGGCTAAGGAAGATCCTACTTTTGTCAGACAGGATGGTGTCCTTCAGAGTCAGACGACCATCTTTCATACATTGTGGAAAGTATTTGAAATTCACCCTCCAACATTAACTCTTGGGTTAGGAGTATAGTCAGTTATTCACAAACACCACTGGTTCTACTGAAAATATTTGTGCTATCAAAGATTAACGGGATCTGGTCTTATGTTATTAACTTCTATTCTTTCCACAGTACATTATAGCTGTTATATGGCATAGTTAAGGAAATGCTTTAATTCTAAATTAATGAGGTTGTCTAGCAGTTACATGGAAAGGGCAGGGAAACCACAGGATAAAGTCAAAGTATCTTTTCTACACAGGGTGACTATTGAGCTCTCTTCAATTTACCCTTAATTTCACCATTATGTATTTAGCCTCTTTATTCTTTTTCAAGAAAATGGGGTCATTGAGATTAACTGGTGTGCCAAATTTCCAGGTAATTAGTGCAATTTCATACATATTTTAATAATGCACTCTCACATAGGCAGCTCAGGCCAGTTGCAGCCTGTCCAACCCCACTCCCAGGACCTCAGGTGTGCAACTTCAGTCTGCCCTGGGCTATGGAAGGCTTTATGGGAACCATGTAGAATGGTCAAGGGCATAAAGGAAATATATGCGGAAAGGGTGATCTTTTATAACCACTATATTCGAGTCAGGATTCAGTCTGACACTGAAATACACTTACTCAATGTAATTTATAGATAGGATGTAGTTACTGAGTCTGAAAAATATCAGATCAATAACCTAAAAGACAAATGGTGATATAACCAAGTTCACTCAAACTACTGACAGAAGGATAGAATGGTGACAATGTAAGGTCCTTTGTGCACTGCGGTGGGGGATAAAAAGGACATAAAAAAAGGTTCTGATAGTACTTTTCTTCCACCATTACCTCTCCTTTACTTTCATGTCATCTCCCTCTGTAAAGACATGAAAAAATTCCTTAGAAGCTATCAGTTTTTGGTTTTGGCCAGACAGATGTGTCTGTCATGCTAAACTTGGAAAAAATTCATCTACTATATGTGGAACCGCATCATGCTATCTAAGGTCTTTTATTTGATAAAGTCACTCTAGAAAGATTTGAGTTGACAGCAAGATATGCTAATGTTTGTCTCATTAGAGATTCTTTTAAGATACCTTAATATGCCAATTAAGTATTTTTAGATGAGAACCTAAAGCAGGGATGCACACAGAATTAAATATCATGTAAAGTCAATCATTTTCCATTAATTAATTAATTTTAAATAACTGGCAAGTGGAAGGAGAGAGTAATTATTTAATTTTGTGTTTCTTTTAAAAAAATAAGTTGTTTAGCTGCCTTTATGTGGAGTAATATTAAGGAGTCTTATAATTGTTTTGATAAGGTTGGAAAATTGGGAATGATGACTGGGTTCTATTTTGTATGCCTGGTTTTACAAATAACTGTGGCACTGATCTGATGTGGAATAGCAGACAATGAACCTAAGGTTCAGTCCAAGGCTTTTGCTCTGTATTCTGACCTGACTCTCTGGCCTTGCGACCAGCAGCAGGATTCTCCTGCACTCGTCGCTAGACAGCTGGGCCACCGCCGCCTCGCGATCCTGGACGTCTTCCCCATTTATCTAGAAAACAAATGAAAGTGGCGCATTAGTTTCCATTTCCACAATGCTGCACACAATAAATGGCAAATATCAGCTCATTTATGGTAAATGTATGGACAATGAAGCTCACACAATGGGCTCGTCTTCAGCCCCTCGGTGGTAAGTGCCTTCACTCAATTACGCGCTTACTGTAAGAGCCATATCGATCCCTGAAGGATGGCGGACATCAGAGGAAGCAGTTATGTTCATAAATGTCCAACCTGCGCCCTGGCAACATACATCTAGCAACACAATTAACCAGCCCCTGACAGGTGACGTTCATCTTTCTCCGCTCAGAGTAATGGAAGTGTCACTCTGAGATAATGGTGCTGGGGAAAGCAGGCCCAGCAATACCACAACTGAAATCCGTCATCCTGCGCGCTTGCTGTGAGCCAATTAGAGAGCCCCCTTGTTATCTCTCACCGGGTGATGCTCCCGGGCTGCTGCTGCTTGCATTTTCATTTAATCATCTCATATTTGCATGTGGGTCTGACTCAGTTGCCCCAGATCACTCTCTGGATATCTGTTGATGCTTAACTAATCAAACGAGAACAAGCTTATCGGTAACATCCTCGTCTACTCCCAGCTCCTTTCTCAGATGCATCTGCTTCTCTAAAACAACAAAACTAATGAAATAAGGTTCAACTCTTAAGTATACTCAAATTTAAAAACTTAAATCTTTTTAAATAGGAATGCTTAATGAAAGAAGGCAAGCTTAAGTAAATTTTTTATTAAAAACAATAGATTCTAGTAGTGCCTGAAACGTACCATTTCTTTTTCTAAGTGCTACAGAGAAAATAAGGTTCCTAAAATTTGCATTTTAAACTACATTTTCATGTTCAAAGGTATTTAGTTCTTATTGATGTATTTTTTCTTTGCCCTTTATAAATTTATTTTATTTATTAATCATTCCATTCCATAGAAACAATGAGATTTTTGACCCATAACATATAAGCAAAGAAAGTAGAAAGAAATTTCAACTGAAGAGGTCAAGTAATTCTATCTAAAATAAGTATTAAAAATGTCAATAAATTAAACAAAATGTGGCTGCACTGACCACTATTTTCAATAATTAATCTAACATCTTTCATTGAGAATTTCTTCTTAAACGCGTGAAGTAGACTCCTGAGGTTTTCTCCTTGTGGGTCTCTGGGATTCTGGCTGACTCATGAAGACAGACATAATTATCTGAAGACAAGCTCAAGAATCTCATCTGTGCACCACAATCAATGATTCTTATAGACTCATATTTAGTATGAAGGAAGTAGACAATAATAGTCAAAGGAGGGAAAAATCATACAACCACATGCTATATTTTCTTACTGTAATCAAATGAATAGCTCCTCAGTTTTTCACTTGTGTGTGTGGACAGGAAATTCAGCTTTTATAACTTTAATATCTATTTTCTTTTCTTTTTGCAATGTCCAAATAAAATTTATCAAATTAGAAAAAAAAAAAAAACACTTTGATTCCAAATTGGGGACTAATAACCCAGAGTGATATGTTGTAGTTTTCTTTTTTTTTTGTAAATATATATCTGAAAAGCTATTTCTGTACTGGGTCCAAGGCCTTTTTTCCTTTAAATAAACATAAATTGGCAGTGGAGGATTACTCCCCCCACCTGTGTGTAGTTTAAAAATAATAATATGAAAAATTTTACTTTCTTTAAGTTTTGAGGGCTTGCACCCCTTTCATAGTAATTCTTGTAGTGTATCTGTGATGCATCTAACTGTCCCTCTTTCTTCTTCTGCATCTAGTCTTTCTTCTTCCTGCCTCTGTAGGCACATTGATCCTAAGAAGAGTGAGTTGGATGATCTCACACAATTTATGTTAAACTTTCAAGAAAAATTTGAAATGCAGTTCTCACTTTTTCTCACTTCCAAATTCTTCATGTAAATTTTACTTGTCATTGATCTAAACACTATTCATTCATGTTAATGTTACTATTATGTTTTTCTCTATTAAAATACAAATAATAGTGCCTCTCTCAGAGGGCTGATACAGGATTAAATGGGCTAATATATGTAAAAGGTTTAAATATGTGGCTTGTACACAGAAATTGCACAAGGTTGGTATATATTACTATTAATGCTATTATTGCTATTATTACTATGATTATTTATGTTTTAATGCCTCAGAAAGATTCTTTTCTTCTAAACAAAGCAAATATATTAAAATTCATGCGTAACAATGAAATCCACAATAGTAAACATGGTTCTAGCTTAAGATATATCTATTTCATATGTATTTTTACTTCTTAGAAGGTCATCAAGAAACACTATGGCTGAGTTTGATTTCCTTTGTAGTTGGTATTCTTCTATCTCCTCTGTGAACTCATAATGACCAGAGCTATGATCTTCAGTCTGGGCATTATGTCCTTATTTTGGGAGGACAGATCATATATTGTAAAAACAGTTTACATCCAGAATCATAGGTGGAGTGAAATAAATTTGCCACAGAAAACTGGGATTAACATGCAATTTTTATTTCTTTTATAAAATAAAGGTCACCTGAGCCACCTGGTTAGTAGATTCCATTGTACTTGGAACATTAGTTTGATACTCAGATTGATATTGAGACAAAAAATGCAGCCATAGGTTTCATCAAAGATTCTTCTCATGGAATGAAAAGACTTGAGGAATGGAAACAGAGCTTTCTACTTTCATTTGCTTTGTTTCCTGAATGATGGCTCATAGCTGAAGGATTCCTTGTGGGAAAACAGCTTCCTATGCCTGGAAACACCATGCAGACAGAAAAAGTGAAGGAGCCAGAAACAAAGGGAGGACATGGATGAGGAGTGGAGTCATCACTATTTAATGAAAGACTTCCATTTCAAGACAATGGAGGGGAAAAAAGAGAGGAAGAAGGCAATATGTAACTTTGTTATAAATTAAAAAAAAAAAAGCCTGCTAGATAATATAATATATCTGTCTCATTTTCTGTGCATGGGCATATGTAAACATTAGTTTCAAAATGGATATTATCTTGGCTTAGAAGAGAATTGTGGCAATTACAAAGAAAAATCAGCCAAAATCCTACTTCAGGCCTAATCTCCTGTACATGCATATGTGTGTGTGTGTGGCTTCTCAGGTGGCACTAGTAGTAAAGAACCTCCCTACCAATGCAGGAGACATAAGAGATGAGTGCTCAATCCCTGGGTCAGGAAGGTCCCCTGGAGGAGGATATGGCAACCCACTCCAGTATTCTTGCCTGGAGAACCCCATGGACAAAGGAGCCTGACAGGCTATAGTCTATAGGGCAGCAAAGAGTCGGACATGACTGAAGCGACTTAGTATATGAATGTGTATAAAAACTTAGAAGACTAGAAGTGTCTTCATATAGCTTCTTTTTTGTTTAAATATGACAATTTTTAGGTTTTCATGTCAATGTACCATGGGCAGGTAGGCAACTAAAGTTTTTGGCATTCAACCAACTATAGGTGGTAGAATTTCTTATTTGAAAACCCAAAAATCTAAGCAAAAGAGGAAAGATTTATGTCAAATGTATTGATATTTCACTGTGTAAAAGAAGGCAAAGGAAGCATAGAGATACAGAGGTGAAACAAATAGAAATGGAAGGAAAATAGTTATCCAAAAAAAGCAAGTAAGAGTAGGAAGAAATGCTAAGGACCAGTTTAGGGTAGAGAAAGAAAGAACTGATTAGAGGTCTTACTGTTCCACTGTTTTGTTGAGCTTTTGCAGGGTTTTGTCAGGGAATAATCCTTAGAAACATGACGGACTTTTCTGGCCAAGATTAGAATAATATATAGTTACATGGAATACTATATGCTTACCATGCGAAAGAGAATGTGAGAATAGAGCCCTCTTTCCTTTAGATAGTCAATCATGTATGTGTCTTTAATTTTTCTCTCTGGCTCAGCACTACAATTTTGTTAAAGGACGTCCCCATATTAATTCCTGGGAACAGATCTGATACAACCAGTTTGTAGCAATAGCACAGCAAATAGACTGTCAAGCACTTGCAGAGAAAAAAAAAAACACATGAGAGCTAGAATATGTTCTCATGAAGCTGGGTCATAGTTTCTCTTCTGTATGATCCCTACCTTCTATCAATATTGTGTGAATACCCATGTGTGTGTGTAGTCACTGAGAAAGGTCCTCTAATATGTCCACGGAGCACTACAGTTAGAAAATTTTAGCCACACAATGAGGGCAGAGCCATAGAAGTACTATACTTAGGTCGTTGGGAACAGGAAATTAATATCACTATTGCTTTAACAATATTCATTCAAATCAAAGCCAGCCAGGAAAGGTAAAGGATGAGAAGATACCCTCTTTCTCCTACTCTCATCTCCCTGGGAAAGGAGTCATTAATTGTTCATTACAGTGTATCCCATAATCTCCTTACCAGCCACATAGGAGCTATTTGTCTATGAGTACAATTTTGTCACGGTTTTCTTTAATATAATTTTACTATCACTCTTAAGACTCTTTGTTTCCTGTATGTGTAGATAGAATTGAATTCTAGGCTTTTTAATGTGACAGGTATTTATTCATTAGATGTGACATATTTGTCACTGAATATAAACTAATCAGGCAAACCACAGCACCTTATCAATCCTGCTGCTGTTTCAATGAACCAGCTCCATTACGGAATGCCTTATTATCCAGAAAAATTTTTATCTGGTAACTTTAACTACCCACAACATAGTCAAAAATAAGGAAGTGTCAGAACATGCGGTATGCAACTATGGAAACACATGTACTCTACATCTGTTGAACTCTACCTAAAGAACTAACAGATGCCACTTCACTAATTGTATTTGTGTATTGTGTATCTCTGAGAAGGCAATGGCACCCCACTCCAGTACTCTTGCCTGGAAAATCCCATGGGGGAGGAGCCTGGTAGGCTGCAGTCCATGGGGTCGCTGAGTCAGACTGAGTGACTTCACTTTCACTTTTCACTTTTATGCATTGGAGAAGGAAATGGCAACCCACTCCAGTGTTCTTGCCTGGAGAATCCCAGGGACGGGGGAGCCTGGTGGGCTGCCGTCTATGGGGTCGCACAGAGTCGGACACGACTGAAGCGACTTAGCAGCAGCAGCAGCAGCAGCAGCATTGTGCATCTAACTGTATTTTACTAACTGTATTTGGAATGTGGTGAGCTAGAAACTAGGAAGGGAGTCAGTGAGGCTGCAGTATGAGTATAGGGTGTGGTGAGTAGAAGGTGAGAGGAAAAAGTGACAGTTGGTAACAGCATGAGGAAAATGACAAAGCACAGAAAAAGTAGCCAACTAGGGTCATTTAATATCAGGGCACACAATCTTCCAGGCCTTTCAGTCACTGAGCATTTTACTCCGTTATAGCATTGGGTGGTGATGGCTGGGTAGGATGAGACCCTCAGCATCAAAGGAAGGTTATATTCTTTTCAGTTTACTTAATTGAAGATATTAACAAAGTAAACAACACATTTAAAGTGATTCATAAGTCAAATACTAATGATATATTTTTGAAGCTTCGTTATCTGGATGACACACTAAAATAATACGCTTTTTATTAATGAGGATACATAGTTAAAGCTTTACTCCTCCATCTATTCTGTCACTCTACTGAATATCTGGTTTCATCCCTTCATTTATTCACGTGTGTGAAAGAGATATTGAAAATAGAGTAGCAGACAAGACTAAGTCTTAACTTCTTGATTCGCTTTTCCTGCTCCTGAATTATCCAGTGACAGACATATCCCATTTTGTTTAACCACAAAGGAGCTCAATAAAGTTGAAACTATATATTTTTGAAGTTTCCTGAGAACTAGTGGGGCCATGAATAATCTCCAGTTCTTTCCTAATTGGAGCTTTAGTAGAGGGTCCCTGATGAAAAAGGAGTTCTGTGGCCTCTCACTTGAGAAGGGAAGGCGTATGGAGAAGGGGTGTGATTTGGTGAGTGCCCCCCTAAAGAAAGGAAAGGAAACAGCAGAAGGCTGAGTAGGACAGCCCTCTGGTGTGGCACAACTTTCTCACAACAATGCCACGTTGTACTGTCATCATCTGTGTTTGCAGCTGTCTTCCTAATTACACAGGAAGTGCCCCAAAGGCTGCCATGGCAGCTTGTTTATTTTAAAGCCCTGGTTCCAGGTAGAGTGTTGAATCCAAATGTATTGAATCAAAAGAAATAAAATTTTCAGGGGTTCATATCTAAGAAGGAGAAATGGGGATGATAGATATAACAACTAAAATTTTACAGACTATATCGACAGGTTGTCACTTCTTCAATGTGTCATTTGAGTCCTCCTTCCTGTTTTACAGGTGTTATCTGCTTCCCGGGTTGTTTAGATGGTAAAAAATCTACCTGCAATGCGGGAGACCAGGGTTCTATCCCTGGGTCAGGAAGATCTCCTGGACAAAGAAATGGTTACTTACTCTAGTCCCTAGAGGAGGAAATGGCAACTCATACCAGTATTCTTGCCTGAAAAATTCCATGGACAGAGGAGCCTGACAGGCTGCAGTCCACAGGGTCGCAAAGAGTCGGACACAACTGAGTAACTGAACTGAACAGGAACCCACTCCAGTATTCTTGTCTGGAGAATTCTATGGACAGAGGAGCCTGGTGGGCTACTGTCCATGGGGTTGCAGTATCGAACATAATGGAGCGACTAACACTTTCATTTTTTTTTCTTTTTTCTACAGCATAATTCAAAGGCCTCTGTTCTTATTTTGGGGGTTAAATTGAATACAAGAGCTGGGGTGCTGTGTGTCTTCCTGCAGCCACTCTTTATGGGAAAGGACTCAAAAGTGACAAAGCAGGTCAAGGAAGATTCATGATAGAAACTTTGGCTTTCAAGGTTTTTCCTGATTTGGCTTGGAACTCTTTCCAGTTTATACACCTCCCATAAGGTGCTTACCATCTCTGTTGTTAAACTGAAATTTAGTCCATCTCTATGTTTTCACATGTCTGTCCTCCACCTGTCCTCAGCAATTCATTTGTTAATAATTAAGACTTCATATTTCTAAACTTTCATCATAATGGAACACTGGGATCACTGTTTACCTAATTTATTGTGGAAAAGGCAGCAGTAAACGCTGCTGATGCCAGTAACAACAGCAGTTCATGCTTATTACACACCATACACTTATTTCTGGCCATGCACTTATTACTCACTAAGCACATCACAGGCTTAATCACATCTAACCTTTGCCACAATATATTTTACTGTTATCATTCTTTAAGATAAGGAAACAGTCTTACAATGAGAAGTGAAGTAAAGCTTCCAAGTAAGTGATGGAGCTGGAAGCTGAAGGTGAGGTATCTGAGTCCAGAGATTATGCCTTACTAAAATTTTACTAATAATCCTTAATAAATGGCACTATCAATTGTTTTTTTGGATTCATGTCAATATATGGCAAAACCAAAACAGTATTGTAAAGTAAAATAAAGTAAAAATAAAAATTAAAAAAAAAAGGTTTGAATGATAGCTTTTAGTTTTGTAGATGTTACTATCCAGAAACAAGGGGAAATTATTTTTCTAATATTTTTCAAGGTGTGAAATAAAATGAAAGCTGTTGGACAGAATAGAAGGAAACTAGAGAAAATAACTGCACACGTACTTGCAAAATACGATCCCCTTCTCGAATTCGGCCATCTTTGGCAGCAATGCTGTTTGGATCTACCTGTAAGGGAGAGGACACAGTGTCAACTGGATATGCAATATCGTCCCCAGAAACTTAAATTTCTTTTTAAATATGGTTCATGTTTTTCTATTGAGTTATAGAGGGCATGCCAAATTTTTCTTTGTCAACTGATTCTAAAAATGTTAATGAGCTATTTTAGAATTAATCACAATAAAATTAAGGAGAACGAAGCCCAATTTGATCTGTAGACCACTTTTCTCTCCCTCCCTCTTTTTCTTTCTTCCTTTTATCCTTTCCTCCTTTTATATTTTATTTTTTTTACAACTGTTTACTCATTTCTGTATCCCAACTGTCGGATGTTGTTTTCAGCTGACCTGATCCTCAGATGATGTTAATACCAGAATTTTCTGGACCCAGGAAATGTACTTTCTGCTAGGGTGATTTTTGAATCCTGCCTTAGCTGTCTGAGAAAACCTGATAGCTGTATTCTTAAGTCCATACTTATTAAAGGGATTTCTGTGTTATGATCACACAAATTTATAAAGGGATTTATAATCTATGTAGCTCAAAAAGTGAAAAAAAAAAATCTTACCCATGCAGACACTACTTTACATTTAGGCTGAACTATATTAACTATCATTTATTTTAGAATAAATAGATATTTAAAGCTCTTTTAAGAGCTTATCCACACTTTAATTGGCCAAACTTGAGTGATGACTTACTGTTTACTGGAGGTAATTTCATCTAGCACACATTTCATATGATGGCTTCCAACCATTTATTGGAATTTATTCCAGCAAAGCCTTTATTTTTTTTTCTTTAAGCAAAATATTTCAAGTGTAGCATAAGGTTGATCCATCCTATCCAGATGTTAGATATTACTTTCTAATTAGGTAGTGCCACCCAATAAATGAGTTTTAAGTGATCAGTCAAGAACAAAAGACGCTATAATTACATGTTTGACGTATAAGGAAACATTTTTTCCAAGTACATATGTTCTGTTCCTGTGGCTTTTCTTACATTCCTGAAGAGCAAAGTTCCAGAGCTGATATGTTTAAATTGTAAACAGAGACTTACCTGAAGGAAATGATGGATAGTTAATTAATTGTATCTTATTTAGAAGCCATTCACAATCTAAAACTTTGTCTTCAGAACTATAATCAAACTAATATTAAAATTCTGTATTTGCACTTCCATACATATTACAAAAGATAATTCTGCATGTGTTGCCTTATACTTCCTCACCATAATCAGAGGGGGTTTCATAGTTGTTTATTTAAAACAGCTATATATGCAAGTCAAATATTCTCTGGAAATTTTTCCATGGTAAGAACCAGTCAGTAGATTTTTTGGTAAAGTGATAAAGATTAACATTTATATTTATAGAGTTTCATAATTTTCTAAGTGCATTATCTTTTCCTAGTCTAAAAACCTCTATAAAAGCAATATTAAAAGCATTGTTGTACTGAATTTCTAGTTAAGGAAGCTGAATCTTAGTAAGTTCTGTAATGTTTTCAAGGTCATGGCCAAGAAAATTTGAATAGCACAGCAGAGCAGTTAGTATTTAGTTTGTCTAACCTCTGGGTTCATGCACATACACATAATATGCAGGATTTCACATACATATGTGTGTATACATATACATATGCAGGGATTAGATAACATGCATACATATATACACATACGTGCTTGCATGTACATATGTGATTTTTAATCATATCTGCATACATAATACCTTACTACTTCTCATAAAATGATTCTTTTGGGAGTTTCAAAAATCACCTATAATAATAAACTTTGCTTCACTTTTTTTCAAAATAATTAACACTGAAGGCATTTCACATTTAAGTACTTCACTTTTTAAATTGAAGTATAGTTGATTTTATTCTTTTTCATATTCTTTTCCATTGTAACATTATAGGATATTGAATATAGTTCCCTGAGTCAATACGTCACTTTTTGAAAGTGATTATGTGGTTGAATAAAACAAACTAATGGATGCCCTTCTTGGATATGATATTCAAATTTGTCCATCTTCAGCAGAGTAAAATATTAGATTTTTAGTAAATATTTAGATTTTAGATTTAAAATATTAGATGTCAATATTAGATTTAAAACAATTAGTTAATGCGATTGCTAACAAGTCAGATAAAAGATACAGCAGGGATGGAAAGACAAATGTTTGCTGATCAAAAACTTTGCCTGACTTCTGGCATATTTATGGGACTTTATTCAAATTTAGACAATGTTACCATTTTTGCACTCTTTCTTACTGGGATTCTGCGGTGAAAGCATCCACGTTAAATAAGCTGATAATAATTACATTACTTGGGCAACATAATTTACTTCTTTAATTGGAAATGACAAGTATTGGAACATGGCCAGTTCTTCACATTCAGGCCTCCCAAGGATTTTCTCATTGTGAGTCATTTCACTCCATTGCTCGCCGTCTGCCTCCCCTAATCTCTCTTCCATGGCATTTCTTACCTTGCTGACATAAATGCCGGTGTCTTCTTCATCATCCGTCCGGTAACAGACTGTCAGACCCAGCTTCTCTTGACTGCTAACACGACACAACTCGACCTCCTGGGAGAAAAACACAGAGACCGACATTTATCTCAGAGAGAAATCCCACAGCAGGATGCAGAACTCACTGATATTCTCTGGGTCATCCTGGGATGTTTTCACAACTATTACCTGACTTTTGAATTAACCTATGTTACCAAAATCCTCAAAATTCACTCTCAACATATATATCTGTATGATCAGGCCAACATTTTAAATTTTAATTATAAAGCTGGAGATGCACATTTTTTTGCATTGTTATAAAACTTAAAAAACTCACAAATGATGTTCAAATAAAATATGTATAAATCAATAATGTGGAATCAAGAAAATACTTGAGAATGTCAATGTAGGTAGCAAAATGTTTATAAAACTATTCAGAGTTCCTGTGTTTTTATTTTAATAAAACAAAATAAAATTAAAATAAAAAAGATGAACTGGACTCTGCATCAATTCTTCTTTTGAGTTCTATATATGATGATAGTCTTGTGTAGCTAGGCCAAGATTTTCTATTATCTTGTAGCAACTGTCAGCCTTGAAAAGAAATGGGTTCATCCAGGCTGCAGCAAGAGACATCAACAGTCATATGGGCAGAGGCAATGATTCAAAATGCAGCAGTAAATGAACAAGGAATCACATTTACTGAAACACATGGCTAAGGGGCTTGAAATGTCAGTCTTTAGGTAATATATATTGAATCTATTTCCTGATTTATGTTCAGTAAAATAATAATAAATTTCAGTGTATTTCATTTTTATATAATGAAATAGACTTGTACTGCTCTCAGAAGCAGATGACTTTAGAATAAATTGCATAATTTCAAACAGTGAAACACCAATTGGTGCTCTTATCATGGAGAACGTGTTCCTATTGGATGGAGCATATAAGGCCCTTTAGTAAATAATCAGATGAGGAAGAGCAGAATAAATTTAAACTGGAAATGACCAAATGACCAGATCTAGACCAAGTTTCTAAACCTCAGGTTTTGTGGGAGTTATGAATTTGTCTGTCTTGCTTAATACTCTTTTTCACTAGGGCCTAGATCAGGGACAGTCTCAGTGTGGGAACTCAGTCCATGCTGGTTGAAGGATAATGGCTTTTATTTCAAAACATGTCTGAGTGTTTGTCATTTTTTGTAAACCAATAATCAATCTTTCCTTTTTAATTGGAGATAGATTTTGTGTGCATGCATTGAGTGTGAGTGTGTGTGTGTGTGTGTATGTATGTGAATGAAGGGAATAAATTTAATATAGTATCCATTATCTCAAGTAGTTACCAGGACTAAATAAAGAGATACTCACTCAGTTTCAAACTAGAGGATATTTCCAGTGCACGCTGCTACATTTGAAGAAGTATCTTCCATTTTAACTTTGTATTTCAGCGAAGGACTTGTCATTGGAAAATAACCATTTATTTTAATGACATACTACAAACCATTTGTTTCTACTTGCCATAGGTAAATCCTTAACAAGGACAGACTGTCATAAGCTCCAGTGACCAACGATTTCACAGCTAACAGCAAATAAAAGAAAATTTAAATCTTGCATCTTGAGACATGTACTGCAAATTGGTGAAGTACATGAAACCATGACCAATGCTGACTTTCCAGCTGGTGGACAAAGATACTCTAAATTACACTACAGGGCTTAAAAAGGGCATAGCATATGCTGAACAACAACAAAAAAACTCTTTTCACCTAGAGGAAAAATAAGAAATAGTGACATGTTTTATCACCAGAAAAACAAAAAGTACACACTCATGAAGGGCATTTTCAAAACTGGCAACAATTAATGCCTCCAGAGGGAAAGAATGCTTGACTAAAACTGTAACATTATGAAGGAATTACGGCAACAATAGAGCTCTAATTACAGCAATCAAGTATATACAGTTAAGGAGTAAAAAAGTTTGTGATTCCTAAGAGGCCTACAAGGAAATCTAAACATCCCATAAAGAACTTATGGGATGAGAGTGGGAACTTAAAGCAAACGTGGAGCTGAAATCCATTGACTTTCTTTGTCCTTCCAATAGCACAAGAGAAACACCCCACATTGGGGGAAGTCATCTCCAGAGGGAAGCATTCCTTTTCTGAGTGTTTTCTCTGCACTCTCAATGGTGTACTATTGTTTTGGTGTTTGTTTAAAAGATGCATATCTAAATATCCTGTAATAAAGGTGGAACCAATCTATTAAAACAAAAAGGGCAAAATCACCCATAAATATCAATATTGCAAACCATTTAATAAGAATTGCAAGGAAACGGAGATCTGAGAAACCAAGGTCATATTGAACCTAAGCAAATTTGTGAAGCAGGTCTCAAAATTACCCACAGCACCTTTGTTTTTAATAGCATCTCCTCCCCTGCCCTTTTAAGATACTGGACACCCTGCTTCTATTTCTTTAGCTTCCTGGAGTTCCTAAGGTCTGTTTACCTAGGAAGTCATTGGTATTTAGGTTTGTCATCCTAATTACCTCCTAGCAAAACCTGGCCCTTGGTATCATCTTCCATTATCTCACAAGTAGCTCTTGAGATATAAAGAAAATAATAAATATTTCCTAAGGAGATCATTATTAATAATTTTTTAAAATGTTGTCCCATCCAGTGTTTGGTTTACACCAATAAAGACTGAGCATACACTTCCTATTACAAGCCTTAATTCAAAGGACTGAACTTATGGAAGTAAGAGTCCAGGCTCTGAAGAAGACTCAAGTGAGATTTCCTGCAGTCCACAGACCACCTAACACCAGCCTCAAGAGTGGACTTGCAATTCTTTCTTTGGTTGAGAATGTTTCAGGTATTACATATTTCATATTGGTCCACAGAAGCATACACTTTAGAATCAAAGTTTCTTTAATTCTATGACCAAATACTTTAGAAGCCGCTAGCTGTAGACCATTCTGTTTGTATGAGGCAAAGGTGGCATTGTAAAGGCTGCTTATCTGAAAGGCATCCTCTAGCCCAGCTTTCATTTAGTATTCTCTTCACAGTGCACACAAGCCTCTGACTTCTGAAGAAACAACCTCCCGATAATAGAGAATGTTTTCCCTAACAACTTTCATGCCTTTCCCTCTGTCATGAGGAAGCTGTTTGATGAAAAACATAAAAGTGAAATGCTATCTCTGTACATTTTCTCTGCGAAGACAATTCTCGGGCATCTACAAATCAAAGCCAAGTCCGCCTGGATGGCACTGCTAACCGTCCATAAGGCATTTGCGACTAGAATGGAAGAGTCACTTCATACACCTGGTGAAACCACATTAATTTTGGCTTAAATGTGCTTTAAGGTCTTACATTCTGGGAATATGTATAATCCCATAAAAAATCATGCCATAATATCTAATCCTGTGAGAAACTGATTATGAAGGTTGAGGGTGGAGTAAGGGATTAAAGTTAGTTAGTAGAATTTACTGTGAAACATCCTTCAAATCGTAGAAAGAATGGGATTTTTATATAAATTGGTTGCACTACAGTGCTGTGAAAGTTTTATGTTTTAATGATTCGGTCTCAGGTGGAAGAAGGAAGTTAAAAAATATAAACACACTTTTGCTTTTTAGGTGGCATTTTCTTGTTGGAAGATCTGAGGCTTGAAGCTGCCTGCAATGTTCTTTTATTGGAGTGTAATTGCTTTACAATGTTGTGTTAGTTTCTGCTGCACAACAATGTGAATTTAAGCAAATTGTTTCTATACTCCAGAGAGCTTGAGGCCCATGACATGAGTGAGAAAATTCAGAGGCAATCCTACAGGGCTACAGCCCCTACAGGGCTTCCTCTGAGGCTCAGTGGTAAAGAATTCACCTATAAAGCAGGAGCTGCATGAGATATGGGTTAGATCCCTGGGTCGGGAAGATGGCCTGGAGGAAGGCACAGCTACCCACTCTAGTATTCTTGCCTGAAGAATCCCATGGACAGAGGAGCCTGGCAGGCTACAGTCCATAGGCTCACAGAGTCAGACATGACTGAAGCGACTTAGCACAGCACGGCAATCAGTACTACACAAGTCAGAACGAAAACCAGGGCTAAACAGGATGGTCACTGATACCAGTTGACAATCCAGAGAAGGGGTCTAGTGTGTTCATATTTTTCTTTTATTTCCTTTTTATTGATAAGACAACATGTGCTGTGTTGTGCTCAGTTGCTCAGTCATGTCCAACTCTTTCTGACCCCATAGACTGTAGCCCGCAAGGCTCCTCTGTCCATGAGGCATTCTCCAGGCAAGAATACTGGAGTGGGTTGCCATGCCCTCCTCCAGGAGATCTTCCCAACCCAGGGAGAGAACCCAGGTCTCCTGCAATGCAGGCAGATTCTTTAACATTTGAACTACCAGGGAAGCCCAAGAATACTGGAGTGGGTAGCCCATCCCTTCTTCAGGGGAACATCTTGACCCACGAATTGAACCGGGGCCTCCTGCATTGCAGGCAGATTTTTTTACCAGCTGAGTTACCCTGGAAGCCCCATAAGACAACATATCCACTATTTTATCAGCTTAGCTTTAATCATATATAACTATATTAAATTTTGTAATGTTGATTACTAACTAGTGAAGTACCACACTTAGTTGTTACAACAAGATCTTTATTTAAAATCAATTAAGTGGGAATCAAGATTGCTGGGAGAAATATCAATAACCTCAGATAGGCAGATGACACCACCCTTATGGCAGAAAGTGAAGAGGAACTAAAAAGCCTCTTGATGAAAGTGAAAGAGGGGAGTGAAAAGTTGGCTTAAAGCTCAACATTCAGAAAACGAAGATCATGGCATCCAGTCCCATCACTTCATGGGGAATAGATGAGGAAACAGTGGAAACAGTGTCAGACTTTATTTTTCTGGGCTCCAAAATCACTGCAGATGGTGATTGCAGCCATGAAATTAAAAGACGCTTACTCCTTGGAAGAAAAGTGATGACCAACCTAGATAGCATATTCAAAAGCAGAGACATTACTTTGCCGACTAAGGTCCGTCTAGTCAAGGCTATGGTTTTTCCAGTGGTCATGTAAGAGTTGGACTGTGAAGAAAGCTGAGTGCCGAAGAATTGATGCTTTTGAACTGTGGTGTTGGAGAAGACTCTTGAGAGTCCCTTGGACTGCAAGGAGATCCAACCAGTCCATTCTAAAGGAGATCAGCCCTGGGTGTTTTTTGGAAGGAATGATGCTAAAGTTGAAACTCCAGTACTTTGGCCACCTCCTGCGAAGAGTTGACTCATTGGAAAAGACTCTGATGCTGGGAGGGATTGGGGGCAGGAGGAAGAGGGGTTGACAGAGGATGAGATGGGTGGATGCCATCACTGACTCCATGGATGTGAGTTTGAGTGAACTCCGGGAGTTGGTGATGGACAGGGAGGCCTGGTGTGCTGTGATTCATGGGCTTGCAAAGAGTTGGACACAGCTGAGTGACTGAACTGAACTGAACTGAAGTGGGAAATATGAAAACTTTAACCTCCATATCCATGAGAAGCTTAGATACTGTATTATGGAAAAATCATTTTGATTCACTATCTCCTGGATAGTGAAAATCAGGAATAAAGTTCAATAAAAATAAACAAAAAACCTCCTGAAATACTCAAATTGATGTCTCATTTCAGGTTTGGACACCTCAACTCCAAACATTCATAACAAATTACTGCAACTAGCAACTAAATCATATTTTGTAGAGATATTATGATAAAAGTGAAACATTAGTCTTGTCTTTACATTGACACCTTTTATCTCACCACTGAGATGGAGTGAATGGTTGGTGAACACACAACCACTTTCCCTTCTTGATGATGTTGTCGCAAAATACAGGTAGCTTTTAACCCCCAGTTTCCTGTTCTTAGAGACTTTCTCTTTCTGGATCCTTTGAGAAATAAAGGTGCCACATTTTCCTTGACCCAGACTGTCTCTTTCTTGCGGCCTCTGAATCACCTTAGGAAGTCTTAAATTACCCATTTGGAATAAATTTTACACCTTAACAAAGAAAAAGATGTTAATTTTGTTTATACTTTTAACTGAGGGAGGGAATGGATTCATGAGGCCCGTAATTGAGTCCATGTCATGAAATCTGGACCAGGAATAGAAATGGGAAACTTAACATCAAGGTGAGTGTGAGAAGTGGTTTGTATCATTCTGCTGTGTCAGTTATAGAGTCAGGTCAGCTTCATGCACACCTGCCCTTTAATGGGCTTTCACTCAGCCCTGCTCTGTCTGCATCAAAGAACAAAGACAGGGGAGGAAACCACGGAAACATCCTGGTTACATCAGATATGTTTTTTGCCTCATTTTGAGCTTGTGCCTTTTGAGAAAGCTGCACTTGTTTTTAGATATTAGGATCATATAGTTTACCTTTGTAACCCTGGGTTTTTCAGAGTTGACACTTGAGATTTGAACAAAACATTAAATGATCATTTATTAGCTTATAAATGGCAGCAATGTTAATATCCATAGTCATTTTTTGTCTATGTTTTGTGATTTGTATGTTAGCTCTTGGCTGGTCTCCATCAAAATAATTCAGCATATCATAGAAAATTATGGAAAAGACTACTTCAAAATGTGATCTCCATAGTTGCTTTACTTCTAAAATATCCACTTTAGCATTTCATGCTCTGATCAGCTCAGATACTCTTCCGTTCCCACTCCAGCATTTGTGCTCTCTCAGGGGACCTTGAACTAGTTGACTTTTCACTATCAATAATTCCCTTATGCCCTCTTCTCTCTCCTCGCCCAGCTTGAAACTGCAGTTAGTAACGATACTCTTTTAAAATTCCAGAACCCCCTCATTGTTCTCTGCCTTCACCGTATCACCCAGCAAAGGTCAATCACTGTTAAGCCCAACTGTTCACTCCCTTGGGTTTTCACCTAAATGGCTGCAGTATGGCCCTGGAGGAAAAGGCACAGTCATGCAGACCACATGGACTGCTTTCACTGTAAATTCATTCCCACAAACCTCAAATGGGCCATCAACACTGGTCGACAATCCCATATGCTTCCCTTGTGAAGCTGCTCTTCTTTCTTCATAAATTTTCCAATTAAATATGCCCACTCTCAGCTGATGGCCTCCCCTCATACTTCACAGGATACTAAGAGATTCTTATTACTCATAGCCAATCATTCTATTTCACACTTTGTGGGAAAAAAAATAAACCATGAGATGGAAACTGCTACATCTTCCCTCCATTCAGCATATAAATCTAAATTCATCTGTATCCACCCTGTCGAGTAGAAACCCCACAACAATGATGATCCACTCTAGGTTGAGGGTCATTGACAAAATCAAATAAAAAACTTGGAAGACATAATAGAATAGACTGGGTGTTCACCAAGCCTGAATTCCCAAGCAGAGAACTTTGACCATGTAAAGGCACAGAGATAGGGAATGCATGACATGTTAGATGAGCTTTAAGTAGTTAATGTGTGTGAAGCTAAGGGTTGAAGATTGGAGTGGGTGAAAAATAAAACTGGAAAAGTGGCAAGATCATGGAAAAATGACTATACTATATTAAGTAATTATATCTGCAAAAAAGTAAAGAAGACTAACTGAAAAGGAACTAACATAGTCTGACTTGCAGTTTGGAAAATGGCTACAGAGGTAACATGGCCCAGGAGTTGTAGGGGTTAAGAGATGAGCACACAAGTGGGGAATGTTATCAACACATGAAGGAGAAGGTAAGGTTTTGAATGCCAACTGTGTCAGTCCTTAAACACTGTTACTATTATTGCTATTTTATTGATGAGGAAAATGAAGCATAGAGATAAGTCAACTAACTTGCCCAGAGACACGCAGTTAAGTCAGAGGCAGAACTGAGATTCAAGTCCTAACTGAAGGACTTCAGTTCTCAACAGCTCCTTCCTCTGTTTCCATATATAACTCATTCTCATTTTTCTGTTTTCAGCTGAAATAATATCCTGGGTAGTGTCCCTCTCCATCACTCTTTCTCAAGCAGGTCTTTAAATTCTCTACAGAAATTTCACCGATGCTTAGAAACTTCTTGACAACTATGATTATTTATTCATTTTTATTAGCAAATTTATATTTTTTTAGATTGCTTACTTTTTATTGTCTTTTTCCCTTTACTATCCTATAAGCATGTATTTTATCTAGTGTTTTTCATATCCCACAAGCCTTAGATATGAATCAAACTCTTGAGGACAGTGCCATGCCATCTTTATTGCATTCCTAATGCCAGCAAAATCTGGGAACTTATGAGAAGTCCCACAGGCATCTTTTGGATGAGCTAACTACTATAGTGAAGTTGGACATAGACTATAATTGCTTTGGCATATTTGTACCTCAGTATAATTGTATTTAATTAAGTAGAATATATTCAGAAAACTGTTCAAACAATAAATGTGACTTATTTTCTTATAATCTCTGCCAATAAAATAATCAGAGTGAGCTGGAAAAATAAAGCAAAATTAACTATAAAGTACAAATTCTAAGAATTTCTCTAGCACATTTAGTGTGTATTCACTTTATTCACCTGATACTTTCTTAACACCTGCTATGTACCAAGGCCCACATTTAGCACTGGAAACTTTTATATACCAAACATTGTGATAAATGTTTTGGGAATAATGTCACATTTAGTTTTATAAAAATATGACAGGCTAATATAGTGCATCGTAGTTATTTATGATCCAACCAGCATTCAATTACTTTCTTTTTGGAAACATTAACCCATATTTCTCGTGCAGAATTGCACCTTCTTCTTTCTTTATCTGCTTGTTTGTTCAATGCTGATTTCAGCTTTGGGAGCAGTCATGTGACCCAGACATCAGTCAATGAGTGTATTTTATTCATTAACTGTAATGATCATTTTAAGAATGGATATTTGATAGAGTTTAATTAAGCCCATCAATATCAGGCCTGAGACCTCTGTTGAAACTCTTGAGAAAAGAACACTTGTCTTTCCTGTTGTACTTGAGCCTACAAGACTATAGGAACAGCTCAGATCTTCATTTTCCCACAATATGTAAACCCTAGGAATAAATCCAGCAAAGAGGAGGTAAAAGCCAAAAGATGGAGAAAGACTGAAATTTACTCACATCATTTGAGTCCCTGGATCAAGTTATGCTTGAAACAGGATCTTCTGGAATTTTCAACTCAAAAAGTTAATACATCTCTTTTTCCCCTTAAGTATCTGTTTTGGGTCATCTGTCTTTTTGGATCAGAGTCCCAATTGATATTGGAAGATGTTACAAATTTCATTTTACATATAAAACAATTCAGGATCAGTATTTAGCAACTTCCCTAAGGTTACTTAGCAACCATTTGTCTGAGCCAGAAACTGAACATAGGTATTTTTTTTCTTTTACTCTGAAGCTTGTTTTTTCAATCAATACACTCTTATAGTTCAACGATGATTTAAAAGCTCATTGTGTAGACTGAGGCTTAAAAACATAAAGAACTCACAAAAGTGCAAAGACATACATGGTAAAAGATAGATGAGATGAGGCAAGCATCAAGAGATGAGCCAAAAGAGGAAAAGTTCCAGAGACAAGCTACCTTCATGCAGAGGGTGAGAAGGGAATATGAACAGAGGATGCCAGAGACTTGTTAGGACCAAATTCTAAAAGGTCTCATGACAAAAATACTGGGCAGAAAAGGGAGAGGGAGGCCAATATGCAAAATTTAGAGTGTTTCATCTTCTATAAACAACAATGAATTATGAAACTAAGACTATTGAAAGAAAGGATTTGATTGTTTAGCATTCAGCTGAGGCAGATGCATACATTTCTCCTATTTTATTTTCAAAGCAGATTAAGTTTTGAGAAAATTAATATAATCATAATTTATTTCACAGGGTTATTTGGAAGGAAATTCTAGACACAACTTATCCTCCAACTTTTATTAATAGAAACGACTTCCCCACATTCACCTGATAATTTAGTGGCAGAGCTAAGACAGAAGCCAAGTCTCCTAATGTTTATTCAATCACTCTTAATAACAGTTATCATGTTGGTTCATATATTATTCCTTGAGCAATTCTCATCTGGGATGGTAAGTTGGGGTGTGCATGGAGAAGAGTGTGTTGGGATGGGAAAATCATTGCAAGAAATGAGAGAAGCTGATGGAAGTGGGTTATGAAGGTGAAATGTATGGAAGCAGGAACAAGATGGACCAGTGATGTTAGCTTAGGTAAACTGAATCAGTGCTGGGCTGGATGAATCACTAGTTGGAATCAAGCTTGTTGAGAGAAATATCAACAACCTCAGATATGCTGATGATACCATTCAAATGGCAGAAATTGAAGAGGAACTAAAGAGTTTCTTGATGAGGGTGAAAGAGGAGTGTGAAAAAGCTGCTTTGAAAATCAACATGAAAAAAGGATCATGGCAGCTGATCCCATCACTTAATGGCAAATAGAAGGGGAAAATTGAAAACTGACAGATTTTATTTTCTGGGGCTCCAAGATCACTGTGAACTGTGACTGCAGCCATGAGATTGAAGAGACGCTTGCTTCTTGGAAGGAAAGCTATGACAAACCTAGACAGTGTATTAAAAAACAGAGACATCACTTTGCTGACAAAGATCTGTATAGTCAAACCTATGGTTTTTCCAGTGGTCATGTATGGATGTGAGTTGGACCATAAAGAAGGCTGAGCGCTGAAAAACTGATGCTTTTGAATCATGTTGTAGGAGAAGACTTGTGAGAGTCCCTTGGACTGTAAGGAGACCAAACCAGTCAGACCTAAAGGAAATCAACCCTGAATGTTCATTTAGGGCTGGAAAAGGACTGATGCTGAAACTAAAGATCCAATACTTTGGCTATCTTATGTGAAGAGCTGCTTCATTGAAAAGACCCTGATACTGGGAAAGAATAAAGACAAAAAGAGAAGAGGGAAGCAGAGGATGAGATGGTTGGACAGTATCACTGACTCAATGGACACAAATTTGAGCAAACTCTGGGAAATAATGGATGACAGAGAAGCCTGGTGTGCTGCAGTCTGTGAGGCCGCAGAGTCCGACATGGCTTAGTGAGTGAACAACAGCAAACTGGATCAGTGTGCTAGCAGAGAAGGGCTTGAGTTGACTTTTTTTTTTAGAAGTATTCTTTCAAACCTCTGAGTCTACAGCAGATTTAAAAAGAAGAAATAGCACACTAAAATTTCATACACAAGTGTTGTTCATTCTCTGAAAGCCTCAAAATGCCTATTGCCATTCTCATGGTATGTGTTTCTGCCATTCTCATGGTATGTGTTTCTGCCATTCTCATGGTATGTGTTTCTGCCATTCTCATGGTATGTGTTTCACCTGGTCCTGCTGTCTTTAGTATGTCTCTACTCCTGGCAATTGTAAGCTATCTTTCCTTTGAATTGCTGAAACTAGCTCTTTCAAAAGAAAGTGTTAACAGCATTTCTTTGATATTAACCATGTACATTCTGAAAGGTAAATAGTTGAAAAGGCCAGGGTGACCCTTTGTGTCGTGGTAGTCCCTTGTTCAATGACTGTGCTTCTTGGTAACATTTATCATCATGCTTTCAATCTGGCTGTGTTTTAAGTAAAGGAGATCTGAAATGCTGTTTCAGGGTAAAAAAGAAATCATTTTGAAGAGGCAGGCATTTACTTGAGAAAGACAAAATATCTTTTACCGAAATATAAGACAACTATAGCTGTTTCTGGGTAGTTAGGTGAACATATTAAAGGAATAAAAGTATAATCTACACATTCACAAAATGATCCTAAGGAGCACCTAAAAATGAACTGAGTAAAGAGGGACTGAAATAGGTTATAAATATCAACACTGGATGACTAAGTTATCAGTGCTTTATCTGACAGAAAACAATGTCATTTGGGACCCAAAATATTGGAAGACCTGTTGAATATTTAGTACAGGAATTGAGACATTGCCTATCTCTTGACAAGTATATATGGCTAAGAACAAAGTGGCATGAAGAGCTAGACGGCTGTGGTCTAAGAAAACCCAAGAAGACGTATATGTGACTTTGGCGAGTAGGGCTCAAACGCCATTCCAGAGGGCACAGAGTTTATTTTTTTTAAAATTTTTTTAAATTTAATTTTAATATCTTTAATTCTTACATGTGTTCCCAAACATGAAACCCCCTCCCACCTCCCTCCCCATAACATCTCTGTGTGGGCACAGAGTTTAGTAGAGACGGTAGATTTATTGTGAACTTGAGTGCATCTGTGCTGTCTCTTGAGTCATGTCCAACTCTTGGCAACGTTGTGGACTGTAGCCCTCCAAGCTCCTCTGTCTGTGGGATTCTCCAGGCAAAATACTTGAGTGGGTTGCCATGCCCTCCTCCAAGGGATGTTCCCATCCCAGGGACTGAACCCACAACTCTTATGTCTCCTGCATTGGCAGGAGAGTTCTTTACCATTAGTGCCACTTGGGAAGCTCCATTGTGAACTTGAGCTTAAAGGAAATAATCTGGGGCATGACAGCAAAAGCTACTTTTTGAACTTGAATGGTGATATTAATCTAAATTTATCAGATAATGTTCCGTTTTTCATGCTCCGTTTTGGGACAATATACTGATATGCAATATAAATTTTTTTTTACTAGTAATAGTGCAAACCCACTGTTTTCTTCAAGGCAGGGAAATAAATTGCAAAAGTTACACAAAACCTATGAATATTTTACATTGTAAAACAGAATAAATTTGTGTATCTGGAAGTGGGTCAAAGGAAAAATTCTTTTATATTATTATATTTTTTTATACTTAATATTTGAGACCTTGATTGAAAATATGATAAAATAATGAATTAAATTTTCTTCTAACTAAGAAAACCCAACATATCCTCTGCCTTACCATGATCATTCAAGAATATGCTACTTTATTTAAGCATCTGATGGTTAGTAAGCAACTTGGAAAAGATGTTTGATGTCCCACATCTCCAGATTAGTATGACAGTGTATAATAATAAAAAATTTCTTTGTAAATATATAGTAATTGTAGGTAAAATGTTGATCCTGATTTCAGCATTTATTTCATATTTGATAGGTTCTATGGTTTGCCACTGGCCATTATCCCAAAGTGTTCAAAGAATTTATCTGTTAGCACAGATTCTAGATTTTTCCTTTCCTATCCCTTCTTTTTGGAGCCAGATCTCCTAGTGATTTTTTTAAGGCCAGTCTGTTATGATACATAAAATGCATTGCATCTTTATTGTCCTGGCAATAAAACTCTAATAACATGCATTAAAACCAATTAGTAAACCCAAATATCTTCTGATTTAATGAATGAGAAAAGGAGAATGCACATTTATCTATTTCAGATATTATACATTGAGTTCCAGACTGGGAGACGCCCGTGTCTATGTTGACACAACAGAAATTTGTCAATCCTTCTCAGAATTTCTCTTTATTTGAAAAGTATTCAGGAACCTTTACAGCATATGTTATTAAGGAAACATAAAAGGAAGATTAACAAAGCAGATGAAGAGGGGAAATAAATAAACCTGTTGACAAGATGAACTTTATTTCCATCAGCTGGTTATTGGAGCAGGAAATGCAGGCTTTTCTAATGAGGCACTGGGCTATGACTGCGATTTTTTGTCTAAGCTATTTTATAGTGGGTGCTAGGGAGATTTTCCTGTGGTCATCAAAACAGGAAAATGTACAAGACTTTTAAACCTGTCAAGATCCCATGAAAGTTACAATAATTGTTCCCAAATTATTTTTTCCTGTTTGGTAAAGTAGAACTTTCATATCATCAAATGTGTTCACATTACCTCCATAGATATTTCTGACCTAACTGAAGAAATTAAACCCTAAAAAGAGATCTGTTACGAAATATAACAAAAGGTTTAAAATGTAGAAGTTAAAGCTTTGCATTTTTACTCAACATTTTTACTTTTTCTCCAAAAGCTCAAGATAACTTGGTGAGTTTTAGAAAAAAATATTTTTCTTAAATCAGGAAGTAAGGTATGCATTTTGAAACACCCAATCTTAGAAAGAGCTTCCCTGGTGGCTCAGACAGTAAAGAATACGCCTGCAGTGTGAGAGTCCTACGTTCAATCCTGTGTCGGGAAGATCCCCTGGAGAAGAGAATGGCAACCCACTCCAATATTCTGGCCTAGAGAATTTCACGAACACAGGCTTCAGTCTGTGGGGTTGCAAAGACTCAGACATGATTGAACGACTAACACTTTCATTCTTGGAAAGGAGAAAGTTCATTTGGGAGGGATGTACATTTTAAACATTACAGCAGCTTTCTCAAAACGTATATAACATTATTTGCAGGTATAATTTCGTATATGCATATTTTCTAAGTTTGGTCTTTCTATACCTATATGATTCATGTTAACAACAAATTGTAATGTTTATCACATATTATCCTATGATCTATTTTTTAGATGCGAAATAAGTCATGGTATGGACTTTTCTGAGCTTGTAAAGTTGCATAAGAATGCACATAGTCTCACACATATGTATCAATTTTTATTGTAATGGTATAATTTCCCCAATGACTCATACATAGTGTATACTTGTATATTTATGTAACCATGATGTCAGTTTGTGGAATTTAGAGCAGTAGTATTTTATCTTATGGGATAGACATTTAAATAAATAATGATCAGATCAATTTAAATTATGTATTTATTTTACATATTTATTTTATACAATATTTTACATTATTTGGCCAAATGCTTTATGAACTTCTTTTCCTTTGGGCTTCTGAAAAGTAAACATGTTCTCTGTTGTTAATGAGATCAGTCTGGATATTTTGACCACTTAAAAATGAATTTCCATCATTGCATTATGTATTCTGCAGCCTGATTTGATAACTACATACAAAAACATGAATCATCAACATTAATCTGAAGTATATCAGCATCTGTTCACTATCACATAATTTACAATAGTAAAGTATCATAAATGTCCTCTATGTATACAATATGAGACTTCTTAAATAAATAAGGAAATATCTGAATGATAGAATAGTAAGACTCTGGAGAACTTTCATAACATGGGAAATGATCATTACAAACACTAAATAATAAAGCAGGACACAAATTTACAAAACACATAATCATCCCCCTTTTGTTTTTCTTTCTTTAGTCTTGTATTCAAAGAAAAATTCCTGGAAGAAATGTGAGTAGTTAACTTTAGTTACTATTATTATAATCATGATTCTTTTATTTTTAATGTATCCTTATAGTTCTATGAGCATATTTCTATGAGTATGCACTTACTTAGAATTAGAAAAATAAACACTATTTAAAAAAACTAATGTTAATCATTAAAAAAAAGTAGGTGCTCTGTACATCACAGAAGCTCACAGAACTCTATTCTTTCCCTTCTATACAACTGTCTTATTTACTAGAAAACACTAATTAAAAAGCAAGAGGAAAAAAGGATTTTGATCAATTCAGTGGAGTAAGAAGAAACTAAACATAAACATCAAAAAAACACTTTGTGTGGGTAAGAAGCTCAAATGGCTTATCTCCATCAAAAGAAGACACAGAACTAAGCCTTGGTTTTATGCCCCAAATTTAATTAAGCTTTTCTGTTATGAAGTGCTAGATCCTGAAGTTGTGTACTCTGTAGGACACAAACGTGTCAGACTTACTGACTCTCCGCAATTCTGATCTTCCCAGCTTGCTTAATGGCATTACCATTGTGCCAATCAGCCTGGTTTAGGTCTTCAGAGTAATACTGTATTCTCCAACTTTGCTGTTTTACAGATAATTGGCCATTGCCTATAAAATGATTCTCCTTTTCTTTCTATTCTTTTTGTTGTTACTCTAGTTCAGTCTCGTATTTTTTTCTTCTTTGCCTCTTCTATCCCCTTGAATCCATCTGGAAGATTACTGCTTGATTAATCTTATTAATATGCCCTTAATACATTATTTTGTGCTCAAAATTATTAATGCTGCTGCTGCTGCTGCTGCTAAGTTGCTTCAGTTGTGTTCAACTCTGTGCTACCCCATAGACGGCAGCCCACCAGGCTCCGCTGTCCCTGAGATTCTCCAGGCAAGAACAATGGAGTGGGTTGCCATTTCCTTCTCCAGTGCATGACAGTGAAAAGTGAAAGTGAAGTCGCTCAGTCGTGTCTGACTCTTAGCGACCCAATGGACTGTAGCCTACCAGGCTCCTCCATCCATGGGATTTTCCAGGCATTAATGGCTCTCCCGAATTACTGAATTAAGTCCAAAGTCCTCAGAATGACTCTCCAGACCTTTTATAATATGATCCCAAACAACATTTCTCCCAATATCTCCTATTCTTCTGCTCAAAGATCTGATAACCTGGCCAAACTGCAGTAGGAATAATTTCCCAGATCTGAGAGAATCCTTAGAAAAATATATTCCACTTCATTTAGTTCAGTTCAGTTCAGTTCAGTCACTCAGTCGTGTCCGACTCTTTGCGACCCCATGAATCGCAGCACACCAGGCCTCCCTATCCATCACCAACTCCCGGAGTTCACTCAGACTCACGTCCATCGAGTCAGTGATGGCATCCACCCATCTCATCCTCTGTCGTCCCCTTCTCCTCCTGCCCCCAATCCCTCCCAGCATCAGAGACTTTTCCAATGAGTCAACACTTCACATGAGGTGGCCAAAGTACTGGAGTTTCAACTTTAGCATCATTCCTTCCAAAGAAATCCCAGGGCTGATCTCCTTCAGAATGGACTGGTTGGAACTCCTTAGAGTCCAAGGGACTCTCAAGAGTCTTCTCCAACACAACAGTTCAAAAGCATCAATTCTTCAGCCCTCAGCCTTCTTCACAGTCCAACTCTCACATCCATGCATGACTACTGAAAAAACCATAGCCTTGACTAGACGGACCTTATCAGCAAAGTAATGTCTCTGCTTTTGAATATACTATCTAGGTTGGTCATAACTTTTCTTCCAAGGAGTAAGAGTCTTTTAATTTCATGGCTGCAATCACCATCTGCAGTGATTTTGGAGCCCCCCAAAATAAAGTCTGACACTGTTGCCACTGTTTCCCCATCTATTTCCCATGAAGTGATGGGGCCAGATGCCATGATCTTCATTTTCTGAATGTTGAGCTTGAAGCCAACTTTTTCACTCTCCTCTTTCACTTTCATCAAGAGGCTTTTGAGTTCCTCTTCACTTTCTGCCATAAGGGTGGTGTCATCTGCATATCTGAGGTTATTGATATTTCTCCCAGCAATCTTGATTCCAGCTTGTGTTTCTTTCAGTCCAGCGTTTCTCATGATGTACTCTGCATAGAAGTTAAATAAGCAGGGTGACAATATACAGCCTTGACGTACTCCTTTTCCTATTTGGAACCAGTCTGTTGTTCCATGTCCAGTTCTAACTGCTGCTTCCTGACCTGCATACAGATTTCTCAAGAGGCAGGTCACGTGGTCTGGTATTCCCATCTCTTTCAGAATTTTCCAGTTTATTGTGCCACACAGTTAAAGGCTTTGGCATAGTCAATAAAGCAGAAATAGATATTTTTCTGGAACTCTCTTGCTTTTTCCATGATCCAGCAGATGTTGGCAATTTGATTTCTGATTCCTCTGCCTTTTCTAAAACCAGCTTGAACATCAGGAAGTTCACGGTTCACATACTGCTGAATCCTGGCTTGGAGAATTTTGAGCATTACTTTACTAGCATGTGAGATGAGTGCAATTGTGTGGTAGTTTGAGCATTTTTTGGCATTGCCTTTCTTTGGAATTGGAATGAAAACTGACCTTTTCCAGTCCTGTGACCACTGCTGAGTTTTCCAAATTGTCTGGCATAGGGAGTGCAGCACTTTCACAGCATCATCTTTCAGGATTTGAAATAGCTCAACTGGAATTCCATCACCTCCACTAGCTTTGTTCGTAGCGATGCTTTCCATGGCCCATTTGACTTCACACTCTAGGATGTCTGGCTCTAGATTAGTGATCACACCATCATGATTATCTGGGTCATGAAGATCTTTTTTGTACAGTTCTTCTGTGTATTCTTGCCACCTCTTCTTAATATCTTCTGCTTCTGTTAGGTCCCTACCATTTCTGTCCTTTATCGAGCCCATCTTTGCATGAAATGTTCCCTTGGGATCTCTAATTTTCTTGAAGAGATCTCTAGTCTTTCCCATTGTGTTGTTTTCCTCTATTTCTTTTCATTGATCACTGAAGAAGGCTTTCTTATCTCTCCTTGCTATTCTCTGGAACTCTGCATTCAGATGCTTATATCTTTCCTTTCCTCCTTTGCTTTTCACCTCTCTTCTTTTCACAACTATTTGTAAGGCCTCCCCAGACAGCCATTTTGCTTTTTTGCATTGCTTTTCCATGGGGATGTTCTTTATGCCTGTCTCCTGTACAATGTCACGAACCTCCATCCATAGTTCATCAGGCACTCTATCTATGAGATCTAGACCCTTAAATCTATTTTTCACTTCCACTGTATAATCATAAGGGATTTGATTTAGGTCATACCTGAATGCTCTAGCAGTTTTCCCTACTTTCTTCAATTTGAGTCTGAATTTGGTAATAAGGAGTTCATGATCTGAGCCACAGTCAGCTCCTGGTCTTGTTTTCGTTGACTGTATAAAGCTTCTCCATCTTTGGCTGCAAAGAATTTAATCAATCTGATTTTGGTGTTGACCATCTGGTGATGTCCATGTGTAGAGTCTTCTCTTGTGTTGTTGGAAGAGGGTGTTTGCTATGACCAGTGCATTTTCTTGGCAAAACTCTATTAGTCTTTGCCCTGCTTCATTCCGCATTCCAAGGCCAAATTTGCCTGTTACTCCAGGTGTTTCTTGACTTCCTACTTTTGCATTCCAGTCCCCTATAATGAAAAGGACATCTTTTTTGGGTGTTAGTTCTAAAAGGTCTTGTAGGTCTTCATAGAACCGTTCAACTTCAGCTTCTTCAGCGTTACTGGTTGGGGCATAGACTTGGATTACTGTGATATTGAATGGTTTGCCTTGGAGACGAACAGAGATCATTCTGTCGTTTTTGAGATTGTATCCAAGTACTGCATTTCAGACTCTTTTGTTGACCATGATGGCTACTCCATTTCTTCTGAGGGATTCCTGCCCACGGTAGTAGATATAATAGTCATCTGAGTTAAATTCACCCATTCCAGTCTATTTTAGTTTGCTGATTCCTAGAATGTTGACGTTCACTCTTGCCATCTCTTGTTTAACCACTTCCAATTTGCCTTGATTCATGGACCTAACATTCCAGGTTCCTATGCAACATTGCTCTTTACACCATCGGACCTTGCTTCTATCACCAGTCACATCCACAGCTGGGTGTTGTTTTTGCTTTGGCTTCATCCTTTCATTCTTTCTGGAGTTATTTCTCCACTGATCTCCAGTAGCTTATTGGGCACCTACTGACCTGAGGAGTTCCTCTTTCAGTATCCTATCATTTTGCCTTTTCATACTGTTCATGGGGTTCTCAAGGCAAGAATATTGAAGTGGTTTGCCATTCCCTTCTCCAGTGGACCACATTCTGTCAGACCTCTCCACCATGACCCGCCTGTCTTGGGTTGCCGCGCGGGCATAGCTTGGTTTCATTGAGTTAGACAAGGCTGTGGTCCTAGTGTGATTAGATTGTCTAGTTTTCTGTGAGTATGGTTTCAGTGTGTCTGCCCTCTGATGCCCTCTTGCAACACCTACCATCTTACTTGGGTTTCTCTGCTGGATTAAAATTCTACCTATATTTAAGATCTAGTAAACTATGAACTCTTAAAGGGTGGCTGTTTTGTGCTTAGTCACTCACTCATGTCGGACTCTTTGTGATCCCATGGACTGCACCCCTTAGGCTCCTCTGTCTTGGGGATTTGCCCACCAGGCAAGAATACTGTAGTGGGTTGCATGCCCTCCGCCAGGGGATCCCAACCCAGGGATAGAACCCAGGTCCCCTGCATTACAGGTGGATTCTTTAGTAGCTGAGACACCAGGGAAATCCTTGAGGGTGGAGGAAATGTATTCAGCTTTGGATCTCAGTGTTGATAGTAGGAACTTGCAAGCATTAAGTGACTGTTCTTGTTTGCTAAATAAATGCATCCATTTTAAACCAAACCTCTATCACAGTCTCTTTATCACCCAGAAGTACTCTTTATCCCTGAGTACACAGAGGTTTCTGCAGCTCTATTTAAATATAAATCACACTCCACCTTATGTGTTGACATGGAAGACTGGAACATTTCTAGCTTATAGGCCTATAATGTTTTCACATTAGGATTTGCTGCATCTGGCCATGTCTAGAAGACTGGTATAGATGGACAGCTGGGATCTATTTGTAAGAGGGCTTAAGAATCCTCCTGTGAAAAAGAATATAAAGATTCAAAGAATAGGACTCGAAAAATAGGACTTTTATGTTTGGTAGTTATGTTGTGCTAGGTACTTTGAAGAGCCTTCCTGCTGAAAACAACTAATGATGCTGACATACTTATTTTATTTATTTTTAATGTGTTACTAGGATGAAAACAGTAAATATTCAGAGGACAAAACAAGTGAGTGAAGCTGAGAATTTGGAAAAGAATTATCAGGAAGCTGATTTTATACTTCAGAGTATGTACTGATTTAAGTGAACCTAGGACTCAAAGTCCACAGTTTTACAGAGCAGAAAGACTAAGAGACAATGTCCAGGGCCTATCCAAGATAAAGTCTAACAGGAAGTTGGGAGGCCCAAGAGCTATTGACTGAGTTTAATAGTGAACAAGAAACACAATACCTCTCTCCCAGCACATCGCACAGAAAATTGTCTATCATGAATTTTGGCCTTGAGTAAAACAAAGAAAAGTCTCATCTGAGAATAAGCAATAACAAACTGGTCCCCACAATATCTCTATTGTGCACTGTATTTGTATTATCTGTATTATGTATCAGTAAAAATATGGTGGAATGGTACTCTTGTGTCAAACAAAACATCTGCTGACCTAGAGTTCTATACCCAGGGAAAATGTTTTTTACAAGGGTAAATAAAACAGTTTTGCAAGTAGCAGATTCTCACTGCTGCTGCTGCTGCTAAGTCACTTCAGTCATGTCCGACTCTGTGCTGCCCCTAAGGGAAGCTAAAAGATATAAACACTTCACTTTAGAATGAAAACTCAGCAGGTTTGAGATGTAAAAAGAAATGAAGACTAAAGAAATCTAAACAAATATAAATTGTATATAACAACTTATACTATATAATGGTTTAAGGGGTTAAAGAAAGGCCAGGAAAAATTAAAATGCTTATAAAGGTAACATGTAAGTCAGGAAGGGTATGGTTTGCTTAAGTGTTCTTGAGTCCTTATATTCCTGTTAAGGATGAAAGTAAATATATTGTTTGATACACTAAGTTTTATAAGATAAGCACGTATAAGTTTTTATCACCATATTGTAACCCAGCAGAGTAAAAAAAAATGGAATTAAAAAATAGACAATTTACTTAAAAGAAAGGTTCAGAAAAGAGAAGACAAAGTACAGTATAAGATAAAATAATTATGCCCAAATTTATAAATAATTATGTGTAAGCAGACAAAATCATGTAGTTAAAAGGCAAAAAATAACAGAATATAAATGCAAACAGACCACTGTTACTGTTAGCATGAAAGAACAACAATCCATCTATATGCAGTGATCTTGCCACCTGTTTGGGCCAGGCAGAAATGGAGAGAGGGAAAGAAAGCAGCCCAGAACTTTAGGTCCAACAGTGGATACGATCCTCACAGCTGAAGAAGAAAGGAAAACACCAGATCCGATGGGCCAGTCACTCGGCAGTTTGAGAGAGCATATATGACATACTGTGAGAATTCTCAGAAGCTTCTGGAAGGATTTTGAGGTGTGACTTGAAGAAACTAAAAAAACTAGAGGAAAGAGTATAGCTAGAAAAATACTGTTTTATTACTGTTTTTCTTTTCTAAACACAGGCATTTTCTAAAGAAAGTAGACTTAAGATGAATAATAGATATTAATGTGCAATTAAAATGAATAATAGATATTAATTTGCTGAGAGCAGAGATTATATATTTTATCATAATATTTTACATGATATAAAAAATTCATGAATGAATGCAAAAAATCCAACAGTACTCCTAATAAAACAACTTTTAAGTGTATCTGATAGTAGATATTAGTGATACCAGCTTCCCAGGTTGCACTAGTGGTAAAGAACCCATCAGCAATGCATGAGACATAAGAGATATAGGTTCGATCCCTGGGTTGGGAAGATCCTCTGGAGGAGGGCATGGCAACCCACTCCAGTATTCTTGCCTGGAGAATTCCATGGACAAAGGAGCCTTGCAGGCTACAGTCTATAGGGTCGCAGAGTCAGACACGACTGAAGTGACTTCACGGGCACGCATTAAGGATACCATTTTTATAAAGAAAAGAAGGCACATGATTTTTTTCAGAAGGAAGTGCCATTCTATTAGTCTCCAAATACCCCGCTGCTACTGCTGCTAAGTCGCTTCAGTCGTGTCCGACTCTGTGCGACCCCATAGACGGCAGCCCACCAGGCTCCTCTGTCCCTGGGATTCTCCAGGCAAGAACACTGGAGTGGGTTGTCATTTCCTTCTCCAATGCATGAAAGTGAAAAGTGAAAGTGATGTCACTCAGTCGTGTCTGACCCTCAGCGACCCCATGGACTGCAACCTTCCAGGCTCCTTCATCCATGGGATTTTCCAGGCAAGAGTACTAGAGTGGGGTGCCATTGCCTTCTCCGTCAAATACCCTAAGTGTATCCAAATTTAACTCAGAATCTAATCTAGGACAAGCATGTAGGTCTGGGAAAGAGGCTGTGCAAGTGTGTCCATGAATCTATACAGAGAATAAGAAATGCATAATATTAATATATAGAGACACCAATTTATGTACAGATGGAACTCCAGACACACACACATACACACACACACTCTCTCTCTCTCTCTCCTACACACACACACACACACACATACACACACACACTCTCTCTCTCTCTCTCCTACACACACACACACACACACACACACACACACACACACACACACATCCCTCTGGAATCTATAGCAGCCCTAAAAGGCTCTGTCTTTTCCAGCTTGGTGATGCCAGTAGATCCAGTGCCCCAGGTAGGCACTCCTGAATGTTCCTGGCTAAAATGCAGAAATTCTGCAAATTACTTCTATAATGGGCAATGGAGAGGAAAAACTATGAAATTCAACATAGTAAAAGCCAATTTGAATACTGTAAAATGTTTTCTAATAATGGAGTCTGTTAGGTCTTGGAGTAATCTCGGCAGGAGATATAAAGGCTGTATCATAGGAAGGACTTAAAAGTATCAAGGAAAATTTTTATTTCAACTGTTTAAACTGGGCAAACATCTGCAGCAGAGGAAAGATAGAACCTTCACAACAGTACCAGGGTTATGACAATTGTTGAAAACTCACCTGTGAAAGAGAAAGCCTTGTAATTCACTACTGAGTACTGGAAGGACCAAGGGCATTACAGTTTCAAAAAATCATTATTTGCTTGCTTGGGAAAAAAGTCAGTTTAATCTTCACATATGGTTTCCTGAAGTAAACAATGTGAAACAGGGTGATCTGGTGAGTGGGAAACAGTGGACACTTACATAGTAGAGTTTTCCTAACTGTTGCTAGCATCTCATTTTAAGAAGAAGTTCACTTTAAGAATTTGTGCACTTTGACTGTGAATGCAAGGTTTATTAATGACCACACCATGGGTAGACCAAAGTCTTGCTCTTGCTCTATTCTGATTCTGGCTCTTTCCTTCCTAGATTTTGAAGCAATGTGTTCATGCACATAGATAATCACAATCCCATTAGTAAAGAGGAAAGAAAGAAAAAGTTTATTGTACAGAATGGACTTCTCATCAATGCTGGGATGGTCCTCTGAGACTTTCAATTCTTTTCTTCATAAAGGCAGAAAATGAAGTTTAAGTACCTTCCTGCGTATTTAATTTAAAAATACCAGCCACTCTATTGTTCAGAACTAAGTCCTTTTAATCAAAAAAAGAAAAAAAAAAAACAGCTTCTTATTCCTTAGATATATTCCATGCATGAGGTAATGAGTGTTTCAGGATCTTAGACGCTTCATCGTAATCCCTTGGGCTTTTCTATTTCACAGAATTTACTAAGTATTTTGCTATATACCTACAGAGAATTGCTCAAGTTCATGCTTTCCCTTTGAGAGCTATTGAAACTCTTCAGTTGTGAAAACAGCCTAATGAAAGTGGCCTCTTTATTCTCCTCCCGCACTTGCAGACTACTCTGGAATGAATATCTCACATAGGTAGGCATGGCCTCATTGCGTTTGGGGGGTATTTGGGTGGAAATAGAAAAGTCTTGGAGCGAGACAGACCAGTCTAGAGGTAAACAGGCTGCTGGTGCTGGCGGCTGTGCTGTGACAGAGGAGACCGTGTTCCCCGCTGTGGTCTCACTTATCAATTTTGACAGATGACGGTCTTGACTCCCCGGAACATTTATCAAAGAGGACAAATCATGCTGAATGTCAAGTTTTCTACAATGACTTTAGCTGGCAGTTGGCTCTAAAGGGAATATGGCTCATAACGACTTTCACACAGGGAAAAGAGAATAGTCTAAATAATTTTAATTTTAAAAAGGCCAACTATTTGTTTCTTTGAATTTATACTCTACCATTCTCATCACCTTAGTTCAAGTCCTTTCCTTTTCACACCTGGACTATAAAAATCTGCCTCTCTTATTTGGGTTTTATTCTTCAAATCTATCCTCCACACTCCTACAAAAATGGATCAGTCTGGGAAACCAGTCTGACTCCCTCAGGCCTCTTGTAACATGGAAGTGTCTTCCCATTGCCTGTAGGATAAAGTCCAATTTCCTAGTTATGACATAAGGGGTGTTTCCTTACCTGGCCTCTGCATAATTGTCCAGGCTTATGCTGTGTCTTTCTTCACTTCTCAACACTTACTCTCCAGTTAGACTGAATGATGTGCAGTCCCTTGAACCTGCTGTGTTTGTTGCCTTTACATGTTCACACTTGCTCTTGCCTTAAACACTGGCTTGTTCAGAACTCTTCTCAGGTACTGTTTCCTCTCTGACCAAAGAGTCACTGGTTTCTCTGTACCACTTCTGTATTTTATTGTTATGTATGTATCAAAGTGCTGTAATTATATATATACATATATTTACATATATATATTTTCCTATTTCTGTAAGCAGCTTTTGGCAAGAAAGAACTCTCCACAGGAGGCCCCTTGTCTTGTCACTAACCTCAATCCAGGCACCTTCAGGCCCTACACACCCCAGGCCAATCACACCTTTCAAATCTTTTGATCACACAATACTTTGCTGAACTTGTTGGTTTATCCATAGATCAAGGAAGCAGAAATGAAGAATAAGTAATTAATAGATGGCCAGATTTCTTCCCAAGCTTCCCCATCAGTAATCTTGAGAACAAGCTGTGAACAAGATAGAATCTAAAGAAAAATCACAAGAAGTCAACAAGCCTAAACCAAGACTTGCACACAGCAGGGGATGGTGATGTCTTTGATCCCCCTATCTCAGTGATTAACTGAGATTAGTTCCTTTTTTTCCCTTTAAATGTTTTCATGGCTGAGCAGGATCTTCAGAAGTTGTTTTTGGGAGGGACTGAGTCAATCATCTCCCCAGACTGCCAACATTCTGATTAAAAGCAACTTTCCTTTCTATCAGCATTTGTCTCTCCCTCATGTATTGGTTTTTGAGTGTTGAGTGGCTGGAACTGGTTTCTAAACTGCGAGCTTCTTGATAGAAGACAGTATCTCATTTATTTTTGGCTTACCAATGCTCAGCATAGAATCTGAGATATCATATTGATCAAAAATATTTACTTCTGAATTTATCTGAGTCACCATATTTATCAGAAGCTTAAAGGAAAACATCTTTATATCACAGAAATAAAAGTCAGTATAAAATCCTTGGATTTTAAAGCAAAATTTAATGACATATGAAAAATAAAATGTAAAGACCCCATGTTTAATCATGTATTATGGGAATACCATGATCTGTGTTTGCATGCAGAAGGACTGAGGCCATACAGTGGAATTTTATTTTATTTGCTGATTTTTCCAGGTTTACTGGGATATTGTGCTGCTAAGTCACTTCAGTTGTGTCGGACTATTTGTGACACTATGGTCTGTAGCCTGTCAGGCTTCTCTGTACGTGGGAATTCTTCAGGCAAAAGTACTGGAGTGGGTTGCCATGCCCTCCTCCAGGGGAGCTTCCTGACCCAGGGATCAAACCCAGGTCTCCTGCAGCTCCTGCACTGTAGGTGGATTCTGTACTGCTTACTGAGATATTGTTGACATATAGCTTATATAAATTTAAGGTGTACAATGTGATGGTTTGATATATGTATGTATTATGAGATAATTACCACTATAAGGATACTTAACACCTTCATTCCTCCACATAATTTACCTTTTTTGTGGGGAGAACATATAACATCTACTCTCTTAACAACTAATAATGGTTGTAAATAATTATCAACACCATTAGATTCCCAGAACTTCATTTTATAGCTGGAAGCTTCTACCCCTTGACCAACATCTTCGTTTCCCCCCACTTCCCAGCCCCTGGCAGCTACCATTCTTCTCTATTTCTTTGTGTTTGGCTTATTTAGATTACACATAAAAGTGAGAACACAACGTTTGACTTTCTCTGTCTGACTTATTCCACTTTGCATAATACCATTAAGGTTGGGGCTTCCCAGGTGACAATCATGGTAATGAACCCACCTGCCAATGCAGAAGACCTAAGAGATGGCAAAATTCCCTTATTTTATGGCTGAAAAATATTTCCTTGTATGTATACACATTTCTTCAATCCACCCATTATTTGATGGGCACTTAGTTTATCTTCATGTTTGGCTATTGTAAATAAGGGTGCAATGAACATGAGGCTGTATGTATATATATATACATATATATATATATATATGTATATATATATACATATCTTTGGATATATATCCAAAAATAGAATTGCTGGATCTTACTGCAGTTAAATTTAAACTTTCTGAGGAACCTCCATACTGTTTTCAAGGCTGCTACACCAATTTACATTACTACCAACAGTTATTAAGGTGCAATTTAAAATCATTGACTACAATGTTGTATGAAGTTGTAAAACTAAGGACTGAGATGAGCTTCTGATGTTGGACTTCTGTGAATTTTTAAAAACCAAGGGAACACTTAAGTAATTTAGTAAATGTAGATAAAATTCTCTTTAATTTGCAGTAATTTGTTTAGTAATAATATCTAACATTGTGCTAGGCCTTTCCATAATATACCACATTGTAATAATTACCAAGTCTTCAGATTTGTTTCTCGTATATGTTTCAGATCTATCCCTGACTTTCAGTTTCTACTGGTGCTATTACTACTGGTGCTATCCTTGGGCCTGCATGCATGCTAAATTGCTTCAGTCAAGTCTGACTCTTTGAAACGCTATGGACTGTAGCCCACTGGGCTCCTCTGTCCATGGGATTCTCCAGGCAAGAATACTGGAGTGCATTGCCACACCCTTCTCCAGGGGATATTCCCAATCCAGAGATAGAACCCATATTTCTTGTATCTCCTGCATTGCAGGCGGGTTCTTTATGACTAGTGCCACCTGGGAAGCCCAGTGTTGCCCTTATTCTAGTCTAAAAAGAAAACTAACACTTCATTTATTTTACTTTTAAAATATATACACACACAAAATCATCTGACAGATACATATTGAACATATAAGCAATTATAAGAGGCATGCAGCATGATTTATAATAGCCAGGATATGAAAACAAGCTAAATGTTCAGCAACAAAGGAATGTAAATAAAGAAGATGTGGTAGATATGCAGTGGAATATTACTCATCCATAAAAAGGAACGGGATCCTGCTATTTTCAGAGACATGGATAGACCTAAAGGCTGTCATACAGAGAGAAGTTAGAAAGATGAAAACAAATACATAATTTGGTTATATATGTAATCTAGAAAAATGGTACAGATGAACTTATAGGCAAAGCAGAAATAGACATAGATGTAGAAAACAAACATGGATACCAAGCAAGGAAGGAGTGGGCGGGATGAATTGGGAGACTGAGTTTGACACATATACACTACCATGTATAAAAAAAGATAACTAATGAGAACCTGTTGTATAGCACAGAGAACTCCACTCAATAGTCTACCATACACTGATACTAACATAGCCTAGCATCTCCTTTCCTGCTGCAAAACCACAGAATATATAAGAAAAGTATATATTGAAAAGAACCACAATAATGCTTTAAAATAAGAAGGGCATATTGGAAACAGAAATCTCTGAAAGAGGAAAAGCAGAAGGGTTCATGTTAAAGCCTAAAGCTCAGAAAGGAGAGAATGAGTGCTAAGGGTTTGATTTTAAAGCAGCACTGAACCAGCTAGACAAGGCAGGGAGCCTCCAGACACACAGGAGGGTGGTGGCACACTGCACACAGCAGGTTCCTCCAGCCCCGTTCTCCCTGCCAGCTTAGAACGCCAAAAGCCACAGAGCAGATTGCCTAACCCTCCCCAGATCCCCAAGCAGTAAGGCTGTAGTAGCTCCAAACCTAGGTATATAAACCCAGTTAAGGCCAGGTGGAACTGTTCTTGGTTTAGGAGGAAAGGCAGTGTGGTTTTATGGAAACAAAGGAAGAAGAACTTCTCAAGAAGATGCACATGGCCAGTAGCACTAAATTTTCACCTGAAAGAGTAGGGAAGTAGAAGGTATACCTGGATTTGGTCATTCTGCCATTACTTGTCATCCTTAAATCACATTTAACAGAATGAGAAATAAATGAGATGTTGAAAACGTTTCAGAGAGTCAAACTCTTCTTTTAAGACGTTGAAGAAAAAGAATAGAGAAGACGAAAGTCAGAGATCCAAACAGGCTCCATTCAAGGGCTTTTCTTTTTCTTTTTTTCTTTTACATAAAGAACTTTTGAAAGTGCTTGGGCCTGCTATGACATTCAGAACAGTTCTCCTTGTGTGCAGTTTACAACTCATGTTTCAAGGGCTTGACACAGACCCTATCCTCCATAAGACATGGAGTTTCTTTTCTTATTGTTCATTTTCTCCTTCTTTCTTAAATATTCTCCACTCAAGCTGATGAAATTGAGACTTGCAATGGTTAAATAATGGAAAATACATATAAATATACACATACAAAATATTTAAATATATACTCCAGTCATTTTACTGTGAGTTCTCATACGTTACTTCATTTAATATTATATTCTCTTCTTTGCAAAGATGAGGAACCTAAAGCAGCAAGAGGTCACACAAGTACTAAGCAGTGGAGTTTGACTTGAGTATGCTTCAAGCTGATTCCTAATGTACTCAAATATAATTTTTCCTCCAGTCAGAATGATACAATTAGTTCTTCACTTTGTGGGTAATAACATTTTGAAGGATTTTCTTGCAAATGAAAGCATAGGTTATTTATAGGAGACAAAAATGATGATTTAATGAAGGTAATTTATTTTATATAGTTGGAATATAAGCAAAATAATTTGGGTGTCAAAAATCTAGAATCTTTTTTATGGTATTCATCTGATATTTTTAAGATACTGATCACCTTCATTATTATATTACATGATTACTATAGTTCTGCATGTGTTCAAGGCCTATAAGAAAAGTGACAAGAAATGACCATAAAAATAACTTCTTCATACCTGAAAAAACTCCCTGAGAGAATATCCAGGTTTCTCTGCTTTTGACAGACATAAAGAACAGAACTTGCATATGGAATGATCAGTCTGGTATCGAGTTGGAATAATGTTAATGTATTTCCTCCTCTGAAAATCAGAGCATAAAACTAAAACTAACTCAATATACAAATGTACTGCCTCTTCTATGAATTACTATGGGTCCTACAGTTTATTTATCCTATATTTGGTATTACTGTATGAGATTGCATTACTAAAAATATTTAAACTGGATAAAGCCCTAAGTACATCACTGGAAATTTTTGGACCTATAAATTAGTATAGACCAGGAGTAATGAGATTGCATTACTAAAAATATTTAATTTTTAATATTTAACATTACTTAATTAAATTATGGAAAATAATATTTATTTTAATTATATTATATTTAATATTTGGATGTGTAAATTAATATATACTGGGAGTAATGAGATTGCATTACTAAAAATGTTTAAACTGGATAAATCCCAAAGTACATCACTGGGAATTTTTGGATCTGTAAATTAATATAAGACCAGGAGCTGACTGTGGCTCAAATCATGAACTCCTTATTGCAAAATTCAGACTTAAATTGAAGAAAGTAGGGAAAACCCCTAGACCATTCAGCTATGACTTATCAAATCCCTTATGATCATACAGTGGAAGTGATAAATAGATTCAAGGGATTAGATCTGATAGACAGAGTGCATGAAGAACTATGAACAGACATTCATGACATTGTATAAGAGGCAGTGATCAAGACCATCCCCAAGAAAAAGAAATGCAAAAAGGCAAAATGGTTGTCTGAGAAGGACTTACAAATAGCTGAGAAAAGAAGGAAGCAAAAGGCAAAGGGAAGATATATCCATTTGAATGCAGAATTCTAAAGACCAGCAAGGAGAGAGAGATAAGACAGGCTTCCTTGTGATCAATGCAAAGAAATAGAGGAAAACAATTGAATGGGAAAGACTAGAGATCGCTTCAAGAAAATTAGAGATACCAAAGGAAAATTTCAGGCAAAGATGGGCACAATAAAGGAGAGAAATGGTATGGACCTAACAGAAGCAGAAGATATTAAGAAGAAGTGGAAAGAATACACAGAAGAGCTATACAAAAAAGATCTTCATGACTCAGATAACCATGATGGTGTGATCATTCACCTAGAGCCAGACATCCTGGAATGTGAAGTCAAGTGGGCCTTAGGAAGCATCACTAAGAGCAAAACTAGTGGAGGGATGGAATTTCAGTTGACCTATTTCAAATCCTAAAAGATGATGCAATGAAAATGCTGCATGCAATATGCCAGCAAATTTGGAAAACTCAGCAGTGGCCACAGGACTGGAAAGGTCAGTTTTCATTTCAATCACAAAGAAAGGCAATGCCAGAGAATGTTCAGTTGCACAATTGCCCTCATCTCACACGCTAGCAAAGTAATGCTCAAAATATTTCAAGCCAAGCTTCAGCAATATGTGAACTTCAAACTTCCAGATGTTCAAGCTGGTTTTAGATAAGGCAGAGGAACTAGAGATCAAATTGCCAACATCCTCTGGATCATCAAAACAGAAAGAGAGTTCCAGAAAAACATCTACTTCTTCTGTATTGACTATGCCAAAGCCTTTGATGTGTGGATCACAATAAACTGTAGAAAATTCTTCAAGAGATTGGAATACCAGACCACCTGATCTGCCTCTTGAGAAGTCTGTATTCAGGTCAAGAAACAACCGTTAGAACTGGACATGGACTAACAGACTGGTTCCAAATCGGGAAAGGAGTACATCAAGGCTGTATATTGTCATCTTGCTTATTTAACTTATATGCAGATTACATCATGCAAAATCCTAGGCTAGATGAAGCACAAGCTGGAATCAAGATTGCCAGGAGAAATATCAATAACCTCAGATATGCAGATGACACCACCCTTATGGCAGAAAGTGAAGAAGAACTAAAGAGCCTCTTGATGAAAGTGAAAGAAGAGAGCGAAAAAGTTGGCTTAAAACTCAACATTCAGAAAACTAAGATCATGGCATCTGGTCCCGTCACTTCATAGCAAAAAGATGGGGAAACAATGGAAACAGTGAGAGACTTTATTTTCTTGGGCCTCAAAATCATGGCAGATAGTGACTGTAGCCATGACATTAAACGATGATTGCACCTTGGAAGAAAAGTTATGACCAAACTAGATAGCACATTAAACAGCAGAGACATTACTTTGCCAACAAAGGTCCGTCTAGTCAAAGCTATGGGTTTTCCAGGAGTCACGTGTGGATGTAAGAATTGGACAATAAAGAAAGCTGAGCGCCGAAGAAATGATGCTCTTGAATTTTGATGTTGGAGAAGACTCTTGAGAGTCCTTTGGATGGCAAGGAGATCCAACCAGTCCATCCTAAAGGAAATTAGTCCTGAATATTCATTGGAAGGACTGATGGTGAAGCTGAAACTCCAATTCTTTGGCCACCTGATGCGAACAACTGACTCATTTGAAAAGACTCTGATGCAGGGAAAGATTGAAGGTGGGAAGAGAAGGGGATGGCACAGGATGAGATATTTAGATGGCATCACCATTGGCATGGACACAAGTTTGAGTAAACTCCAAGAGTTGGTGATTGACAGAGAAGCCTAGCTCGCTGCAGTCCATGAGTTCACAAAGAGCCAGACATGACCGAACAACTGAAATGAATGAATGAAATTAACATAGAAGAAAGTCAATAATAGGAACTCTGATGGTCATCTGGGATATCTGAAGGAGAAAAACAAAAGTTTTGAGCCCCTTGCACTTTCATTTTGGTGGAGAAGTTTTTATTACTTCCTGTGCATATCAGAAGGAAGTAATTAAATCATTTCTAAAACTACAAATAGTAGTGTTTTCATTGAGAGAATCACAGCTTTCTTATTTCCCAGCTAAATTCTCTTGTGTTCTTTTTGTTAAAGAACTTAATGAAGAGCTATAAAACTTTTAAAGAATTCAAAACTTTTGAACTTTAGAATTTAAAACTTTTGCTTAAAGGGATCCACTATTGTCTTTATTTGGTAGGGGCATGGAGGCATGCTCAGTTGCTTCAGTTATGTCCAACTCTTTGAGACCCTATTGACTATAGCCTTCCAGGCTCCTCTGTCCATGGGATTCTCCAGGCAAGAATACTGGAGTGGGTCTCCATGCCCTCCTCCAGGGTATCTTCCTGACCCAAGGATTGAAGTCACATTTCATGTTTCCTGCATTGGGGGGTGTGTTCTTTACCACTGGTGCCACCTGGGAAGCCCTATTTTAGTAGATATTCATGTATAAATGAATGGAAGAAAACATTTTTTAAGGATTATGAACTCCATGGCTGCAAAAATGTGTAACAGCTGTCTGTGGCTCCTCTAGTTACTTATTCCTTTCCTGGTGGCTCAGACAGTAAAGAACCTGCATGCAATGCAAAAAACTTGGGTTTGATCCCTGGGTTGGGAAGATTCCCTGGAGAAGGGAATGGCAAACCACTCCAGTATTCTTGCCCGGAGAATTCCATGGACAGAGGGACTGTCCCTGCAGTCACAAAGAATTGGACACAACTGAGTGACTAACACCTTCTCTTTCACTAGTCATTTATAAACATCCCCTCAAAACATACTATCCTTCCAATGGTTATTTAGGAGTTTTAGAGCTCTCTCAGAAGATAAATACAGGTGATCACCTTTTAGGATGAGTTAGTTTTTGTTTGTTTATAAAAGGAAAGTGAAATGTTATATAGTCTTGAAAATTATACACTCCAGAAAAGAATACATACTCAATTACATGCCAAAGGGAATATGAATAATGAAACAAAACAATAAATATCTATTGCTTTTATTATAATATTTTTTTCAAAGGAATCCAGACTGGAAAAGAAGAAGTAAAGCTCTCACTGTTTGCAGATGACATGAGCCTCTACACAGAAAATCTTAAACAGGCCATCAGAAAATTACTAGAGCTAATCAATGAGTATAGTAAAGTTGCAGGATATAAAATTAATAGAAAGAAATCCCTTGCATTCCTATAAACTAACAATGAAAAATCAGAAAGAGAAATTAAGGAAATAATCCCATTTACCATTGCAATGAAAAGAATATAATACTTAGGAACAAATTTACCTAAAGAAACAAAAGACCTGTATATTTTAGAAAATTATAAAACACTGATAAAAGAAATCAAAGATGACACAAATAGATGAAGAAATAGACAATGTTCTTGGACTGTAAGAATCAATATAGTGAAAATGAGTATACTACCCAAAGCAATCTATAGATTCAGTGCAATTCCTATCAAACTACCAATGATATTTTTCACAGATCTAGAACAAATACTTTCACAATTTGTATGGAAACAAAAAAGACCCCGAATAGTCAAGGCAATCTTGAGAAAGAAGAATGGAACCAGAAAAATCAACCCTTCCTGACTTCAGACTATACTACAAAAGCTATAGTCATCAAGACAATATGGTACTGGCACAAGGACAGAAATATAGATCAATGGAACAAAATAGAAAGTCCAGAGATAACTCTATACCCCTATGGATACCTTATCTTTGACAAAGGACACCTTATCTTTGACAAAATATTCAATGGAGAAAAGACATCTCTTCAACAATAGTGCTGGGAAAACTGGTCAACTACATGTAAAAGAATGAATCAAGAACTCTTTCTAACACCATACACAAAAATAGATTCAAAATGGACTAAAGACATAAATATAATACCAAAAACTATAAAACTCTTAGAGAAAACTATAGGCAGAACACTCTCCAACATAAATCACAGCAAGATCCTCTATGACCCACCTGCCAGAGTAATGGAAATAAAAAGAAAAATAAACAAACTGGACCTAATTAAACTTAAAAGCTTTTGTGCAATAAAGGTAACTATAAGCAAGGTGAAAAGACAGCCCTCAGAATGGGAGAAAAAAATAGCAAATGAAACAATTGACAGAGAAATAATCTCCAAAATATACAAGCAGCTCATGAAGCTTAATACCAGGAAAACGAACAACCCAATCAAAAAGTGGGCAAAAGACCTAAACAGACATTTGTCCAAAGAAGACATTTAGATAGTTAATAAACACACAAAAAGATGCTAAACATCACTCATTATTAGAGAAACGCAAATCAAAACCACAATGAGCATCATCTCATACTGGTCAGAATGGCCATCGTCAAAAAGTCTACAAACAATAAATGCTGGAGAGAGTGTGGAATATACTGTTGGAGGGAACACAAACTGGTACAGCCACTATGGAGAACAGTGTGGAGATTCCCTAAAAAAATGGGAATAGAATGGCCATATGACCCAGAAATCCCGCTGCTTGGCATACATCCAAAGGAAACCAGAATTAAAAGAGACATGTACCCCAATGTCCATTGCAGCATGATTTACAATAGCTAGCGCATGGAAGCAACCTAGATGTCCATCAGCAGATGCATGGATAATGAAGTTGTGGTACATACACGCAATGGAATATTTCTCAGCTATAAAAATTAACACAATTGAGTCAGGTCTAATAAGGTGGATGAACCTGGACCGATTATACAGATTGAAGTAAGTCAGAAAGTGAAAGACAAATACTATATATTTATGCATATATATGGAATTTAGAAAGACAGTAATGACAACCCTACATGCAGGGCAGGAAAGGGAACACAGATATAAAAAACAGACTTTTGGACTCAGTGGGAAAAGGCGAGGGTGGGATGATTTGAGAGAATAGCATTCAAACATGTACATTATCATATGTAAAATGAATGCCTGGTGCAAGTTTGACACATGAAGCAGAGCACCCAAAGCTGGGGCTCTGAGACAACCCAGAAGGATAGGGTGGGGAGGGAATGGGAGAGGGGTGGGAGATGGTGGGGACACATGTATATTTGTGGCTGATTCATGTTGATTTATGGCAAAAACCATCACAATATTGTAATTATCCTCCAAATAAATAAATTAATCAACTGAAAAAAAAACTAAAAAAAAAAAATATATATATATATATATAAGAAAGAAAAAGAGGTAATTTTTGTCCAGCATCTGCTAATAACTAGCTGTGCTAGTTGAATTTTTAACCTTCAAGGCCTTTAGTTTTCTCTGTTAAGTCAGTCAGTTATGCTTCAGCAGCCTTCATATAGTTCCAATTCCATCATGTCAAAGTTCTCTTAATTTTAATTCTCTTCTGTCCAAACACTATTTATTCTTTATCCAAATGTGTCTACTTCTATTTTAAAGCTTTGCCTCTATCTCTTATTATGACTTGATTACTAATGTTAGGTAAGAAGTTAGGCATGAGCAACAGAAGGGTGGCCTAGCTGAAAAGGATGCAAGCTGATCTCCAAAACCCACCCCAGACATGCCCAGGAGAGCTCACAGATATGCTACAAAAATAGCCACAGAAACTTTTCCAACTCCTGTGTATGTGGCCTAGGCACATAGTGAATGCAAACCAACTACCGGTGCTTCTCCAACTCAGGTACTTGAGCTCTTGATGCACAGCTGTGTCCTCAAGTGACCTCAGGCAGTTGGGACCCTATTGCTGCTGCTAAGTCACTTCAGTCGTGTCCGACTCTGTGCGACCCCATAGACAGCAGCCCACCAGGCTCCCCCGTCCCAGGGATTCTCCAGGCAAGAACACCGGAGTGGGTTGCCATTTTTTTCCTCCAATGCATGAAAGTGAAAAGTGAAAGTGAAGTCACTCAGTCGTGTCCAACTCCCAGCGACCCCATGGACTGCAGCCTACCAGGCTCCTCCATCCATGGGATTTTCCAAGCAAGAATACTGGAGTGGGGTGCCACTGCCTTCTCCATTGGACCCAATTAAGGGTTTGTAAATATTCTTACATTCAACATAAGTTAGTGAATAATCAATTCACAAAGGAAGACAGTAAACAGGAAGAACACAAATAATAAAATGGCATTAGTAAGTCTTTATCTATTAATCATTACTCTAAATGTGAATGGATTAAATTCTCCAATCAAAAAGCACAGAGTGACAGGACAGATTAAAAAAAAAAAAAGACAAACAAGACCCAACTATATGCTGCCCACTTTGAGACTCACTTTGACCTTACAACACATGTATGCTAAAAGTGAGTGGACAGAAAAGATACTTCGTGCAAGTAGAAACCAAATGAGAGCAACGATAGCTATATTTATATCAGAAAAAAATAGACTGTAAGTCAAAAGTCATAACAATATAAAAGCAGGTCATTATACAATGATAAAGGAGTCAATTTGTCAAGAGGATATAACAATTGTAAAAGTATACACATGTAGAATCAGAGTGCCTATATATACTAAGCAAACACTAGAAGACCTGAAGGGAAAAATAGAGAACAATACAACAATAATAGAGAGATTCAACACCCCACTTTCAATAATGGATAGATCATCAATAAGAAATCAATAACGAAGCACTGAAAATCAATAAGGATATATTGAAAATCAATACAGAAATATTGGACTTGAAATACAATTGACCCTTGAACAACAGAGTTTTGAACTACACAGGTGACTTTATATGTGGATTTTTAGAAAATGAATGCATATTACAATACTCCACAATCCATGGTTGGTTGTATCTATGGTTGTGGAACCATGGACATAGAGGGCTGACTGTAAACTTACATACTTTTTAATATATTTGATTGCAAGGGACAGTTCCCCACCCCTCCAATCTCCCTCATTGTTCAAGGGGAAACTGTATGTGTTAGACCAAATGAACCTGATGAATAAAGAACATTCAATCTAGCATCAGAATACATTTCTTCTAAAGCACACACAGAACATTGTCCAAAGTAGATCATATGTCAAATCACAAACCAAGCTTGGAAAATTCAGAAAACTGACATCATATCAAGTATAATTTCTGATCCCATGGTGTAAAATTAGAAATCAATAATAGGAGGGAAGCTGGAAAATTTACAGATACGTGGAAACTAAAGAACACACAGCTGAACAACCAATAATAATAATAAAAAAAGAGAAAAATCAAAAATTTCTTGAAACCAAAATGGTAGCATAACATGCCCAACCTTAAACAATGCAGCAAAAGCAGTCCTAAGAGGAAAGTTAGAGTGATAAATATCGACATTAATGAAAAAAAAGAGAAAACTAAAAAACACTTAATTTTACACTTCAAGAAACCAGCAAAAGAAGAAAAAGCTAAGCCTGAAGTTAGCAGAAGGAAGACTAGAGCTGGAACAGATAAAATACAGCCAAGGAAAACAAGAAATGATCAGTGAGAGTAGGAGATAGTTCTTTTTAGAAGATAAAAAATGGAGAAAACTTTAGCTAGACCTAAGAATAAAAGGAAGGAAAACTCAAATCAATAAAGTCAGAAAAGAAAGAGGACACATTATAATTGAGATCACAAAAAATACCAAGCACCATAAGAAACTGCTGTGAACAATTACACTCCACAAACTGCATAGCCTTGAAAACATGGATAAGTTCCTAGAAACCAACTGTCTATCAAGACTTAATCATGAAGATAAAGTCTAACAAACCAAAGATAAGTAGGAGATGGATAAGTAATCAAAAACTTCCCAACAAAGAAAAGCCCAGGACCAGACAGTTCTTCTAGTGAATTTTAGCAAACATTCAAAGAAAAATTAATGTCAGTATTTCTCAAATTCTTCCAAAAAGTTGAAGAGGAGAAAACACTCATTTTACAAGGTCAGAATTACTCTGATACCAAAACCAGAAAAAATCATTAAAAAACATGAGAACTATAAGCAAATATACCTGATGAAGGTAGGCACAAAAATTTTCAACAAAATACCAGTAAACAAAATTCAATAGCACATTAAAAGAAACATGTATCATGACCAAGTGGGATTTATCTTTGGGATACAAGAATGGTTCAACATATTCAAATCTGTGATATATCATATTAATAGAATGAAAGATGAAAACCATATGATCATCTCAATATATGTAGAAAAAGCATTAAACAAAATTTAACTTCCTTTCACGATTAAAAACTCTCAACCAATTGAGTGTAGAAGGAATGTACCTCAACATATGAATGCGTGTGTGTTAAGTCACTTCAGTCATGTCCAACTCTTTGCAATACTATGGACTGTAGCCCACCAGGCTCCTCTGTCCTTGGGATTCTCCTGGCAAAAATATTTTCGTGAAGGTTGCCATGCTCCCCTCCATGGGGATCTTCCTGACCTAGGGATCGAACCCACATCTCTTGTGTCTCCTGCATTGGAGATACCTGGAAGCCTGTACCTCAACATAATACAGGCCAAATATGACCATCCTATAGCTAAAATATTCAGTGGCGAAGGGTTGAAAGTTATTTTTCTAAAATCAGGAGCAAGATAAAGGTGCATTCTTTCATCATTCCTACTTAATATAGCCCTGGTGATCCTAGCAAGTGTAATTAGGCAAGAAAGAAGAAATAAAAAGCATCTCACTCAGGGAGAAAAAAAGTAAAGTTGTCTCTGTTTGTAGAAAATAGAAAATCCTAAAGATCCCAACTAGAACCATTAGAATTAATCAGTGAATTCAGTAAAATTGCCAGATACAAAATCAACACAGAGTAATCAGTTCCATTTCTACACATTAACAATGAAGTAACTGAAAAAGAAAGAAAGCAATCCTATTCACAATAACATCAAAACCAACAAAATTCTTAGGAGTAAATTTGACCAAGAAGATGAAAAATCTTTACATTGAAAACTATAAGACTTTCATGAAAAAAACTGACTGAAAAAGACACAAATAAGTGGAAAAATATCCCTTGATCCCAGATCACAAAAGTTAATATTGTTGCATCCATATTATCCAAAGCCATATATAAATTGAATGCAATCCCTGTCAAAATTCCAATGATATTTTTCACAGAAGTAGAAAAAATTTTAAACCTATATGGATCTAGAAAAGATTCCAAATAGCCAAATCAATCTTGAGAATAAAGAACAAAGCTGGAAGCATCACATTTCCTGATTTCAAATGATATTACAAAGTTATAGCGATCAGAATAGTATGGTACTGCCATGAAAACAGACACATTGACCAGTGGAACAGAGTGAAGAGCCTGGAAATAAACCCAAGCATATATGGTCAGCCATTATTTGACACGGAAGCCAAGAATAATCAATAGGAAAAAGATAGCCTCTTCAATAAGTGGTACTGGGAAAACTAGGTAGTCACATGCAAAATAACCCCATCTTTTATGAAACTGGAACCCTATCTTCTACCACTTATAAAAATAAACTTGAAATAAACTTGAATATAACACCTGAAACCATAAAATACCTAGTAGAAAATGAAGACAAATCTCCCTGACGTTGGTCTTGGCAACTATATTTTAGATATGACACCAAAAGTACAAGCTACAGAAATAGTAAGTGAGACTACACCAAACTAAAAAGCTTCAGCACAGTAAAAGAAACAATCAACAGAATAAAGAGGCAATGTACAAAAATGGAGAAGATGTCTGCAAATCACGTATCATGTAAAGGATTAGTATCCAAAATACATTAAAAAACTCATACAATTCAACAGCAAAGACAACAACAATAAAACAACAGCAAAACCCTTATTAAAAATGGGGGTAGGTCTTCCCCGAATGTCCAGTGGTTAAGACTCTGTGCTTCCAGTGCAAGGAACTTGGGTTTGATTCCTGGTGGGGGAAGATACCACATGCCGTGTGGTGTGGACAAAAAAATAATAAGGGTAGAGGACTTGAATAGACATTTTCCTGAAGAAGAGATACAAATGGCCAAGAGGTACATGAAAAGATGCTCAACTTCACTAGTCATCAGGTAAATAAAAATCAAAACCACAATGAAATATCACTTCATACCTGTTAGAATGACTGTCATCAAAAAGACAAATAATAAATGTGTTAGTGAGAATACGGAGAAAAGGGAACCCTAGTGCACTGTCAATGGGAATGTAAGTTGGCTACCACTATGAAAAACAATATGGAGTTCCCTCATAAAAATTTTAAAAAGAACAACCAATGATCTAGCAATCCTGTCTCTGGGAATATACCCCAAAGAAACAAAAATAAGATGTCAAAGCAGTATCAGCACCCCATGTTCACTGTACCTTTCTTTATTCACAATAGCTAAGACATGGAAACTATCTCAGTGTCCATAAATCCATAAATGAATAAATAAAATGTGATATATATCATACATACATATGATACACATGAAATATTATTCAGCAATTAGAAGGAAACCCTGCCATTAGCAACTACATTGATGGACCTTGAGGATATCCTACTAAGTGAAATAAGTCAGACAGATAAGACTTAAACTGTGTTCTCATTTATATTTGGAGTCTAAAAAAGCCAAACTCAAAACCAGAGAGTAGAATGGAGGTAGCCAGGGGCTGGGGATTGTGTGATATGAGAAGATGTTGGTCAAAGGGTACATACTTCCAGCTATAAAATGAATAACTTTTAGAGATCTAACTTACAACATGCTGACTATTATTAACAGTATTGTATTATAGCATAAGAGTTGCTAAGGGAGTAGATCTTAAATGCTCTTACCACACATACAAAAATGGTAATCATGTGAGGGGATGGGTGCATTAACTAATCTTATTGTGGCAATCATTTTGCAATATATGCATGAATTAATCATCGTGTTCTTTATCTTTAATTTACACAATGTTATATATCAATTATATTTTAATTCTATTTACATATATTTGATTTAAATATATAAGAAATATATTTCAATAATGATATTTAAATATTTTGGACTATAAACACATAGATCAGATTTACCATCATTCTTGGTTCACCTGTATTATACATGCAAGGTTCCCTGTTACCCACACTATTGAATAAGTTAGATTGTTTAATACATAGTGAATAATGATGGATGCACCATGTAACTGAACCAGAGCTTCACTGATAGCTTACATCTTAGGGAGGAAAGGCAGAACAATCATGCCAATACAAAACACATTCTCTTAACGATTCCAACATTTTTTTCAGAGATGATAAATTGGTGTTAGAAAATCCAAACTATAATTATTTTCTAATTAAAAATTTTCTATAGAATAACACTGAATTTTTAAAAAGCCATTTATTTCTAGTGCTGCATCTGCCACTTTGAATTGGCAAATGTACATGAGTTAATGTTCTAAACCCTAAAGAAGACAATATGGAGAGGTGTACTGCTTGCTACAAACGGTACTATAGACCATTTGTAGTCTATAAAGACCAGAACAACTACTCACAGAAAATGTGTACCCTTACGTGTATGTGTTCTCTTTATAAAAACTCATAAAGTGTGGGTTGATATGTTTGAAATATTAAAATATTTATAAATTTTTAAGGATTTGACTATGCATTTGTCTCACTTTGCTTAAGTGTATTTCAAGGAAAAAGTAGATGCTGACAAATTCATTCCCTAACCAACACTGGTGGGCCCACAGATCTCACATGTGAGGATGCTATTATTGAAAAGGTAATAAGTCCCTTCTAGAGACAGAGCTAGAATTGGGACCAGACTCCTAGTTTGAATTCCTTCCACTTGATTACATTGCTTCTAAAAGGAGCATTAAAATCCTTTCTTTGTCCCTATGTAAACTTCTTTGAAAGCAGAAGTCATCTGAAAATATTATTTGATATGCAAATATTCACCTTAAACACAGCCTTTCACAAACACCTTTCACTAATGCAAGAAAATCATCTGAATGTGTATCATTGAGCATCTTCAAATAAAAACTGAATATCAGCATTTTGATAAAATTCATACATGCAGTATAAGGAATCTTCATTTTATATCTAGGTTCCTATTCAAAGAAATGTTCCCTTGGTTACACTGTTTAATAACCAATTTGGAAGGTTCAATTTGTTTTTCATTGTTTTCTTAGGAAATTAGGTTTAGTGTTTCCATAATCAGTGAGGCAAAAGACAAATTTTCCTCATATTTGTTTTATGAAATTACATGACCAAATTAACAGCCCAACTAATTTCATTTCTTTCAGTAATTTTTAAAAGAATTACAGTAACTTTGATGACTATTTCCAACTTTGTGTCATTTTCTTTCTAGTCATTCATTAAGGAAGACTTTTTTAAAAAAAATAGACTCATGAGTTAGGCAAATCGTTCAGTTTAATAAGCATCAGTATTCAAATTGGGAAATTCTGAGTCACCTCTGTTTGGAATATTAGGACAATATAGAATGGGATTACAAAGTCTCAGCCTCCGCTAGGGTTCAACAAGTATAAAACTAGGAAAACCATACAATGTATTGTGCAACAGGACATTTCTGAAAGTGGAAGAGGATGCCATTCATAATTAAATTGAACAGTAGTCATACATGCAGACAGTTTAGGGCAAACCAGGACATCTGATTATCCTAATAAAAACTGAACCCTAGTCCATTCTTTACCTATGTAAATTAGCATGTCTATTTGCTAGGGTCCTCCAACTTGTAAGTTTGGGGTAAAACATGCACATCTTCTTTGTTAGAAAGGCAACCAGAAAAATCCAGATTTCCTTCTTTTACAACCTGGCACAACTGTCTGTTAACTGTTTATTCTAACAACTGGATTGTTAGTTGAGTTATTATGAGAAAAAAAAGACTTTAACACTTTATTACAAAATTCTCTTCTTTGCCTTCATTTTATTGATGTTTAGTCGCTAAGTGAAAGTTGCTTAGTCATGTCTGACTCTTTGCGACCCCATGGACTATATCATCCACGGAGTTCTCCAGGCTAGAATAATGGAGTGGGTAGCCTTTCCCTTCTCCAGGTGATCTTCCCAACCCAGGGATTGAGCCCAAGTCTCCCACATTGCAGGTGGATTCTTTACCAGTTGAGCCACAAGAGAAGCCTGTTTAGTTGCTAAGTCATGTCCAATTCCATGGGCTGCATGAATTGGCTCAAACTCATGTCCAAGGAGTCATACTATCCAACCATCTCATCCTTTGTCACCCTCTTCTCCTCCTACGCTCAATCTTTCCCAGCATCAGGGTCTTTTCCAATGAATCGACCCTTTGCATCAAGTGGCAAAATTATTGGAGATTCAGCTGTAGCATCAGCCCTTCTAGTGAATATTCAGGGTCGATTTCCTTTAGGATTGACTGGTTTGATCTCTTTGCAGATCAAATCAATCCTTTAGGATTGACTGGTTGGATCTGTCCTTCATTTAACGCTTTGAATTTGTATTTAGGGCTCATAGAATAACACCAGCAGCAGTGGTCAATACTTTGTTCACTCATCAAATGCTGCTGGGTGGCCTCCATGAACCAGGGCATGTGCTAGACTTTCCAGGTGATATAAAGATAATTAGGAGTGGTCACTTCTGTTAAAAATAAAAACCATTTAGAAGAAAAATATAAGTACAAAAGTCACTAAAGCCCAGGGAATCATGACAAAAATATATATGAAATATCATAGGGGAGTTCAGTGATAGTGAGAAAGGTGTTTCAGGAGTGAAAAAGCCCACAGTAAAGACACAGATAAAGAAAAGCTCACTACTAGAGTCTGGAAAAATAGAGCAGTGACAGAGTACAAAGGATCTTCAGTGCCACAGAGGGTATCTTAGAGTTAATTCAAGGAACAGGGCCCTACAAGATGACACACAGGGGAGTGATCCAATAAGAAGTGCGTTTAAGAAAGGCTGGTCTGGCAGTGGGGAATAGGATGGACCACAGACTATGGACTGACCCCAGGAGACCAAGAAGTAGCCTGGGATAAAGGAATGTCTTAGACAAAGGAGGAAGCAGTCATGGTATAGGACATATAATCCCCAATATACGACAACTGGATGGTTTGGCCGCCATGATTAGGATTTTAATGTGATATAACTGATATGGTGAACTGAAGTGAAAATGGGAGTGTCATTACTCGATCCTTTACTGAACCAATGCCTGCCTGGCCGAACAACATTTTATTTTAAATGTTCAAATTAATAAAAATATATTCACACTTCATCTAGATTAGTTTTCAATTCAACATAGTTCCCCAAAGAATGAACTTATTAACATGATTTTTTAATGGATGATTTTATTGCTCAAGAGGTAAGTGGTATGAAGTTATTTGAGATATTTTATTAATAATTCTAAAATGGAACTAACAAGTGGAAGGAAATAGATTGGTGAACTGTAAAGCACCCACTGAATTTAAAAATTCTGAAGAGTCTATCCTTTCACACTGCACACTATTTTCTCTTTTCCCTGATGTCTACCACAACATATGGATAATATATAGTCTCTTTATGAGTTATGTTTTATACCCAAACACACTCCTGCTATTACTTTTTCAAACTTCATAAAACATTTCTCAGAGACTATACCTGTATGCAGGTCAAGAAGCAACAGTTAGAACTGGACATGGAACAACAGATTGGTTCCAAGTAGGAAAAGGAGCTGTCAAGGCTGTGTATTGTCACCCTGCTTATTTAACTTATATGCAGAGTACATCATGAGAAACGCTGGGTTGGATGAAGAACAAGCTGGAATCAAGATTGCCGGGAGAAATATCAATCACCTCAGATATGCAGATGACACCACCCTTATGGCAGAAAGTGAAGAGGAACTCAAAAGCCTCTTGATGAAAGTGAAAGAGGAGAGTGAAAAAGTTGGCTTAAAGCTCCACATTCAGAAAATGAAGATCATGGCATCTGGTCCCATCATTTCATGGCAAATAGATGGAGAAACAGTGGAAACAGTGGCTGACTTTACTTTTTTGGGCTCCAAAATCACTGCAGATGGTGACTGCAGCCATGAAATTAAAAGACGCTTACTCTTTGGAATGGAGAAGGCAATGGCACCCCACTGCAGTACTCTTGCCTGGAAAATCCCATGGATGGAGGAGCCTGGTAGGCCACAGTCCATAGGGTCGCTAAGAGTCGGACACGACTGAGCGACTTCACTTTCACTTTTCACTTTCATGCATTGGAGAAGGAAATGGCAACCCACTCTAGTGTTCTTGCCTGTTGAATCCCAGGGACGGGGGAGCCTGTTGGGCTGCCATCTATGGGGTCGCACAGAGTCGGACACGGCTGAAGCGACTTAGCAGCAGTAGCAGCATTCCTTGGAAGGAAAGTTATGACCAACCTAGATAGCATATTCAAAAGCAGAGACATTACTTTGTCAAAAAAGATCTGTCTAGTCAAGGCTATAGTTTTCCCAGTGGTCGTGTATGGATATGAGACTTGGACTATAAAGAAAGCTGAGTGCTGAAGAAGTGTTGTTTTTGAACTGTGGTACTGGAGAAGACTCTTGAGAGTCCCTTGAACGGCAAGGAGATCCAACCAGTTCATCCTAAAGGAGATAAGTCCTGGGTGTTCATTGGAAGCTGAAACTCCAATAATTTGGCCACCTTATGCGAAGAGTTGGCTCACTGGAAAAGATCCTGATGCTCAGAAAGATTGACAGCAGGAGGAGAAGGGAATGACAGAGGATGAGTGGTTGGATGGCATCACTGACTCAATGGACATGCGTTTGGGTGGACTCCGGGAGTTGGTGATGGACAGGGAGGCCTGGCGTGCTGTGGTTCTTGGGGTCACAAGGAGTCAGACACGACTGAGCGACTAAACTGACTGACTGTAAGAGTCAGAGTCGTTTACTTGGGGAGGCTCTCAGTTCTCTGTCCACTGTGGAGTTTTACAAGCTTGCTTAACTGTCCCTTGATGACGAACTTACAAACTGGATATAGGCGTGGATAAGAGAACATGTCAAATATGAGATTCTATGAGTTTATAAGATGATGACTAGAAAAAAATGCCTTTTCATGGAGTCAAAAATCTATTTCATTACATAGTTCTTTTTGTTTCTCCCTGTTTTAGCCCTTTCCTTAGGTTTAACTGAAACAAAAATGGCACTAGGATTAGAACCCCTAACATAAAGAACAAATACCTTTATTTATAATAGCCAAGATGTGAAAACAAACTATTTATCAATAGATGAACAGATAAAGAAGGTGCAGTATACGTATATACATCTGCACACACATATATATGTATATGCAAACAACGGCCTATCATTCAGCCATGAGCAAGACGGAATTCTTTCATTTGTGACATAGATAGATTTGGGCATTATACTGTTAAATTAATTAGATAGAGAAAAATAAATATGCATGGTATCACTCATGTGGAATCGAAACAAAACAAAATAAAGTCAAACACAGAAATGGAAAGTAGAAAAATGGTTGCCAGGGGCTAGGGGGTGAGGTAAACAGGGAGAGGTCAGTAAAACAGTACAAACTTGAAAAAAGAACAAATACCTATTAAAAGGGAGAGGATATCTGTTATAACTGCATGGTGGTCTCAAGCTCCTTTCCAATTCCCTTGAACAAAAGGTGAAAAGGGATTGCACTGCTCAAAGGTTGGTTCATGGAGACAGCAATAAGAACCCTCATATATTCCTTCATCAAATACTGAGTACCGAATTACCGAATTTGAGACAGGTGATATGATGCAATGATGAACAGGCAGATAAGGTTCTGTCCTCACAGACTAGAAAGGAGACATATAGCTCTTACACATGCACACTAGGGACATTTTTCTGAAAGCTGGCTCACAAATCATGAATCGGCCCCAAAAGATATGATTAAAATCTCACTAATGCTTATTCTCTTGTTAACTATTTTTTTGAATGAACATGTCTTTGATTCAAAATTATCTTTTCTTTAACTATGTAAGAGAGAGATTATATACTTAAATTCTCGCAAATATTCTGCACATATTCACAGGGATCCAGACCTGGGAAATAAATTTTGCAAAATGACACTTCTCAACATAGCACAAGGGTTTACTTATGCTTTGCATAAGAATTGCTAAGAGGTAGCTAATTAATATGCTTAATGCTCTTTCTTGTTTATAGCCCAAGTTGGATTTTCAGTTAACATTATATAGCACTCTGACATGTACTTGTCTTTCTCTCTTTACCACCTGTCCAAGCAAATTTCTAAATGCCCTTTCACAGTGATGACAATGTACACACAAGGGCAACTCTATGAGTATTTAGGCTGTTGGATGTTTCTTCAGCTTGATTTTAGGCCGAGGAATAACAACAATTTCAAGTAGCATTTCTAAGTGATGAAAATCACCAGGCTTAGAAATGTTGCTAAAATTACTTGCTTGTGTCTAACATGATATTTTATACTATCAAAATGTTGCACTTATTAATTTTCTGACTTTCCTCTCTCAACATTGAATTTTGAGAGTTGATTGCAAATGCTGCAGAAAATTCAACATCTTCTCTGCCCTCCTGCAATAGCAAACATATCTCTATTAAGAGTTGGACAAAAGAGCTCTATATTTCTCAAAGCCTTTCCCTTTAAATTATTTCTGGTAGAGGCTGGATGTGAGATCTGCCTGTGACTTGCTAAAGGCTATTTATGATTTATTTCAACCTTTAGCTGGCTCTATGAAAGAAAAAAATGAACAAAGTTGAAAATACAGAAAAAGAGTGCTTAATCCTCAGTGTTATTTCAATGGAAGTCAGCACCCTAACTCTTATGAGGGCTGCATTGTGTAAATTTTTATGTTTTTATTTTTTCCCTCAAAGTTAAAATTAAAATCCTTTATCATTTTTAATTAGAAAACAGTGCTATTGTTTTTGAAAAAAGATCAAACTTCAAGCTGTGAGTCTTTTAATACAGACTGGTCTGCTGAGACTTTTCTGAAGCATTGAGGGGAAATGTAAAACCCAGTCAAATAATTTTCCTGAGCAAAGTGGTGATAGGTCATGGTGAGATATGGGTGTCATTAAAATTTCATAGGGGTCCCTACCACGCCAGAGTCAGCACAGCATTGACACACTGACTACAGTATCTCCAGAGAAGAGCTTGCTGTCTATCATGGCTCTGAGGGGAGCAGTTACCATCTTTCTATACAGTAATCTGCGTGTTAAAGAGTCCCTAAATATGTATTTACAAGATATTCAGGTCTGGTTTGGTCTATTGGGTCAAAAATTCCCACACTAAAAGCCCCTAAATATGTATTCACAAGATAGATCAGCTTTGGTTCACTGAGTTGATAGTAAGTAAGCCTTTTAAAAAGGTGCCTAAATATTAATAGTTGCATAGTTTGCTTTCAGCAAGTTCAGAAATGCAGTTCTGTACACTTTGTCTTTTAAGAGTAGATTTATTATGCTAGTTTCAGTGGATGCCAGAAGCTGTGTTTCACTCTGGCCTATGATATTTTGCTTTTAGAAAGTCAAAAGAAGAAAGCCCCCCAGAGCACAGACAATTAAAACTACAAGACGAGATATGGAAGCACGGACACACAGGCAGAGCCTCAGGGCACGGTGAATGCTGCCCTTCCAGACCATATCTTACCCCCGCCTCTGTCATCAGCCAGGTCCCATGCCTTCTTTTTCCTCCCACTGCTAGGCTGGAGACTACGTGCCCACCTTCAAGCTCATTCCAGCAGCAGAGGGATCATATGAGGACTGCAGAACCCAGCCAGGCTCTCCTTCAGCAACTTTGCATCTCATCCTAAAAGCCAAAGGTCCCTCAAGATATGCCCCTACTCATTCCGAGTTTGCCTCCTACTGCTGCCTGTCTGTCCCCCTTGCCCGGGCCCCAGAGCACACTGGCCTCTGCTGTACCTGGGCACATCCAGGAGTGGTCCTCCTTTCAGCCCTTTGTATCCATGCTTGCCCTTTTCTCTATCTGGAAGGCTGCTCTCTCTGAATCCACCTGGCTAGTTCTCTTCGGGTCTCTTAAGAGAGCAGCCCTCCCTGACCACCTGTATAAGAGAGCAACACCTCATCCCAACACCATGTATTTCCTTCCTCTGTTACCCACACTGCTTGTTCTCCACGAGGACTTAATCACCATCTGATATAACGCATCTTCACTTGTTTTCTGCCCATCTGTGTCCCCTAAAGGTTAAGCTCCACTGGAGTAAAGTCTTTATCAATCCTAAATAAAAACCTAGATAAAAACCTGGCATCTTTTTTAACTGCTCATTAAATATTTATGGTACAACTGAATGAAAGCAGATGAAAAGGAGTCATATCTCTACTTTCCCAATTGCCTATCAATGTGTTTTCATTTTTAAGCTGAAGAGGAATGAGTATCTCTTTCTGAGATTAAGTGCTCTGTTTGGGCATTAGACCTCAGGTTCCTATAATACTCTCTGAGTGGTATAAAACTGGTCCTTCTTGAAGCATCATCCCCTCAACTTCCGGGTTATAACAAGAGTTCCTGGAGAAGCTGGGATCATCTGAGCTAGTCACAGAAACACTTGACCAGTCTGCCTCTAAGTGCAGTAGCATATAAAGGCAGCATTTCTAAATCTCCCCCCACTTAATGTGGTGAGCACAATCAGCTCTGGTGATAGCAGTGGGCTCACTAGGTCTCACAGTCCCATCTGATGCAATCAAGAGAGGTGGTATGTGAAACTCTGCCACGTTAGTGTAACAGACTGAGGTGTACTGAGTAGAATCACTCTCTTCTAAAGTTGGTCCATTATCCTTGGGTCTTCCCCAGTGCTTCCATTCCCCCATTAGCCATGCGGATATTCTCAAATGTACCCTTCCTCGTGACTGAAGCCTGTCACAGTAACTTATTCCTTATTTAAATTTCACAGGAACATTCTTTATTTCAATAACTCAGAAAGGTGCCTTCGGCAAGAGAATCACAGCTGACAGCCAAGTAATGACTAGGATTCTGTGATTAGTTCAGATTACAGGCTACAGAAGACCTGTCTGAGCATTCACCACTGTCATCACACTGATGCTGGCCGCTATTAGGGGTTGACATCGGTTGGAAAAGAGGATGTGGTTCAGCTAGAGTAAGCACTAGAGAATCTGACTGTATTATAATAGTCAATGACATGCTAATTATTGAGAATAATTTTTACTGTGACTCTGCTTAGCCTAAGCAAGTCTCTCTCCCATACCCTTCCCTAGCACACAGATGTATTTTAATAAAGCTTTATGGCACAAACTAAATACAAAGTTGAAGTGATCTAGATAACTCCATTCCCCAAACACAAAGCAATTAATTAACTGAAAGAAAGACATCGTTTAATCTTGAATTATTTGGATAAGTGACTCAACTTTGTAATTTATTTTGCATGAATAGGCAAAACTTAATGGATATTTCAGTATATATCAGTACTTAAGAGGATTTATAAAACTTTTCAATCAAATTAATGGAGAGGAGGGGATAAGTAATTAACATGAACAAAAATGAAAAAACCATTTACTCAGATGTTGGGTATCATTGCACACACTTCCAAATTCTGGCTGAAAATAAATAATGATTTCTGTAATCCCCAGCAATGACTTTTGGAGGGAGATTTCAAATAAATGTCTATTTGCTTTAGGTGAGCTTCACTGAATTGGCCTTATTTAATTTCAGATCCTCCTAAGGGAAGAGATTTCAGGATTTCCTGGTTGTAAAATGGAAGAGAACATTTTGCTGAACTTGTATGACATCATCTAAAGCATTAAAAGGGCAGATAATCATGACTTCTTTGCCTGTTTACCAAAGCTTCTTTATGTCCTCAATCTACTTTATTTCCAAATGTCAGAGTAGTCTGAAACCTTTCAAAGATTTATAGACTGCAGAAACAGAGGAAATATTAGGATGAATCCTTTAACTTTTGTGAAAACTTTTAAGTAATTAATAGACAGGTTTTCGAAATTATTTCATTTCACAGTACACACACTCTAACGTGTACTATGTGAAGGTTAAACAAGGTTTAACAGCAGAGGACATGAGGTCATCTCTCTTTCTAGAAAGTCAGGGAAAATATTCTTTAAACTACTTGAGTCTTAAATAAAAAGAATATTGAGTTTGTGAAAGGGAATATAAATACTATAAAATTTAGTTTATCAATTAAAATAAAAGTACTATAGAATGAATAAAAATAGTAAACACAGTCTTGGTTTTAAATGTAATTCCCTTTCCAAACTCTACTTGAAATTCTCTTATATTACAAAAAGAAGAAAAAAATGCAGCTTCCATAATACTATTTACACAAAGCAACAAAAATGTGAGCAAATTATTTTCAGGTTTATCTTATCAAAATGTTTTCCAATACACTTAAAATACTAGATACCAAATAGCTAAAACAAATATTTTAAAGCTCTTAGCTTAGATATATAGTAGATAAAATATTTCTCATAGTAATAAATTAATTTTTTCTTTGTTATGCAAAACCCCTCAACCATAACTTCATGGAGAAGTGTGAAGTGGTGTGAAAATTATCTTACCTCATATTCAAAGTCCTCTGTTCTGTCTGCATCAGCAGGCAAGCTGGAAAGATACTCATTGTCCTCATAAAATTCATGCTCCATTGGATGGAGAGAATGGCAGCTGTGGGGAATGTAGCAATATGATAGAGATGGATCAAAAGGGTTGTTCTCAAGATTAAAAAATGGCATTAGAATTTCACTTTAGTTTTCTCTGCTCACCAATAAGACCTATAGTGATCTAGCCTTTAAATGAACTACAGCTCAGAAAGGACAATTGCTTTTCTTTCTCCCCTTATATGAAATCCATCAATTTGATTTTCTGAGAGAATACCAAGACAGTGGCTCATTGTCAGAGCTTCCTTTTGTGAAGGGGCAGATGTGCACTCTACCCTGGCCATGGCGCCACACTGATAGTCTGGCTGCCTTCCACTCCATCCAGCGGACTCGATACACGCATGGTGTGTGGCTTCTGAGACTGCAGTCTACCCAAAGGTTGGTATTTTGTAACAAAGGGCTACCAATATCATAATTACAGCCTCAAACTTTTTCTGAAATTTGATTTTAAAAGCTCATACAGTCAGTCTTCTGAATGTATGGATTCTGTATTTTTATTCAATTAACCATAGATCAAAAAATCAAATCTGAAGTTGGTTGAATCCTTGGATACAGAATCTACAGGTGTGGGGAGTGAAGTGGGAATTGTATTTTTCAGTCTGTAAATTGTACTCACATTGCCTCCATTTCTTGAGACTTTCTTCCCCATTCTCCCTCATAACCCACATACACAAATGTTAAAGAATGTTCACGGTAATAACTCACTGGAAACTCCTATAAACCGTAGAGTTTCATAATCCTTTTAGAAAACATCCGGGGACAGAGAGAACTGATAAAGTAAAGGAAATGAAGGGGTTCCAGGACACTGTGTATGACTTTTATGTATCCACTAACTTTGGGAAAATGTTTTAAATAATTCATAGAAGTGCTCTCAAATTACTATATGCCATGATGTATACATTATACAATATGAAGCTGTGTGTGTGTGTGTGCTCAGTTGCTTGGTTGTGTCCCACTTTTTATAACCATTTGGACTGTCACCCACCAGGCTCCTTTGCCCATGGAATTTTCTAGGCAAGAATACTGGAATGAGGTGTCACTTCCTCATCCAAGGGATCTTCCCAACCCAGGGATAGAGCTCACAACTTTTCCGTCTCCTGCATTGGCAGGTATATTCTTTACCACTGGCACCACCTGGGAAGCCCAATGTGAAAGCTAAGCACAGTTTAGCAGCAAAGGGCATGAGGGTCTCTATGAGAATTTCTAAGTCAGTGAAAAAAGCCTATATGAAATTAACCAAGTTGGCTTCAGGAAAGGCCTCGAAGCCCATTTTGAACATTATGACAAATATGAACTTAGTAGTATAAATTAGTCCCCTTATCTATTAATAGCTAAAAGCCTGGAAAGATCCATCCTGGTACCTCACAAGATCAGTGTAACTACTCTACCAGCCTCTTCTTACTGTTCTCTAATTTGGGCCCAAATAGCAAAAGCAGTGCAGGCAGCATCTTGCTTGCTGGTCTAAGAGCTTAAACCTGGACTGGTTTTGAGAAGCCCATTCCTCCTGCTTAAACATCATAACCTGCTGTTTGGAGCAGCTAATGTGTTTTCCTGGTCCTTGAATTATTAAAAAATGAGGCCTGCTTGAAGGACACCTTCCTGATACTTGAGTAAGCATTTACTGAGTATCTACAAGATGCCAGGCGCTATGCCAATTGCTAGAAATTGGTTGGGCACAAAATCCAATTCGCTTCCTACTAATTGGGTAGAGCAGCAAAGTGGGGATTTTAATACAGTGTGATAATTATAAGGAGAAAATAGAGAAGCTATGAGAGCACCTACCAAGGGGTCAAATGCCTTAGGTTCAGAAGCCTGACCCTATCACTTCCTTTTGTGTGACCTTGACAAATTCCTTAACATTTTTTTCCTCATCTGTGACATGGGCATGATAATAATGTAATGTGCTCACTCAGAAGATTTTTGTGAGGAATATTATCTAAAACATGTTAAGTTAGCTAATAAATGTTAACTATCATTTATTCAAGACAGTATTTGTTGGATGGCTACTCTGCATCAGGCTGCACAAATAAATATCATTTGTTCTTTTGTTTGTGTGTTTTTCATTTCTCTTCTAGAAGATAAGCTCCAGGAGGTAGTGGCTTTGTTTTTGTTACCAGTTTTCTGCCCAGTACTGCGATCTAGTGCCTGACACAAGGGGCTCTTTAATAAGTAAGGGATGCATGACTAGAATCATAGGTCAGACAGACAGAGGCCCTGCCCACCTAGAAATGTAAGGTTTCAAGAAGTGGGGCACATGGTGCACATTAAAATTGCTTAGGGAGATTTCTGAAAAGTTTGAACGCCTATATTTTGGCCTGAGGTAGGACTGAGCCGGGCACTGCATTTATTCTGCTTTTCAAAGTTCCCAGGTGACTTTAATGCACACATGTGAATCACTGAGATGGACTTAATAGAAGACACTAAAGGGCAGGCAGGTGTCATGACCAGGTCTACATTTTACTAAATGGAACATGGATTGCAGCAGGCAATGAAAATGCAGGCAACAGAGAGTTCTGCTCTTAAATAACAAGCTCTCAATCACTTTTGAATATTTGCTTAAAAACTCACAGAACAAAATGTGTGGGGCCAAACAGACTTCCAAAACTGCACAGGTAGGATTATTTGAGTAAAATAGCTGTAACAGCCTTTAACTCAGGTAAAAACTAAGAAGAAATATTTGTTTAATAGTTCTTTATTTTGTAGCTCTATTTACTTCCTCTCAGACAGCCAGGACCTTTGGTTTACATCTCAATATATCAGGTAATTGCTTCCTGCAGAGAATTGCACCTTAATAAAGTGAATTTCCTAGCTTCTCCAAAGAAGAGAAAAACAAAAGAGAGAAGGAGAGCGAGGCAACCCACAAAGGAGAACAGAGTGCCAACATGCTGCTTCTAGGTCTGTCTTAATAAGGTTTTTGGCAACTTCAGTGAGAAAATCTATTTCCCTGACCAGTGCTTGTGAGCTGTGCAAGGTTTGTGATGACTGAAAATATGAAGATGAACTAATCAGAGCCAGACTTTCTCACTGCATCTCAGCAAGTAGGATTCCTGAGCTGAAACAATCATGTGGGTCAGGAAAGGGAGGACCAGGACAACTGAGAACTAATTGTATGGAGACACAGTCACAGATATTTTCCGAACAGAACTGAGAGCTTGTCTCTGTAACTGTCAACTTGCTACGGTGCCTGATTCTTTCCAACATCTACTTTCAATGACAAATGACAACAAATAAGTCTCTAGTAAAAATGACAGAAAAATACCTGTCTGAGAGCAGAAATGGACAGATGTCGGGCACTGGAGGGGTGGGTGGCCTAAGTTTGGCCAGGGCCATTATATGTTCAAAGGTGATGTCCGTCTGAGTGCTGGCATTCATGAGTCGCACTTCTGGGGTTGTCCCATAGGCTGGTTTACTGAGAGGTGTTCGCCTTAGCACCTGGACCACGATAGGCTCCTTGGCATTTCGAAAAGCTTCCACTGCCTCTTCATGGGTAGCCTTTGAGAGATCTTTCCCATTGACCTGCAAAGATAAAAGGGCATTGCTCATCTCAGAGGAAAGAACAGAGAGACTGTCATGATAGATTAATAAAAGGTGGGCAGGGGAGGTTTAAACAAGCTCTGCTATGAATTTTGTGAAGGAATATTTAATCAGACATTGACATTTATTGAACTATTCACCAACAGGAGAAAGTGATGGAAACTAGGAAGACAGTTATTTCTTATATCTTTACAAAGCCCACTATCAGAATTATTAGTAAAGATTTCAAACCTTAAACAACGAATAAGCCTCAGAAAATGATTAAAATCTTCAGCTAGGTAGAAATGGTAAGTATATCTTTTTTAAAAAATGATCTATCAATCTTCTGGTGGCATTTTCAATATTTAATCAGTCTTGTGGTTGTTTGGTCTCTAAGCCATGTCTGACTCTTTCAATCCCATGGACTGTAGCCTGCCAGGCTCTTCTGTCCATGGGCTTTCCCAAGCAAGAATAGTGGAGTGGGTTGCCATTTTCTTCTCCAGGATCATCCGACCCAGGGATTGAACCCACGTCTGTTGCACTGGCAGGTGGATTCTTTACCACTGAGTCACCAGAGAAGCCCTTAATTAACCTTACTGACGTGCAACGTAATTTCTGTCAGATTTATTTTATTTTCATCATTTTTATCCAAGACCATGTTATTGCTCATGTGCATGTTATCCTAAGTCCTTGCCATTCACAGTATGGTTTGTGGACCAGCAGCATAAGAGATTAGAAATGCAGAATCCCTGGCCATACCCCAGACCTGCTAAATGAGAACTTGCATTTTAACAAGATTCCAGCTGACTTACATGCATAAGAAAGGAACACTGCTCTAAAACACCTCTGAGAAAGTATGCCATGTCCCTTCGTCTCCTCACCTGTATTCACCTATGCCATTTGTGACTCTCCAGTGTAGCCCGGACATAACAGAGGAAGAGGGGATGTTTGCCCTTTCCTTCCATCACTGCTTCTCAGTTGGGCCAACCATGGGCATTTGGGGGAAATTTTTTTTCTTTTAGCGACACTCTCTCATGCCGGCTTTTCTAAGGGCCAATGATGTTTCCCCACCTTTGTGGCACCCAAAACACCCACAGGCTTTTCTGATTACCCTCTTGAGAGGTAGTACAGAGACTGCTCTCAAATTGTCATCAATGTATTCCCCTAACGTGGGTTCTAGTAGCACAGCCTCTTAGTGGAAGTTGTGTTTTCATAAACAGCTATTGCATCCTAAAAGAAAGTCAAAACGCCCACCCCAAATGAACCAATAATGTTGGCTTTTGCAGATAGGAAGAGATACTTGGGAGTACAGTACTGTGCTCAAAAACCCTGAAATTATACCATTTCTGGACAACGAAACCACCCATCTGCTGGTGAGGCTCTAATTGCTGCTGCTGCTAAGTTGCTTCAGTTGTGTCCGACTCTGTGTGACCCCATGGACGGCAGCCCACCAGGCTCCCCCGTCCCTGGGATTCTTCAGGCAAGAACACTGGAGTGGGTTGCCATTTCCTTCTCCAATGCGTGAAAGTGAAAAGTGAAAGTGAAGTCGCTCAGTCGTGTCCGACCGTTAGCAACCCCCATGGACTGCAGCCTTCAAGGCTCCTCCACCCATGGGAGTTTCCAGGAAAGAGTACTGGAGTGGGGTGCCATTGGTGCACCAGCAAATCTTTAGAGATCCTTGGAAGCCTTCAAAAGACACAAAGGGAATCACTGAGTTGCAGCCAGCGAGAGATTGCTGACATTCAAATGAGCACACTTTCTCCCTCTAAGTAGAGAAAGAATATGTGCATGCTCAGAGCAAATGTGGGACATTTTGGGGTAAATGATACAGTGCCAGGTGGAAATTGTCATGTCATGTAGAGATAGGCTTAATGACCCAGATGAGCTAATTTACTCAACTGACCTTGAAAGAGTTAATGTGCCTTCAGAAATTGAGCAATTAAGTTTCCTCACCAGCACCATATGACCCAGTACAGTTCTAGAATAATTAGTAAGAAACATCAGTTGGAGATTTGGGTGTTTACCTACCAATGTGCATAGTCATTAATTTTCTCCATGAACTAGAACATTACCACTGAGTTTTCACTGATATAACTTTGGAATGGCTTGATGACTTTGGGCATATGGGGCAATGTGAACACAGTACACCTACCAACTTTTAGCACTTTCAGATGACAGGCACTCTGGAGTGGACACTACTCCTGAAGACCTGTAGTCAGCAAATGGTAAGAGAAGTTCCAGGGTGGAAAAGTACAAACTGAAATCTGGCTTCTTGTGTTGAAGAGCATCATCCTCTGTCTCTTCTTACGGTCAGTGTTTACTAAGTCCAGAATTATGGAAGATGATCCATTGGTAGATAGACTCTTCTGTCATAATCTATGTGATATGGAAGAATTTCCCTTTTATCCACACATTTTCTGCTTCATGGTGTCCCTTCAACTGAGTGAATATTCATTTGTGCAAGATTTCATACTTTTACCTCTCTGAAAAGAGCTCTTGGTCATAATCTATTACCAGCTATTTAAAACCTACTGGAACAATGTCAATAATGCTATCTTTTCCTATAAGCATTGTATCTAGAGTAACTCCTAACAATGGCAGAATGAAAGTGTTCTTTTGAAGGAACTTTAAACATTATCTGAAGGTAAATGGAAAATAATTTGTGGCCATGGTTTCTTCCAGTCATACATGAAATTCTGCATGTGTGTGTGCTAAGTCATTTCAGTCGTGTCCAACTCTTTGCAACTCTATGGACCATAGCCTGCTGGGTTCCTCTGTCCATGGGATTCTCCAGGCAAGAATACTGGTGTGGGTTGCCATGCCTTCCTCCAGAGGATCTTCCTAACCCAGGGATTGAACCCTCATCCTTATGTCTTCTGCATTAACAGTAGGTTCCTTGCCACTAGCACCACCTGGGAAGCCCACTGCTGCTGCTGACGCTGCTGCTAAGTTGCTTCAGTCGTGTCTGACTCTGTGCGACCCCATAGACGGCAGCCCACCAGGCTCCCCCGTCCCTGGGATTCTCCAGGCAAGAACACTGGAGTGGGTTGCCATTTCCTTCTCCAGGGGACGCCCACATGAAATCCTGCTAATGCATAAATTGTATGTTATTAAATAGTGAAGAAATGCCATTATTCTATTTCTTCCCCAAGGTGGCTCAGGACCCTGCCTACAACCTAGTCTTGAGACTCCTTTGTTTCTTACTTGTTTTAATGATCTTCAAATAAAGAATAATTTTTAAAAAGTGAGTTCCTTAATGATAAAGATTATTTATCTTAAGCTCCTATAAGTGAAGTAAGATCATTTTTGCAAAGTTCAGAAAACTATAAAAAATTTTGCAGAAACAAAAAATTACTGGAGAGTATTTTAGCCTGTGAAATTATTAGTTCTTATCATAATGCTTAGTATATGCAGATAATATTAGCATTCATACAGCAAGATCAATAGCTATTGATTCTAAGACCTGTACATTCATTCATTTACAACAATGGCATTTATATGCAGAATTAATTTTTTGCTTTATGGACAATTGAATGCAATCTTAAAAAAGGACAGTCAATATAATCTCAAATATCTTACTTCCCTATTGGGAATGCTCTTTTCTTCTAGTTATCATGCAGCTGACCCCTATTTTCATAAGCTGTTTAATATCTCTCAAAGTAAAGAAGTCTATGACCTTTGAAGTCTCAGTATACTGCCCCATGTGATCCCTTAGAAAATGTAAGCACTGATTATATGAAACACTCTTTTTTTCACTTCACTTGAAGTTCATCAACATACTGTTAGCCTACCAAAAGGTCACCGTAAGTTATGCCTTTCACAATAGAAAAAAGAGTTTAATTGGTATTTTCTGGCAGTTCCTTTACTCAGTTATCATTAGTTACAACTAGGGAGAAGAATAATTTTGAAATAATACCTGAAATTGTAATCCTATAGAAAATTTTGAAGTAAATTAACAAATTCATAGCAAAACTGTATTTTCCAGGTAGTTAGATCCTAAACCAACAAGATACTTGGTATTTCATAGTGCCATATCGTTATCCTTTTATTTCTTTTCCATCATATTCTTTCCTTCCCTCCCTTCACTATTCCTTCCCTCTTCCTCTCTCTCTACCTCAATCTTGGTTTTGTATGGACAAAATATGTGAAATGAAATTGGAGAAGGAAAAGTCGGCTATTAATGGCATTCCAGTTAACATAGGTAGTTAAGAGTGCTGATCCAAGCAGTTCTAGGTGCCTAATCAATGGAAGGAAGCAAAAGTGGTAGAAGCTGATTTTCAGGAGGAAAAACTGGGTGAAGAGTGATGGGAGCAAAATTGATGGGAGGAAAGGTAATTTGAAAATTAAGATATACCCATGTATTACAGGCTGTAGGTTTGAAGAGTACATGCAGAAGGCTGATGATTTGATTTAAGCATAGTGTAGAGAAATAGACCTTTTTCTAAAGTGGTTGTTAATGGAGTGAGTGAGAGGTTAAAGCGTCCTAATAAACATGAGAAGTATATGAGGTAATTCTCTCTATTACTATAACATTTGGATTTTTGATAACTGTGGACAAAACTGATTTGTTTCTAAAGCTACCTAACAACTAGAGTAAAACTGAAAAGACTCATGTAATTGCTCTCTGATAAGAAGCTCACAGCCGAGAGTGGAGCAACTGGACTCTGAAATGGTGATTAAGTCACCTGATTTGAGATAAATGAGAAACCAGGCACAATATTGATAAAGAAGATTATCAGAATTGGTAATAGCATAAAAGAGGAAAGGAAGATGCTAATGATAGAAGTTCTTGGAGAAACAGAGATGTGGTTATCCTCAAGAAGAAAAATAGATTTGGGATTGGAAGCATGTGTAAAGAGGAGCCTTAAACATGCCAGACTTGGAACGGTTCTACTCGATGTTTAGTGACTAAAAGAAATCCTAACCATGGGAAACCCTTTCCAGAGAAGGTCTTCCTCTTTCCTGCACTTACTTTATCAATTTAGTTGATATGTTGAAAATATATACATTTTTACAGATATGAAAAAATAAATATCTTAGTTCTAAAAAATTATTTTCCATTTTATTGATACAGGGAAGTGAATAGGAGACAAGTAGTCACTTTTCAGCAAGCAATGCAAAAGAAGTGAGAATCCATTTGTTGTGGCAGATGGGCTAATTAATCCATAAGCAACTTGTGAATGTTAAGTAAAAAATATAGCTTTTCATATGTAAACCAAATCAGCTATCATTTGGTGAAGCTTCTGTTTAACTAAAAATCAATCTACTCTTTTGGATAAACTGCAAAATCTGAGCTACTTGTCAACAACCTCCCCAGAGTGACTGGTGGCCTCAGCTTGTATGTGAGCTCTTCTGCTTTGATTATTCCTCCAAATCCAGCCACATGCACAATTTTCTTGAGTGTCAGAAAACAAACAGGCTTTTCTTTTTTCCATAGCGCAAACAAGGGCATGAATGACCAAATCACCCTGGTGCGATTTCATTTCCAAGGTCAGCTGTTTGGGACGATGAGGGTTTCCAAACCTCTGTGCCTCTTACAGAAACAAGGGCTTTTAAGTATCTCTGCCTTTCATGAGATTATACATGTAAGAATACTCAGTAGAAGAGGTGCAGAATACCAAAGATTATGTACAATTTCAAGTGGAGAACAAGTAAGCATGAAACACTTAAATACTGTTTTTTAATGTTTATAAAATTTAATTTATTTTTTTCATTCATTCAATCATTTATTTTCAGCATTATGGAGATACAAATAACAACATAATAAGATATTTAACACGTACATGGTAGTGATTTAATATATGTATGTGTTGTGAAAGGATTCCAAATAGCTAATTAACACATTTACCACTTCAATTAATTAATTATGTTTTCTTTTAGGTGAGAACATTTACGTTCTCTTTGCTTAGCAAATTTCAATTATATAATACAGTGTTATCAACTACAGTCACTATTTTTACTTTAGATCCTCAGATCTGAGTGTTGTAATTCTGGTTGGGCATGACAGTTTACAAGAACTCTCACCCTCATGAATAACTATGAAATAAATTTTGATTAGAATCCCTATGTGATTGCTGATCAAATTCTCTGATAATTATGGGGGTGTTATAAAAACAGAGCCTAATAATGTTTTATGTAAGAAAAAAGCAATATTTAAATTGCTGCTAAAATGTTTAGTATGAAAGGAATTTAAAATAATCCAAACTCTATATTCATTAAAACACTTGGCATATACAATCTGTAAATCAGTTTTAAAGAATTTAAGCATATCGCCTTTTTTTAAACTTGGTATGTTTGATTCTAGAAGGACATCTGTTATGTAAATTAAGGACAGCATAGCATAAGAAATATTTATAGCAAAAAGAAATCACAGAAAAGGAATTGTGCAACATGTTATGAAGAAAATCTTGTGAGATTGACTAAACTTAATTTTGAAACGTTTAAAAAATATTGTCAATGAACAAAACATTGGTAGGCTTGTGATAATCATATTTTAGAAAGTGAGAACGTAAAAAATGTTATGTTGCACCAAATCAAAAGTCTGTGTAGTTCAGTGTTCTTTTGACAGTGCTGTTGTCGGATTTTGGGAAGAGAATATGGTAATTATCACACAGGTTCTAATGAGCAGACTTATTCAGGAGTGATCCTGGAGCTCCTTCTGTCTTGCCTGGACTGCAGGGTGGTAGCTTCATTTTCCTGGTGTGTGAGGTCTTGCAGCTTCCCTTGAGCTCCAAAGGCTCCCCAGTGCTGGGTAGCTGGCTTTCCCAGAAAATGGAGATAACTGACTTCTAACTCAGATAGCCTAAATCTCCTGTGTTTCCCTCCTGACAACGTGACCCTAAGAGAGCAACAGCAGGGTTGGGTCTCTCCACTGGAATACAGACCCACTGTATGTGCAAGAGCTCCAGGTCCCCGTGTGCTGCTGACCCCTGACTTGTATCTTTTCCCAATAGAGACTGTGTTGTGCTTTCTGTACTATGCTTTATCGCTCAGTCGTGTCTGACTTTTTGCCACCCCATGGACTGCAGTCCACCAGGCTTCTGTCCTTGGAGATTCTCCAGGCAGGAATATTGGAGTGGGTTGCCATGCCCTCCTCCAGGGGATCTTCCCAACCCAGGGATCAAACCCAGGTTTCCTGCATTGCAGGTGAATTCTTTAGTGACTGAGCTACCAGGTAATCAATAGAGACTGTGGTCTAACCTATAACTTGCAACAGTGCAGAATTTGCCCTATCAACCCTGTGTGACACACATTTACAACATAAAGAACTGAATTTATTCAAAATGCTTCTACATGTAACATTATGAATTGCAGACTCTTATTAACCCAAGGAGATATTTTAAAAGCCTAATAATATATTTAGTTAACTGATTGTGACACTGAGGTCACTACTACAGGATGTTGTTTCCCAGCTCCTTTCACAGTACATCTTGATGAAAGTGTTCCCAAACACAAGCAAGACTCATCTCCAACTTTTCTTATTAAGATGTTGTAGACCCAGGACTTCCCTAGTGGTGCACTGGATGGGAATCCACCTGCTAATGCAGGGGACATGGATTCAATCCCTGGTCTGGAAATATTCCACATGCTGCGCAGCAACTAAAGCCCCTGAGCCACAACTACTGAGCTGACGGTCTAGAGATGGTGAACAGCAACTACTGAAGCCTTTGTGCCTGAAGTCTGTGCGCCTCAACAAGAGAAGTCACCACAATGAGAAGCTCGTGCACAGCAAGGAAGACTAGCACGTGCTTGCTGCAACTTGAGAAAGCACTCATGAAGCAGTGAAGACCTGGCACAACCAAAAACAAATTTTAAAAAATGTTATAGACCCATTATTTATGGATTTTTCAGAGCTCTTCTTGAACCAATTTATAGTTTGGTTATAGGAAATCTTGGGGATGCATTTTTAATAATTGCCTTTCCCCTTATTATCTTTTCTCTGTCTTAATTTTTGTATTCTTTCTTTGGTATTTTCTGTTTTTTTCTTTTCATTGCCACACTTTTCTTCCTGGATTTCCCATTTGGCTTGGATTTAGCAAACTTGAAGAGTGGTTATATATGTGAATGATTCCAATTATTAAAGGAAGAAGGCTATGATAGTTTTGATTCTTACTGAGGGAAATAAAATGTATGCAACATAATTTTATTTCCCTCATTATAAATAAATTTATCTTCCCTCTCCTTAATGAAAGAAATGGAAACTCCTCCTCTTTGGCACATGAGTTGGTGTTTTTTGGTTTGTCCCTGAGATTCATAGTGTACTCTTTTCCACCCAGCTCTGTATATGCTGGGATGCTGCCAACTGTATTCCATGTCACCGGGCTCCCTTGCTTTATGTCTTTTGCTTGCCTTGGCCAGTGGTAAGAGAGCTAATGTTCTGTCTTTATCCAGGCCCTCCCTTCCTGGCTTTCAGGATGCCAGCTCTGGTCAGGGTTGGTTCACACCCTGGCTTACCTTACCTCTTTCAGGTCTGTGAGTAGTAAGGATTTCTCTTTCTATTGCTACTCCTTGTGTTCATTCCCTTAACTCTGCTCATACCTCTGTAAGTGTTCCTTTCTTCAGTGAAACTCTTTGAGTGTGCTCTCTGTTTCCTACTTATTAATATAACTAGGCAAGGAACTCCTCTGATTTAAAAAAAAAAATAACAAAATAATGGTTAAAGGGGTGGGGTGGGGAGGAAGATGGGAGGAAGTTCCAAAAGGGAGAGGATATATGTATATTTATGGCTGATTCATGTTGAGGTTTGACAGAAAACAGCAAAATTCTCTTATGCAATTATCTTCAATAAAAATAAATTAATTAAAGAAAAGCTAAAACTTACCACCTTGGTTCACTATTGGTGATATTAATCTTTATGACTTGATGAGGGGGAGAGTGAGAGCACTCGAGAGATGGGGTGGGGAAGAGAGGAGAGACAGAGAATGAATCTAAAGCACATGTAAAATGTTAATGATAAATATGTTAAATGTTTATTTAAAATGTTAAATAAAATTCTATATGTATGGTATTTGAGAATTCCTTATACTATTCTTATAACTTTTTGATGAGTCTGAAATTATGTCAAAATAAAATGTCTCAAGATATTGCTATATTTGTTATTAGCTACAAATGTATTTTTGCTATAATCATTTAGAGTTAGCAAATAATTATAAGCAATTGATGAATTATAAGGTTCCTACGGAGTGTTTCTGTATTTGCATATCTTTAAGAGGAACAGATTCTTGGTCTGAATGAATGTCTTTTTTCTTGTGCACATATCACACACACACACACACACACACACACACACACACACACATCCCTACAGCAAAAAACACAGATTGCTATCACCAACTTTATCATTGTCATAACAATTCATCTACTGAGTATCACCTGAAATCCTGTTCTCCTCCAAGCTGAGCTATTTAAAAAGATAGATGACTGCCTTCTGGCTAATTGTAGGAGTTCTTTCATTACTATAAAAGACTTTTTATATCTCAAGTGACTCTATAAGCAGTGAATAATGATTTGAAGTCTTTGGAGAAGAGTCCACTGATGAAATGGTAGGATAACAACTACTTATTGACCTTTTACTTCCTAAGATAATACTAAGCTGATGTAGTTGATTATTAATAAACCTATCCATTGAGTTTTGACACATCAGATCCAAATATGTTAAACTTAGAGAAATTCTGATGGAGACATAAAATTTCCTGCAGCAGGCCTAAGGGTGTAAAGACATAAGGCATACATAGGGCAAATGCTGTTAAAATGAACTCAAACTGTTTCATTGGAACAAACTTCATTATAATTAAGTGACCCATATTTTTTTTTAAAATTACTATAAACAGCATAAGCAACTAAGGATTCAGACAGAGCTATACATTTTTCATACTCACTGAACAAGCAGAAATGTGCTCTCAGCCCTTGGACAGGATCTCTTGGTACCATATTCATGATGAGAACATATATGGATATTAAGAACATAACTTTGGGTCTCAGCCACACTAGCATAGTGTCATAGAAGTGTTAAAAATAACTTTCTGTTAAATCAAAGGAATACTAGTGTTATACATAGTTACTAATGAGGGACAAGATAGTGACTCATTTGTAATAGGACACTGATGACTACACCAGAGATGCTGAGTACATCTTCACCAGAAGTCCACTGTCCCCTATCTACAAGCATATCAAAACATGCTTAGCTATTTAAATGGTTCTGCGCAACAAACACTGAATGACAAGAAGCTGCATGTTTTGTCTAGTACTGCTGTTTAAGGGTCCCAAACGTGTTTGGCACGTACTTGACAATAAATATGTTAAATAAATTTTTATGTATTTATCAGGATGCTTGTTAAAACAACCTGGAGAAGGAAATGGCAACCCACTCCAGTATTCTTGCCTTGAGAATCCCATGGACAGAGGAGACTGGCAGGCTACAGCCCATAGGGTCACAAGAATCAGACACAACTGAGTGACTAAACCACCACCACCATGCTAAAACAAATGTGACTGGGTTTGTCTCTAAAGTTACCTGTGATTATGGGCAAACTGCATGCCTTTCATTGCCCAGCTCTATTTTGTAGTCCAGTTATCCATATTATTCCTTTTACTTAAATCTACCATTAAAATGGATTTGAGTGGCAAAGAAAGGGCATTAATTGCTCTGCTCTAGAGCCTCGCCTGGAAAATCCCATGGACGGAGGAGCCAGGTGTGTTGCAGTCCATGAGGTCGCTAGGAGTCAGACACTACTGAGCGACTTCACTTTCACTTTTCACTTTCATGCATTGGAGAAGGAAATGGCAACCCACTCCAGTGTTCTTGCCTGGAGAATCCCAGGGACGGGGGAGCCTGGTGGGCTGCCATCCCAGGGACAGGGGAGTCTTATGGGCTGCCATCTATGGGGTCACACAGAGTCGGACACGACTGAAGCGACTTAGCAGCAACAGCAGCAGCAGAGCCCTGCCCACCATTCAGTGTTTTAGCAAAAAGGACAAGGATGTGAGAATCATTCAGGACTGGGGTCTATACAGAGTTCTCAATATCAGTTGTGGGACTTTAAGTTATCTAAATTCTCTGAGCCTCAGTTAATTCATCTGGAACAGGAGATAGTAAGACCCACTCACAGAGCTATGGACAGGATCACGTAAATAATACAGCTAAGGCAGCTGGCATGCTATGACGTTGATTCATGCTTCCTTGATTCCTTCCCTTCCTTCCTGGGGAACTCTTGAGTGACAGAGACCAGGTGATTCTCTGGGGTTACAAGAAAATACCTGTGCTTACAGTCCTGGAAGCAACAATGACAATACTGGTTAGCACTGAGTGAGCATTCTTCACAATAAGCCAGAAGCTGAGCCAAGCCCTTGGCCTCTGTTAGCTCAGTCACATCCAAGAACAATCATGTGAGGTAAGAATTTTATCCCCATTTGAAAGCTGTGGAAGCCGAGGATCAGAAGGCATAAGGAAAAGCACCTGCTCTCACAATCTGCTAGGGAAAAACAACAGCTACATCTGTAATTGTAAGCAAACTTGTAAAGAGCTGAAATAAAGGTGCTAGTATAGCTCTATGAAAGTATCAAGGGCCAACCATATCTGGCACTATTGTGATTTGACTCCAGGACTTGACATTTGAGGCAGTCTTAAAGATGTAGAGTTTCATTAGCAGCAAAGATGGGAGTAAGGAAGAGAAACCCAGGGCAAAGGAATAAAAGTGCAAGATTTCTGGGAACCAGTAGGAAATCTGGTGTAACAGAGTTCAGAGGGATTAGGGTAAGTACAGAAAAAAGAGTCTGGAAAGGAGGCTTTCACAAGATTCTCGTGTTTGCAATGGGCCGTGGCAAGGTATTCGTTCACCTTGCATCTGAAATATAGCATGGTCTCATTTAGGTTTTGAAGATAACTCCAAAGTCTACAGTGAGAAGTAACTAAAGCAGGGAAGGCATTTAGGAAGATGAGTTCAGTTCAGTCGCTCAGTCGTGTCTGACTCTTTGCGACCCCATGTACTGCAGCACGCCAAGCCTCCCTGTCCATCACCAACACCCAGAGTTTACTCAAACTCATGTCCATCGAGTCAGTGATGCCATCCAATCATCTCATCCTCTGTCATCCCCTTCTCCTCCCACCTTCAATCTTTCCCAACATCAGGGTCTTTTCAAATGACTCAGTTCTTTGCATCAGGTCCAAATATTGGATTTCAGCTTCAACATCAGTCCTTCCAATGAATACTTAGGACTGGTTGGATCAACTCTCAAGAGTCTTCTCCAACACTACAGTTCAAAAGCATCAATTCTTCGGCACTCAACTTTCTTTATAGTCCAACTCTCACATCCATACGTGACTACTGGAAAAACCATAGCCTTAACTAGATGGACCTTTGTTGGCAAAGTAATGTCTTTGCTTTTTAATATGCTGTCTAGGTTGGTCATAACTCTTCTTCCAAGGAGTAAGCGTCTTTTAATTTCATGGCTGCAGTCACCATCTGCAGTGATTTTGGAGCCCCCCAAAATAAAGTCGGTAACTATTTCCACTGTTTCCCCATCTATTTCCCATGAAGTGATGGGACTGGATGCTATGATCTTAGTTTTCTGAATGTGGAGCTTTAAGCCAACTTTTTCACTCTCCTCTTTCACTTTCATCAAGAGGCTCTTTTGTTCCTTTTCACTCTCTGCCATAAGGGTGGTGTCATCTGCATATCTGAGGTTATTGATATTTCTCCCGGCAATCTTGATTCCAGCTTGTGCTTCCTCCAGCCCAGCATTTCTCATGATGTACTCTGCATATAAGCTAAATTAGCAGGGTGACAATATACAGCCTTGATGTACTCCTTTCCCGATTTGGAACCAGTCTGTTGTTTCATGTCCAGTTCTAACTGTTGCTTCTTGACCTGCATACAAATTTCTCAAGACGCAGGTCAGGTGGTCTGCTATTCCCATCTCTTTCAGAATTTTCCTCAGTTCGTGGTGATCTACACAGTCAAAGGCTTTGGCATAGTCAATAAAGCAGAAATAGATGTATTTTTGGAACTCTCTTGCTTTTTCGATGATTGAACAAATGTTAGCAACTTGATTTCTGGCTCCTCTGCCTTTTCTAAAACCAGCTTGAACATCTGGAAGTTCATGGTTCATGAAGTGTTGAAGCCTGGCTTGGAGAATTTTTAGCATTACTTTACTAGCGTGTGAGATGAATGCAATTGTGTAGTAGTTTGAGCATTCTTTGGCATTGCCTTTCTTTGGGATTGGAATGAAAACTGACCTTGTCCAGTCCTGTGGCCACTGCTGAGTTTTCCAAATTAGCTGGGATATTGAGTGCAGCACTTTCACAGCAGCATCTTTTAGGATTTGCAATAGCTCAACTGGAATTCCATCACCTCCGCTAGCTTTGTTCATAGTGATGCTTCCTAAGGCCCACTTGACTTCGTGTTCCAGGATGTCTGGCTCTAGGTGAGTGATCATACCATGGTGATTATCTGGGCTGTTAAGATCTTTTTTAGGAAGATACTTGGAGAGAATGATCAGTGCCTGTATCTGATGGGGACAGCGAGGATGGTCCAAATGGAGGCGGTAGGAGAGGGCTGTACAATGGCGTTATGATACTCTCATTCATTCACAGTTCAATAGGAGTGTCCGATTGGCAGATTTTCTACAACAGCCTAGCCACAGTTTCTAGTCCAATTGATTAAATCCTCCTTGTACAGAAATACAAGCTGTAGAATTTGATTTTAAGTACAAAGGTTTATTGACTTATAGAAAGTAGTGATGTTATGTATAAAATAGATAACCAATGAGAACCTGCTGTATGGCTCAAGTACCCTACTCAGTGTTCTCTCATGACCTAAATGGGAAAGTAATGTAAAAGGGAGATGTGTGTATACATATAGCTGATTCTACTGTTTTCCTGTACAGTAAAAGCTAACAGAACATTGTAAAGTAATTTTAATTAATTTTTAAAAATAAGAAAGCTGTGGTACATATACACAATGGAGTATTACTCAGCCATTAAAAAGAATTCATTTGAATCAGTTCTGATGAGATGGATAAAACTGGAGCCAATTATACAGAGTGAAGGAAGCCAGAAAGAAAAACACCAATACAATATACTAACACATATATATGGAATTTAGAAAGATGGCAATGATGACCCTGTATGCAAGACAGCAAAAAAGACACAGATGTGTATAGCAGACTTTTGGACTCAGAGGGAGAGGGAGAGGGTGGGATGATTTGGGAAAATGGCATTGAAACATGTATACTATCATGTAAGAATCAAATCACCAGTCTATGTCCAATGCAGGATACAGCATGTTTGGGGCTGGTGCACGGGGATGACCCAGAGGGATGTTGTGGGGAGGGAGGTGGGAGGAGGGTTCATGTTTGGGATCGCATGTACACCCGTGGTGGATTCATGTCAATGTATGGCAAAACCAATACAGTATTGTAAAGTAAAATAAAGTAAAAATAAAAATTAAAAATAAAATAAAATAAAAGTCAAGGCATTAAAAAAATAAATAAATAAAGTATAAAGGCATTCTAAGTGGATGTTGCCCTTCTCCTATAGACTTATATTTTCAGTGATTATTTTGGAAATCAAAAACTACTTCTTCCAATGTTCTGAAACTGCATCTCTGGTTAGTACTTACCTAGGAAATGGGTAACTGTCTCAACACTGTACATACCCCCTTTCTCTCTCTCTCTCTCCCCCTCTTTCTCTCTCTCTCACACACATACACAAACACTCATAAAACTCACACAAACTTGCACATATACAAATACTCTTATACCTTCTAGGGTCCTCCACCTGAGTCATTTTTGGCTTTGTGTGAGTTATAAACTTAAATGTTTCACCCAAGTAGATATAGGAGTTCCAGAACATAGGCATTAACACAAGAAAGTAGAACTTGTATGATATATAACTGTCTCTTCACTACCAACATCTCTAACCTAGTGCTTCTAATATGAAAGTTATTGCATATGAGTTTGAAAGGACAGGACAAAAATCTGAACAAACAGTCATCACCCTTGGAGAAGTGGAAGGTTTAAATCATTTTCAACAATCAATTCTGCCATTTGAATTCATTCTGACACTTGTTGAACTCAATCGATGATATGAAACTACAGTAAAAAGGCCAAGTGCACAGGGAAATTCACATGCTTTCATGCCCACAAGTAAAACCAACTGAATTTGTGCCCATAACCTTCTTAACACCATGCTTCCAAATTCCTCAAATTCATGAACTGTGAAAAGCAATATATTGGTCTGTATTTAATAAAAGCTGCCTAAGCCAAAAGATGAAGTAAATGCATTTAAAATAGCAACTGATATAATTTTATATAAAATAGCTGAAAATTTCCCCAGTGATTCCTTAACTTGGTTGTCTCTACTTGTACCCTGAAATGGATAATAAAGGTAATAAGAGTAATAAAACTTGGTTGAGTGCTTACTATGTGCCACATACGCCACTCAGTACTATCTACTCCTAGAGGTGAAAGAATTATAAAACTCATCCTCTAGATAAAGAAATTAAACCTGAAGATTTTAAGCAATTTGCTCAAGATCACATAGTTACTGAGTGAAAAAAAAAACAAAATTTTTCTTACAATTTCTATTATTACACATCAATAGAGGTATAGAGCTCTAAAAACTAAATAAGAGGATTGGTGGGTTTATTTTTCTATTTTCTTTTAGTAAGTAATTTATAAGACTACAATTAAGTAATCAACTGTAAGTAGTAAAGGCAAGAGGAGAAGGGGACGACAGAGGAAGAGATGGTTTGATGGCATCACTGACTCAATGGACGTGAGTCTGAGCAAGCTCTGGGAGTTGCTGATGGACAGGGAGGCCTGGAGTGCTGCAGTCCATGGGGTTGCAAATAGTCGGACACGACTGAGCGACTGAACGAAGGTGAATTGAACTGTAGGTAGTCATGGATATGGATAATTGTCTCAATTTCTGTCCCTAGGACAAGAAAATTTCAGTTGAAAAGTGAAAAAAAATGTTTCTGTAAAATGAATAGTTTAGACAAGATGATATTTAAAGATGTTCACAGTTCTAAGAAAATCTATACAAGCATACATAAGCATGAATATGCACCATTTTCACACAATCCTGAAGTCATTTAAAACTTTAGTAAAAAGAACCCTCCACCTCTTTGTTTTCTATAAGTGAATCAAGTAAAGCTCAGACATGAAGGTGACTCCAGGACCTGTCAGTCTGTCATTGAACTTTTCCATGAGATGCCTAGTTCAAAGTCTGGCCTTGCTCATGTGGGACACAGTTTTGTTACTGCCTCACAGCAGTTCAGTGGCCCACAGGGGTGTGATGGATAAAGTTCCCAGCGAAGAGACCACCTGTGTTCTCTTGTGTTTTCTCCTTGGTGGACAGATTACGAGTGGTGCAAACAGAGAGAACGTCTCCAAAATAGTAGCTGGACTGTATGCAAAACTGCAGCTAACTCAAGGTTGTGGCATGCTCTGTCAGCATGCATGTTAAATTAGACAACAGTACTTGGGGATGCTTTTTGAAAACTGTGCTTTACTCGGCCCTATGACTCCTTCAGGAAATGAATGAGACTGAAGACCAAAGTGAGTGTAACCACAGATGGAGTCATTATATTCTTAAATTCAACCTGCCACAAACATGTTTCTATACTAATACTGTTGATTTTATTTTGCTTTGTTTGGAAGAGTCGGGGAGAGGGGCATATTTTTGTAATTTTAGTTCCTGTAAACAATTAACATATGTACAATTTTAAAATAATTTTCAGCAGATAAAATAATCCTGCCAAAGCCCAGTAAAAAGCTCTCCATTGTTCCATGTCTGCACAAATTACCTTACATCTCTGATGATTTTATGTACATTTAATCACAAAAGATTAATTACATGGCATACGGAAACCAGTGAAACACTGAAGAGATAACTTCAATTTAAGTGCACATGCAACTAACTTGTGGCTTTTTAAAACAATTTTAATTAAAAGTACTAGAAGAATCATCAGGCTGAAAATATTAGGAGCTCTGGGATGGATGAGCTTAGCATAGCTAATTAACTGTATATTTAATCAAAGCAGCCTTTGGCTATAATTAATAATCTATTTTCCTCTGGTAATAAATATTGTAGTTCTATAAAAACAGAATTTATAATTTCCAGAATGTCATATGCACAGAAGAGTGGGACAGAAAACAAGCATTTCCACAGCAGCTTTCTAGCTTGATTTTGTTTATTTAGAGAGGATGCTGTCTATATCTCTTTCATTTGTTTTAAATGTCATCTCACAGTGGCAGCTTACAAATAGCTATCCCAGAGTGACTTGGACATTTCAAAGATGTAAAGAATAGTCCAAAAGGAGTGACTAGTAGAATGCTAAATGAAGTCTGATTTTTCTTGCACCACGAGGATCTCATATTTGCAAGAACTTGAAGTAGTTCCATTTTAATATGACTGCTAGGATGGTGAGACTCAGCATTAAGCAGCATCTTCCCTTCATTTCCTTTCAAATGGCAGGGTGAGAGTCAGAAATTTCTACCTCCTGCATCCCAGTAAAACACTCAAATCACAGAGACAAAACACACTTTCCTTATGATATCTTTTAATCTGAGCACCAAAGACATACACACACACATATCTACACACAAACACACATACTCATTGCTGCTCTTCAATATTCCCTGCCAAGCATAGTATATTTTTGTTCTTATGACCCTTTCATTAATTTGGGGGAGAGAAACTCTAATGGGAGGTAGTCACATGCTTTTTATATGATCTAAGATTCCTTTTCTTCTTCAAGCAAGATATAAATTCCAAGAGTTTTGGACAAGCAAGGAGATAACATAAAAATTAATCTTAGATGATGCATTTTTTCCTATCTTTTAAAGATGTTTTAATATGTGAAAATTAACTATTGGTTTGCCATTATTGTTTCATAGTTTTAAGATTTTTATCACAGCATGTAGGAGTTGTGGGTTGTTGAATAAATAAATCTTTAACTTAAAAAGCATCTTTTAATATCATGGAAAACACATATTTTTGTATGCATCTGATACAATTGCTTGATAGACTAATCAATTCATAACATAGATTTCGTTTTTCTGAGGGTAATGTAGTCTTCCTATGAATATGTATGAATGAAACAGATACAAGTTAGGTGACTAAAATTATATCAAGTGAAAATATTTTTAGTCAGTCTATACTGGGCATTAATAAATGTCTAGGAATCAGACAAAGAGAATAAAGCACAAAGGTAAAAATGAGCCACTCTCCCGAAGGCAGCCATTACTAACATATGATCAAAAGTGGCTCTTATTAAGTACATGAAAATGTCTTCAGGGCCTAATCAGTTTATAATATAACATGCAACTTCTAATGAGAACAAAAGTGCTAAAGACAATTTTTAAACTGCACAAGATAGTCTTTTTCTTTTAGAGTTGTAACTAGTTGGCAGCTCCTAACACAGGCTCTCCCAATGTCCCACTAAAATTATCTATGAAGGCACAAAGGAAGACAATGAAAAGCAGAATTATTCACAAGTATTTTATCTGCCCCAGTTATGACAGAATTCTTCACTGCTGATTGAACAAAACTAAAAATTGAGACAGCTTTCTCTGAGGATTCACAGGGCATTGGGACGACTTGGGCATGTGGTGTATGTGTGTGTGTGCTTGTGCATGTGTGTGTGTGTGTGTGTGTGTGTGTGTGTGTGTGTGTGAGTGTGTGTATGAGTTATGAGTTACCCATACTGGATATCAGAAAAGTAAAGTGGAGGATGTGCTGCCATGTCTGGAAGGAAATCTCAAAGACTCCAACAGCACCCATGCTCACCCTGGGATATTCTGTGCTCCTCACCATACAAAACCCTACTCTACTCTGTCCTCCTGGAACCCTCAGAAGATGATTCTAATAACTCAGACCTGAAGGTAGTACTCTTGAGGTTGAGAAGATGGAACTTGAGAAATGCGATTCCACCAAGAAGTTGTTTTTTAGTCGCTGAGTAGTGTCTGACTCTTGTGAGTTGGTGGACTATAGCTCACCAGGCTCTTCTGTCCACGGGATTTCCCAGGCAAGAATACTAGATAGCCATTGCCATTCCATCCACCAAGAGGTAGATGGTAGGGATTTCTTGAAATGTGTGGGGAGACTGACTAAACAAAAGTTCCAAGTAGAGGGTCTCAGAGAACAGACAATCCTAAAGACAAGGTCCTCAGGTGAATGTGCATGATGCTGCTTCTGGGGAGGACTAACATCTTTTTTTAAGACTATGTAATGTTGCCATATTTAAAAGCATTTTTCATTTTAAGTGTTTTCCTCATAAGTTATCATTTACTTTACTTTTCTTTAAACTTTCTTATATGAGAAGGGAGAATGGGAAGAGAAAGAAAGGAAAGAGTGAGAGCAAGAGAGAAAAGGAGTGAGGCCTGAGTCATACTTATCCTTTTTTATTTTTTAAGTCCAATACTTTTTAAGTTCATGACATCCTTGGAGACAAGAGAAAGTACTATTTCCCTAACTTTAACACTAACACAGAGAAAGTACTACTTTGAGGGTATTGGGTTCAGTCGCTCAGTCATGTCCAACTCTTTGCAACACCATGAATTGCAGCATGCCAGGCCTCCCTGTCTATCACCAACTACCGGAGTCCACCCAAACCCATGTCCATCAAGTCAGTGATGCTATCCAACCATCTCATCCTCTGTCATCCCCTTCTCCTCCTGCCCTCAATCTTTTCCAGCATCAGGGTCTTTTCCAATGAGTCAGCTCTTTGCATCAGGTGGCCAAAGTACTGGAGTTTCAGCTTCAACATCAGTCCTTCCAATGAACATCCAGGACTGATCACCTTTAGGATGGACTTGCTGGATCTCCTTGCAGTCCAAGGGACTCTTGAGAGTCTTCTCCAACATCACAGTTCAAAAGCATCAATTCTTCCGCACTCAGCTTTCTTTATAGTCCAACACTCACATCCATACATGACTACTGGAAAAACCATAGCCTTGACTAGATGGACCTTTATTGGTAAAGCAATGTCTCTGCTTTTCAATATGCTATCTAGGTTGGTCATACCTTTCCTTCCAAGGAGTAAGCGTCTTTTAATTTCATGGCTGCAATTACCATCCGCAGTGATTTTGGAGCCCAGAATAAAGTCAGTCACTGTTTCCACTGTTTCCCCATCTATTTGCCCGGAACTGATGGGACTGGATGCCATGATCTTAGTTTTCGGAATGTGGAACTTTAAGCCAACTTTTTCACTCTCCTCTTTTACTTTCATCAAGAGGCTTTTGAGTTCCTCTTCACTTTCTGCCATAAGAGTGGAGTCATCTGCATATCTGAGGTTATTGATATTCTCACGGCAATCTTGATTTCAGCTTGTGCTTCCTCCAGCCCAGCGTTTCTCATGATGTACTCTGCATATAAGCTAAATAAGCGGGGTGACAATATACAGCCTTGATGTACTCCTCTTCCTATTTGGAACCAGTCTATTGTTCCATGTCCAGTTCTAACTGTTGCTTCTTGACCTGCATACAGGTTTCTCAAGAGGCAGGTCAGGGAGTCTGCCATTCCCATCTCTTTCAGAATTTTCCACAGTTTATTGTGATCCACACAGTCAAAGGCTTTGGCATAGTCAATAAAGCAGAAATAGATGTATTTTTGGAACTCTCTTGCATTTTTGATGATCCAATGGATGTTGGTAATTTGATCTCTGGTTCCTCTGCCTTTTCTGAAACAGCTTTGAACATCTGGAAGTTCACGGTTCATGTATTGCTGAAGCCTGGCTTGGGGAATTATAAGCATTGCTTTACTAGTGTGTGATATGAGTGCAATTGTGCAGTAGTTTGAGCATTCTTTGGCATTGCCTTTCTTTGGGATTGGAATGAAAACTGACCTTGTCCAGTCCTGTGACCACTGCTGAGTTTTCCAAATTTGCTGGCATATTGAGTGCAGCACTTTCACAGCATCGTCTTTCAGGATTTGAAATAGCTCAACTGGAATTCCATCACCTCCACTAGCTTTGTTCATAGTGATGCTTCCTAAGGCCCACTTGACTTCACATTCCAGAATGTCTGGCTCTAGGTGAGTGATCACACCATCATGATTATCTGGGTCATGAAGATCTATTTTGCATAGTTCTGTGTATTCTTGCCACCTCTTCTTAATATCTTCTGCTTCTGTTAGGTTCATACCATTTCTGTCCTTTATCGAGCCCATCTTTGCATGAAATGTTCCCTTGGTATCTCTAATTTTCTTGAAGAGATCTCTAGTCTCTCCCATTCTGTTCTTTTCATCTATTTCTTTGCATTGATCACTGAGGAAGGCTTTCTTATCTCTCTTTGCTATTCTTTGGAACTCTGCATTCAAATGTGTATATCTTTCCTTTTCTCCTTTGCTTTTCACTTCCCTTCTTTTCACAGCTATTTTTAAGGCCTCCCCAGACAGCCATTTTGCTTTTTTGCATTTCTTTTCCATGGGGATGGTCTTGATTTCTGTCTCCTGTACAATGCCATGAACCTCTATCCATAGTTCATCAGGCCCTCTATCAGATCTAGTCCCTTAAATCTATTTCTCACTTCCACTGTATAATCATAAGGAATTTGATTTAGGTCATACCTGAATGGTCTTGTGGTTTTCTCCACCTTCTTCAGTTTAAGTCTGAAATTGGCAATAAGGAGTTCATGATCTGAGGCACAGTCAGCTACTGGTCTTGTTTTTGCTGACTGTATAGAGCTTCTCCATCTTTGGCTGCAAAGAATATAATCAATTTGATTTCAGTGTTGACCATCTGGTGATGTCCATGTGTAGAGTTTTCTCTTGTGTTGTTGGAACAGGGTGTTTGCTATGACCAGTGTGTTCTCTTGGCAGAACTCTATTAGCCTTTGCCCTGCTTCATTCTGTACTCTAAGGCCAATTTTGCCTGTTACTCCAGGTGTTTCTTGATTTCCTACTTTTGCATTCCAGTCCCCTATAATGGAAAGGACATCTTTTTTGGGGGGTGTTAGTTCTAGAAGGTCTTGTAGGTCTTCTTAGAACTGTTCAACTTCAGCTTCTTCAGCATTACTGGTCGGGGCATAGACTTGGATTACCATGATATTGAATGGTTTGCCTTGGAAACGAACAGAGATCTTTCTGTCGTTTTTGAGATTGCATCCAAGTACTGCATTTTGGACTCTTTTGTTGACCATGATGGCTACTCCATTTCTTCTAAGGGATTCCTGCCCACAGTAGCAGATATAATGGTCCTCTGAGTTCAATTCACCCATTCCAGTCCATTTTAGTTCATTGACTTCTAGAATGTCAATGTCCACTCTTGTCATCTCCTGTTTGACCACTTCCAATTTGCCTTGATTCATGGACCTGACATTCCAGGTTCCTATGCAATATTGCTCTTTACAGCATCAAACCTTGCTTCTATCACCAGTCCCATTCACAACTGGGTGTTGTTTTTGGTTTGGCTCCATCCCTTCACTCTTTCTGGAGTTTCTTTATTTCTCCACTGATCTCCAGTAGCTTATTGGGCACCTATCGACCTGAGGTGTTCCTCTTTCAGTATCCTATCTTCTTACCTTTTCATACTGTTCATGGGGTTCTCAGGGCTTCCCTGGTGGCTCAGAGGTTAAAGCGTCTGACTCCAATGCAGGAGACCCGGGTTTGATCCCTGGGTTGGGAAGATCCCCTGGAGAAGGAAATGGCAACCCACTCCAGTATTCTTGCCTGGAGAATCTGATGGACAGAGGAGCCTGGTAGGCTACAGTCCATGGGGTCGCAAAGAGTCGGACACGACTGAGCGACTTCACTTTCACTTTCACTTTCATGGGGTTCTCAAGGCAAGAATACTGAAGTGGTTTGCCTTTCCCTTCTTCAGTGGACCACCTTCTGTCAGTACATGACAAGATGTTCATGAATATGCATTATAATGCAAAAAGGTTTAAATAGTACATGACAAGATATTCACGAATATTCATTATAATGCAAAAAGGCAAAGTAAAGTAAAGGAAAAAAGCATGATTGTCTGGCCCTAGGTTGTTCCTTGCTTGATCCCAAGCTTTGTCCCTTGGCAGTTATGTAACTTCAGGTTGATAATTTGACTCTTGCACACTTTGGTTTCTTCATGTATATAACTGGGTATAATAATGCTGATCTCTAAAAGTTGTTATGACAAAATAATGAGAAATAATAAAACATAACCAATATACAAGATAGAGTTAGAATTCAATAAAATATGGAAATTATTTATTATTTTGTTATCTGTATGGCATTCAAAAGGGTTCTCTATCCTGTGTTTATCAGAGAGTGATAATGATAGTAGGTTTAGACATGTTGACAAAGCATGCCAGTGAGATTTTTGGATGGCAAACATTTTAAGAAGTAAAATGTTATACACAAAGAGTACTGGATTAGTGGTTAGATGACTTGAATTCTATACCATTTGTTACCAAAGTAGACTTGGAAAGTTACATAAGTCTTCAAAACCTCAGTTCACTGTAAGTTTCAAATATATGTGAAGTCAATACAGATGAGGGAATTTAGTGCTTGATGTTTGCAATCTATTTAGCAATTTATGAGTTAATTTCCTCACCAAATGCATCTCATCACCCACAGGAGATTTAAGGATTATGTATATCTTAAGTAGGCGGTAGATATTGGTTTAATTGATTTTTACCGAGGTCATACAACAAGTTGTGAAGCCTAGACTGACTCTCGGCATTCTTTTTATGCCACCATAACATCTCTCTTTTGTTCTCAACCTGTTGCCTAGATTAGTTAATCAATCCCTGTGAAGGATATAGGAAATGGTTGCTAATTTAAATCTAAATATTACATTCTCAGCAAAATTGCTTATCAAAAAGGCAATGAAAACAAGAAGAGATTACTGATTTCCTAATTCTGTCAAGTATTTCTGAGTTTAGTAGAAAACAGAACATAAAACTGTTGGCTGAACTGGGACCTTGTGAAATATTTAGTTTGGTAACTTTTAGAAAGCTGAAGATCATGGTCGATTGATGTCACCATCACATTTTTACCAATTTCCTAGACTTACTAAATGACAGCTTCACAAAGTTAAGAGTTCTGTTTAGAAGAAAAACCTCAGTAACATGGCCAAAACTTACGATGTCTAAGTCTTTCAAAATAAAGTAAAATAACAAAATTTAGTTTAAATAATGGCAAGTTGACTTGCTCTTGTTGCTTAAATCAAACAGCGTGTAAACTGCTGAGACTCCAAACATGGAGGTAAGTTCCATTTACACCTACTGCTCCATTACCCTGCAATTACTCTAATACAGGAGGCATGAGAGAAGCAGCTGGTGGAAATTATTTCTGAGGTGACTGAACTGCTGAATAGCAGAATTGCCTGTAGGCTGGTCTTTCTCAATGGTAGTGCTGCCGGCATTTCAGGCTTGAGAGTTCTTCACTGAGGAAGACGGTCTTGCATCTTGAAGCTGAGAAGCAGCAACCTGGTCTCTACCCACTAGATGCTAGTATTACTGCCCCCCTCCCCCAAAACTCCCCCATACGCACACCGCCAACTGTGACGACCAAAAATGTCTCCTAGAAGGCAAGACTATGCTCAGTTTTAAGTTCATGACATTTTACTCCGTGAAGGTTGAAGAATACTGTGTCTGATAGACACGCTCTTATTTATTATAAGAATATTGAAACACTGCATAACATAGAAGTTGAGGAGAGAAATTAACCTCTATTTCATGGATTTTAAAAATTTTATAATTATATATAGTCATATTTTAAGGGGAAGATTGACCTGGAAAATATCTGAGTGAAATACCAACCAATAGTACTTATAAAAAGAGCCCTGGGACTTCCATGGTGACCCAGTGATTAAGACTCCGCCCTTTCACTGCAGGGGTGTGGATTCGATCCTTGGTTCCTGAAACGCCACATGCCATGCCACGTGGCCAGCAAAAGGCTCTAATTATGTTTTGTTAAATGTGATTGTGTAATTGTCAGGGTTCTTTCATCACGGTGTTATTCTGGTATAGCGACCCAGAAGTTATGACTTGTTCATCAGTTACTATACACTGGATTCCTTGAGCTGTCATTAAAGTGGTAAGATCATGCTTTGTTGGTGATGGCCATATGACAAGGATTGAGATGACAAAGATCCCTGGATTCCAGGTGACCTGCAATATTTATTCCAACAAATACTGTGTTTCAGTCATTTTTCACTACACATTTTATTTTTTACACTTTATTCAATTTATAACTTCGTCTAAACATTTTTCCATGTCCTCCTCTAGTACTGAGGCCCACATATGCTTGTAATATGCATCCTAATAAGTAATAGCTTAAGCATTGTTAATATGAATTGAAAAATTGTTTGAGATCCCATGTACTGTTTTTAGAAATGCTCTGCTCCACGTCAATTATCTCACCATTTCATGGAATTACTGACTTGGGACAGGACTTTGGATGCTGGATAAAGAACTGTGGAAAGGATAATGGAATGTACCTTTGCAGGACTGAAAGGCTGTAAAATACTGCAAGATTAACAATAACTGGTAACAGTTACTATGAAAATATGAAAATAATAGTTAACTATTTAGAGTTCTTGACATCACTACATACTGTTATTTTGGATGCTGATAGAAAGGAACATAGCAGACTCATTTTTTATTCATTCATTCATTAATATATAATGCATTTCTTTCTATATTTAAAAAGGCTGCACACATATGTGTTTTCTAAAAGGCTATAAAATCAATTACCATGTTTACCCAACACGGAACTACTTTTTCAACTTTAGAACTCCAATAGGAGAAAACACTCACCTTTCAGCCAGTTGACATTTTCCATTTTCCATATTTCCTCATTAGGGTAGTTGAGCATGATATAGAAAAGGGTGACCAAGTGTGACAAAATTTGTGCTCTGTCTACATTAGTTGCTTCCACTATAATTTTAATTGCTAGATATCAGAGCTTTAAATATTTCTACTGTTGAATAGATATCAAGAGACAAGGCTTATGAATTAAAGAATCTTGTTGGTATATAACCAAACATATAAATGTATATTTTACATAATTAGCTAAATTTTGGAAAACATCATATTTTTAAAGATATATTAAACATTTTAATACATACAGTTGAGCTTCCCTGCTCATAGTATTTCAAGTTTTAAGCCTATTTAGAGTTGGTTACAGTGACTAGAGGGCAAATGATGTTACTAAAACTCAAAGCTAACAATTATAATTTAAAATGTAATTCAGTTCAGTTCAGTCACTCAGTCATGTCCGACTCTTTGCGACCCCATGAATCACAGCACGCCAGGCCTCCCTGTCCATTACCAACTCCCAGAGTTCACTCAGACTCACATCCATTGAGTCAGTGATGCCATCCAGCCATCTCATCCTCTGTCGTCCCCTTCTCCTCCTGCCCCCAATCCCTCCCAGCATCAGAGTCGTTTTCAATGAGTCAGCTCTTTGCATGAGGTGGCCAAAGTACTGGAGTTTCAGCTTTAACATCATTCCTTCCAAAGAAATCCCGGGGCTGATCTCCTTTAGAATGGACTGGTTGGATCTCCTTGCAGTTCAAGGGACTCTCAAGAGTCTTCTCCAACACCACAGTTCAAAAGCATCAATTCTTTGGTGCTCTGCCTTCTTCACAGTCCAACTCTCACATCCATACATGACCAGTGGAAAAACCATAACCTTGACTAGATGGACCTTAGTCAGCAAAGTAATGTCTCTGCTTTTGAATAATTAGATGTGTGTAATGTTATGCTCCCGTCACAGCACTGAGAATACTAATTAAAATGAAAAATTAGAAAATAATTTTCTTGAATCTAAGATTAGTTTCCTCTTCCTATTTTTGCCTTCAATTTTCATTCATGAATGGAAAAAAAAAAAAAAGAAATTACTGAGAACCAGCAACATGCTAGACAGATTTAGGCAGTGAGGTAATATAAGTGAACAAGTCAAATGAAATCCCTGACCTTATGGAGTTGACATTTTAATGAAGCAAACATACAATAAATATATTAAATACTTAAATATATTAAGTACCATGAAAAGATAATTATTTGTTACTTGCTGGAGAAAATAGAGCAGCATAAGGAGAACTGATAGTGTAAGAGATAAGTTGTAATTTTTTCTTTTTGGCCCCTGTAGTTCTCATTGAGAAGGTGCAGACATTTGAGCAAAGACCTAATTAAAAGAAAAAGGAATGCTCATGTGTCTATATTATCACCTTACTTATTTAACATATATGCAGAGTACATTGTGTGAAATGCCAAGCTGGATGAAACACAAACTGGAATCAAGACTGCCGGGAGAAATATCAGTAACCTCAGATATGCAGATGACACCACCCTTTAAAAAAATAAAGAAACTAAAGAGTCTCTTGATGACAGTGAAAGAGGAGAGGAGAAAAGCTGGCTTAAAACTCAACATTCAAAAAGTAAGATCATGGCATCCAGTCCCATCACTTCATGGCAAATAGATGGGGAAACAATGGAAACAGTGAGAGACTTTATTTTCTTGGGCTCCAAAATCACTGCAGATGGTGACTGCAGCTATGAAATTAAAAGATGCTTGCTTCTTGGAAGGAAAGTTATGACCAACCTAGACAGCATATTAAAAAGCAAAGACATTACTTTACCAACAAAGGTCCGTCTAGTCAAAGCTATGGTTTTTCCAGTGGTCATATATGGATGAGAGAGTTGGACTATAAAGAAAGCTGGGCACTGAAGAATTGATGCTTTTGAACTGCGGTATTGGAGAACATTCTTGAGAGTCCCTTGGACTGCAAGGAGATCAAACTAGTCAATACTAAAGGAAATCAGTCCTGAATATTGATTGGAAGGGCTGATGCTGAAGTTGAAACTCTGATACTTTGGTCACCTGATCAAAGAACTGACTCATTTGAAAAGACCCTGATTCTGAGAAAGATTGAAGGCAGGAGGAGAAGGGGATGACAGAGGATGAGATGGTTGGATGGCATCACCAACTCAATGGACATGAGTTTGAGCAAGCTTTGGGAGTTGGTGACGGACAGGGAAGCCTGGTGTGCTGCAGCCCATGGGATCACAAAGAGTCAGACGTGGCTGAGCAGCTGAACTGAACTGAACTGCTGTGTCTATATGGAGGAAGTCAAGGAGTAAAACAGCCATTGCAAAGGCCCAGAGGAAGCAGCATTCATTGTATTTGTGGGCAGCAGGGAGGAAAGATGACTAGAGGAGATTGAATGGGGAGAGGGTGATGGCTGAACTCACAGAAACTGGACACATACCAGTCTACTCTACAAACTCATCTTTGACTCTTGGCTATCTTTCCCAGAAAGCTTTTCCCACTTTCCTTACTTTGGTTTCTTTTCCCTATTTTCATTCTCCACTTTCCCATCTTAGTCAGTCTGCTGCTTTCATTCTCTGTCATCACCATATTCTCCCAATTATCGCCTTTTTAGTGTATTGCCATTTCTCTTGTAATCTCCTGGTTGACTAGCCACACAAATAAAGCCTCATTCATTGATCTACTCTATGTCCAGCATGATACATTAGATACAATCTTGTTGAGTTCAATTTTTCCAGGTGTTTTTTAGATTATTGCACCTGAAAGTTACATCCATCTGCTCATGCTGCACAATAAAGATTCATAAGCAATGGGATTTGAACCTCAGTTGAATTTATGCTAAGTCTGAAATTTTCATCCACCAATAACTATGTTGTTCCCTGGTTTTTCTATCCCCAACTCAATTCAAGAAGTATTTCAAACAGTGGATTTAACAGAATAGGAGTCTTATAAAATTTATTTTTCAGTGTTACAAGTGGCCTTGGAAGTCCTACTATCTAACCTCCCTTCAGTTATCTGAAATTATTTTATGAAATCTATGCCAAAGGGTCATCTAGGGTACATATGAAAACTTTTGGTAACAAAGTATCAAGGTACTTTAAAAATAGCACTATTCTATAACATAGGTCCCTGCTATTCCATTGCTTTGCCTATAATAAACTGGAAACTACTGTCTGTGATTTTTCAGGTATTAATATTGATAACTTACTGTCACCTTTTAGTTTTCTATACGTTCTTCTAAATGACATTTCAATTTAGTTTATCTCATTAAGTGTTAAATTTGATAAATATTTTAGGTATATTCTGGTTAAATTTTGTTTTTGAGGTTAAGTTGTAACAAAGGTAGACAGAGACTGTTAAACTGCCTTTCCTCTAATTCTATTTCAAAACAAACACAAATAGCAACATAGGAAACAGGTGGCAGTACAAATAGTAACACTTCCAGTGAGTCCTGGCATTCTGGGAATTTCCTGGCATGTCATTTCCATACTGGAATTAACAGACAGGAATAGTCAGTCTCTAGGATCATCTCAGGATAATAAGGGGTACAGGCTGTCAGATCTGTGTTGTGCCAAAGACAGGATAACACAAGTGTTGTCTGCCCAGAGATGTGCTTCCTGTTTCCTCAGTAGCCTCCTCTGCCCATGATGTCTGAAATTTCTCATTTTTCCTTATCCTCCCCACCCCCAACTCCACTTGAAAAATAACAACATATATTTTGTCTGGGAATGATAACAGATTAACATACACTGCAGTTTACTATAGATGAGTTAAACAGGCCGACTTGTGTCAACACTAAGAAACTTCAAGAAAGCTGGGTACAGGGCAAGTATATTTTCTCTAAGAAGAGGTTGGGATTGGAGAGGGGTGTAATTTTTGTGTCTTGAGATTGATGATTAGGGAGTCAGGGTAGGAAGTACTATAGGGACCAGGCTCAAAGGCCAGAAGGAGGTTGCCATCTAAATGAACATTAAAAAAATCAACAGGTGGACAGGTATGTATGCACACCTGATCTACTCCCTGCTTTTTTTTCTGGTGTTTGTCACCCTGTGATGGATTTCAGACTGAAATGCCTATGGTTCTGCCAAAGAATATTTGGACTGGAAATTTCACCTAGTTAAGGAAACAAAATCATAAGGTTTAAGTGTGTAGTGCAAAGTCACATAGTTTGTAGCAGATCTGGAGAACTGAAATCTATCTGGTCTTTGGATTCCTTGGCTTGGTTAGGGTTATATTAGGTGAGATGAAAATAAGGCAAATAACAGTTGTAATAGCTCACATTCATTTAGCACTTACTAGTCACCAAATGTTAAATATTTTCCTCACATGCATTTAGCATATAATCTATTCAACATCAAAACTACAATGAGATAACACCTCATACCAGTCAGAATGGCCATCATCAGAAAGTCTACAAACAATAAAAGTTGGAGAAGGTGTGGAGAAAAGGGAACCCTCCTATACTGTTGGTGGGATTGTAAACTGGTATAGCCACTATGGAGAAGCGCATGGAGGTTCCATAAAAAACAAAACATATAATGCAGTCACCCTACTCCTGGGCATATGTCTACAGAAAACCATTGTTGGAAAGTATGCATGCACTCCAATGTTCATTGCTGCATTGCTTACAACAGCCAGGACATGGAAACAACCTAAATGTCTATTGACAGATGAATGGATAAAGAAGAGGTGCTACATATATGCAATGGAATATTAGCCTTTAAAAAGAATGAAATAATGCCATTTATGGCAATGTGGATGTTCCTGGAGATATACTAAGTGAAGTAAGTCAGAGAAAAGCAAATATATGATATCACTTACATGAAGAATCTAAAAAAATTATACAAAAGAACTTACTTTGATACAAATGGACTTATTTACAAAACAGAAACAGAATCACAGATTTATAGAATGAATTTATAGTTACCAAAGGGGAAAGGTGGCGGGGTGGGGGTGCATAAATTGGGAGTCTGGAATTGACACACCACTATATTTAAAATAGCTAACCAACAAGGACCTACTGTATAGCACAGGGAACTCTGCTCAATATTCTGCAATAACCTAAAGGAGGAAAGAATTTGAAAAAGAATAGGTGTATGCATATGGACAACTGAATCACTTTGCAATATACCAAAACTAACGCAACATTGTAAATCAACTGTCCTCTGATACAAAAGAAAAATTAAAAAAAACTCATTGTGGTAGAAAGTGAAAGTGAAGTCGCTCAGTCATGTCCGACTCTTTGTGACCCCATGGACAGTAGCCTGCACCAGGCTCCTCCATCCATGGGATTTTTTAGGCAAGAGTACTAGTGTGGGTTGCCATTTCCTTCTCCAGGGAATCTTCCCAACCCAGAGATTGAACCCAGGTCTCCCACATTGTAGACAGACGCTTTACCATCTTAGCCACCAGGGAAGTATTGTGGTAGAATGATCCCCCTATTATACGACTTGAATGGATGAGAAACAAATGTAGTAATTTTAGGCGGCTGATCTCAAGTCACACAGCTAGTTCATGAAGAGTCAGGTTTTGAACCCAAATTCTTAATTACTGTACTGAAATTAGAAAAAAACACTGATATTGACATTATTGAGTCAATTGATGGTAGTGGGAAGAAGCCAGCACATAAATGACCTCTTCAGTTCTGCAATTTTGATTAAGGTGGGTTCAGGTTCAGAAGTTCATGTGGGGACTTCCCTGGTGGCTCAGCGGTAAAGAAGCCACCTGCCAATACAGGAGACACTTGTTTGATTCCTGTTCCAAGAAGATCCCACATGTCGTGGAACAACTAAACCCACGCACCACAACTATTGATTGCTCTGTGCTCTAGAGCCCAGGAGCCGCAACTTCTGACCCCATGTGCCCACAGCTACTGAAGACCTCTCACTCTAGAGCCAGTGCTCAGAAACAAGGGAAGCCACCACAGTGAAAAGTGAGAAACCTGTGTGCTGCAACTAGAGAAAAGCCCCCACTCTCTGCAACTAAAGGAAAGCCTGTACAGCAATGAAGATTCCGCACAGCCAAACACAAATGAATATAAATAAAAATAAATTTACTTTAAAAAAATTTCACATGGATTTGCTTTGATTTCTAAGGATTTGAGTATTTCCAAATACATCTTCTCAATTCCACATTATGATAGAGCAAGAAAGCCCAGCTGTGAAAAACAGCACTCTGTCAATTTTGCTATAAGACACTCATAAGGTATTTGCATAATATAGATCATTCGTCTCTTTCTTTTACAAATAAGCTTTTGAACTATTTTGACAGGCCTAACAGGAAGAGCATGATCTTACTCATAAATTTTTAACATATTTTTATGTATTTAGCTACTTAAAAAATGTATTTTTTCACAGTGGGACACAGAATAAAACTTAACAGATTTAAAAAAATGGCAAAAAGAATTAGATGAAAATAATACAAGTTCAAATGACAAAAGAAGAGGGTTTTATTCACATAACTGGACTCTGAATAAGCCACAAAGATTCTACTTGATTGGTTGTTTATTTTTTCCCTTTGAGAGGGCTCGCCAGAGCAAAGGTTAGACACTTTAATAAGCTGCCCAAGAACCTTTGAGAGAGAAAAAAACAAGTAGTAGCTAGATATCGTACTTAAGGGATCCTGAAGAAAACCATTAATTGTCACTGTGATGCTCCCAACTGAACTCATAGAGTCAATTTAGTCTGAGTTCTTGCAAGATCTGGGAGGATCATTAAAGAAGCTTGAAGCTAAGCACAGATAACAAGAATATTTTAATATTCCTGGTGCTTTTACAAAGGAACAGGGTATTATACATTAATTGTACACACAGATCTGAAGCTTTAGATGAGGACTGGGGTAACTCCAGCCACCCTCTCCTTTCTCCTCCCTAAATGCTTTCACAACAACAAAGAATGATATTTAGGATGCTGTTTTTCAAAAGTCCTCAGTTCAGTTCAGTTCAGTTGCTTAGTTATGTCCAACTGTTTGTGATCCCATGGACTGCAGCACCCCAGGCCTCCTTGTCCATCAACAACTCCCGGAGTTTACTTAAATTCGTGTCCATTGAGTCAGTGATGCCATCCAACCATCTCATCCTCTGTCATCCCCTTCTCCTCCCACCTTCAGTCTTCCCCAGCATCAGGGTCTTTTCAAATGAGTCAGTTCTTCACAAGGCACCATAAAACTCTAAAGAAATCTCAAAAGAAACATATAGTGTTTTTTTTTTTTTTTGAGATTCTTCCCTTTGAAGGCTTGTGTAAGCTTATTGAGAGAATGAAAATAAACTGCTACTTTTTGAAAAACTTTGAAAAAAGAAATTTTAAAATAAAGGAAAACCATAATCCTTGGTTATGAAGGACACATACTATCTACTCTTTGATAAAGAGGTTAAAATACAAAATGTTGAAAATACTTAAAATCTCAGCTGAAATACAGGCTATCCTTTAGGTTCTACATATATTGTACTTTCTGAAACATGGCACTTCATGACGTGACAGCTCCTCAAATGTTAAACAGTTGACCTTTGAACAACTGTATGGGCTAATCTGCATATAGCTTATAGTTGGTCTTCCATATTTACCGTTCCTCTGCATCTGCAGAATCCATCAGCCATGGACTGTGTTCAGTTCAGTTCAGTCGCTCAGTCGTGTCCGACTCTTGTGCGACCCCATGAATCACAGCACGCCAGGCCTCCCTGTCCATCACCAACTCCCGGAGTTCACTCAGACTCACGTCCATCGAGTCAGTGATGCCATCCAGCCATCTCATCCTCTGTCGTCCTCTTCTCCTCCTGCCCCCAATCCCTCCCAGCATCAGAGTCTTTTCCAATGAGTCAACCCTTCGCATGAGGTGGCCAAAGTACTGGAATTTCAGCTTTAGCATCATTCCTTCCAAAGAAATCCCAGGGCTGATCTCCTTCAGAATGCACTGGTTGGATCTCCTTGCAGTCCAAGGGACTCTCAAGAGTCTTCTCCAACACCACAGTTCAAAAGCATCAATTCTTTGGCGCTCAGCTTTCTTCACAGTCCTACTGCACAATTAATTATCTGTTATTGAAAAGTATCTGTGTATAAGCAGACCCTTGCAGTCAAACCCTCATCGTTCAAGGGTCAACTGTACCTATATGATATCAGGATTAATTTCATAAAACATT